>NC_053201.1:13868346-14511404 GCF_905163445.1 Pararge aegeria | reverse complement strand
ATGATAAGCACAAAAATTTAGTGATTCGGCCAAGATATATCGTGGTTAATGAATTACTATTTATTTTAAATCAAAACGAATGGCGCGCCAGAGAATAATTCCATTGTTTGTTTATTTTTATTATGAATCCGTTATGTCACGTTACGTTTTCACTTGTGACGTCAATTCAAACTTTTCATGAGTGTTCTTTAAAAGTGGTGTTAGATATAAAGTAAAGTTATAAAACTAAAAGTCATTAGTGTGCTCTGATACTTAGATGGTGGTAATATTTGGTCAGCATGTCTTTTGGCTGTCAATGGGGATTTAATTTATTATCACCTCCTCAGTACATTAGACGTGAATGAAGCTTATCGTGTTGATACAACGCGGGGACAGTCATGTGGAATCCTTGTCGTATTGTTGGGGGATTAGCCTTTCTAATGGCTGAATAACATGGCTTTCTATGGGGTTAGACCGGGTCCCCTTAATGTGATGTGTATTGATATAACGTTAGCAGGTTGTATTTGGCATATCTTGAGGCCATAGAGAAATGGCATTTTATCTAGTTGTCTAGATTAGTTCACGCTTCGTTAAATTCTCAATCACTTTCTCATCCGACAATTTTACCTAAAGATATCCCGCAATATGTACAAAACATGACTGCATAACCGAGGTCATCGTTCGGCCTTGTTCGGAGATTTTCGCGTTCCGTATTGACGCCGGGAGACGTGCGCCTGCGCACGTATCGCGCGCCTCTAGTGACGTGCGCACGCGTCACGAGACTATCGATAAACAGATTGTAACCGACGACTAAACATGTGCTATATGATAACAGGGCTCGGTTCAATAAACAAACACCTCTCATTTTATGTATGACAGAAATTCATCATGGGGGCAGATGAGACATCAAAACACGTTAAGCTTATATGCAAATGTCCGAAAAACGCGTAATATCGCGTTATTCGTTTCTGAGGCAATTAACTTGGGCAAGTTATTTTAAGACCGAAAGCCGCAATAGCGTTCCTGCGTACAACGGGCAACCTACTGCGGCAACTGGTCCAGGAGTAATGAAATGAAAAAGGATTCACTTCTCACTAGCTTGCCACTAATACTATTACTAATTATAAATATGTGCTTCACTTTCTCTCTGAAGTTTGAAATGCAAAAAATAGAGTTGATATAGGTTTATGTAGATACAGTATTATGAGCAGAGTTTGTTTAGATATCAGCCATATGAACCTTTGTAATTAAACTTAGTTATGCGGATCGTTGGTTACAAAACGTTCGAATACCTAATTGTTTTTTAAATCACTGAATCGCTATTATCAATTTATTATAATAAAGGTACGGAGACCACGGTAGGCGAGCGTATATGAATTTTACGTAGAGGGTACATTGCCGAAGATATGTTTGGTGTGGAGTATAAGGATTGAAGAAATTATTAATTACACCATACGGATTCTCCTGCTTTTCGCGGAGTATGGCCAATTAAGCTTAATTTTCATAATATATCATTGATTTTTGCAAAATAACGCCCGCTTCTATCCAAAAATTTAACGTGGCATTCCATCTCGTTTCATACCCGTTAATTTCAATGAATTTAAGTTTTCCTTCTGTACATTAAACTGTCACGCGGGATGCGTTGCGCAATCACATCCTAAACATTACATGACTCAGAGGCCAATAGCATCTGCATCTACGTTCGAGTTGCAATTCTCGAGTTCAATGTTCGAATAAAACGACGATTTATTTGGAGAGTTTACTCGATAACGCGCTGCGTAATACGTCAATCAATTTGTCAGCGCTTGCTTACTCGACGGTATACAATTACCAGGCGTGATATTGAAATACAATTGCTAATAAATATTCAATTTATCGGTGACATTCGTTATGGACATTAAAAGGAATGGCTGTTATGTACACACACATACACATGTATTTAATGCAAAACGTACATGTAAAATATTATGGGACTGGCAATAAAAGCGAAGCTTTTTCGCATGTTAGGCTTCGATCTAATTTTGAATTGAAAAAATGCAATACACTTACTACGATGTTAATATTTGTATCTGTATATGATGTAATAATATACAAAAATCCTGTTAGAATATCTCCTATAGGAATTCATAATGATGCACAGAGATACACAGAAAAATTGCAGTAAGTAGGAATACATAGTTTGTTGTTGGATTTTAGAGTTTACTTGGATCTATTTTAACTAAAGTTCAAAATACACTCGTTCGGAAAAAGATCATAGTCTCAGTTAAATTGAACTAAAATACATATGGGCTATGTGGTAGTGTGAATTTGGTGGTTTTGAAGTGCAAACTTTAACAACATAACCTTATTTGAACTCTACTGGAGTGTTTATAATATGGAGTTCTAGCAGGTAATATCGATGTCGACGTATACGCGATGACATCATTACGGTTATCGGCAGTTAACCAGCGGACTGTAAACTGCGACCTTTCATGTTATAATTAACCTGTGACTTTCTGCTATAGTTCTTCGCATTGCTAACTTATTATTAGATTGGGATTTGTTGACAAGCGAATTTAATAATCGAAAGCACGTACGTGTCATCGGGCAATTCAAATATATACAAGCCATGTGTTCTTGAGACCTTTTTTGTAGTTTTAGAAGTAATAGTGAAACTGTAGCTAAATGTGACAGAGCTAGTGAAGTGAAATACTACCACCATGCTTATTTTTGCCGCCAAGCATCATTGCTGTTTTCCGCTCTGGATGACGTGGATGCCTTAACATCGATGCCTCAGGTTGATGGACACAGGGTCACACGTCGCAGGACGTGTTCCGCATACCCTGCGAAGTGTTGCTATGTTCATAAGCGACGGTTTGGTTCGTCTTATTACTATTAAAAGTATTATGAAAAATCAAGCTTTTGATGACAATGCAAGACAAGACATGCCTAAACTCCTATCCTTTTTTCTATGAATCCTAGTAGTAGGACGCTACGCTGGGAATTATAATAGAAATGAAAAAGTACGACTGTCTTTCAGCTTATTAGGTGCAATTGAGGGTTCCTTTTGGGACAAAGAGATTTAAAGCTAAAACCCTCCACGCGTCTCCAATGTAACACGCCATAAATATCACACGTTATTGATTATCACTGGGCCATAGCGTAATCTCATAAAACATAGCGATAGAAAACACCAATACTCTGAAACTGAGAAGGCGCTGATAGAAAATTCAATAGTTCCAAATTTTTTGCCCGACCATGAATCGAACCCAGGTCCTAGAACATGATAAGTACTAGACTCTAGGTCTACAGGTCTACTGGCTCAACAATCTTGTGGATAGCATGTTTGAGAAACTGCTCGTCATTTCATGGATTAATAGATCAGACAATTTTAGACATTTGATATGTAAACATAAAAATGGTTCGTGATTCACGGTTCGAGAAGAAGCTTACAAAAAACAATAAACACTTTTAAAACAGACTGTAAAACCATAGAGGAGCTATAAAAACTATACGGACAGTTGTGATAGGCTGAAGTGTTCGACGGAAACTTTTTCTTTTAGTGCCAATGCGTGCTGTAAAATTTTTAAAAGACAAGTCTAGAAACGGGGGCATTGACCTCAGGGCTCGAGTTTCATAGTAATGCAGTTTGTTAGTTTTTAACCTCGTAAACAAAAAGAAAGGCATGACATGACAGCCCTCTAGTTTGCCTCCACTACTGTACTTGTGCAGAGAAAAGGTATCAGTTGCTAAAACGGTAAAGAAAAATATATGGAGGAAATCTGTTCTCCGCGAGTTCTCTGTTCTCCAATTATGACTTAGGCTCTTCTCTTTCTTTAATAAATTAAGATTTCTAGTTTGCTTTTCACATATGCACAATCTTTATTGTTATTAAATAATAGATTGAATTTCTATTTTTTAACTAGTACTAATAAACTTAAGTGTTGTTATCATGTAGTCGGTCGGTAACTCTGGTATCTTTGGTCTTATAGGAGAGAAGTTTGAAGATAGTTAAAAGTCTCTAATTAAAGTATTCTCATAGTCTGTAGGATTGCTAGGACTGAAAACCGCATAACTGCCCCATCAGTCAAGAGGTTGGCATGTTCTAGATACTGATCACGGAATCCTCGGTTCAATTCCTGCGATTCAAAGTTCACGTAACTGTGCCTGAGAGACCATAACACATTGTGTTAAAGCCCACCAATCTGCATTGGAACATTTCCATTCTCAGAACCAGTTATAATACCATATTTACGTGTTTTTTTTAAACGACACGTGATGTTTAGTTGAACTAGGATGTGTGTCACATGTTCGCTCTGTGGGAAAGATATTTTACGATACGTGGACATTTGCCAATTCGGACTTATGACGGAATAGGCTAATACTAAGCCTGTACTATTTCTGAAGTAGTAGTATATATGAACTATAGGAATTAGGATTTATCTAAACTAATTTTAAATACTAACCAAAAAAAAATATGAAAAACAAAACATTGTTTTTCCCTTTTTTCCGAAACTAGTAAATCTTACTGTTTCACAACGCAAGGACGGTGTAAAATAGATCTTCTTCACTGAGTTTATAAAGAAAAAAAAAAAATCAAAAGCTCCGCTTTCATCTCTCACAAGATAGAAAAATGAATGTTAAAATATAAAATGAAAATTTTTGATGTTGGAAAAGAGCAACTGCTGAGTTTCTTGCCGGCTTCTTCTCGGTAGAATCTGCCTTCCGAACCGGTGGTAGAGTCACTACACACGGACAGACTTGACGTTTCAAAAGTGCTTGTATTAGGCCTACTTGAAATAAATGAATTTTGAATTTTTTGAAAAGCGTATACTCAATCCCACAAATGACTTCTGCACCTTTCGCAGACGATATGCAGATGTCACTAAGTTATGACCATTTCTTGTAAGTCGACTGTTTATATCCACTTTTTGTTTATGAAGACTAATATGTTGTCTTACAAATACTATATTGTTATAAATATATTGTGAGGCTACCGTAAGTATACCTATTTCTTTAAATTTTTCACGGAGGGATTCACGTGATTTAAGTTTATATATTGACCGTTTATTTTTATGAATTTCTAATCATCTCAAACCACACACGGTTTATGTGACGAGGCACTTCAATAGGAGGGTTTTAAAGGTATCTCCTTGTACTTACGGAACCCTAAAAGTCCAATTTAATGAGTCGCAAAGTCCGCCCGGCAACTCTTTGTTCGTGAACGCTTCACTTAAAATGTACTTCTCTGGCCGCAAGTCGAATCGCGATTTTCTGGGAAAATGTTATTACAATGCAGTAAATTGACACTTGGAACAGGAGTTTTTGGAACGATAATAATTGTGGTGGGAAATTAGTGAGCGAGAGAAACCGCCGATAAAAATGTGATTGATTTTATGGTTGCGTCTGTGCAGGTCCGTTTGCCAACCACTTAATCGTCTGACGGATTTTGACGTTGCCTTCTAGAAACTAACTGTTGCCCGAGTTTGTTTCGTTTTTTACAAAATTCCGCAAGAGCAGTTTGTTTTTCCTGTCTAAAGAGAATACTTAAGATTTGTGTTTTAAGTTTACGAATGTATTTATCGCCATGGTTTCACTACTATGTACTTATTTTTTACGTAATGAACGTAAAAATTCAAATTTAAAATTCAAAATTTCTTTTTTCATGTACTTGTGCAGAGAAAAGGTATCAGTTGCTAAAACGGTAAAGAAAAATATATGAACGCTTCATAAGTGCCTATCACAGGCACTTATGAAGCGTTCATACATATTTGTTTACATAATTGTAACGAGATGGTGATAACTTCGTTTTTTGTTATCACCATCTTCCAGTAAATTTAAATTAAGCTATGAAGCTAGAGCAATTCACACCCAAGTTTTTTTATCGTTTAAATATTCCTTAATATTATAATAGGATTTTTCTGTAACCTTACGTTAATAACCTTAAGCTCACGTATTAATAGTGACATCTATATATATATTTTTTGAATGCAGAAATATTTGACTTTGACTTTGTAATTTTGTTGTTATTATCGTACCGGCCCGGACCCGTAGTCCACCACGCTGGAACGCTGGAACGTCCTGCATGGGGTGGAAGGAAACCTGCATACCTGACATTTTCCAAAATATAACGAAGTTAATGCAAGCGAGTGACTTTTAAGTTACGCTACCATCAGCCGTTTGGGCTGTAGATTATCTTTAAGTCAGTCAGGACAAACGCTATCATAGTTATTGATTATGAAATAAAGACTGACAGACTCCTTAAATTCATTATATATAGATATGGATGAATTATAAAGTCGGTAGCATTCGGTTATTAATTACCACCTTAAAATGGATGTCACATTCCTAAGTGATCATGTTACACGCTTTATAGGCCGTGCCAAATTTAAGCAAAATTCACACACATTCGTATAAATGCCTACTCAAATACCTTAAACACTTTAAGGTCATTAATCTGATGAGTGGTAGACATTTCGGGATTGCGTGGCTTTGTTAGAATAATAATAATTTATATTAACGATAAAGTCAATATATATATAACCGCAATTATAAGCGAGAGTTTACAGTGAGTTATTATTAGTAATTTGGGCGCTAAGCCCGTTTAGCCAATCACAAGTTTTGCAATCAATCACAGGGAGTGCCTGCAGTCGATTGATAACTTTTCATTTAAGAATAACACACACACTCTTCCAAAGAGTGAGCCCTGGCACCACCTATAGTGGTTAATTAAGCGAGTATCAATTAACTTGTGATAAATGAAGTGCGAAAGAACACAAGTGTGAATTGGAGTCAGCTGTTATCAATCAAAATTATTGGCCGAGAGTTGGAGGAGAGTTTGGAGGAGGTACTCGAATAATATGAAATGTTGCAACAAAACTTAAGATTATATTGAATAACTAGCTTTTGCCCGCGTTCTTCGTCCGCGTTTATTGTATATGTTTATATTATAAATTCAAATTAATTTCATTTATTTCAAGTACACCTATTGAAACATCAAGTATATCTGTTTGTAGTGGCTCTACCACCGGTTCGGAAGGCAGATTCTACCGAGAAGAAGCCGGCAAGAAACTCAGCAGTTGCGAAAAAAATTGAATTTGAATTTGTATAAGCGTACGCGTGGAATAAAGTTGTAAGTGTGTAGGTTCATAATTTTCGTTCATGATTATTTTGGTTTTACGAGTAAAGCAGGATCCAAACACACACTTCTTATAAAAAAAAATTCGCAGGTTTTCACTTAAAGTATTTTTGCTTTAACTATAACTATTTTTAATTTAACTTAGACAATGTTTAGTTGTGGTTTACATGTGGCAAAGAATTAATTTAATACTCCAGAGATGGAGCACGAAACTCTTCAACAGACAACAATTATCTATAGTTTGGTGCAGTATATTTATTTTATAACAATCATGAAAAAATTATGTAATTTCTTGTACCTTAGTTTTGTTTTTCCAAAACAATGGGCTGTTAAATGCTAACAATGGTAGGTCAATCTAAAAATATTATATCAGAAATCCACTAAGCCCCATCAGAAATTTCTGAACTTTCTTTGATATTTTTAGATAAGGTAGAGGATTTCTTTTATCACAGATTTACAGATTTCTTAAAGCAACTATACCTCCCCAAATATTCCACTAGCTCTTGTACAAGAAGGGCGCGCCCAATTACTTTAACTTTGACAGATTATTATTACCGCTGACAGTTGCGACAGTGAGTTGACAGGCGAGGCATTGATTTGACAGGACCCCACACGCGGGAATGTCAATAAAGTGACGTCTTTGGCAATTTTTCACTTAGTTGTTTATTAAAATTCTGGGACAAAACTGACTGCGTACAACATGGGTCTCCTCTCAGAACGAGAAGGGTTTGGGCTATAGTCCACCGCGCTGGCCAATTGCAGATCTGTGGACTTCTCACGCCTTTGTGAACATTATGGAGAACTAGCATACCGGTATCCTAACGATATTTACCCTTAAAGTAAGTGATATTTAATTGCATAAATTTCAAATAGCCGTAAGCTTTCGATAGAGCTCAGAGTAAGATTACTCCACTGCTATGTCTGGCCGATAGTTTTATATGGTATTGAAGCTTGGACTCTAAAAGCCGATACTCAGAAACGTCTCGAAGCCTTTGAGATGTGGTGCTACCGTAGAATGCTCCGCATTAGCTGGACACAGAAAGTTTCTAACGTGAGAGTACTCCAACGCGTCGCCAGAAGCCGGGAGTTACTGCGTATCATTAAAAAGCGTAATGAGCGATACCAACTGCTCCAGCTCATAATGATGGGCAAAGTAGAGGGCAAACGACGTGTTGGAAGGAGGAAGAAGTCATGGTTGCGTAACATCCGTGAATGGACCAATATTGTAAGCGTGGAAACATTGTTTTGCTTGGCGCAACACCGCGAGAAGTTCGCTGAGCTTATGGCCAACCAATGGAGATGCCCAAAGAGAGAAGAGAAATTTTAAATGCACAAATCTCTCAAAATTAAGAGGTGTGTGCTTCAAATCGAACTCGGTCCCCCGCTCTAACCACTTAGCTATCACCATTATAATTGTTTAGCTTTTAATACAATCATATAAACGTTAACACAATGTTACGGCAAGCATTATTGCTGTGTTCCGGTTTGAAGGGCGTGGTTGCCGGTGTAATTACAAGCACATGAGGTTAAAACCTACGCTTGAGGAAATGGACACAGGGCGGCAACCGCGGCAGGATTTGTTTTTGCATGCTCTGCGAAATGTTGCTCTAATTGTAGGCGATAGAGTCTTACTTAATATCATGTAAAAAAAACACGCGAAAGTGTTATGTTGATTAATTATTTTTACACGCAGCAACGGAGCAACGTGATTATTTTCATAGTGCAATAGCCAGACTTTATACCGAGGAAACAAAACCACAAAACATATTGATATATTATATGCACCTACCTGCCCAGTCAAATAAACAAAGGCTAAAATCCAAATATATTATAACTAGGTGTCCCGGCCGTGACTCGGGACCGTAAAATAAAGAGTTATGAGCAGACATCGAACCCGTTATACTTCGTGGAAACATAAACCTCGCCGCTACGGGCTATCTCAGACTTTATTGGCGCATAAATACGATAATTGTAACACTGACTTTGGACAATAGATGTTAAGCTGATTTCAATATATACCTTCGTATCCAGCGTGTATAATGTATATATGTAGGTGAACATGAGAATCTCATAAAGTAAATAGGCAAGAATAGGATACCGGATATAGGAAATAGGATACTAAATAAATCCTGTAAAGGCTCCTCCATATATGAAACAGAGCTTTGGAGCTTTCAGTCACTACGCTACTCTTATGCGGCTTGGCGGGTATCAACGACTATTATCACAAGTTATTGATAATAACGGGGAACAACGGCTGCGCGTGCTTATAAGAGAACAAATAAATAAATAAATACATTATGTCAATACACACATCGCCATCTAGCCCCCAAGTAAACGAATCTTTTGAAATGGTTACGAAGATAACTGATGAATATTATAGATAGACTGGACTAGGCGAACGGTTACTGAAAAACATTAATTTTCGTCACACAAACATTTTCGATTTATGGGAATCGAACCCACAGCCTTGGACTCAGAAAGCCAGGTAACTGCCCACTGCTCCAATCGATTTCATGTACTTACTGAGAATTCTTTTACAGAATCCAGATGCGTTAGGTAGACTAGTTTAATTTTTGTTAAAAATAAAGCATTGATGGCGTAAAAAGCAGGCGGAGTCGACTGTATCAATTAGGCTCGACGCAGGAAATGCATACCTGTTCCACTCGATGCTAAGTGTTATCAGGATTTGCTATCGCAGATCTTGTGGCTAAAGACTTTGCCCCAGTGATAGCTGTTATATCTCGAGATATAATACTGTGATCAACAAGTGTGTCGAACATCAAATTGTCAGTTCAATATTTCTTAAATATAGTTCAACGGGTACATACCAAGATAATATTTTTGGATTTGTCGATATTTCGACCCAATTGCAGGGATCGTGGTCACGACGGGACTGCGTAGGTACGAGATGAATGGTACAGAATCTGACTACCCAGGTACTAAACTGAACTCAGGAAAAAGTTGTGACACAAATGTGTTTCATTATTATTAATACTGTTATATCCCATCAGCTATGCCGTGCGGTGACGGTAGCTTACAAGACAGTTGTTACCACCCTTCCTCATCCCCCGGCTGTCGTGCGCGGCGACTAAGGGAATATAACGGAGGGAGAAGCTCTTTGCTAATACCTGCATCTATTACGATAACCAACCCGTATGACCAGCGTGGTGATTATGGGCAGACCCTCCTGTAGGGAGAGGCCTTTACTCCAGCAGTCGAATTTTATGGGCCGTTAAAAATAATCCCATCAGCTTAGTACACTAAGTCCATTTCCTAATATTTTCGTTAGTCATTACAAGATAATATGACTTTGATGTCACTCATTTAGTTAAAGAGGAGTCTAGGTTACTCTATGTCCCTCAAACTATCAATATACAAAATCACAGCAATCACCTTGCCTACTAATATTATAAAAACATAATTATAATATTAGTAGGCAAGAAGAGACGATGACTTAATTTCACGGTAAGTAATAAAGTGATTTCCAAGCAATTTTAATAGGCTCCGCGTAGATCATGTAATAAAACTTTAAGCGGCAAGTAAGCTAGCTACAGTAGCAATTTCAATCGGTGGAATATAGCCCTAACTAGCGGTCTCGTAACTTTAATTCGCCTGACGCCAAGATGTGTAGAAGTAAAAATGTATTGGAATGTTACAACTAGGTACCACCAGGGGCATACTACTTACATGTTTTATTATAATATTATCTAAGTTTATCTTATGCCATTTAAATCTCAATTGTTATAAAAAATTACCTGCATAAATGTAAAAAGACGTTTTTGTAGGACGTATACATATTCTGTAAAACTCAATCTACAAATAAATTGAATTGACTTTTTTTGCCTCTAGCCTTTTTAATCTGCATCATTATTGTTTAATTTTCTTTTCCTATCAGTTAGCCAAAGAAAATTGCAGTTGAGCAGTTACTGCCTAGGATTGAAGGGTAGTTGTTTTTCGTAGGCTTTTACTAAAGCACAGTTCCGTTTCCTTCAGGTACGGAACCCTAATAAAAAGCAATTGTAATATCAAACATTTAAAACCTAATAATACCAAGGGAAATTAAACACCTATAGTAGTGATGTCCATGCCCATATCGAGCCCGTTTTATCGACACCCATTATCTTTCTAATGGCCGCGGTCGCGCCGCACTCTCATAAATCCCAACTATCGACCACATCTCAATAAATTAACATCTCTATGGATATGCGTATAATTTTTCTGTTATTTATCCTTTGCCGTCAGGACATACTAGCGACAATTATGTCGCACGAACATTTGCGTGCCACATCTTGATTATTAATTCAGCTGACTTTAAAAGGTGTTTTCTAGCGATACTACTCCATATATTTACAAAACTTTAACAAATCATTCATTCATTAATATTAGAGTTTCGCTTTTCTTGAATTCATTCATTTTTATGAGGATCTGATTAGGTATACAGGATGAAACTCATACCTTTATGAACAATAGCAAGGATTCTGATTTCATTTTAATATATCTATGTAATGTAATCTTATAACCAGAATTACTGTAATCACTCAAATACGATGTGAAGATAGGTCTTGCTAAACAGTAGTAAATAGATTTGAAAAAGATGACATGAATCGCGAATCACATTTCTCATGAAGCCGTTTTCAAAACAGAGCTACCAACTACAATTAGTTGACTGCAATGTCAATAACACGATATCTCTCTATTTTTACGATTGTGTTTCTGCTACAGGTTTTGTCGATAGTTGTATTGATAGAAAAGTAGAGTCACCTGAAAATTTACCATGGTATACTTGATTAATTTGTGTATTTACGCACTCATTCTTCATAATGACGACGTAAATACTATATCCTTTTATATAGTATTTCAGTCGCTAGTGTGATCCGGTCCTAAGTGGTTTGTGAGCCGCCGCAGTTATCTGATGTCCTGGAGGGATATACTCGTAAGTTAAAACTGTGAACTTGTCAACTATTTTATGTCTTCTTCAAGTAGGGTTGGCGCCATCATCCTGATTCAACTAAACAATAAATTTTACTAATATAGCTTTGTTTTTATTATTGGTTGTCTACGCCGGTCGTATTGTCTTTAATAACTTATTATTTGAAATGAAAACAATTTAAATCTAATCAGAACTAATGGATTTACATTCATCATTGTAGTAGATATCCTAACCACCTTGTGATTTTATGTTTTTTGATGAAAAAGTAGTCATACCTCAATATGAAACTTCACTTTTTCATTATGCTTATTAATGTAATCTGACAATCAATACTTTTCAACTAGTACTATTCAGTGTTAAATTTTTGAATGTTTAAAAGTCACAAAATAGTCTCTTTCGCAGTTGGGATAAAGCACAAAACAGAAAATTTCGTGTAGAATAATATTGTAGGTTTCTTCGTTTGTAAACGTTGCGCAACCCTATTTCGTCGTGGCAATCCTAAATGATACGGTTATAATATCCCTAACAACACACACGAATTGTTCTGTAATACAATTCTAAATTTGAGTTCTAGTAGTAATAACGATGGCTTTCGAAGAAATTGAAACTAAAGCTTAAAACATAAACTCTTTTGACAGAGGCTGCGCAACGTTACCGGCTGGTCACAGTCACTGATCCCGAAGTTGCAGTGTCTTGTTACGGCAACTGGTTAATCACCGATAGCTGCCGTCATGCACAAGCAATGAGTCTACGCTGTACAACTCACTTTTTTATGTCTTACAAGGGCAGCCAAGTTAACGCGTCTTTTTTTCAAGATTAGGAATTACCATTATATTGACGTGAGTCTCCTCTCAGAATGCGAAGTGAACAAATCGTGGTTTAAAAACGTTGTGTAGAACTTTTAGGCATGCAGGTTTTCTCATGATGTTTTCCCTCACCGTTAAAGCAAGTGATATTTTAATTGCTTGAATAAAAAACGCACGTAACTCCGAAAATTTAGCGGTGCGTGCCGGGGATCGAACTTGATCCCCCGAGAGGTTGAGAGCTCACTACTAGGCTATCGCTATTCCGATCGATGAATCTAAGTACCTTTTTATAACTCTGGTTGAATTTTAAAACCAAATCAGTTACATTTTAGTACCAAACGATTAACGAAAACAAAACATTAAGTATTGTGTTTGAAAACTTTTGTAAATTAAAATAAATACTCAATACAATCTGCTTAAACACGTAACATTAACCATTAGTGATGTTCATCGGTTTTGGCAGACAAACATCGATAAATCTGTCGATGAGTTGACGGGCGAGACGCGGCCGGACGTTAATAGTCGTTAGTTAAGGTCTTATTCCGCGGAAAATGAGACAATATATCTTATGTTGCTGAGCTGTAAAGGAATTCGCCTGTTCTTTGGAACGAAATTTAACTGGGTTATATATGTTTTTTAAATTAAACAAGTATTATAAAAATCTGGTTTAAACTAGAAATTTTAAATTATGGTTGACCAATTTAGATTCCATTCAATAGTTTTCCTTGATATAACAACAACCAGAAGAACATAACAAATCTGTTACAATTTATAAAAGTAGAAAATATAATACGGACGCTGTTAGGATATAATGTTGAAGAGAATGCTACGAGCATCGATTCAGCATTTCTTTTTAGCATCAAAGAAAGCAGCCAGGTTTATCTTGAGAACATAATGATCTAAAAATAAAAATAAAGAAAGAAATAAATTGTAAGAGATAAGAAATGTTTGTAAGATTCAATTCGCATTGCTGTCGAAATTATTTAGTTCCTCAGCAATTAAAGGCGTAATTCCCAATAATGAGAATTATAACAACGCAGATAATGACGTGTTTTTTATTTAGCTTAATAATCATTGTTCAGAGAGGAAGTTTTTGCAGGCTAAGAGTAATGACAGTGTTACAACTGAACGCACAAATCGCTTTAAAACTGAAATACTGTTAAGATAAACCGAATTGAGCTGTAAACAAAAGCGGCGCGTGAAATACGATGCTTTCAGTTCCCTATAGGGCACCGATATGACACAGTTTACTACGTAGTTACTTTATAAAATACGGGAGAGTAAAATACCATTGCGTTTTATCTGGTAGATTTATCTTTTAGAGTGGATATAGGGAACATTTTCGGTAAGACCTTAAGGCTAAATACTACTTTGACATTTACATGTAAAATCTTCTATGTTATTTTATAGTAAATAATACATAATTAACTGAATTTGTCTTTCACAATAATCAAATTAGGAATGTAAGATGACCAAATTCATATACGATTTGCAAAAGATTCTTTATTCATGTAGACCTGTCTTTGACTAGTAAAATATAGTACCTCATGAAGCATTCATACATATGTGTAAGCTGATGGTAATTAATATATTCGTTAACTTAAAACGAAAGTTTTGACATGGCATTGTATTACCTAAAATAGGAGTAGCTAAGGGTATTCGCATGTCAGTAAAATTATTTAAGCCATACTTCGGTTAGGGTAATGCGATTAATGCTTCAAGCTTCAAGAAGGGCTTTTCTAAACCTTTGGTCCCCTTGTTCTTTTATTTATCTCTGCTCTGTTGTTCTTTTTTTTGTAACCTTTCATCACATTGTCTCCTGATACTTGTGCATTTTATCGATATCGGCAATCGTTTGTTTCCCGTCACCAGCCGCCACTTAGCGGAAAGGTATTTCGCCGGCGCGGTGTTATTGTTGGCCTAATTGTAAATAGCTTGTTCCCGATACAAATATATTTAACGGAAATCGCAATTGGCGTGTTATGGGTTACCATACCCACCGACCACGCTTATATATCGGAGCCTGTTGTCACCCCCTTAATATAATAAATGGAAAAGTGTGTTTGTTGGCTCAGAAATAGTTCATTGGCCAGAAGGTGACGTTTGCTACTTTTTATCCCGAAAAAATCTGTTTCCTATGGCATAGATAGTAGCGCAATTCAGATTATTATGTATTATTATATGTAGGTTGGGGTTTTAAGGGCTTATAAGTTTAAAACCAGAGATTTTATTGTACGACCCACCGAGTCGCATCGTCCGCCTGTAGTAATAAGTAAAAAAATTCTAAACATATAGTTTTTTTTCAAGAATCGGTCTATGAAGTACATATATATCTGAAATCCAAATCTTAAATTATTAAAATATGAAATCTTTACCCAAGTGGTGCCTTCTTAGGTACTACTTAGGTATAGATTTCATATTTTAAAACTTTAGAATTGGATTTCAGTCACCATAGGACTTTCGGGGACCGAATTCGAATCCAAGCACGCACCATCCAAATCCAACCTTACGAAGTTACGTGCGTTTTGAACAATTAAAATGTCCCTTATTACAAAGCTGAAAGAAAACATCATGAGGAATCCTGCATGCCTGAGAGTTCTCCATAATGTTCTCAACGGTGTGTGGAATTCACTAATCCGCACTGAGTCAGCGTGGTGGGCTACGGCCTTACCCTCTTCTCATTGTGAGAGGAGACCCGTGCCCTGTAGTAATGATGAAGTAACTTGTATTCAGTTTGAGTTTGAAACAGTTTGAAATCTAGATTTGACAAATTAATTCCAGTATTATGGTAATCAATATCAAGAAATTCAATTCCGACAGGCCAAATAAGCGTTAATAGGTAATCTTGTCGGCGATAAAACGGTTAGGGCCGCGAAGATATTCGACTCTGTAAAAGGCAATGCTATCGGTTTAAGATTTACTCCACGGCATCGGCGTGATAGAGTGTTGAATATTAATAGATGGCGACCAACGTTTACAACCTGCGACTAATTGGGAACCGATCTTGGGTGTCAGTGCCTCGTTGATGTATAGGATGACTGCGGACCCTGGGCTCAATTCCCAGAATTGGTTTTTATGTTTTTTTATTTATATCTATGTGGTATCGGATGTTATGATACGAATAGTGTTGAATATGAAAGGAATCACAAGACGGTTAAAATATTAGGGTATTTTTTTTCAAACGAAGATTGCTATCTTCGTATGAAAAGACAGAGGGCAGTCCCAAACCAACCTTGATGTAGGACAGACCTGTCTTTTTATCTGCTATCTTCGTATGCAAATAAATACACTTATATTTTAACCGTCTCGTGATTCCTTTAATATTCAACACTATTCGTACCATAACATCCGATACATATGGTATTTTATTTTGTACTTATGTGGCTAGAAGAATTACTAACGACAAAGTCGTACTGAAAACTATATACTTAGGGTTTTTTATAGTAATACTTGATTAAAGATAAATAGATGATATGAGGACAACCATTAACAGAGCAAATACTCTTCTCAGGGCATGCAAGGAGCAGCCTTGTGTCCATCAACCTGAGGTTCTGCTGTTAGTTTTTATAGTAGCAGAGCTTATTGCGATAGACCACATTCTGTGAAGTAGGAACTATAGCTATTATGTGAAGTACTATAGCAATGCGTGATTGCCGGTGTGATACCTATTAGGCTTAGATTGACGGTCACAGAGCTGCATGTTGCAGCTCGTGCTTCTTGCATGCTCCTTGCAGTGTTGCTTTCTTTTTAGGTGATGGTTTCCCACTCACCATCGAGTTATGAATAAACCCCTTACCCTTTATTGATTTCGTACTAGGAAGCTGATTATATGGCTTGGCGGTACGACTTTGTCCTTTGATACAATATATTACCTGCTAAAAGAATACTTTATTTTAATTTACAAACCAATTTAAGCTGCAGTCATAGATTTTTAAATAATTGCATGATTGAACCGGGATTCGAACCCGATGTACCTGTCGTACGAATAATTTTTTAAATTTAAATTTTAACATTTGATGCAAAATTTTGGCAGGGGAATTTCTAAATAATTAAAGTTAGGGAAACTACTGAGGGGCCATGTTATTTCAATTCACGACAGCGTCGCAGACAAAACATAGTCGTGTAGTGTAAAAGCAACGGATGTAGTTAACAGTTTTCTAGAAAATTGAATCTATTATGAAAATCTCCAGTAATAACCCCAGTTCGCTATTAATTGATATTATTTCGGACAGTGAGAGATGGCGCGGTGTCGATTATGGATGGGCGCTCCAGTTAGCGGCGACTTGATAACAGGAATGCCGTTTCTTTTGATGTATGTGGGGGAAACGTGGGGAAACTTGAAGTTTAGTCGAAGACTAGCAATCGTACAGTTCGGAACTACCTACACATCCAATAAAGCTATAAAGCTTGATTGTGATCATCCATACCGAGGAGAACCGATGAACGTTGGTCCAAGGTGCTGGAATGGTGATTCCGAACCCGAACTGAATTGCGCTAAATTAGATTAGAACTAGAAACTAGAGTTACCGATGTATGACAGCGAGTCCGGAAGCAGAAGCGGCAATAAGGCGAGGCTCTTAGTTCGGAGAACCGATGGTCGTTTGGGTGCTAAGGTGCTGGCGACCCCGCACCGGTAAACGCAGCGTTGGTCGGCTCCAAATATTGTAGACTGACGACAACAAGCAAGTTGCTGAGAGCCGCTGGAAACATGTAGATTTTGAAACCCCGTACAAAACACTCGCCAATCGGTCAAATTGATGATAATGGTCATCATTCATATGCAGAGCACTGCCTTTCATAGGATACAGGTGTTTGAAGATATAGACTCACCACGCTGTTTCAATGCTGGTAGGTGGTCTGGTAGAGATGCAGTATCCCTTTTTGCATATATTATTTTTATCAGACACTTTTAAGAAAAGAAGTGCGAAAAGATCTCTACTTGAACCAATTCGTGGGAAGCGGTTGGTCAAAATATATTTGGTATCCACAAGTTAAATACATTTTTACTAAATAGAGTTAAAGGGCCGGGTAAAATTGACTTGGTACAGTCCTCGTTAATCGTAATACGTAATTTCGTTAAGTCCAAAAACTTCAAAGAGAAGTGATTAAATAATGCACTCTAGAGTTAAACTAACGGACAATTGCTTCGGTTATTAATTAGTGAGATTAAGAGTTTTAAAATGATTATTATTTTAATTTAGCAGAGGGTCGTTAACGTTAACGGCTTATTAACTGGTTAATTTGTGAATTTAATTTTCAGTTTGCTGTTGTTTTTATTTGGAGCACGTGCGGGATACGGGGTATAGTTGGACTTGCCATACTTGATATTTTAACAAACGTTGTTTTAACTTTTGTTGCTCTGTGCACCAAGTGAGAGCTTTTTGAGACAGCTAGTCCGGGAAAGCTTACCGTCATTCCTCTTTCTGCCACTAATCAGCATGAATGTGCCACCAAGCAACAGTTCTGAAGGTCGCGGTTGCCGGTGTATTTACAGACACATGAGGCTCAACGGCTTGATGGACAAAGGACATCACTTTGTAGGAAGTGTTCGCCGAAAGCCCTGCTAAGTATTGCTCTAGTTATAGGCATTGGTGCCAGGTGGGCCATCTGTCCAGTCCTTAAAAAAATGTACTGTACCTACACAAAATAAAACCGACCACGTGTTTATTGTGGCACTAGTGTAACACAAAGATTAGTAAATAAAATTTAACGTATTTTTTTTATAAAGTTTAAAACTTTATTCGTGCGTTTGTAGGTGAAGAATATTGATACAAGTATTAAAGAAAGTTTTGATGACCTTCGCGTCGAAGCTGTAAGAGCAGTGGCCTTATAAGAGGATTTCACGTCCCGAATTCGAATTCAACAGGCGCGATTTGAGAATAAATAATTTTAAAAATTTCATTGCTTTTAGCACTTTGTGTACAAAAAAGAAATTTTCAAATCCGTCTATAAATGACGGAGCTGTGCCCAAACATACATAAAAATTAAAACTAACATTGAAATAAAAAAAAAAACATATCCATTTGGAAAGGAAGTCTGTTAAAAACTAACATTCGCATAGATAATATAACGAGTACTACATAGAACATCAATCAATGCAAAATGCTTACAAATCATGATTTGACGCGCACTTGAACTTGAAGTATTACTGGGCTACTTACATCAAGTTGAGATGTGAGCGTGAGTGTGGTATAAGTACTCATCGATAACACTCATGAACTCCTTCAAATAGCTCACGATTGATGGCTATTAATTCATATTGAGTAACTGTTAAGTCGCTATTCCAACGTTTTAAGCTTTATTTAATTACACGTTTGGGAGACAACCAATTTAGCACCAATGGTTCCTTAACTCCGACTCAAACGAAGGGTTTCAGCTTGTATTATGAAACAATATGTATTTCTGTTTATATCTACGTATAATTTTTTGTTATAGCGGCAGTAGAAATACACACATTAAATGGTTTATTAGATACAGCCCGCTGACAAACACACTGACATCGGAGGCTTGGTAATAGGTTCCCTTTTAACCCAAACCCCTCAAGAAATAAAGATTATAAGTAAGATATAAGTATTTTTTAAAAAGTAGATATAATAAGAGCGGGATAAGTTATAAAACCACAAGTAGTTACTGACCAATTATATTGTGTCTGAAATGATCAAGGTTTAATAGTCGAAGTACTCTATAGGGCTTGTATTAGTTGTTACTAAGAAGGCGCTACTAAAAATAATATAACTGCTATACCTCCCTCTCCCCCGTGGCAACAGAGGGGAAATACTTTATTAGTATTATTTGTAATCAATAAAATCATACTCATTATTATCGTTATCAACCATTGACGACCTTCTGGCACAGGTGTGAGCGGTGTGTATTTAATTGGGAGGTCCCGGGTTTAATCCCAGGCAGAGGAAATGTCGTGAATTTATGTGTGCTTATGTGTTGTTGCCGTGCGAAACGTTGGAAACGTCTGAAAAAAACTCCGGGGAAATTTTTGTGTTCCTGCTAATAAAGTAGCGCATGTGTCTCTCCGTATCTAATTAACTCTATCAAAAATCAAGTTAAGTGATTGTTTAGTTAGGACTCTTTCGCATTTATAATTTTAGTCAGGGTGAGTATTATTTTTCCTTTATGCACAAATCAGCAGCAGAAAGGTATACAAGTTATTGTCTTGTTACAATCACATTTTTTCACACCTGGTAATCGAACGTAGGACTTCCATCGTCAGGTTAAACAGGTAGTACACCGCTGGGGCAGTAAGTGTCCAATAAATAAAGTTTATTGTCTTCATAACGTTCCCCCAAGTGCGAAGTGGCCAACTTTCCTCCATAAATCTCCCGCAACTATGTTATTACGCTGACAACTCCTATAAATGAGGTCCTAGGTCTTAGGTCCGTGGAATAAACGGCTGCGATCACGATTTATATTGTACTAGTCGCTGCTGTGACTCCGTTCGTATCCGTACAGTTTCTGTACAATATTAATTTTTCCCATGAAAACTTTTATTCTTTATTCTACGAGCACGTCTTTCGGAATCTTTTTAGACTTCTTGTAGATTGTTATTTTATTAAAAACTATTGACGTAGATTTTACTGTCTCCTAAAATAAATTCATACATCTTCCAACCCCATTTCACCCCTTTAAGGATAGTTTTTGCCATACAATTTAAAATCCAAATTAAAATACGTTCAAAATTATTGCGTAGTTTTTAACTTAAAAAGAGTGAGATTTGTTGACCTCAGTGGCGCACTGGTAAGCGATCTGGGCTTATTAGTGGGAGGTCCCAGCTTTAATCCTTCGTAGCGAAAAATTGATAATTGATAATGTCTGCATTTTTAATTATCATCTACTACCTAAATATAAAATTGTTTGTTTCCGGGTGTTACCAGCAGACGGCTAGCCGTGCAACTTGGCTAAGAATATAGAATAGAATAGAAAAACTTTTTTACAATAAAGTTCAATAGGAAAAACACAAGGAAAATAGTACTTAGTACAAAGGCGACCTTATCACTAAAAGTGATCTTTTCAAGGCACCTGAGTTTGCGGACCCGATAAAAAGATGGAAAGTCGATGGTGCATAAAGTGTGTTAAACTTACATAAACGTGCATACATATACTGCTACATATAACTACAAATATACAGGCATAAACGCATATATATCTACAAGAACAGATATGTATGATATATATTTCTGCTATCACAAACTTACGCAATACTCAATTACATAGATAGGTAATAATTTTTAAGCTAAAAATAGGAAAATATATTATTAACCATAGCTTAGCTAAAGGCCTGGTATATTAGTAGTTACATATAAACAGGGAACACTATGCAGTTTGTTTAAATCAGCTGGCAACTAGCAGCGGGATGCGGCGCTCATTTAAATACGTTACGAGAAAAATATTGTCACTTTCAATTGACAAATGTTAATACTTATTAGCTGGGATTTTAGAGTTCCCTAGCAGTGTGGCTCGATGGCCGCCGCAGGAGGTGTCCGAGTCCATTAGGTACCAATATCTACTTTTATAATAAAAGTTTTAGAGTCTGTTTATATGTTTGACCGCACTTATCTCAGAAACTATACAAGTCCTATTCGTAAATGTTTGTGTCAGATAGAGCATTTATTGAGAGAGGTTGTAAGATGTATGGCACCACTCTATAACCCGATTTAGAGCGAAAAACGTTTTCGACGATCTCCCTGGCTCAGCGGAGAGCGTTGTGGTTTTAAGTTGGAGGCTCCGGATTTGATTCCCGGCAGGGGTCAATTTGGGATGAATTTAATTTTCTCTGGTTTGGTCTAGTGGGCGGCTTCGGCCGTTGCTACTTATGATGGCTAAGCGATTTAGCAAATAATAAAAATAAATTAAAATATAGCCGGCATACTTCCTAACAGGTTAGCCCGCTACCGCTAGATGGCATCATCACTTTCCATCAGGTGAGATTGCAGTCAAGGACTAGTGTACTTGTACTGAAAATCTTTACGTAAATTGACGCAAATTTGCAGTACAGTTAATAAATTGGAGATTACAAAAATATTACTTGGCTTAGGTTTTCGTAGGTTTTTTCTTAAAACAGCGTTTGGAATCGTCGTAGCTATAGTTTTTAGTCAACGAATTTACACACACCCAGACACACTTATTAGTTTATAAATTAAGTAATGCGGCCGATTTGGACCCTCAATACCATTGGCGTGTTATTGCGCCTTAAGAATTTGAAGATTCCACAAGCATGCAACCTTAATAGGATTATTAGCACAATAAACCAGCAGCCGCGGCTCCCGGGGCTTTAATTGCACTCCGCCATTTTGGTTATCTGCGGACGCGATCTATCGCTCAGCAGAGCGCACCATTCCCGGTCCTTCCGAGCCCATTAGCATAATGCCTGGGCCCTATCAAGGGTCCCTAATGAGTTTTCGATATTCTAGAAATTTACCTAAACCATATATTTAGATATTGTAAATCATATCGTCATTTCACGTTCACGAGGGCCAGAATTCAATCCCCGAGTCGGGCTAGTGAAAAGTATTGTTTTTTTTTGTTCAACAAGAAATTCTTACTAGCAGCCCGAAGTTTGGAAATAGGCGATGAGCCACCCCAGTACCTCGGAGAGTCCTGCGCCTGATCTCTTACCGGTCCTCTTTCTTTCTTTCAATCCTCCGCAAGCACCTCGAATATTTCAGAGTTACGTGCCAATTTAAGCAATAAAAATTAATTTTAAACCTTATAAAATAATAATAATATTGAAAATCCTTTGTTGCCATACTCTATTGTTAGAACAAGTTTTTTACCTAAGTAATTACCAATTTATTATTTAACAAATGACCGCAAAATCAGCCTTCTGCTTTGCATTGATAACAATTTAACAACAACAACAAATAAAACACACAAAATCAGTACATATTTAACAGTAACTTTTACACCTTTTAAAAGTAATTGTAGAAAATATGTAAAAATACAAAACAACAAATAAACATAAATTAATTAACCGAATGATATAAGAATATCACTTGCTTTAACTACTAGTTAACCGTGCCCTGTATTGGGCCAGTAATGGATTGTTAATGATGATGATCCAAGAAGCTTTAATTTAATTCTTCATATCGTTTTCTCGCATGAATTTTCTCGCTTCTCGAGACAGTGGTACGGGCCCTCGGGGCAACGAGGAAGGGTCAGATCCTTCGAGTCAGTCGTGGGCGCATAACTGCAATCACCCAGTTTGACAAACGTAATTGAAAGTAAATCGCTGTCTTATTAGGCAGCTCGGATGATGGACGGGCTTTATTGAAACGGGCTCGCCGCGGGACCGGCGCAGTTTATTGTTAGAAAGTCGATATGGGGAATTGGCATTCAGTTTCACAGTTATATATGTTTATATGGAAGAGGTTAGGGCCTCGGAGCCCCTTTAGGGACTGCCGAGTTCCAAAGTCAAAGTCAAAAATATCTTTATTCAAGTATGCCCATAGGGACCTAGGGTAGGTGTCACTTTTGATGCGCACATTATATGAGAATTACACGGTAGTGAGATGTTGGCGATAAAACTTTCGAGGCGAGGGTTGCGAGGGTGGCGAGGGTTCTAAACGCGTAAGAAGAAGCCCACAACAAATTTAGAGTACGAGTGAACAGAGTACGAGTGAACAGAACAAACAAGCTAACAAACTAACGGACTGTCAAAATATTAAGCGTTCCTTACAATTGGAGAGACTCCGTGGGGTAAAACAGGTTATATCCTGCGAACGTAATTAGAATATCGCAGTATCTATGACAAGTGTCTGCTGTGATCGAGTAATACTAGATATATGCGATAAAGTATAAACTACTAGTGTTCCAGATAGGTGGAGCGATATTCAATACTGTAACGGTTTGTTGGAATTAATGCGCTTATTCCCCGACGTGATTTTGTAACGGATATTAGGAATGCATGATTAAGATTTTGGGAAAAATCTTAAAGAAAGTAGGTTAGACGTTTCTTAGCGCTTAACAGAACTACCCAAAACTTTATCTAGTAAAATAGCCATCATCGTCAACATATCAACCCATTAGCGGCCCACGACTAAGCACGGGTCTACTCCCAGAGTACCAGTCTACCACGATGACCTATTGGCATAAGTGGACTTCCCACCTTTTGAGAACATTATGAAGAGCTTTCAGGCATGCAGGTTTCCTCACGATGTTTTTCTTCATCGTTGAAGCAAGTGATTTTTAATTGCACATAACTATAAAAGTTAGAGGTGCGTGTCGGGATTCGAATTAAGGGTGAGATCGAATCCCGGCTCCAATCCCCAAAGTTAAGATGAAGTCCTAACCACTAAGGTTATCATCGCATATACACCAAACTTCATATAGAAAACTAATAGAGCACGTAAACAAAGTGGTGAAGTGTCGAAATGACATCAGCGTACAATGCGCGTTGTATTTCACCGGCGATGCGCATCTCGCCGTCATTAGCCATAGTAATAAGCATTGGAAGATAGCTATTAGATAAACTCGAGATCATATCGGACCGCGCTGTGGTGTAAAAGCTTAAATGCTGTTTACATAAAGTCTGTACGATTCCTCTGACGCTTTGATACACTCACGGGCTGTAAAGTAGCATAAATTCGTCTCCAGTGCGCTGTTCTCATACAAAATGTCACCAGCGCTTATATCCTATAAAGGGGTTAAGATTCCAGTAAAGTTATCATATAACTTCCAGTTTCAAAAATAACAGAACTATCTTCAGTACAAATTTTCACCTTCGTGGCTAGAGGATAAAGAAAATGAATAGGTTAGGTTAGGCCCTATGTAGACCCTTGCGGCACACCAGCTGGTATTTATGTTAAGATGTTATTTATGATTTGTTTTAGATACTGAAAATAAATGATTAACCAGTTATGAATTAACGAGCTTGAAAAAATTTGAGAAACGTTACAGGCAATTTATGATTTATGTAGTAGGTAGGCATTCATGTTATACAGAGTCAAATGCTCTTCTAATATCTCACAGAACTATACCTGTGCACTTTGCCTGCTTCGCTTTGGCAATTCTAGCTACCAGGAACTCTACATCTAGTCACATTGGGAAAATCTATTTTGCTTTTGATAGCTCAATTCCTTAGGAAGGCCCCGTGGCCGGGCGATGCGACGTGGGAGTTCGGGATATATTGTGTAGAATACAGGATTAAAAATGGGAAAAATTCACTTATCAGTATCGTGACCGGGCGAAGTGGCGGGAAACCTCTGAAGATAGGCCCCATCCATCTTTTCGCCATAATGTAAACGGGACTACAAAGTAATTAAGCTCTATCTCTCAATTACAATACACGGTTTTGTCCGTAGTGGTTCCCCATTATTGCCAGATCGAGATCTGTGGAGCTAATTCCACCCTCGTATCTCTTAAACGATCTCTCCGCGAGCTTTGTCCGGAGATAACACTGATCGACGATTATTTTCCTGATAAATGATAAGCTACATGATAATTGTGTTGCTCAATTTTTACAAGTATATTGCAGTTTTATCTTTACTACTTTATTGTTAGGGTTGACTTGTCGCATAAAAGCCTCAGGATCTTAACATCTCGTTTTCCTAGTAAAGTTCATTGTATATTTTATTTATACGGCCAAGGCCGTGGGTTCGATTCCCACAACTGGAGAATGTTTGTGTGATGAACATGAATGGTTTTCAGTGTCTGGGTGTTTATCTGTATATTATAAGTATTTATGTGTATTCATATAAAAATATTCATCAGCTATCTCAGTACCCATAACACAAGCTACGCTTACTTTGGGGCTAGATGGCGATGTGTGTATTTTCATAGTATATTTATTTATTTATATATTAATAATTCAGAGGCCTCCCTTGCGCGGCGGCAAGTGCAGTGGTTTTAAGATGGAGGTCCCGGGTTCGATGCCCGGTAGAGGAAATTTGCAGTAATAAGCATTGTTGTAGTACTTCACTTAGCCACCAATCAGCTTGATTTTTGGCATACAGTTAGTTGTAACAGGAGGAGAGTAACAAATGCTACTTTTTATCCCGGAAAGTCAAATGGTTCCCACGGGATTTGTTAAAACCCGTAATAAACGCGAGCAACAGCCAGTTCAACAGTGAAATGTCCACCTTTCGCTGTTGTTCCACTCTGATTAATGTAGTAGCTACGGGTAGGAGTTCGCTACGTTTCGCGTAATTCGAAAGCTCAGCGTTTAATAGGCCTTAACTCTTAGCTCCTAATGAAGCGCAGAACTGGATTATCTGCGAATTAATTTACACGTGCCGCGAGCATTTGCTGGATTTATGCCGCCCGCTCGCAAGCCAGCACGCTGACATATATCACTGGTGATGTATGATAAGTAAATGCCCGACTACGGTAACGGCAAACAGATCGTTAGGTTTAAGTAGGCCATTATTTCGTCTTAATTTCTCAGTGTATGAAGACCTCTTTTTATCTTTATTTATATTATACCAAAAAAACGTGTGTGTACTTATGTACACGCGTAAGAAGTTACAATACTTTGGCGTAACAAGATTAAAATTAAAAATCTTTTCAAAAATTAAATCTTTCGGCTTATTCTACGTTTGTAGAAAAAGGTATTCAATACATTGAAAATTTAACTATAACGCATTTTCTTTTAGTTAGTTAAATAAAGTTTATTTAAATATCACAAAAAATATATTTCTATATAATTCAAGAAATGGGCATAATACACATAAATAAATTTGGAATACTAATAGACTCATATCAACCAACATTAAAATTTGAGATTTATGTACAATTGAATCAATTGAATGCGCCCGCAGACTTTGACAATTCAAAGTGTACACTGTCAAACCTTATAGTTAACTTCAGGGTGTCGGTTTTTTGTAACGGATTGCGCGCGCATCGTCAAAATTAGCAAAATAACGCGCCAAAAGGAGTATAACTACAAAAAAGTGGCCTTCACCGTTGAAGCTAGTCATATTTTAATGATCTAAAACGCATATAACTTAGAAAAGTTAGAAGTGCTTGCTGGGATTCGAACTCGGCCCCCCAAAAGTGAAGTTGAGCTCCTACCCAATGCGCTATCACCGCATTTAAACGACGCTAAATCGCTAAGTAATAAAGCGGATATTATTTTAATAGAAAGCCTTATAGCGTCCATGTCCTCCGCAAGACTATAACGCCTTCTAATCTATTCGTAATTAATTACGTAGGATTTCTATGCCCTGTTTAGCGCACGACAAATAGCTCGATTACTATCGCCCAACTATCGCCCGGTTATCTGCTAATGAGGATCTTATCTGCCGTGCCAGATTGAGAGGAGGCAATCTATAAAATTGAGACTGCACCTTTATTTAATTGAAAATTGTCTGGTTATTATACTGCATTCAATATCATCGTCATAAGATTATTTTAGAGCTGGGCTAAGAGATGGATAGGTATAGAGCTTAGACATATCACACTGCTCTAATATGGGTAGGTGAGATAAGGTATTTAATAATTGTAGGTTTTTATTGAAAAACTAGCCGTTTCCAGCATTCTTCGTGCGCATTTATTAAAGTATTTTTTTAAATTCCGTGGGTTCGTTTCCTAGGATAAAAAGTTCCCTGTAATACTTTAAGTCGCTTCAAATAAGTCTAGGCCAAAAATCGAGTTGATTTGCTCAGTGCAGGCGTGAAGAAAGAAAACAAACAAACAAACTTTTATATTTATAATAACACGAGCTGTTGCCAACGTTTATTACGGTTTTTTACAAATCCTGTGGGAACTGTTTGTTTTACTGGTATTAAAAGTAGCCTGTCTTACTCTATATCCTTTTAACTAACTGTATGCCAAAAATCAAGTGCTTTTTGTTAGGGCGCAAAGGAAGGACAAACAAACACTCGTTTGCATTTATAACATTAGTGAGGATTATCAAATAAAAATCTTTACTCAAACAGTTTCCACTTCTTGAACAAGTCATCAGCTATAATGACTTCATACCGCACGTCGGCAGTCATCACCCAATCAGGCGGCGGGTTCCGCGAACGCAGCCTAATGATATGTGGCGTGTAACCCCAATCACTGGCCACCGTGCGGCCAGCGAAGCCGCGAAAATGATTGATGATTTTATTTCTTAGACTTTCAAAATGTTTTATTTAAATGCATTTAAAAAAATCGGAACGATAGGATTTGAACCTGCGACTTTCCAGCAAACGTGGCCTATGCGTTATACGACTAAAATACGGCTCTCATTCCACCAGTGGCGACTGCTTCTATCCAACATTTTATAGTTCGTCCAAGTGTAGTTACAAACACTAATCATCATGTCAACCCAACCGGCCCACTTCTGGGCACGGGTCTGATCCCACAGTGAGAAGGGGTTAGACCTTAGTTCACGCTGGCCTAGAGCAGATAGGTGGACTCCAGACGCCTTTGAGAACATTTACGGAGAACTTTCAGGCTCGCCGGTTTCTCGTGATGTTTTCCTTCACAGTAGAAGCAATTGATATTGTAATTACGTAAAAAGCTAACCACTGCACCGATTAGTCGTTGGTTAAATACTTGATAAATTCACAGGAATAGCTACTATTACAAATTAAAAAAGAACCTAAACGGAACTGCAGTACGACGTCGGAGCATGCGATATCTCTATTGAAGTACGAGTAGCATTTGAATGGGACGCGCAGATGAAATTTATATCACGTGGCTCGTTCACAGCTTGATCTTATTAGAGAAGCGGTGGGATCCCTAACTAGAAAGGGATGGTACTTAGATAAGTATATAGTTTGTTATAAAGGTTACTTGCATTTCGTTTTGAAGATCACATCATATAAATTGATATTACTGTGAAAGCAATGGTAATTTGGTGGTAGGTATCTTGGTAACAAAAAGGTTTACTATTCTTTGATGAATAATGTAATCTTTTATTATTATCGTCCAGTGATAATAATGGCTTGGTTGATGCCATTATGGCAGTGTAAGTTACAAAGCTGTAATATAAGTGAGGACTCAAATTTAAAAGTCTGAAAACACTCTATAATTAAAGTACAGACAAATTTTAAAAGTGCTTATATTTGTGTTTCTAGTGACTCTACCACCGTTTCGGAAGGCTGTTTCTAACGATAATAAACCGGAAAAACTCACTATTTGTTTTAAAAGTCTTTTTTCTTTTACATTATCAGCATTTTACTATGATTATTTTGTTTTGCGAGAGATGTATCAACCTTTTTATTAAGAAGTTCATGAATTGTATAGTAACCTCGGTCCAATCTTACCTTAGGAATCATGTTATATTAAATATATTATACTCAACCCCACAAATGACTTCTATACCTTTCCCAGGCGATATGCAGTTGTCAGTAGTTTATTTCCGTATCTCGTAAGTCGATTGTTTAATCAGCTTATTGTAGAGAAAAAAAAATTTGCTGTGTTAAAATAGGATACAATTATGATACGTTGTGTGAGTTAAACACAGTGAAAAAGCACTTAAATTTAACAAAAACGTCTTTTTCGTGGCTCTCTTTCAAATAACGACATCAAGTTTAGTGAAAAAAAAATGCGGCATTACACACAATGTTTTTATTTAATGTTTGTGTTAAGACATTTATCTGAACAAGTAATCATTTCGCCGTAATCAATAATTATATGATTCTTCCTCAATATTACCCTTTACGGCTAACTGCATAAGGTCTTAAATGCAACAATTGATAAATTTATAAACGTACCTTTAAAATATGAGTTAATATAAATTTTATGTTATGTGCCATAAAGTACTGAATAATTTAAAATTACTGTGAAGTAACGTAAAAAATATCTTATTCTTTAACTAGAAATATTAGTGTAATATGATACTGATATGTGACGTCATGATTATAAGATCCATAGAAATTATTTTTTGCATGTGCTCATTTCAACTTTTATAATTATATTGATAAGTAATCCAAATACACATTTATGTACCTATATTAAAAATGTGTATTTCTGTATAAGCAGTTATTTCGCAATTATAGACAAAGAATCCTTCCAATATGAATTTTTAGCTTAATACTTTACTACTTTACTCTTTGATCAAAGTTAAAGCCCACCAACCTGCATTGAAGTAGTCTGACTCTGAGAAAGGAGGTAGTAGGACATTAATAGGCTCAGAGTAAAATAATTACAAACTAAAGAACAAAATTGACGTTTTGACAGTTGCTTTAATATAAGAATCTCTTTATTGCTCAGATTGAAATATCTGTCGATTGAAAAATCAGCCCTCAAACTTAATTCTAAGCAGATTAAAAATAAACCGAGCCCGGCAAACACGCTCCGAGCCCGTATAACAATTTTATCGTCCCGATAAGGCTTGTTCCGCGTCGTGTCCAGCGGGCTCCGTCGACACGTGTGTCTGCTTCCTCGCCGGTAAATCAGCGCGCAACGTGCGTGCGCGCAGGGCATAAATCCACGCACGCCGCCGCGCCTGATCCAACCAGATCTCGGCCCGATATCGATAAGATCGATAAATTTGTATTCAAATCGATACACGTGACATTGGCGCGTCCTAAGTGAAATTGCAGGAACCAATTTAGAAAACAAGTAGGCACTTAAAAACAAATAAAAAGTGATAACACTTGGAAGTATCTATGCATCGTTTTAGTCTCATACAACACCGAGGTGTCGTATTTATATCAAAATACCCTACGGCACAATGTCATTAACATTGGCTCTGAATAATGTATTAATATTTCTTAAAAACTGTTCATTAAGAATTATTTGCACATTCGTTTAAATGCTAATCTATTTAATAAAATATAAAGTTACAGTTATCAAAAGATTATTTATTTACCCACTTAACGAAGATGCGGTAACAAAAGATAACAAATACAAAAGAGAACTAGGACAAAACAAATTTCCGCTAGCTTTAGCCCTGTGCAACAAAATCCGTGCATTTTTTGACAGTATAGCAATTGTCAAAAAATGCACGGTTTTTTTTTGTTAAAAGATAAAATGGACTAAATTTTCGTTCGATTTCAGCACCGAATGAAATGTGAGTTCACAGATTGTATAGCCGCGTACATTTGAAGTACCTCCTTATCATTGCAAGTATTATATAATTGCGGAAAAAAAAGCCCGTTGATTGGTTTCGCAGTGCGATCTCTAAAACATTTAGTAAGGCAAGGTATGTCATATGGAAATATGACATACCTTGCCTTCACTAAAATAAGGATATACGAGTACATAGTTCTGAAACAGGAGTAATTATTTAACTAAACAATATCTAGAAAATAGAAATGATAAATCTCGGTCCTGTCTGCCACCGAGATTTGAATTGTGGTCGCGAACTAAATAACAAAACAAACAAATTAAGGTTCATATCGCATCATGAAATTCCCCTTAGTAACGCCTGCATAAATCCAATATAAATAATTATTTGTCACAGTAATATGTCACCATAAATAAAGTTATCATATACGCACACTACAAATATGGACTGTAACTTTTGATCGCCGCATCGATATGTTTATTAAAACGGCACTTATTAATAATTTTAATCAATTAGCAAACCCAGGAATGTCGCTTCGACAACAATATTGCTATTATAACAATTTATTTGCAATTCATAAAAGCATTCCGTACGCAGCAAATGGCGCCATTGCTAATGCAGTTTTTTTAAGACAATCGGTATATATGTTTAAAATATCACATGAATGTGTAAACTTGTGCGGCAAAAAGAGCACAATGATACTCAATGAGCTATTCTAATTGCAAATGGCGCCAGGAAATTCAAAGTGAACGCATTTAGAACGCTCAACACAATATGATTCAAGTTCAAAAACAAAGTTGTTCGAAATGTTTACAAATATCAATTTTAAATACTATAGAGAAAACAATGTAACAGAAATAGATGTGCCAAGCAGTTACACTCGCATCGACTATGAGCCACAGCGTAATGCTACATAGTCTACAGCCTTCCTCAACAAATGGGCACCTAGAGCTAAAATTTCATTAATCAGACTTTTACTTCTAGTCATGCAAATTTACAAAGAACTGTTCGGCTTTTTGATATCAAGTAACGATACCAGTGCTACTGATTTCAACAATAAGTTGACGTGATTTTTACATACGTATTTGAGCTTCAATCTATATATATATAAATGTTATGTTGGTTTGGGTACGCTTAAAAAACTCAAAAAGTTCTGCACCGATCGAGCTGAAATTTTAGCATGATATATAATCCGCATCAAGGATTGTTTTTATCTATTTTTTGTATCAGTCACATATCCGCGACCGCGAAACTACAGTTGTTTTTAACGATGACACGATACTGACATATGTAATGTATGCTTTGTTTTGTTTCTCATTTCTCAACCATTCCATAAAAATGTGCCACAGCGAAGCGTGGCAGGGTACAACTAATAACTCATAATAATGTTAAAATGTAAAATGTAAATTTTTGATGTTGGAAAAGAGCAACTGCTGAGTTTCTTGCCGGCTTCTTCTCGGTAGAATCTGCCTTCCGAACCGGTGGTAGAGTCTCTACAAACAGACAGACTTGACGTTTCAAAAGTGCTTATATTAGGCCTACTTGAAATAAATGAATTTTGAATTTTTGAATTTTGAATAATAAGTAACCTTCAATCACGTAAATACCGTCAAACGAAAATGACCGTCCCGGGGACCTACTGCTTTACCGCTATCTTAATCTGATGTTATCCTTTAAGTTCCGTATCAAAAATTACCGCAAATAATTGAGATATATGCGGCCCAGCCACATCGCCAAATATTACCTCATATATATATCCCTTGTGTGCGTGTGTATGTCACTGAACTCCTCCTAGGCGGCTGGACCGATTTGAATGAATTTTTTGGTATACGTTCGGGTGGCACCCGATTTAGATTCACCAATTAACACCAGTTTTTTTTCGGATTTGAATTATATTATTTATAAAGTCGTTAGCCACTGTGATATAACAGTGGCATACTCGGCCAACGGCCTGCAAGTTGACTATAATAGCTCGATGTCAAGAAAATATAGTATTTCGATTCATTTAGACATCATCTAGATGGCATTGCGATAGTGTAAGGACGATATGTAGGTATTGGATAGAAGCAGGCGTTACTTTGCGGAGTATAGCAAATTAAGCTTAATTTTAATCATACCATATGAAGTTCCCTTAATACTGAAACCAGTAAGGTTTCTTCCTTGCACAGCATATACTGCACGGCTGATGGATCTAGATGGCTTTGCATGGCATCTGGGCGACTATCCTTACTCTGTGATAGTCCGCAAACATTATTTTAGGTAGGTAGGTTCAAGACACTCATGTCTTGACACTTGCGTGATTCTTCTTCAGCACCTATTTCAAGTACAATTTTCACATGTCCTGCATCGCGTGTTGTCTCATAGCATCCGCATCCTCCAGTGTCACTGCTCGTCTAATTGTCCCGGAGTGACGGGCAGATGCTCCGAGCGTTGATTGTAAGACATAATTTATTTCCACCCTCCCTTCATTAACTAAATAAACTAATGTTGTAATAATATGTGGGATTTATGTGTGGGAGACACTGGTGTCGAAGATAGAAGGTTTACTTACATGATGTGTTGGTAACGACTGTGCGAAGACGAGTTAATTAAGTAGACGATTAAAAAATGTTAAGTGAGAACATATTTGAAGTGGTTTTAAGTGCCCTTTGTAAGACAATTGTTTAGTGATTTTAAGGTGAAGTTAGAATAGAGTAGAATAGAGAAAACTTTATTGCAACAAAACACAGGAGGAAAAACGCAAAGAAAACAGTATTATTACTTAGTGCTAGGTGTAAATTCTGGCAATTGTCCGTCTTAAAACCATTTTTTTCAAATATATGCGCCTGCACCGTTATGAAATGAATTTATAAAAAACGGCTGATGCTGTGTTTTCCCTTTCTTACGCCTGTATATTGTATGTTTCACTAATCGGTACTGGACCAGCGTGGTGGACTACGGCCTAAAGCCTTATCATGGTCGGAGGAGATTTAAAGGGTTGATGTGATGAATTGATATCGAGTGAAAGAGATAGCACGACTTAAGAAAGCGCTGGGTAGACATCGCGAACGCAAATCTGAGAGCCAATAGACTCAAAAGATTTGATGCTAAGGACCGGGTAAAGAGGGCTACAATATGTCGGAAAGCGGACCCCAACCAGTCAAAAAGAAGATGTAGCACAACATCGGCTGCCTCTTATAAATCTATAATAGGCGAATAGAATGATTTGATATTAAGTTGCTCCGGCTCCGAGCCATTTTGAGGAGTGACTACTTCAATCTTACCTAAATATTTAACGATTGTCTCAGCTACGGTGGTTAGTTTACTAATCGTGAAATACACGTGTCAATTTGTTCTGACCACTAAAATTCCTTGATGGTGTCTGTTGCTGAGTAACATGGCCGCAAATACGGTGATGACGAAGAGATGACGCAATGGAAAGGCAACTGGACTCACAGTTTATGGATTGTTTGAATTCTGGATCGCGTTTGAAACCTGAGATTATTTACAAACGCTTTCCTTTCTAGATATTGCTTAACATTTAATATTAAACTGGTTACCAGGAAGCAGAATTAGTTAGTTTGACGACCTTTTGGTCGTAGTCGCATATGATACGAGGATTTATTAATTTGGTTTTAGGCACGTGACTGGTATCTCTCTCGGGTGTACCTGCCACCTCTCTTTCTATATAAAGGAGGAAATAACAGTTCTTAAGGTGAACACTTAAAAATAATTAAACTATGGTATAATGATACATAGCATATTCGAGTACGAGTCACATGATTCGGAGTTCGATTCTGGGTTAAGGCCTAGGGGAAACTTTTAGAGTCAAGCATGAAAGTGGCATACGCCGGTCTGCAACCCCCTTTACAACACCCCTTGTCCTCTACCGGGTGTCGCACGAGGCGACTTAGGGAATAGAAGTCCTGTATGCTACTACTATCTGTGATTATGGGCAAAGCCACCCGTTGGGAGAGGCCTGCAGCGGACTGTTAAAGGCTACTCATCATATCGAACCATTACCGGTCCACTACAGGGCACGGGTCTGGTCCCACAATGAGAAGGAGTTAAGGCCGTAGTCCACCAATTGCTCCAAAAATACACACATACTTACACCGAAAAACACTTCCCTTCCGCAGTTACTGTTGGTTAAATAGAGTGATTATAAGGTGACCAGGTTATGTAGATTAACAAGGATCAATTCATTGAGTACTCGACACGGCGCGGTGTGGTAATGACACCAATTACCGTATCATTACCACGGTAGTGATCTAGACTGAGCAGACCCCATTAAATCAACATAAACAACACCTCCGACCGTGGGGGCTACCGTACGATATCATTATAATGTTACTATATGCTGCTCGCGGTCTTCGTCCGCGTTTATTACGGTTATTTACAAATCCCATGGGAACCGTTGGTTTTCATGGGATAAAAGCCTAAGTTACTATGCATTCTTTCAACTAACTCTATGCCAGAAATAAAGTTGCTTATGAAGCGCGTGAAGGAAAGACAAACAAACACACTTTCGCATTTTTAATATTAGTAAGGATGCTCGCAATCGTGTAGTCGTTTTCGAACACTGAAACACTGTAACGTCAAACCAAAATTGACCTAAATAACACTCGCTGTAGAGTCGAAAATTCTGTTCTTGTGTTTTTTTTAAGTACGCAAATTTGAGCTTTAAAGCCAGACATATAAATTTCATTTTAAACTGACGTTACAGAGTATTCATAGACGAAACCGATTTATGATTAGGAACGTACAAATCTAATACTAAGGCGCAAATATCTCTGTGTCCTCCTGTGTGTTTAAAAATAAATTTTGATTTCAGGCACACATATATGGCATATATGTATATGGGCTACGCCTGAACGAAATTATTATTTAAAAAAAGTACAACTCATTGACATTAAAAGAAAAAAAAATTATAAAGATCGGTGCAGAAGTTGAACAAACAAACGGACAAACATTCTCATTTATATTATTAGTATGCATTGAGGTTAAGTTTACCTGTTCATTGAGTTCTTATAGCTATTATAAAGCGTTCGCACAAATGGATAGTTAATGGCTTTGTGTTAACATGTAGGTTATGGTAAACTGGTAATATCGATTAATACTTTTATAAAAGCAATTATTAGTGGTAAACCCGCACTGAAGCAGTGCACTGTACCTCTTTCTCCTAAGAGAGTAGGGGACTGAGGATAGTGCTTTGGAGGATTGGTCGTCTGTCGTAGTGGAAGTGACCCTGCTTTTTGAGTCCAAGGCTGTGTTTTTGATTCCCACGACTGGGAAATGTTTGTGTAATGAACATGAATGTTCTATCTGTTTGGGAGTTTATCTATATATTTTAAGTCATCTTAGTACCCACAACACAAGCTACGCTTACTTTAGGGCTAGATGGCGATGTACCGAGTATAAGGATTGAAGATTGCATAAATTACACCATACAGATTCTCCTGCTCTTTGCATTTGCATAGCAAATAAGGCTTAATTTTTATAAGTATTGGGCAACAGAGATATGGCAGCGTTACGTCAAACAAATCAATTTTTAAGAGTGGGACTTGCAACCAAAAGTTTAAAGTAACCGATTTCTGAGTGTCCGTGCTTAATCGAAGCGTGTGGTAACACCTCAAGCAGCAAAAAGCCTCGGGATTGAGTCGTCACGCACTGATCCGCCACCGCGGATGAATGTCGGATGATGTGATTAGACACGTTTTTGCCGGCTCTCCAATGCGGCGCAAGGTTGAGGATACCGCGGAAAATCACTATACCAAAGTAAATAGGTACTGACAGAATACCAGCGTTGTGTACATTAGTATCCGGAACATTAAGCTGAGTCAGAACCTTTTTATTGGCACGACACAAATCTTAGACTTATGTAAGTCTGTTTGTGTTGTTCTGATAAATAAACAAATTCTATTCTATTCTATTCTATTCAAAGTCAAAGTAGGTTTAATAATTGCCACTGTTCTATTTTGGGTACAGGAATACAGATTACAATAATGACACTAAGAGATTATCAGTGCCTTAAGTTTGTGATCTGCAAACTAATATTTTTTTGGCTACTTTATTCTTTAGAAACTTTCATCCGCTATTTTACGTTACACTGCGTCGCATCACCCGCCTTTTCTTTTCGGTTCCGCTTGATGTAATTTTAGACTTTTTTTTTGTTGCTCGGCTCGTAGGGTTGGTAGCGCAATTATAAATCTTTAAATACCCGTTACCTTAACCTTCCGCAAAAAGTTAGGTTACCAAACACACATGGCGGTTACATAACATATCTTATACAAATATGGTCAATCAAGCCATTACCGGCCGAAACAGGGCACGAAACTGTGAAGGGTTTAGGCCGTAGTCCACCAGGCTGGTAAGTAAGACCACACTCTACTCTATATAAACAAAAAGATGGATATAAACAGTCAACTTACAAGAAATGGTCATAAATTAGTGTCATCTGCATATCGTCTGCGAAAGGTACAGAAGTCATTTGTGGGATTGAGTATACGCTTTAATAATTTTGGACCTACCAATGCATAAGTTTAAAGAATATGTTAAAACATTTATTACAGCGAGGGTACTATACAATTAATTAATTTCTTAATGACAAGATTGCTTGGAAAAGCATCCGGCTCCGCTTTCATCTCTCAGATAAAATGTAAAATGTTAATTGTTGATGTTGGAAAAGCTGGAAAAACTGCTGAGTTTCTTGCCGGCTTCTTCTCGGTAGAATCTGCCTTCCGAACAGGTGGTAGAGTCACTACAAACAGACAGACTTGACGTTTCAAAAGTGCTTATATTAGGCCTACTTGAAATAAATGAATTTAGAATTTAGAATTTTTTGCCCCAGTGCGGATTGGACTCGACACGCCTTTGGGAACATTATGGAGAATTCTCACTTTTCCTTCACCGTTGAAGCAGGTGACATTTTAATTGCTTAAAACCCACATAACTTAGAATAGTTAGAGGTGCGTGCTGGGATTCGAACTCGGCCCCCGAAAGTGAAGGCGAAGTCCTAACCATTAAGCTATCACCGCTACATAATATAGTATTATATAGTAATTTCGTTATAAAGAATTTTATAGCTTTATTTATTATAGTAAGTATATTATGTTATTTAAAGTTTAAATAACATAATTATTATGTTATTTAAACTTTAAATATGAGGTTTACATTTTAAACTTCATTTGGAATACTCAGTATCTTAAATAAGCTAATGTATCGCTCGCAGTTTATAACTCAAATACAAAGGCTCGTTTATTTTTTCATTCCCACGGGTTATTAGTATGCAAATATTTGTGTTTTCTTATTGCACCAGTAAGTAATCATCTAAAATATCTGATACGAGAGATTTGTGTCCGAACTTGACAAAAATATTATGAGACGCGACTTATTAAGAGGAATTTGATAAACTCTCATTTTACTCTTTGACTCGTAGAAATTAGCTTTGGTGCTAAGTATACTTTACAGATGGTTTGTGATATACTAAAGAAAAAGTACTATATTAAAGTTCCTTTCTATGAAAAACAAATTAGGAAAACGGTTGACCTAAAGGCAATCTCTGCAACTTAATTCCATACTTATTTTGTTCTTCGAGCTCGAAAGTCTGATAGAAGTTTCATAAAACACTATTTTTTTAATTCTCTAATTGCTATAACTTTTGAATGAATTATCGATTTTCACGTGGTTGGCGGCATTCGACGCAGCTTATTGAATCTTATGAAGAATTCTAGATCAAATCATTAAGACGATAATTTTCAAAATTATTCTAAAATACACTTTTTTCGTAATTTTTCGTTTTCGATATCTCTCGAACGGATCAACCGATTTTGAGCGGACCAGCGGCGATCGACGGGATTTATAAAGCTTAAAAGCTGATTATTTTTTTTGGATCGATCGGTAGAGCCGTTTAATAGTTATTCGAAACAAAAAAACACTTTTGAAATTTTTTAATTTTCTTAGCGGAAAGTTAAAAACTTTGGATGAGATCACCGTTTTTTGAGTCAATTTCGCAGATGCTCCTTATTATGTACCTATATCATTTTACCATAAAGCAATATTTGTTTTTGACGTAAAAAATAACTCTCTTAGTACCTACTCCTAGACCCCTTCAATATTGAAAGCATTTCTTTTACATATCTTTGAATTTCGATGGCTGTGTCTAAGTAAATTACATAAAAGATCGCAATTCCAAGCATATAGTTGACTATATTGTGCTTATATGTACACTATGGTCAGTAATTCATTCAATAGATACGTTCAGATTTCACATGTAACATATCAGATTGGAGAGCGCAAAATAAGTGAGATTGATCTCGCCGACACGCCTTAATTAAACAATGTAAGTGTTTTTGGTGTAGAGTGTGACGTAGAGTACCGTTGTTTTCTCCATCCCGTCGGAATTATCTCAGGCAAAAATTTCAATGAGGTAATGAGGTAACTAAGATTTAGCGTTACGTTATACGTACGTCTATGACGCGTAGAAACTGATTAGGCCTTAGGGTTATGGTTTTCATATAACTGCTATACCCCTAAAAGGTTAGCCCGTTACCACCTAAGACTGCATCATCACTTACCACCAGGTGTGATTGCAGTCAAGGGCTAACTTGTGATGGTTTTTTTTTGTATTTATTGACTCGTTACTAACGACTGCGGCTCATACAGCTAAGTGTCAATCTCATTGCTAACGAGATAAACCGCGGTGCCTTTTACTGCAGACTAATCGGTTTAACGTTAGTTTAACGTCACAAAAATGCTCAGTATATAAATTACACTTAGTCACATCCCGCGCTCTTCCCGCGACTCCACACGCGTAAACCCTTTACGTCTATTGTGCCACTACTTCTCAACTAATTATATTTTGAAAGCAAGTCATATTTTAATTGCTTATTAAAAATGAATATAACTGCGAAAGCTTGAAAGAGGTGCGTGCCGGGAATAGAAGTTGGTCCCACCAAAAGGGTGGCCGCAGATCTAACACCAAATCTTATAAAAACTGTAGGAGTAATTTATCAAAATCCGTTCGACTATTCCAACGTACAGAAATAGCGAGTGCACCAGAATTGACTTTTGCCCAGAAAATTTACGATTTCCATGAAAACCGTGCATTTTTCAGTATAAAATATTACCTTGACACTTTTCAGATTATAAACTATCTTTTTGCTAAAACTCAGTAGTCTGTTACTGCGTGAAAGAATGACAAACTAACAAACAAACACTTTAGCATTTTTAATAGGTATTAGTTTGGATTATAATGAAAACTAATTTCGAGTGACCTTGTTTGTACTTAAGTAGAAGTTTAATTAATTCGTATAATAGCTAATATAGATAAAGAAAAACAAAACAGAATCAAAAGTACTTAAACATAACTCATAAATTTTACAAATTTGTATTATTTTGCACAGATAAAAAGTGTAACTGTTTTCCGTACTAGTTGAGACTGTGTCTCGGAGAACAGGGCTAACTAAGGAAGAGCTTTTTGTGACAGAGCTCGTCCGTGGAAGTACTGTCGCCACTTCCGTGGCAGATTATTGTATCACTATAGTATTTATAAACAAATAAATATACTATGACAATACACACATCGCCATCAAGCTCCAAAGTAAGCGTAGCTTATTTATGGGTACTAAGATGACTTATGAATATTTTTTTTGAATAATATACTTAAATACTTATTAAATGCAGATAAACACCCAGATACTGAAAAACATTCATGTTCACTGCACAATTTTTTTCCAGTCGTGGGTATCGAACCCTCGCCTTGGACTCAGAAAGCAGGGACACTGCCCACTGCGCCAATCGGCCTTCAAATTTATAACACCAACTGCAATAACGCCAAAATACCTCCACAAACTGTGCAAATATTTCCACCCGTGCGGCCATGATTGGAGAGTGGATAAAACTGTAGGAGAACATACGAATTTCGTTCTTTCGCCGTGGAGAAAATATCTAATGCCCATGCTATGCTATGCTGTGCAGAATACTGAATAGTACTGTTAATTTCCTATTACTAAAATCAATTTAGCTTAGTTTTCTCGAATACTGTGAAATCATGAAAGCAGTTACATTAATCCATGTCATACACGTCACTGCTAACATCTTGCCAGCTTAACTGCAGTTTAATTTCGATAAAGTGTTAAACAAGTGTTTGCGCGTAAACATGCACGAATTAATATTTTAATTACGACATTTATTCGCGAAACGGATAGATCGTGGCGAATGGAAGGAATATAAGCTGTATTGAACGTTATCGACTGATTAAAGTCAAGCTGTCAGAGCTTAGCTCAAGAATTAATTGATAGTTTAATCTAGGTAATTCTAAAGCGTTTTTGCGATAGTACCAACCTGGTTTCATCGTTGATCTAGTCGCGTTTGACTGCGGATCACGAGGTTCAAGGTTCGATTACCGAGTCGCAACGATCGACATTACCAGCTCGGATTTTGGTTTGATTAAATTAATGAATTAAAATGTTTTCATTGTTTAACACCAGCACATCATCATATAAACCGATCGACGTCTACTGCTAGACATAGGTCTTTTGTAGGGAGTTCTAAATTCCACGGTTTTGTGCCGCTTGGATCCAGCGGCTACCTGCGACGCGCTTAATGTCGTCTGTCCACCTCGTTGGGGATCGACCAACGCTGCATCCACCGGTGCGGGGCTGTCATTCCAGCACCTTGGAACCCCAACGTCCATCCTTTCTCCGAACTATTGCCACTTCAGCTTCGCGATTCGTTGAGCTATGTCGGTAACTGTGTTTCTTCTACGAATTTCCACATTTCTGTTTTGATGGCGTAGAGATACTCGGAGCATAGGTCTCTCCATCGCCGGTTGAGTAACTCTGAGTCTTCTTATGAGGCCCATAGTTAGCGACCATGTTTTCCACAAATATAGGTCATCACTGGCAACACGCACTGTTCGAAGACTTACACCGACACATACAGTTAGACAAATCGATTAAACTAAAATGCCATCCATAGAAAGTCTTAATACGAAGACAATAGAAATATTAATGTTGTGTATTCGTCACCTTGTCGCCGCGAACGAGACTCAGAGCCCTCGAATTTTAACAAAAAAAATTGTAACAGTTCTACTTTTTCAGTCGGTCGTTAAAAATAGGTCCAATGAACATTGTTAACATAACAAGATCACAATAGATGCCATTTATATGAATGTAAATCCAATTAATATCGAATCAGCATTAGAATCCGCCTACATCAATTAACCGGTGATTAATTTTAAACCAATTTGTACACTAATCACGTGGAGTAGGCCATTTAACTACATAACATAATATACGCGATCGTAAATGGCAACAGCACATACATAATTAGCCATAAAAGAAATAATTAAATAGGTGACAGGTATCCATTAATCCGAGTGGCGCCTGCGACGCCATTACGCAAATCGAACAACCATACTCATGACATTTAACCAATTAAACAACTGTACACATGACATTGCCGTGTGCGCGTTGAAAATAACCCGTAATTAATTTATGTATGCAATTATATTCTAGTTAGGCTAAACAGGATACATTAAAATTATGATTAAATAATAAATAATTTATTTGTAACTAGCGGCTGCCCGCGGTTTCGTCTCCATAGAGTTACTAAGTATTGCATAGTGCATATGCTGTTAAAATATTTTAATGCACTATGCAATACTAAGTAACTCTATTAAAACCGTTAACTATAAAAACGATATAAAAACTCTCTTAACTATAAAAACGATTCCATGCCAATAATTATCGTAATAAATACATCAAACTTTTCTCTTCAATGACATCTGCGTATTAATACAACTTTGCTGAAAAGTTAAACCAATATCTGCGTTAAATGACTAAGCGGTTCACCCGTCGCTGATATATGAATGGCTTTTCATATATCACCAAATAATTGGCTGACTAAATGGCCTGACTAATAACCCCTGGGTTGTATCAATAGTTGGCACAGAGCCTACTATCAGACTGCTACTCTACGCCTAATTTGGCCAGAATGTGACTTTATGATCCGGTGACCATGAGGCTGTTTGCAAAATCGAATAAAATCCTAGTTAATATTATAAATGTGTTCCCACAACCAATCTACTTGATTTTTGACTTACAGTTAGTTGAAGGACGGATGTAATTGAGACAACTAAATAAGAGTTTAAATAGCGTCGCAAAGGAACTATTCCTTTTTAATTGAATCAGCCGTAAGAGATAAATAATCATTTATCATTTTCCATTTTATTATGTATACAACGTGAAATGGAATTACGAAGTACCGCTGAAGGGTGCATAAGTATATAACATAAGGAATCCCTGTAAAAATATTAAATGAAAAGAAGCATATTTGACGGCCGATTGGCGCAGTTTGCAGCGACCCTGCTTTCTGAGTCCAAGGCTGTGGGTTCGATTCCCACTACTGGCAAATGTTTGTGTAATGAGCATGAATGTTTTTCAGTGTCTGGGTGTTTATATTTATATTCTAAGTATTTATGTATATTATTCATAAAAATATTCATTAGTCGTCTTAGTACATATAACAAAAGCTACTTACTTTTGTCGTAGTATATTTATTTAAATTCAAATTCAAAAAAAATTCAAAATTCATTTATTTCAAGTAGGCCTAATACAAGCACTTTTGAAACGTCAAGTCTGTCCGTGTGTAGTGACTCTACCACCGGTTCGGAAGGCAGATTCTACCGAGAAGAAGCCGGCAAGAAACTCAGCAGTTGCTCTTTTCCAACATCAAAAATTTACATTTTATATTTTAACATTCATTTTTCTATCTTGTGAGAGATGAAAGCGGAGCCGGATGCTTCCAAGCAACCTTGTCATTAAGTAACTCATCAATTGTATAATAACCTCGCTGTAATAAATGTGTTTTAACACATTCTTTAAACTTATGGATTGGTAGGTCCAAAATTACCTTAGGAATCATATTATAAAAGCGTATACTCAATCCCACCATTTATTTATTTATTTATTTTTCTATACAGGCTAATTCAAAACATTCTAAGTGTTTACTTATGATAACCATATTGAAGATCAAAATACCGACACGCGCTTCGTGCCTATGCTACGTGACGCGTACCTAATAAAGTGAACGTAGTCACTTGATTATTTCGGTTTTCATTTACACGTTGTATGTAAATTCACTGTGAAAAATTATCTAACCATGGTGAAAACTGCATCGAAATTCGTTGCATGGTTTAGGAGGAGTAAGCGGATAAACAGACAGACGCATGGTTATATACAATGTAGAGACTGGTGTATTGAAATCCCACCAACACGCATTGGCGCAGAACAGTAGACCTAAGCACTAAATCCATTATCACAATTATGGTAATCTATCTTTTATTATTTTACCACAAGTTGGCCCTCATATAATATGCATAATTTCTAATTTTGAAACGGTCCTATGATGTTGGGCAGTAGGTATCTACCATATACACAAAATATCTTATTTTTGCACAATTAAAAGGTTTCGATGATATAAATTGCAAATTGTATTTATCAAAATTATTTCCCGCGAAAACGCACGCCGGGTGTCATGGCGGCAGACGTAACTGCATGGGCAAATTAGAGGTAGCCTTAGAAATTATGGTTCTGTAGTTAAAGATTATGGTTTTTTGTATTGATAACCCAAAACTGAGCAACTGATAGTTAAATAACAAAATACTTGACATACGCAAATAACAAGTGCAGAGATTTTCGAAGTAAAAGTTGTACGAAATCGTGTTTAGGTAGACGTGACGTCATTCGGCGTTTCACCTGTCATGGCGGATCGCTACATTTTGCAGTCATTGAAAATAAAAGCCAATATCCCTTAGAATATCTTAAATCATATATCATTAGATAAATACAATATTTTAGCGATTTTTGTTACTATGGCATGCCTTTCGTTGACCCTGATAATGATCATCATCATCCGCAGCATATTAACGTCCCACTGCTGGGCATAGGCATCCTATTTCATAGGGGAGACGGTTTTAGAGCTTCGACCCACCACGCTGCTCCAATTCGAAAGTTCGAATAAAAAATGACAAATACCAAGGTCACAGTATTGTCATGGTGACCCTAATCCTCAAGGTAAGGCAGGTTCAAAGGCAGACCTTGAGTTAACGACTCCAACAGATGGCGGCCATTTTGACAGACGCATCATAGTTAAATTCTCTAGTTTGTTTTGGCTGAGGGCCAGCTATGGTGGGCCTCGAATTAAGAAGAATTTTTTCGTGTCAACAAAGATTTGAAAGTTCATTCACATTATGTTGTGTGAGCTGTTTTTTTTAATTTTTTTTTACAGTAATAATCGATGCACCAAGCCCATCCGGAGTAAACAGAGCTATACTTCGCAGGGCATGCAAAGAACACATTAGACACACATATTCATTTATTTAAAAAAATAAATTCAATAAAACTTACAGAACAACTATTCTGAATTTCGTTTAGTTGATGAACTCCTTCTATTTTAATGTCGGTTAAAAAATAGACATAGTAGTCCCCTTAACGAGCGGTTGGTGCGGTCTGACTAGTTGAAATAGCTTTAAATAATGTATACTCGCTGAAAAACACAAACACACAGTCTCTGCTTTATAGCGCACAGATGGGTGAATTATACCTACCTACTATTTATTACCGACTATTTCAGTATTACTAGAGAACTAGACGGAAATCAATTACATGTTGCAAATTAATAGTATAGTATCTTCAGCGATAGTAAACCTACTGTTAAGCTTAAATTAAGAAATAGTTAAAGTACGTTTATATTCGCATTAATTTTTTTTCTTTTTTTTTGTATTTAATATTTTTAATTATTTAAAAAAAAAAAACTGTTTGTACAGCAGCCGTATGTACCCTGCAGATTTGCATGCTATGTTCGCATCGAGAAGGCACAATTGTATACTCATGCCAAATTGTGCTACAGTTTATATTAGAGTAAGTAGTTGATTGTCAGTTTTGCCTTCAAAATAAAAAAAAAATTAAACATATTTTGCGTTCAAAATAAAAAAAAATTTAACTAGCTATAGGAACCTATCTGGCGCAGACCCTTTTTCGAGGTTCGATGCTTGGCAGGGTAAATATGGGATATATACGGGCTATCTTAGCAACAAATCGACTTCATGTTTGGCATAGAGTTAGTTGAAAGGATGTAGAGTAACATTGGCTTAAGATCCTCAGGAGAACATTCGTATTTTTACATCTTGTATCGTCCATTGTACATGTCTTAACGAGTGCAACTGAAATACTAATATTTCCGATTATCAGCACAGCCGACCATATAGATAAATGACGCGCCGTTGTGGAAGCACCGTTTACCATCACATTGCCACATGATGCGGCTCGTACGTGACTCCAATCATCTGCGAGATTATTGAATCGTGAATGATTCTGTATACATCTTATTTGTTTATGCTATTTGATGTTTAATTTATATAATTATTAATTAATGTAGTTCTAATTTTCATGTTTTTCGTCTCAGTTCATTTGGATGCTGGAGGAAACTGAAAATCAGCGCTGAGTATTGTTGCTTATGTACAGCATAATGCTGAGTTCGCGGCCAATTTACATATTGTTAAGTTACCTATGTAATACTATATTTTTGTTACAATTTACAAATTGTTAAGTTACCTATGTAATACTATATTGTTGTACTATGTTTTACTGTATTACTATATTTTTGTTTTTTTTACGTAATTAAGCTGTGCAATAAAGTTATTTATTATTATTATCGAAACGTACGCCCACGCCCGTGATAAATATATATAGTCAGCAAAAAAAAGATTAATATTATTAAATACTTACATTATATAAATTCTTATTTGTACCGGGCGGAGGATTACACCCCGGCAGGGGAGAACACACGAACTATCCTAGGCACCTCTAACTTTTGAACTAATGTATATTTTTTATTTAGGCAATTTAAATATCACTTGCTTTAACTTTGAGGAAACAAGCATGCCTGAGACTTCATTTATTTCAAGTTGACCTAGTTTATTTGCACTTTTGAAAAGCCAAGTCAGTCTATTTTTATTTGTGACTCTATCGAGAAGATCCGGCAAGAAACTCAGTTATTCCGTAACATTCTCAAAGGCGTGTGAAGTGTACCAGTCGCACAAGACCAGCGTAGTCGACTACGTAAGCCCTTCTGTAATAATAAGTAAAGTAACACCTGTTCCTGATTAGATACATTATCACAGATAGCTCAAAGTCTTCCATGAAATTCTTAATAAAATCATCAAAGAGGTTGATCGACTATCGACACCAACCACGCAATAGCGGAAATAAATATCTCCCGGCGACGGAAGTGAGTTAACGACTTTCCCATGAAATTATATTTAAAGCGTCTCAGTTTTGACGAGATGACGAACTTCATGGAAAAATAATAAACAGAGCTACGGGTTTAATGTTTCTCCACACCTCCGTTAAATCTCAACCGCTTTTGACGAATGGTCTTTTCATTTCGAGGTATACCGTATGTGGTCCTTAATAACCAACATACGTATCAAAGAAAAGCTCTTCTTTCGAAAAATATATCGATAGATAGATTATAAAAGACCAAAGAGAGCTATGAAATCCTAGCATTTTTCGTTACTTTGGAAGATCCGTACACCGTATTAGAAATCGGAACTTTTATGGAATTCTATGTCAATTTGCTTTTTATAACTCTTACAATGCCTACCCTTAAGTTTTATATAACTTGTACAGGAGATTTTTATCATTTTATGTAGTCTGCAAATTCATCCAAAACTAGTTTTATTAAAACAACAAATTTCAACAAGTTGATTGTAAGAAAACGTAAGAATTTAATTACTAAGACGTCATTGTGAAGATAATTTAATGACTTCCATAACGTACATCAAGTTATAGGCTTCACAATGTTCTATATTTATTCCTTTTGCCAGCTCATGCAAAGTGGCCATTATGAAATCAATTATCTCACATTTTCCGGTACATGACACTGTTTCAAGGTAGAGTGGATTAAGGCTCACTTCACATTTTGGTATTATTAGAGCGCGGTGATAGCCTAGTGGTTAAGACTACCGCCACCTTTTCACTGTACCGAGTTCGATCCTCGGCAAGCAGATCCTAAGCAATTGCCTAATTCACCTGAGGGGTAATCCTGTTTAGAGAATAGACATATCAAAAAGTGTTATATTTTGTTTCAGTCACTTATACCCAGCGCTGCTAAACGGTGGCTAATAAAATCGTACTTTAAATTAAAACGAAGTTTAAATTAGAAGCAACCACTACTTTAAGTACAAGGCTAGTAGTAGGCTTTACAAGTTAACGAGTAATAGTCGACCAACCTTATAACATGATAACGAGAAGAACCCGCGGGAAAGTAAGTCTGATGACAAAAAATATGATTAATTTCAAGGCGTGGTCGCGGCGCCGAATGCCCTGTAATAACTTATGAGTGTGTTTCCGGCCTTATTCTACCTCAGCAGGATTTCTTCAACGCCAGCTTAAAAGCGAATGCTAACAAGACAGCTAACATATATTATTCCATATTTATGCGGATAGCGGGGCAAGTGAAAACGTTATGATATTGTTGTATCGACTTAGGCTGCTGTTAGACGACGCGGATATTATGTGCGGCAGACGCGCCGCAGACGCTTGGTTGTCGCGTTCAAGCATACGTGACAAATCGTCACTTAGCCAACAACCCGCTAAATCGCATTGTTACAAATTTGTCGGTAAAGTGGTAACTAGTCACGGCCGAAGCCTCCTGCCAGACTGGACCAGACTACAAAAAAGTTAAGAAATTATAAATTGCCAAATTTTCCAACCGGGGATCGAATCTGGGACCTTCCACTTGAAACTACAGCGTTTACCGCTGCGCCAGGGAGGTTGTTAAAAATAAAGATTTTGCTTAACAATATTGATGGATTTATTGCAGTTTATATGCAGTAAAATAGTGTATTTTGTGTGTCGTGATCACGAATTGAAGTAATTTTAAAGTAGTGTCGAATTTAGAATTTACATTAATGGTATGGTGGTATGCGGTGGCGTGCACTGGGTTTCTTCGCAGGGTATGCATGCAGTGGAAAGATTGCATCCTATTCGAATTATACATCAAATTTCGGGTAGGCAGTGCTTTTGTGCATGTACGAAGTGCACGCCACTGTTGGTATGCGTGAACAGGGCGATAAAACGACTGCCGCGCGGCAGAAATTTACACTTCATCTTAAGGCAGCTTTATGAAGACCGTTTTGCTACTACGATTTACATTATAACGACATGTTGCCATATCAGGGACCTTTGTATGTCACGAACAAGTGGCGACACGACTTGCCGTAGCAAATTAAAATCACATGGTACGAGTAAATCTTGGTTGCTTAAATCAGTATATAGGTTGCTTAATCTATAAAACATAAGACAGAAATATTGATTCTATTTACTACAATGTAAAAAATTTTAATGTCTCAAACTACTGTTCTATAAAACTTTATTTTATTGTCCTATCTAAGTTAACTTCAAACGCAGAAAGAAGTAGCGGTATTGAATTGCGTGTTTCAATGATCGATTTCAGTAAAATTTTGCGCATTTTATGTTTACATCTTTACTACAAACCAATATTGTTTCACCTGCCTGCTATATGTATATTAATGACAAAACTTCACCGTTGTTAAATAAAACAGTTCCACAGAAATGGCAAAAAATAGACAACTAATTTCAAAATATTTACTGAAAGTTTATTAACTATCGTAAGGAATGAAGAAGCATCTTTAATATCTCCGGTAGAACATATGTTGGATCTGAATACCTATATCTCCCATTAGATCCCACATTTTACTTCCACGACGAACTGAGAGTCGTAAAATGAAGTATATTCTACACGCCTCTAACTGGGAAGCCAATAGTTGTGTTATTTAGCCTACTTACATTTACTATTGCTTTATGACATTATCGTTGATACGTATTTAATATTTTATACCTATGTATGTGCAGCATACGAACTTACCTGAAACAAAAGAATATATATTTATTAGAAAAGTATTTATGTAAAATCTCCACAAACTCATAATAATTCTATGTGTATCTATGAATCTTCCAGTAGGTACTGTTCGCGTTATTTAAAGTGTTCATTCATTTGCTTTTATGATATACAGTCGTTATATGGAGGACTACGTAACATTAATTGTTTACGGATGATGATAAATGTACCTTATTGTAAAAATCTAACTATTAAGTAGAGTAGAGTAAAGTGTAAACAATAATTCAGTAATTTCTGTTAACTTAAATATAAATTTTAGGTTTGTTTCCTCTTTGGTCTGTATCACGAGAAAAAAACAATGTAAAGAAAAAAAAAAGGGCACCAATTAGGGATTCAGGCCCGAACGCTATACCTACTTGCGCTTGATATAAATTTAGAAGTGATAAGTTCTGAGCGAAGAGTGATAATTAATAATTAATTAATATTGTAAAAACGAATAAGAAAATAAAGATGTGGAAAAATTAAGAAAGAAGAAATTATAAATAAAGCCGTCGGTCTAACTTAACCTTGTTATTTGGTAATCAAAACATTAGTCAATAAATTAGTCACGTCACAGTTAGATTAACAAAAATATTATGTAATATACTATTTTTATGCACATAGTAATAACTAGTTATTACTAGAATTAGTAGTAGTGGTAGTTATTTACTTCTAGTAGTAAATACACAGTAGGAGATAACTGAACCCAAAACCTTAAACTTGTGAGACAAAAAGATAAATGAAGATAACACTAAATGAGACATTTAAAACTTCATCCCGATAGGAAACATTTCTCTTTATCTTTCTCTCATAATACCAGGCTTATCGTGAACTCATTTACAACGTTAGGTAGTGAAAATGGTTACTTCATATGTCCATTCTAATACGTAATGAAATGAAATGATTGAATTTTATGTTATTTAATTCGTTCAATTCCCGGCCGGGAAAATTTTTAATTTTTCTCTGATCTAGTGGGAGGCTTCGACCGTGGCTAGTTACCCCCTCCCGTCAAAGATGAGCCAGTAAGATGTCGCGTGGAAACCGATTATTGGTGTATGGGATTAATAAATTGCTTAGTAATGTATTATTGAATCACCATCATCCTATTTACAAGTCAGCGCTGGGCCCAGCCTTCTCCTTCGATATCTTTATAGGAGAGAAAGAGAGACTACTACGCTGCTTGAACCCGAGTTATTGGGCTTTAAAGATTGTGATGTGTTTAATTACGTAAAGCAAGAACTGGGAAATACAGCGTTACTAGCTCTCCGGGGAATGGGTTGGGAACAGGCAATATAGCCTAACGAACTAAATTGGGCGGCGGAATCAAAATTGCCAAGCAATAGACCAATGAGGTAGAAATAAATTCTAATTATCCTTAAGTAGTTAATAATATTACTTGACGCCCAAACTAAGCAATCAATTAAGCAGATTTTCGGCATAGAGTAACAAAGAATACTTTTTTTCCCAGTAAACCAAACGGTTCCCAACAGTATTTGTAACAACCCCGTAATAAACGTGGTCGAAGGAAGCGGGCAAGAGCCAGTAATAAATATTGTTAAATCTTCGAACTAGTTGGGCTACGTCCAACAGACGTCTATCCAGTGAGACGAACGAACGATAATATCTTCGGTAAAGACGTTAAGGCGTGTGTCCACGGGGCATGGCCTTGCCGCAAAGGTGAACAGCCGGTATATTGAATATGAAAATATTTGAAACAATAACATTAGCGGCCTCGCGTTACGGGCAGTTTATTTTTATGTAACGCCTGCTGGGAAAATTTCAGCGCAAACTAATTATAACTCGGGTATAGGCTAGTCTGTTCCGAAATGTAACATATATTTTATTCATCAAATCTAAATATAAGTATCATTAAAAAATTCATGTTAGCAAAATACTTAAATTACAATAAATATTCATTTCGTTTATGACAGTTTCCCTTTTTAGCAAATATTTAAAAAAAATATATATTATACAAGCGGATTCTCTTCCCGTGGGTGTCGTACGAGGTGACTAAGGGAATATAAACGAGTACGAGCAGCAGCATCCTCTATATATATATATATATATATATGCTGTTATAATAGACTAATCTATCCTTTATGAGTGGCCTTTTGTCCAACAGTGGACTGTAATAGGCTATTGATGATTGATGACTAGCAAATTCCAGTAACGTTCGTCTGCGAAGATTTCTGAGATCCCCGAAGATTAAGATGTGTTCTAGTATTTCAACCAAAAGTGGATTAAAAGAAAATTTAAACTGTGTAAAACGTCTTTATTCTTAGCCTAACGTAAAAAATAAAACTCTTTATTTATAAACAAAATAAAAATTTAAACGGTGGGCCGTAAATAACCTATGTGCCAAAATAAAACAAAATAAAATCCAAAACAACTTCGAAATAACAGCAGCGAGTCATAGCGCTTAAAGATGTCACTTAAATGGCCTAACTAATTCTTTGGCCAAGGACTCGATAACTATTTTTGACAATTCTTTATACAGAGCTGGTCCCAAAGTCTCTTCTCAAAAAGGCACCAAAATGCAATTGCTCTCGAGTTTTCATTTTTGCACCATTTATGAGAGACCGCACCCACCATTGACGAGGTCGCCTGGATGTGTGATGCTAAAGTATCAACACACTTAGAATCCCACACAAGCCTGCACGGAATTTATAACTTTAATGCATAAAAAGGGTTAAGAAGTAGGTATGTACGTGGCAAAATAAAAATAAATTTCCTGAAAAACGCGAACTTATCACTGAAAGAGATCTCTAGTAAATTTTCATAAATATAACTTGAAAAAACACAAACTCTCAACTTTCTTCGTCTGTTAAGGGGTAGAATTAAAAAAAAAAATGTAGATAGATGCAAAATTGGAATAGACCTCTAATAGCAACCTTTTAATGTGTGAATACAATTTTTCCATTGCATAATGAGATAATGGTGACAAGAACTCACACTTTGACCAAAGGAGGGTTTTAAATGTGCCTAACAATCTGAATGTGCATCTGAATCTGAAAGTGCCTAAGAAATCCTGGTCTAAGAATAGCCCTACAGCAAAATAAACTTTACCTAATGCTCCATCACACATCAAGTTATTATCATCCCACTACAGAGCACGAGTCACCTCCTACAATGAGAAGGGGCAGGGCCATAGTCCACCACGCTGGCCTAGTGCGTGACTCCACACACCTTTGAGAACATTATGTAGAACTCTCAGGCATGCAGGTTTCCTCACGATGTTTTCCTTCACCGTTGAAGTATTTTATTTATTTATTTATTTATTCCCATCTTACATTTTTGTCATTACAGGAAAAAGTTATCCTAATACGACAATGCAGCATGTTATGTAAATTTTAATAATATATATAACTATAGTGTATATGATAAAATCCAAATCGCTATATTTGTGAGTTCACTCAGAGTGCAACAAAATAAATCCGTCTTCTCGGCTATCACATTGAGGGTACGGAGTGCGCGCGTCAGTGGCGCCTCCTTCAGTAGCTTGGTGCGCCCGTTCGGCACCAAGCTAATGAAGGATTTAATTACCTTAACACATAACTAAGAAAAAGTTAGAGGTCCGTGCTGGGATTTGAACTCGCCCCCCCGAAAATGAAGTCACGCTCGTTCCCAATGCGCTATCACCGCTTCTACCTAAAGCTTAATAAACATTATTTCGCCGTAGCATTAAAAATTATGTAAAATCCAAATAACTAACAGTGACTCGCGCGTCTTCTATCAAAGGATTATTTGTACAAAGGTAATCAACACTACCAGACGGTTTTCCGATAAATAGTAAACCCAATCAGGTTATACAAATGTAAACTGCCGTGAGAAATGAAGCCATACTGATAAGATAAACACAAAAAAGTGCTATCAAAATTATTCTTCAATGCTTTCCATTCAAATGTAAGTACATAAGTTTTTGGCAAATATAAGATAATATGTGTTATCGTTATACACATATTCTTTTTTGCCAGAATGTTGCTACAATTATATTGTGATGATTAATAGTAAATTATCAACCCATCACCGGTCCAATTCATGGCACGAGTCTCCTTCCGAAAGAGAAGTGTTTAGGCCGTAGTCCCTAGTAACATTACAATAAATGACAAAATAAACATTGAAATTCGTTGATTTAAACAATTCAAATGTATATTAAGCTTAATTTGCTATACTCCGCGAAAAGCAGGAGAATCTGTATGGTGTAATTTATAATATCTTCAACATTAGTCAAAAAAAAAAACCAAGTAGTCAAAAAAATCCATCAAAAAAAAAAGAAATCCATGATATAATCCACACCAAACAGATCTTCGGCAATGTACCCTCTATGTACGTTTCGCCTCGAAACAGTTAACAATTTTTAATCGTACAGTCAACATCTCTGGTTTCGGAGTCCAGGTTGTAGAAATCCAGGTTGATGGGATAACAGAAGAAAATAATGTAGAAAAGAAAAGAGACGAAGAAAGTGGTGGCTTAGAAACATCCAAGAATGCCATGTTAGCCAATGATCTTGTAGCTGAGGTTTTCTGTTTGGCAAAAGAGAAGAAATTAGGTATATGAAGGCCAACTCGCAATACAGACACCAGAAGAAGAAGACTGTATGTGTCTACACCCTAGTAATTTTTAACTTCTCTCAAATGGGAATACCCACGAAGCTGTTCCAGTACAGGTTGGCGGGTTATCAAAGTGAACATTAAATTAAACAATTTACGCAAATTATCTATATAATTCCACAATAATCCTCTACATTGCAACGCGGCGCTATCACATCGAGATTTTGGCGTCGCCGCGGGGTCAGTGACCGCTTATCAGTGCGGTTACATAAGTTCTTTAATATGTAGCCTACGTTCCTTATCTAATGACTCTGATTTATTGTGATTTTTTAAGGCTTAAGAGAACATTTCGGGTGTACAGTTATTTAGTATAAATAATCATAATTTTTGTGATAGTCGTGATTTTGGGCTTCTTAACTAATTTTTTTTTGCGCTGTTGCGCAAGATATTTTGCATTAAGAGGTAATAAAAAAATCGTTTTTGTTCTAATATCCAGTGCATTTTTGCGAAATAGAAGTCTGTATCAATTTCGAATAACGCAGTTTACGTAGAAAATTATTTATTTACTAGCAGTTGCACGCGTTTTTCGTCAGCGTTTATTGAGGTTTATTACAAAGCCTGTGGAAACCGTTTGTTTTCCTGAGATCAAAGTATACAATAGCCTCTCAATCCTTCAACTAACTCTATGCCAGGGCGTAAAACAACAAAGCGGACGCAACGGTGAGCGCTCTTTATTTAAGTACCGGGTTCCATTCCCGTCAGAGGCATTTTGGGAATTTATAATTTCTTAATTTTCTCTGGTCTGGTCTGGAGGGAAGCTTTGGCCGTGGCTAGTTACCGACAAAGACGTGCCGCTAAGCGATTTAGTGTTTTGGAACGATGTTGCGTAGAACCTAATTTATATTATGGGTTAAATATAACTGCTATACCCTTCAACTGATTAGCCCGCTACCATCTTAGACTACATCATCACTTACCACCCGGTAATCAATCTCAATTGTAGTGTAGGGGTAACTAAAAAAAAAACTTTAACACTTATTTTATGCATTAATAGCCGATTTCTGAGTTTGCCGGATTCCTCTAGGTATAGAACTTTGCTTTCCGAATCGTTGCTAGAGTCACAAGAAACATACATACTTGATGTTTTAAAAGGTGCTTGTAAAGCAAATGAATTTTGGATTGTCTTTTCCCTTTATATCTTTATCTTGTTCCTTTTAAAAAATAAAGTCACCTCGGTTCTTAGTAAATACGAATTGACGTAAGTCAGTCTTATTTTCCCAAGTACCACGTAACCAAACACCCGCTGTCAATGCTCATCACGTTAGATGTCCTAGGCGGCGGATAAAAAGTCTAGCCCTAGATGTAATATCAGATACACTTTCCCGCGGGTAGGATGAGCTCTAACGCACGTCTGGCTTCAGTATTGGATTACTTGGCGCATGGTGGATAAGCAGAGCGGGTGCGGCAGCGATTTTATATATGTGTGATACATATACAAAGCTCGCAATAGACATAATTTTTTTTTATTTACCTATTCATTTATTGGCCAGACAAAGCAGGTTCTTTTGTGTATATTTTTAAGTCTACTGTCTTTTGACTGGCATCTCAGTTGCCGGTATGATGAATGGTAGTAAATAATCTATTGTAAGTAAATAATGTATTAAATTAAATAATTTACTTAAAAATATTTAATTAAATACATTATTTACTTTGTATAATGTATTAAATTAAATAATGTACTTAAATATATAATGAACTTAATTAAATAATATTATGCCTCTAATCATTTTCTAATTGGCGTGGTTACGGAACACTAAATTACTTGGTAATACGACTTATTCGGTAGGGTGGTAGCAAGCGACGGCCGAAATCTCTTATCAGACCAGACCAGAGCAAATTCAGATATAAGAAATTCCCTGATTGGTCCTGTCGGGGATCGAGGGGCTATATCGCTCATCATTACGTCATAGAGTTTATTGGTTTGTTTGTTTATTTAAACATTTTCATGCTGCTTTCGCATTTATAAAATTATCAACAAATAATGTGTAGAGAAGAGTGAGTGGCGAATGAGTCGAGAGCATTTGAGTAGTTTTAAGATAACTGAAATAACACTGATAGTTGTTTTGTTGAGCATGCTTTAAAATAAATACTGCTTGTATTTTATTTTTATTTTAGAGATTTGATATAGTTAACACTCAACTACAAAGAGTATTTGAATAGTAATAAAAAACGTTTGACTAGATTGATTGCTCGACCATTATTTGTAAGTCCATCACCGCCTACCAACCCTAAATACATACGTTGAAAATCTGACTCTATCAAAGCCAGTAAACGCTTCTCTTATAAACATAACCACGCCCCGTGTCTACTGTAACACTACAACCCGCGACGCAAGGCCCATCAGCGTCACTTTCACCTCAAAATAAAACTACAATTTTAAAAAACTCTCAAAGAATTCTCGTATACTTGTTCTTCACAACAATGCGGTAATGTTTTGGTCGTAAAGATCGACCTTGTTCCATTTTCGTGTCAAGATACTGAACACGACAAACTGTTACCTCTTTGAATTTATTGTCTAATATTTTTTAAATATCAAGAGACAAGCAAAGGTCGTAACCCATAATGCCTGTTTACACTGATGAATGCTTTTTCTGCTTCTTCACAGTAAAATCTTTTTTTATATTCCACTACAAGTTAGGCCTTGACTGCAATCTACTGGTATGATGCAGTTTAAGATGCCGAAGTTTGAACCACTAGGTTATCAGTGCTTAACACATATATTTAGATGCGTTATCTTAAAATGATCGCTACATTGTGAAGATTTTTAACGCATTCTAGTTTAAGAAGCCAACAACAAACTTGAAATAAACATCTAACAAAGAAATGCCTCTCAAAATACAATAGATCATTGTCCTCGACCTATTTGTTGAACAATTGTTACCCCCCCTTCCCACATACCCCTGGTATCCCGTAGGATGCACCATATGCATATCGCATTCCTTATTTTTGATGTTGGTACAAGAAAAAACTGGGGTCTGTATACGCCTACCCGATTGAGTGACGTCATTTTTTTAAATTGAGGTAGAAACAGGCGGTTACATGTTAGCCCTTGAATGCAATCGCACCTGATGGTAAGTAATGACACACAGTCTAAGATGGAACCGAGCTTACCTATTCGGTGTTTGGTGTTATATCACTTTATCACATCTACGCGACTTCCTCGGCATGGCTTTGTTGGCAGGGTGGTAACTACGTCCACGCCTCCACCAGACCAAACCAGAGAAAATTCAGTTAAAATTTCATTCAATTCATATCTATATTTCGCCGGTCATCTAACTCGGGACTCCATTCATTAAGGTTGAAAAGGGGGTATTTACCTACTACTATGTTAGGACGTAACAATAACATGTCACTAAACAAATCAATCCATCATCAATCAATCAAAAAACACAAATCACAAAAACACTCGCAAATTTAGAGTTTTAACGCATTGTTTAAAACTATGCATTGGCAGGTTCAAAATTACCTTCGGAATCTTCGAAATAAAATCGGAAAAAAAGCATATAATCTATCCCACGAAAAACTTCTATACCTTTGCAGACGATATGCAGATATCACTAACTTTAATCCATTTCGAGTAAGGCGGTTGTTTTTATCCATTTTTCGTTTATAAAGAGCAATACTATATTGTTAACACATACTTTATTGTTAAAAATATCATTAATTCATATTTAATGTAATCCAAGACAGGCATTATAAATTATTCCAAAATCTAGTACGAAAAATATGTAAGCCAATAATATGTCTTTTAAAATATAATATCTACACATAGACCTGTTGCGTTGACACTAAAATAACCTTTAAGTTGTAAGTTGTATAAAGTTCAAGTTCCTATAAAGCCGGCAAAAGTCTGAAGTAGCCGCTAGTGATATAAGTTACTGACATATTGCTTGATCTTCGACCCGCAATTAACGGTCTCTTTAAGAGCTGCCGATAGAGATATATCCAGAAGTCACAATGTTTGATATAGATTGACGGATTGGTTTGATAAGGTTCAGTTGGATTGCCTAATAGAAAAGCATTGGACACGGTCGGCCGAATTTTAACTTAATAAAGAGGAGGTTCTTACAACCAATATTTATGCTTGAGATCTTTATGTTTTTTACCATACGCAAGGTAATTATACAATCTATAAAGTATTAACATAAACAACGTAAGGGGTTGTTAGTCTGTAACTCTAAGATTGTTTTTTAACTGTTTCATAAATAACTAGCTGTGCCTTGTCTGGGCAAATTAAGGCACAGCGTAAATTTAAATGGTCTACAGCAACTTCTAACATAAAGATTTTTGAACGATTTTCGTTATGCCACATAGCTAATATTACACACCAACAGACCCGCTAACCAAATACATATCCATGATATTAAGTACGCATAAAAATAGCGATGCGACTTCTTTCAACATATTTAAACTAACTTCTGAGGTGTGGGCTAATAATATATCTGTTCTTGCTCTAGGAGCTTTAATAACCCGCTATTGGAAACCTACTGGAAAAAATCACCAGTTCCAAACAACCATCCTAAATATCCTGGCATATGGGACAACGATCGAATGCATGCGTACCATCCTACTAATATTATAAATGTAGGGTGGATAGATGTACGTATATGTCAACTTAAATAATGACAACTTACTTACTCTACCTATACTTTATATCACGAAAATACAGCCACGATGATTATGATGTTAGCATCAGATCTATTCTAGCTCCTCGATTGACCCATACGCGGACGAAGTCGCGAGGGTCCGCTAGTACTAGTATAAAAAGGTTGATGCCCACTGAAGCAAAGCAGTAAAAGTGGAATGCGTAATAAACCCAACGGGTAAATAGGGGTAAAACGGGGTTAATAAGTGAAATTTTCAACATTTCAGCATTACAAGTTTACATCTTTTAGGCCTGTGTTTACGAACAGAGAATGAGGTTTAGCCCTTTTATATTTATGAGGGTTGATTACCACAGGGTAGCTTTTGTTAGAAACAACACATTTTAATTTAATTAAGTATAGAAATAGAGTTTATTTTTTCTTGGTTATAAAACTCGTTATTCTTAGACTGGTTAGTTGTTTACAATTCATTACATTTAAATGGATCAACAGTCTAATTTATTTTAATCTGATCAGAATATTCTTATCAACTTTGAAGAACTCTATATCTGACAACCGTAAATTTCTCAAAGTCAATGTACTTAATAGAACTTAATCAAATTTAAAATTGGAAATTAACAATTGACTTACTGACTGACTGACTGATCTATCAGGACACAGCTCAAAAGACTTGACGGGCTGGGCTGAAATTTAATATATATGTATACAGCTTTTAAAAAATCGCACATGAGTGAAAGGCGCTTATGCCCGTTTTAACTAAATGCGTTTCTATGCATCGCCTAATGCCTATTGATTTAGGAGATGTCTATAGCAAAAAACCGTTTCACCAACTCTTAGGTGATAACTATTGGGCAACGGTTGATGTATGCTTAGGAATCTCCTTAGGTTAGGCGTTACTTATTAGGCATTGTTCGTCGTTGGTGAAAACTAATAACTTCCAGACTTGTTAATTTAGTTTGTTACACAGATTTGTGTACAATAGTATCAATAAATGACGATATATTGTGTACAGAGGAAAGTGTAAGTCGCCTAAGTTTTTCTATGTATCCAGTAAATTCCATGCAATGAAGCCCTTTAGTTAGTAGCTACCTATTAGCGTTGCTCTAAACAAAAGCCCCTTTTATTAACATAAACTTTCCTTCTGTAGTTTAGAATACCTAATCAACAAACGAATACTTACGACAATGCAAACAATTGTCTTTTATCGTGAGCTCTCTACGTACAGAGTGCTCTGTGCTGTAGCAAGTGGGTATATACTGATAAAATATTCAATTACACGGTCAATTACTTTCACTCGGGGTCAGTGACATCGGCAATTGTTTAACAACAATTTGGTTGGGATTTTATTATTCGCACGGCCCCTATCTCGTTTTGCAAATGGTGTCTGGTTTAAATATTAAAAACGTCAGCACTACACTGCGGTTTAATGTAGAATAACGAAATCTTGGATTCAGCGGTACTGCGGTATTAAATAAATGTTAGTTAGATAAAAAAAATTATGACCTTGTCCAACGACAGTTACAAAATGGGAAAAGTTGGAGAAGGCTTTTACCTGCAGAAGATCACTGCCACTAAAAGCTCTGCTACTACCTTTGTTTTTTCTTCAAGCCTACCCGCTATCGTTATAAAAAGGTGCTTTTTTATCGTCTAATTAATTTATTTATTTTGATGTTTCTTGTTGTTTGTTTTTACTTTATGCTACTCATAATGTTTAGAGGTCTTCGCAGATATGGGCAGAAGCAACTACATTTCTTTCAGGATTTTTTTTTGCTAGATGTGTCGAAAGTACCATCAAACTATATCAGATCCGGGCGCCAATATGAATTGTAAAAATCTTAGGCTAGGGAATGGTTTTTGCAGGGATAGTACACGCGATTCCCCACTCCTCGTTATCCCAAACCCAAATATAAGATGTTGTCGGCAGACGTGATGAGCCGTCATTTCTGTAGCCGACATGCAACACTGTGATTATTTTCGGATGAAGTTATCAAAATTTCGAATGTAAATTGTGGCCCGGCGTCTCACGCTTGCGCTGTTTACATTTCGTGATGTATAATTTTAGGGGCTCGATTAAGTCATTCAAGAATACTTACTTGTGTGGCATTAAACGCCTTAATCAGAAAGCATGTGTTACAGTAATTTGGAAAGTGGGTAAATAATTAAACTTTGATAATTTGATATTTTATAAAATTGATAAGTATTTTAACAACCGAATGTCCGTGACATGTCGGTGGGTATTTTTATATATATACGTGTACATTTTCGATACACTTCACCCCCTACCACGGTCACGGGGGCGTTCGGACTAAACCATCATCATGATGATCATCATCAAATCAACCCAATTGATTACCGGCCGGATGACAATACCGGCCCACTACAGAGCACGCGCTACCCAATGCCCATACGCGCTATGACCGCTTCCACCTCCCCCCCGATGTCGTCGAGCCCTGGGCTCTTCTCATGGCGAGCTCTCGCGTTCGCCCCACTCCCCTGGTGTTTACCGGCAAATGACTTGTATGAGACTTCAGACAATGCAAAGATACCTAATGACAAAAATGTTGAATAATGACAGTGTATCGCATATAGTCAGTACATATTTGAAAATTAAATGTACGTTCATAAAAACATTTATAATTTAAAAAAAAATGTGACTGCTATAATTTAAACATTAGAAGTAAGAATAAACTTACGGTGCAATATACAAGGTTACTTAAATGCACAATTCGTTTGAAGGAAATTGCATACAATTCTACAATAAACTACCCATTGAAATTTTGGAGTTGTCTCTTAAAAAGTTCAAAGTTAAACGTAAGCTTATGGAAAAGTCCTATTATAGTATAAAAGACGACGTAATCGATAAAAAAGCTTGGGCGTGAATGATTGCTCTAATTAGGTTGCTCTTCTAATAATTTTAAATGACAATGTGAGATGGTGATAACAAAATATAAACACCCGGATAAGTTTGTTGTGGGCTCCTTCTTAGACCAGGACGGGTTTGAAACCCTCGTAGCTTTAGTTTTAAGTTTACGGATATGTTTATCGCCACCATGTAATTCTCATGTAATGTACGCATAAAAAGTGCCACTCATGGGCACTTATACTTATACTTCAATAAAGATATTTTTGACTTTGACTTTACCTCATGGCATCTTAGTCGTTATGATAATATGTTATTTAGTTGATGCGTCTTACGTTCTACTTGTTATTTAGTGAGGGTCCTGAGTTTACATGAGTGAATTAGCGAGTTTACCAATTTTATTTAAAAAAATATTTCTTCATCATATGGACATTCACTGCTGGACGTAGGTTTTTTTAGGTAAACTGTTATTTATTTCTTAGTACCTAGTTAAATCCCCATTACAGTTGGAAGAATCCCTGTAAGCGAAAAAGCTGCCATTTTTACTCTAATTTATTTAACGCCAACTAGCTAGGCTAGCGCAACATTTCATCAAAATCTGCTTAGCAAGAGGTAAACGGTAAAGAAAGCAAGTAAGGGTAAACAAATAAACACGCAACTTGACATTTTCCATTTTAGGTTAGATTGCGGTGCAGTAACTATAAGCTCTTTCTCAGCGCTTAGGTATGAGATAGGTAAAGGCTAATATATTACAATCGATGGCTACATCGAGAGAGGCTTTGCATAATATGATGGGATTGTTTTGACACAGATAAATTATTTATTGTCTAAGAACGTTTGTAAATTCCAGTTGGCCGGTAAAGTTTTTGAGTTACCGGTATAAGACGGCTTTAGACGGTCGATTGGAGTAGTGCGTAAGACCGTGGGTTCCATTCCCAAAACTGTAAAATGTTCGTGAGGAGAACATGAATGTTTTTCAGTGTCTGGGTATTTATAAAAACATATACTTATTTTTCGTTAAAGTGGAGAAGACTCGCGCGGGAAACCGTGCGATCCAATGATGCCTAACGCCATGGAATTCATCTCAGAAGCCACGACCGCTTTGCCAAGAGTGCACGACTAAGAAGAATTCCTAAACATTCATCACCTATCTTAGTACCCATAACACAAGCTACGCTTACTTTGGGGCTAGATGGCGATGCGTGTATTGCCGTAGTATATAAAATACATGGAAACGGGTGCCATAATTTCTACTACGTCTAAATGACTTTCTACGTGTCAAAATCTACATTTTGACTTTACACTACACTAAACCTTAAATTACCTTCTTACGCAATGAATAAAACGCTGCGGAGCTTGCAATATCGAACTATAGTAAAAATATATGTATATTTATTGACGTGACAACGTCTTATAAATTGGTTTGCCGGGTGACACTTCAAGAAACTGCGTTACGCTCCGCTCACGTTATGCGCTCACAATGAGAGCGAGTGAGAGGCACGCGCCCGCCTAAGAGCGAGAGAGACAGACATAAAAAGTGAAAGGCACGCGTCCCTTTGTAGTAAACGCTGTTTCATTGTACGCAAATGTATTGCAAGTTATTGTATGTATATTTGTATATAAATACGTATGTATGTGTAAAGGTAAAAATAAAATTTTGTTAATATGAAATTCAGTGCGAGATTCTTTGTATAAATTAATGTTTTAAATATAATTCTTTGTATAAATAAATGTTTTAAATTGTTACTATTATTTCATCCTTCTTCCTACTATACGAATGAATATTCACATTAAAATTATTTTACCACTCAAAGTCGTTGTCACGTAAAACTTTCGCCCGTATACCGACTTTACAGGCAACCAATTTTTTTTTAAATTAAATAAGGTACTTCAAGTTACTTTGTGGGTGTTTAATTTGTATAGATGAAGAATTTTACTTAAAATAAACTACAAACGTAACTGTAGTTCTGTTTTAACCGTTTCGGCACTACACAAGGACCCCTAGCTAACTAATTAATTATAAGCATTTGAAATATGTGAGCCATTTAGCCGCAGTTAGATAGTGGTTTACTGCTCTAAGCAGCATTGTTTATCCATTACTGTGGCGGTATATAACCCACTCGCCTTGATTATTTATAACAAACTTATGAAATTTCAGATAATAATTACAGAATTAAATAGCTCTCGCTTTTAAGCTCATAATATTTTGATTATTTTAAAGATAACATAAAGTCTGTATCGCTAATTATCCTGTCTACAACTTACCTGATGTTGACAGCATTGCTGTGTTCCGCTCACATTATAGGACGCGTTCCTTGCATGCCTTGCGAAGTTTTGTTCCGCTAAAAAGCAATCGTTTTCCACTTGACATTACGTCTTCGTGGACCGACAATTGTCATTTAGCAACTTTTTTCATAATAAAGATTCTAAATTCTTGTATATCCAAGTACATTATAAGAATAATATAAGTTGTGTTGTGCAGATGTAATGTAACATGTACCTATGTTTTATTGAACAATAAACAATTAAATATTTTGGATATATTGCTATAAGGTCGTTGTCATCCGGTAAATCGGGTTCTGCTTTATAGAGGCGAATAATGGGGTTAGAAAGATTATTTGAAAGTTTTGTTTTAGAAGGTATGAATATTTGATAAGAAAGGGAATGAAAGTGTGTGGTGAAATTATACTCCACAAATTTTAAGCAAAAGTCCCTGGCAACTTCTAAATAAAAAAGAAAAGGTTGGATTGACCCAGATGAGTAGGGACCAGCCCGCGGGTCCAAAATATCGATTAATCCTACGATTAATGGACATTTGTAAGCTTTAACGGTGAACCGCTCGCGCCGTAAGCGACCTAAACTGATTTCAATTTACAATTTTTACCCGCCATACGCCCCAGCTAGGGACTTGTGGACATACCCACAATATTTGAAAGTGAGCTTTTTAAATGTAGCGTAAAAGGCTAAATTTTGTTATTAATTTTTTTCAAAATTTTAAATCTGTCGTCGCATAAGTTTCTTTGAAAATATACATGGAATTAAACGGCTCTGCTTTCATCTGCACGCAAGATTTAAATACTATCGCGATTCGTTGCCGTTCCAAAAATCTACTAAATTTTTTGTCAGCTCTGCTTAGTTCAAATTGCGTTCTGAACTGTTAGGTGAGTACCAACAAACAGACAGACTTGCGTTTTTTTTTTATCTTAATTTCTTATAAAAACCTATTCATATTTTTCCCAGCATACACTGCACTTGTGCATACAAAATATTTGGGGCGCCATCTTTAGGAGCCAACCATTTTTATTTAAAATTATGCTAGTCAGTTATCATGCATTGTCATGTCACAAAACGTGTATACTAAATTTCAGCTCAGTCAGAGATGATTGGTTTAAAATTCAGTTGTAAGATTTGACCCACACGTACTTAGTAACATGGCAAGTTAAATACAAGCTTGTAATAAAGGCCACATCAAACCTTAAATATATGGTAGTTGCCCAAAATGCTAATCCCATGTTTTTGCAGATCCCATGGTTGCAAAGAATGGACATTTACATATTTAATAGGGATATTAGGTGTGGTGCTGTGGGCTAAGCATTTAGGTTATGGGATGGGATGACTGAGTTCTGCAATTCAAATTGTGTTTTTCATTTTTTACTTTAACAAGCTCGTATGTTTTGTATTGTTTAAATAAATTTAATGTTTATAATTTTATAAGTAGTACTTTTGTTTGTCATTGTTATTGTCAGCGTTAATTAACTTTTAAATTAAGTAAGTTTAACTTTCCATGCTTACAATCGGTCATATCCGAGTAGGGGTTTAATGTAATCGGAAGCACTAGGGTCCAATAAGGTGAGATTGCACTCCAAGGCTAACTTGTAGCGAAATAAAAAAAATGGGTGCCTTTTTAAAGTAAATAAATAACACCGTCATCTTTTTTGACGTGACTACGTCTTATAATTCGATGGAGCCGGCTGCACGCACGAAAAAATATGACAACATGCGGCGATACCTCGCTCTGAGGCGTTCCATTTAAGACTTGAAGTGCAAGCGAGAGCGCGGAACGAGCGACAAAGAGGCACAATCGGCCTCCGCGCTCGGCAGCGTTCGACATCTGTCTCTCTCTTACTTGAGTGAGCGATGCGTCCGCGTGGACTGCTGCTATACAATAATACATTTACATGTTTTCGTCAAGTATGAAGTGCAGTGGAAAGTGAATGTGGTGTCAATTGTTTATAGCAACGATGATGATAGAAACTATGTACATTGTAAAAAAAATTATGCGTACAAATAAATGTAACATGATCAATTCAATTCTCTATATCCATACAAAATATCTATCAAACAAATAAAATTTAAATTATCTTTTGAAAAATGCAACCATTCCATCAGTATTATCTTATGACGTTGTCACGTTTAACTATCGTCAGTGAACCGAATTTACAGACAATCGATTTTTTCATAAACGAAGGAATTTAAGCCACTTTTCTAGACCACACAAACGTACAGAGAACAGAATTCAACTTTTATGTAACGTTCGGATACAAAAAAATACTAGGCCTACCGTATATCACTAGGAAATGACATACTAGTAAAAGAATCGTAGGCGTATCCACCCTAACGTATACGGAAGGATAACTATTAAATCATTTACCCAAACTATTTGTATTTATTATCCTATATGCCGTGAATTATGTTGTAAATGCCTCATAAAGTGCGTCTGTTTGTTTGCTTGTAGCCCACCCGGGCTAGCCTTGCTCTGAATTATTGTACCCGTGGGAGTAATTATAAATTATTTGAATAGCCACCCCATTTTGCTTTTTTAAGTATTCCAGTTTTGTTGGAGTGTTGGCAAAGAGAGTTTGTCTGAACAAATTAGACTTTTTAAGTCCGAATAAAGGTGGTAAAAAAACGTTTGATTCGAAAGTTTTGTAAATGGAATTTAATGAAAAAAAACATTACATAAAGGATTTAACACATTTATTTATATCATTATTATTGATCAAAAATTTTGTTCTGCTTTCATGCAGCAATGATAATCGAATGATGTAGATAAAGTTTGATCTTGGCTTCGGCCATGATTGTGGTTAAACCCTTCCGACAATAACGTGCCGCCAAGCGGTTTAGCGTTCCGGTACGATGCTGCGTATAAATCAATAACGGGTATGGGTTTAATGTAAGTGACTTACTCCTAATAGGTAAGCCTTTTCCGTGGACTGCGTCGTCACTTAACACTTGGTGAGATTGCAGTCAAGGTCTAACTTGAAGTGGAAAAAAAAGGCTGCGTTCGCGGGCCTAATGAGCGGGACCTTTACAACACAGAAGATAACAGGGGCGAGGACTAATATGGATGCGTCTTTTATGTCATTGTTTAAGAGTAAAGTGAATCGTCCTAAGGCTTAACGTAAGGGACTTTTTTAATGTGAGTCATCTCTCTTTCTTTTTATGACGAAAATAATATTCCTTATTTATATCGTACCAAAATATAGCAATATTTTTATTATATAATGGCAATGCAAATCGTGGAATTGGTCGCAAATCCACTTGAACTTGACCACTAAGTTTCTAAATTGATTTCTTATTTAAATTTGCTGTAGATCTAATCAAGAAATAAAGAGAAAAGTTTATTTTAGTAATCACAAAAAACACATCACTCGCAGTCAGTTCAAAGTTTTCTTAAAACCATTAGTACTACTTAGTAGTAAATGCTTCAGCATATGAACTTAAGTCAGTTCAGTTTTTCATACATTCACTACTGATATTAATATTTTACCTTGTTGATCTTAAGCCTAGCTAGGAACAGAGTGAAACTATAAAAATATACAGAAAATTCTCCAGTCAACCAGTCTGTTTAATTAATTAGGCTATGTACCGCCATTAGTCAAGCCGATTGTTTTTCTTAGCCACATTAATCGTTCGTTAGTTGATTTTTGAGGATTGTGTGCGCGTGACGTCACGACGTGTGAGTGTTTTATGGCCCGCGATAACGCTACAGCGTCTTAGGAGCTCTTAGGGTTCTTTAGGCCTTTAATGTGAACGTTATTCGTTACAAGTGATCAAGTTCATTATTTTTGACGACCTTCCTGGTCCCGGCGGAGGTCCCGTGTGACAATTGACATTTTTTTTAATTTTTTTCTGGTTTTGACTGGTGGGAGGCTTCGGCCGTGGCTAGTTAGCCGTGCCGCTAGGCGATTAAGCGGGTATAGGTTTTGATATAACGGAAATGCCCCTAACAGATTATACCGCCGCCATCACGGAATGAATCACCACCACCCGGTGTGATTGCAGTTAAATAAAATCACCATCAGCCTTTCAATGTCCTGAGGCTAAGAATACGTCTCCTCTCCCCAAGGACGGTTAAATATATGGACCCTCTAATACGAATGTATAGGCTTTTATTTTTATGATACTAATATCTATCTAGACTAAATAAATTTTATAGCAAATCGATTTGGGAACCATACATGAAACCGCTCTTTAACTGATCGGTACAAAAAAAAACCGATTAAAAAAACTTTTTGAATATTCATAATTAAATGTATACCTATTAACCTTTATGAAAATTACCACCATTGATGGAATGTCTATTTTATGTAATTATAATTAGTTTAAGAAAGTTCTATACCACCTTTGTCTTGCGAAAGTTAAAATTTTAATATCCTACGGAACCCTTTATTACTGGGTTTATAGCGTTCTTTAATGTTCTCTTGATGTCCAGTCGCATTTCGGCAAAGATCATTAAGAGCTTGATCTTTGATCGTACCCTTTTCATTAACTAAATAAGTTTTCTTTACTTTTGTACTGAATTATTGTGAACGGAAACGCACTGCGATAGTGATATATGCGATACCTTTGTAACTCGTAATGAAAGATCGATTCATCCATTCTAAAGGGATTTTTTGTAGTGTGTGAGATGGGAAAGCGCTATCGAATTACAAGGCTTTACCACTTTAACATATGCTGGCTTAAATATATCTGCACTGCAATATGCCGCGGGTCGCCTTAGAATGAGAAGGGTTTAGGCCGTAGTCCACGGAGTGCAGGTTTCCTCTCGCTGTGTTCCTTCACCGTTAAAGCAAGTTATATTTTAATTGCTGAAATTAAAAACCCTCATAACTCCGAAACGTAAGAGGTAGATATCGAGGTCCAAGCTCCTTACCGCAAAGCTATCACCGGGCCCAAAAATTCCTGATATAAATAAAAGAATTTCTCATTTATTTATATCGTCTATAAGTTAAATATAACATATCTTCTGCTGGCAAAAATTAGCTCAATCTGGATGATTTTAAAAGGATATTTAAAAACAGCAAAACTAAGTAAACTTATAAATGAAAATATCACAGTTTTATCATTAATAATTGTGAATTGAATTTAAATTAACAACACATATTAAATCGTCAAATAAATTTCACCGTGAAGAGAGGATGGCACAGATCACAAACGCGAGCAAACAAAAATGGCGCACGATTATGTAACCGGTTCAGACAATAAGAAAAATCAAGAGTGGTCGGACAGCATCCCGATCTGACCAAAATAATCGCCGCAAATTACTTTCTGTTTTTTTCAATACATATAAATACACCAATAAACGAGTTACGTCAGCTGCTACTAAGACAGTTACAGACATTTAAACGAAACGAAAATCTGACTATGGCCAAAACCTATTAAAAATACTTAGTAACGCGAAAGTTTGTGAGATGTTTGTTACTTCTACTCCATGCAAGAACTTCCAAATGGATTTTTAACTTAGCAGATACAGAACCATAGCTGATACACCAGAATAGCACATAGGCTGTGTACATATTTGTAAAAATGTTTTGTAGTAAAAAAAAGTGAGGCGGAAAAATTCATAAAATACTTTTTAACTAAATTCTTCTAAAAAGATGGGAACTGGCATGGCTTGAATCCCCAGCATTCTGCCAAATGATTGCTTTGCCAACTAAGCCACGTTTCTCTTACCGAATTAGTGATTTGCGTTTTTATCAGTCTTTATTATAACGAGTAGTTTTATTAAAACTAGTTCTAATGTTTATTGTATCATTTTAAATTAATATACATTATTATTAGGCTGCCAGTCGGAGCGGTGATAACAAATTCAACGGTGAAAAAGGAAAAACATCGTGAGTAAACCTGCATGCCTGAGTTCTACATAATGTTCTTAAAGGTGTGTGGAGTCCACCAATCCGCACTGGGCCAGCGTGGTGGACTACGGCCTTAACCCCTTCTGATTTGGGAGGAGACCCCTACTCTGTATTGGGCCGGTAATGGGTTGAAGTGATGATGATGATTATTAAGCTGAAGTGTTTTATATGTTTGGACGCCTCAATCTTAGGAACTAACGGATCGATTTCCAAAAACGTTTGTTTCGTTTCCGAAGGCGTGAAAACAGCGGAGCGTATCTAACTTATTTGCATTCAGTCTACTCGTATGTTCGAAAATATGTTTCGTCGTAATCGTATGTTTGATTAGTGCCCACTTCTAAACTACTAAATGTTATTTGTATTTTGCTGTGAACCTGTTCATTCAATACTCCCGTCATCGGAAACATTAGATTGTTATCCAGTAACACGCCTGACTAATGTCGCCATAAGTTACAGAATAAAGATGTTAAATCACTTTCGATTTGTTTGACTGATTGCGACAAGCTACCGGCTTAGATAAATTGACTACGATATGTTGTTGGATGATTTTCGTATGATTATAAGACATTTTTGTCAGCGATTTTCATGGTCACTGACCTTTTTCATCTAAACACTATTTATGGTAATATACAAGCTGTTAAGACTTCATCCTTGGATTTTCCATTTTTTTTATTAAATCTGGCGGGAGTTACAGTTCGTTTGCCCGGGATAAGAAGTATCCTTTATCAGTACATACCAGGATTCAATCTATAAACACATCGTAATAATAATTTGGCTTAGTTAAGCGTAGCAAAGGTACGTTTTAAATACAACATTTCTGGGTGCTCATCCAGTATAAAAAATATCTTAAGTCTGTCTCCAGAGTAAAAACTATCTCAGTGCTTTCCAAATTTTATCAATATTGCCTTTTATAGTATCATTATCATCCTCCAATGATAGGATTTAAAGAATTTTTCGCATTATTCTTATCGAATATACAATCCACACACATACACATATCCAATGAGGATACCAACACATAAACCTTTAATGTCGAAGTTTCAAAACGTATGTTTTAAAATTCATTTGTTTGTATATTCATGGGCTTTTATTGGATTGAGCTATAGATAATTAGAGCTCGGCAATCGAATATAAACAATGTCAAAGTTATTATACTTTTGGTTCAATTCATAACAATAGCTTGATATACCGCAGATGGATTTTGGTTCCACATTTGGTGTTTATAGGTTAAGAATTTAATTCCCAGGCAATCTGTTAACTGCTATATAACTTCTCAGCTATAAAATAGTAATGGGAAGCTGTCGATAAGTCAGCCTGCTGTCGATATGTCGATATAAGAACTCCTTTCGGCCATCGTAAACATTTTTATGCCTTTTTCATTTAATGGAAGTATTAAAGCATTAAAGGACTGGACGGTTAACTGCTCTGGAATCGGTTTTTTTATTAATAGTCACTAAACTAGAGATTAATTGAAATAGTAAAGGGTGTGTGAAAAAATTGTCACTATTGCCAGTCTGGGCCTATTATCTTAAGAGGTAGATAGGCGTAACCATATTAAAAATAGTCCAACACTTTTCAGGGGAATTAAAACTTTGCAAAGTCAATGTACAATAAACATTTGATCTTTGAATAAGGCCTAACCTGATTCTGAGAGGAGAACCGTGAGGGTCGTTGATGGTGACTCATCATCATCATCATGAACATTATCAATCCATTATCGTTCCACTACAGGGCACGGGTCGACTCCCAGAATGGAAAAAAACCTTAGGCCGTAGTCAGCTGGCCTAGTGGGTATTGGTAGTTTCCACAAGCATTTGAGGCCGTTGTGGAGAACTCTCTGGCATGCAGGTTACATCACCGTGTTATCTGTCACCGTTATAGCAAGTGATATTTTAATTGCTTAAATGAAAAATATATATAGCCCCGAAAAGTTAAAGGTGCGTGCCGGGGATCGAATTCGGTCCTCCCGAAGAGTAACCGAAGCTTTAGGTGGTAGAGTCACTACACACGGACAGACTTGACGTTTCAAAAGTGCTTGTATTAGGCCTACTTGAAATAAATGAATTTTGATTTTTTTTTTTTTTAACTACTAGGCTATTACCCTAACATTCTCCTAAGACTGTAAGACAGATGTCAATGTGCTTTTTGGAACTTTAAGTGACTTTTCCCAGTTCAATTTTTTTTATTACACTACAACTTAGCCCTAGACTGCAATTTCACCAGCTGCTAAGTAAAATGCGGTTGAAGATTGTAAACTGATAGGGGTATGGGACAGTGGCGTGCATATAGGGTATGCAAAGGGTATGGCACTAAGCGGAAAGATGATAGAAAATGAAAAGAATCTTCAGTACGAGTTACAAAAAACCTTAAGGATAGGCATTGAAAGAGTTATAAAAAGTCACCCTTCAGTTTTAGCTATTATAGCTCTTAGTGGAGATTTTCTTCATATTATATCATCTGCATACCCTGTGCATACCCTCTATGCCCGTATGGGCTATGGCTGTTATATGAAACACATGCCCTTAACTAGATTCGGCGCATCGTAGCGGAACGCTATACCGTATAGTGGCATGTCTTTGTCGATAGGGTGGTGCACTAGCTACGGCAGAAGCCAGCCACCAGATAAAATTGGATTTCAAGGTAGTGCAGCATCTCGGCTGAGATCGCACTTGTACGTGTGCGAAAAAGAAGTTCATGATTAAAACACATAGCTGGAAGGGATACGCTGATATCACCAACCTGTCTGCCCAGCGTGGTGATGCCAACCCCACCCATTCGGAGAAGCCTTTACCAGCAGTAGACTGTTAAGTCTTTTGAGAAAGATGGAAGAATAAGGGTAGTTAAGACTAAAATTGAACCTGGGTAAGACTGTTGTGGGCTCTTCTAAAACCATGGCACGTTTTGGACCTTCCTAGCTTTAGTTTTAAGTTACCGAATGCAGTTATCACCATCACCTAACATTAGTGGTAACATGTTAAATGTATGAATGCTTCCTAAGTGCCTTTGGTCTGTCTACCTAAATAAAAAATATTACAACACAACACACAACTGGGAATGGAACCCGGGCATGGAACTCCCGACAGTAGCGTTTTCATTTTATGCACTTAGTATCTAAGTGACTTTATAATAAGTGCGTGTGACCAAAACGACGCGGTATCTCATAAATATTCAAGATGGCCTCAGCGAAATCCAAGCGAAATGTCAGATTAGGCAGTAGTAAAACTTTTATGTTTCTCGCTTTGGCTGCTCACCGCCGTGTTTTGGAACGTTAATAGCTAATAAAATATTATCAAGTCCGTCTGTCCGCCGGTCGCCTTTTATACCCAGTTATTATCGATATTGTTTTTATGTGAAATGAATAGCGTTTTTATGGCTCTTGTAATATCTACATGTAATTATGTTGAGTAGTTGCTCATTATGTGGAAGCTTTTGAATGTTGATATGGGGCGCAGTTTACGACTTTCCACGAGAACTGAGGGCTTGCGTTGCATTTGAAATCGACGCTTTGCTTTGACATTGCTTTTGACACTGGGATTGCAATAATACTTATTGTGTTCGGCTTTAACTTCGGGGGGGCCGAGTTCGAATCCCAGCCCGCACCTTTAATCAATTTTTTTTCCAAGGGTTGGAATCCAGTTGCGCGACTCTGTGAGCTACTAGTAACTCTGATCCTCCTAAGGATCTCCACATTGCTTATCACATAGAGATATTAAAAGCATAGCTCTGTCCCGAATAGAAGTACAGCGTTGGAATCCCACACCGGCTTGGGTGTTGGATTCCATCGCAGTACTCCTTCGCATCAGAGAAGCCAGCTCCCCAAGGCAATCGCAAAGGAACTCATGGTCCAGGCGAAACCTTCCGAAGCGAGGACACTAGTTTAAACATATGCAATACCTCCGAGATCATGATTATCATGTTTGAAATAAAACGGCGGCTAAAATGATTACTTAATGAAGTGGTTCACACCATAAGGGGTTATTAACCCTCGTCAATCGCGAGCCGGGCGCAGGAGGGGTATAAATAGCTTGTTAACATCTCCGATAAACACTCCGCCTTCCTAGAGCGATAACTCATTCAGCCAGGTGTGCTCGCTCAAATAAATGCAGGTCTATGTACGGCGATGGGGATGTTGTGTTTACGTTATTGCTACTGTTGATGAGCTGGGGTCGAGGTGTCAGTCATTCAAGATATCATAGGGAGGGAGGAAATTAAAGGGTGGATAGTGGGAAGGTTTGCCGCGTGGTGACGGCAGATCAGAAGACAGTTGTCAGTTGTCACCATCCTTCTTGTTCCCGCGGGTGTCGTACGAGGCGACTAAGGGAGAGCGGGCGGCAGCGTCCTCTGTGCTACTACTAGCATCTATTGCGATCACCAACCCGCCTGCCCAGCGTGGTGGTGATGGGCAAATCCTCCAGTTAAGAGAGGCCTATAGTCCAGCAGTGGACTGTTATAGACTGTTGATGATGAATGGGATAGTAATTTGTGTCAGGTCATCGGTAGTTAAACATGCTAGCCACTTGACGAACGAAGCAGTTAAGGTACCAGCTTTAAGTATAACTAACTATATCCAAATTGACAGCCGGTTGGCGCAGTGGGCAGAGACCCTGCTTTCTGCGTCAAAGGCGGCGGGTGGATTCCCACACCTGGAAAACTGTTTGTGTCATGCACATGAATGTTTTTCAGTGTCTGGGTGTTTATCTGTATATTATAAGTATTTATATTTAATATCTATAATAATATTCATCAGTTATCTTAGTACCCATACACAAGCTACGCTTACTTTGGAGCTGGATGGCGCTGTGTCGTATTATATTTATTAAATTCGACAGATTAGCTACGTATCAGACTGAATATTTATGTTACCTACTCGAGTTAAAATGGCCCCTATCAGTTTAACTCGAGTAGGTAATTGTAGTTTACAAGTAAAAAGTCATCAAGATAAATAAATAGTATAGGATATATAATTTAGTACCTATAAGATAAATAATTGAGTACCTATTACAAAGGAAAACCAATAAAGTTCATCAGTAAACTTCTACTCTAAATTTTCGCGTGTAGAAAAGACCTAGTTTGATTTTACAAAATGCATAGACCATAGACCATAGACGATACTAAGATCCTTATGCACTGAATCGCGTGCAGCGGGGTTGTTAGAATGAACTCTATAAATCTATGTTACTTTATATAATCGCGATAGGGTAACCATATATTTTAAGTATTGCGGTATACCGAAATATTGCACTAGTATGACACGGTGAAGAAAACCGGGAATTTAAGCAACAGAGCAAGTGTAGTGTTGTACTGAAAACTAATGTGTAGGATTTTAAGCGAAATTAAGTTCCAAAACTTAATCTTTAACAAAATCACGCTACGTCACGTATTTAAAAAATACCATTCATCTATTTGAGTACATATATAAACAACTTGGTCGTCACTTTTTATTTTAATGTATAATCATCATCATATCAACCCATTGCCGGCCCACTTGAGGGTTCGGGTCTCCTCCCACAATGAGAAGGGTTTAAAACCTCAGTCCACCACGCTGGCCCGACGCGGATTCGTGAACTCCACGCGCCTTTGAGAACGTTATTGAGAACTCTCAGGTATTATAATGTATACATTACATGTAGTCATATACCATTTTCGCTTGATAATTGAAGAATTTTCGCATAATTGATGATCCATTACTTTATGAAAAAAATATCACACTAATTTTAAGGAAACATTACATACGTTTCCTGTGTAAGATTTCTACCTACGTTTACTTATTTGATCTTGCAAAAGTTACCTTCAACTTATATGGTATATGAAGAGCGCCATCTAGTGCGAAACTGTTTTCAAGTATTGTGATGGCTCACGCTTGGCATTCCGGTATCCTAATGTTTTCTTAAAAGGAATTTAGTAAAATTTAAACTTGATCTTTAATCTAGGGGATTGAGGTACCGTTGGTCACCCTACATAATAATCATAGAAATCCTGATATATTAGTGTAATACCATCAAGGGCGGTGGACTATTTAATTTGAAACACATTAACGAATCTGGATTTACGAGCGATCGGCCATATTCGCTTTTTATGGACCGGGAATTAGGAGTGTGGCAGCAGCATTGCTTAGTTTACTATTTATTAAGTTACAATGTTGTAAATTATGTCTCTGTTTATATATCTTTACCAACATTGTAAAGAAGACCGATTTATTTTTTGTCATGGATGATAAATAATAAATCCTTGGAAACAAATATGATTGTTGAGTTTGGAAATTCTTACAAAATAACTATATCCAATTATGTCCGACACAAGGAAGTCTACGGAAACGGTTGATGACGATGAGGGCAGGTTAAAAATGAATAGGTACTGATTTCTATCCAAGAATTCACAGGACCGGCCCGTTGGATGAGCGAGAAGAATGCCGGCCGATTGGCGCAGTGGGAAGCGACCCAGCTCTACTAGCCTTGCTCTCTGAGTCCAAGGCCGTGGGTCCGATTTCCAAAACTGTGTGTTCTTTCAATTCGTGTGATGAACATGAACGTTTTTCAGTGTCTGGGTATTTATATTTATATTTTAAGTATTTATGTATATTAATCATAAAAATATTCATCAGTCATCTTAGTTCCCATAACACAAGCTACGCTTTCTTTGGGGCTAGTTGGCGATGTGTGTATTGTCGTAGTATATTTATCAAAGCTCTAAATGACACTCTTCTATGACAAAGGAGCCCTATGCCCAGCAGTGGGACAACAATGATGGATGTATGAAATCAAAACATTACCCGTTGTTCATAATAAGTCGATTAATCTATGTTCTACATTCCTATTTGACAGTTCGCATTAAAAGAACCCGGACTTGTGCGAGTCGACTCGCTCACCAAGGGTTCCGTACTATAGGTATATAACTTCATATATAGTTCAGGAATTGCGTGTCGTTGTTAGTTGATAAAATTGGACTTTCCACGAACTCATTTTTAAGACTACTTACATTATAATATGTTAGTTCAGTTACACGTATCGTGGTACCTAAGTATAAATTCAAGAGTTAAATTGAGAGAAATGGCAAAACTAATTTTAATTGTAGTTGTTAATCGTTAATATCTATAAAAGTATGTTATTTAGAGCGTTGATTTTATTTTTTGTACGATAAATAGAAAACATTTTTTTGCACGAAAATAAAAAATCTGTTACAAATGTACAAGTTAAGTTCTTTTAAATTAAACACCTACAATATATTTATCTACTTTAAATTCCTGATTTCTCCCCTTTTAAATGAACTAAAAATAATTTTGGTTTTTTTTATTACAATGGTGTTAAACCACTATTTTATATACTTATCTATTCCAAAATTGATCTCGAGTTACTGAAACGATCAGACAGACAACAAAATGATCCTATAAAGGTTTCGTATTTTCTTTTTGACGTACGGAACCCTAAATACGAAATCATATCATAACAAATTACATACATTTACAAGTCTTACTGCAGCCCTATGAACTTGTAATTAACATACCGTTAGATCGCAATTAACCGCGACTTGATTGGCTACTTTATTTCGATGTAACGATTTGTTAAAACGTTGCGTCGCATGTATGATTCTGTAGCAGTAACTGTACTCTATATCTGTTAAGTACTGTTGCTTTTAAGAGTCACTAATGCCGGTTGTCGGAGCAGTGATAGCGTAGTGGTTATGACTTCGGCTTCACTTTCTGGGACCGAGATCGAATCCCAGCACGCACCACTAACTTTTCAAATTTATGTGCGTTTTAAGCTTTTAAAACATAACATGCTTCGACAATGAAGGAAAACATCGTGAGGAAACCTGCATGCTTTCTTAAGTTCTCTATAACGTCATTAACAGCGTTTGGAGTTTACCAGATTACGGCATAAACTCTTTTAATTGTAGAAGACGCTCTGTAGTGGGACGGTAATGGATCGATATGATGATAACGATGATAATTGCTCGTTTTGTTAATCTAGACTTTTCTAGGATGCTTAATCAGATGTCTAATGATTCATATGACTTATTTGTATATTTTTATTTAGGATTTCGATAAATTAACAAAACGAAGACATAATATAAAACTGCTCTAAAACGGCCAACAAAAGAAACAAGAAGAACAAATATTTATTAGTCAAAGGTGAAACCTGCAATAGAAGATAGTCAAGTATCGTTCTAAGTTTAACTAAAATAATGCGGCGCTTACAGATGTAGGAGGTGTATGTACGATCAACTTTAGAAGGATTTTAAGTAAATATGAAAAGAAAAAAAACTTGTTTATATCAATAGGAAATAAAAAGACTATCACAGGACACGATCGTACAAAATACAAAAATATTAAAAGCAACACAAAAAATCCTACAAATAACAGAATATGCACAAGTGCTATTTATTTACAGACGACCATTGTTCTGTCCGATGTGGGTAGGTCTGTGCAAACGTCTCCCATAAATAAAAACTATTCTATAAATTATTTACTCATATGGTACCAAACTCTGTGACGTCATACGGCTGACGTACTTTGATTGGTTTGTTAAATTTTGGGTACAAACATCACGTACGACCAGATTGTAAGAAAGAGTTTCCTGGCCTTCTCTATTTACATGAAATTGGCCTAAACTGCCCAGTTAGTACATATTTAACCTTAGCCTAGCCATAAAAAAGGAGAATTGAAATAAATTCAAGAGGTATTTAGCCGGCTTCTTATTTCATAAATAGTTAATTTAATTGTGGATTTGATATTATTAATTATATTTTTTTTCTTAATAATGGCGCCAACAGTCCTACTTTAAAGCTAGTTCAGTATGCTATAATTGTATTCTGATTGGTGTTTTCATCACCAATAAACTTGATGTTCGACTGCACTTACCTATCTGTTTATTTTAAAATTGCTTATATTTATTTATTTATATTTCTCTTCTTTGTCATCCTTATGATTGTGAAACGATTTTCAAAATTTTGGAATCCAATTTTGAGAATGTGATGAGAGGATGCCATCGAAATGTTATGGCGGATGCCGTGAGATATCCTTCAATCATAGAGTCTTATACAGTTTGTTTGTTAACTAACTCTTCAATCAAATGATACAGGTGTTTAATTTATGTCAATTTAATGAAAAAAAATCAGTTGCTTAATTCCTTTATAGTTATAATTTGCAAACAAAACAGATGACCTAACATTTCGCTTCTGAATCAGGTCTAGAAAAAGTATAAATAAAAGTAGGTGTTCCAAAACTACTCTGTTTACTCATCGTATGGGGTGTGAAACACATTCTTCAAGGCATGATACCATAATTCTTTGAGATAAACTGCCGATTAAGGTTAGGGTTGCCCCGTGGTTTTTTAATATGGTATGTTATTCAATATGGCGGATATGATAGACCAAAACACGCACAGAAAATCTCAAATTTAACATATACAAATCATAATAATTTAAACCTTTCTTTCAACAAATGTTTCTTGAGATCAATACTTTTAGAGAAGTCTACCAACACAGTACCAAATTTACGCAATGACAACCATAGCATCGGCTGAGTTTACATTTAAGTTCAAATGAATCATGGTTTGTTTGTGGCTTTTGCGACGTTTTAACCTCATGAAATTTATATAAGGAAATTACTCAACGTTAACTTTTACTTCGTACTAACTAAGGGCTGCATAATGTAAGGGTTTGTAGTTACTCAGAAGGCAACGGTGACTGCTGCGCTCGGAATATATCTACTACGTAGAGTATTCAAATGGAAGTTGTTTGTGCCCCACTTTATTACCATTTATTAACGCTACAGACTAAAAATAAAAACATATTTCAAACTTATTCATTAACGTAAATCCTAAAAATGGGTCTAATGACTGGTCTTAAATGTTTGTAGTCTAGGAAAAACAGAAAAAGTTTGCCCGGCCCGTGAATTAATTAAAAAGAAAACCCCGTCTCTAGTAACCCGAAGTCAAATATGCTAACTAAAACACAATCGAGGTTCAGTAACGAATAGACAAACTTTTTGTCGTCTGGCATAGCAAAATTTTTGGTAAGTGGCAACCCTATGTTGATAAAGACAGTAACCTAATAACCTTGACACCGGTGGGGGACGTCTAATGTACTTGTAACTGTTGGGAGGTGCTGGGGTGGGACATGGCGGGCCACGAAAACAGTTATTGAATCATACTTTGTTTTCAGCCCGCCAACATGGTTTGTAGTGCGCAAGCGTGGTCTAAACTCTTATCATCTCTATTCTATGCGGATGATGATGATAATGGAGTTATGGAGTAACTAACTGTTGCACGTGATTACGTCCCCGATTTTATCGGTCGTTTTTAAACCTCCAGGATTCTTTTTATAAATTTCACGAGGTTAAGACCTGAAAGCGTGACAAAGCAGCAAACGCATTCAGATTCATTTTAACTTAAATATAAACTCAGCTGATGATGGTTGTCATTGCGTAATTTTTGTACTGTTTAGGTACAGTTCTCTAAAAGTATTGATCTCAGGTAACATTTTTAACGAAAGGTTTATTTTATTATGATCTGTACCTGTGTTTTTTATGCTAATAATTGCCAGTTAAAGCAGATGACTCACCTGATGGTAAGTGAAAAATCATCGCCTAGAAACTGAGCAATACTTCGCAAGGCTTGCAAGGAACACATATACACAACATAGTAGAGCTTTTTGTTGCATAATTTGTCCGGGAAGTATTACCGCCATGGTTAGTATTTCCACGCGTGGATGCGGTAGGTACGCTTTAGGTGCTTTGGAACAGGGCGCCACGCCAGTGGCGTGCACTGCATACATGCACAAGGCCTCACTCAAAGCCTTGCCTACCCTATTATATAATCCTGTTATATGCCATTTTCATATAACTGGCAACAGAGAAGGATTTTGACATGCTATGCCATTTGATTGCTTTGTAGGTCGTCTGCTTTGTCCGTCAAATCTTTATATATATATTTCTTGTGTGCGTGTGTATGTCACTGAAATCCTCCTAAACGGCTGGACCGATTTGAATGAATTTTTTGGTATACGTTTGGGTGGCACCCTGGATGGATTACATACTTAGATTCACAAATCAGCCCGACAGATGGCGCTGGGGTCCGCTAGTAAAAAAAATAAAGATAATTAAAATGTACGCCAGTAATTTAACTTACGAAACTGCGGTATTTCAACTTTTAGGCCGCCATAATTTGGTCATGCGGTTGTAACGGATTACTTAACTCGTACCTAATGATATACTAACTCGCCCGTTTAGTGGTCGTTTATAGTATCATATAACTACTAAACAGTTTCCTTGAACGGGCCGTCGCTTTATTACCAGCCGTGTTTTGAAATAGGGAACGTTTACCCAGCGCCGAGATCATTTGCTGAGGACTTGATTCCTTGTAATTCAATGTGGTTCTTGGGTCAACATCTGAGGATGCTCCGAAGTCGGAGAGTGTGTTTTGGTAGATATTTTGACAAACTCCCTGGTCGCAGTGGTCAGAGCTACGGTTTTAAGTGGGAGGTCATAAGTTCAATCCGCAGCAGGGGCGATTTGGGAATTTACAATTTCTGAATTGCCTTTGATCTGGTCTCTCACCAGACTCAATTGCTTCGGCCGTGACTATTTACCCTACTGACAAAGCTAAGACATTTAGCGTTTCGGTACGATGTTGCGTAGAAACTGATTAGGTTTATGGGGTTTAACATATCAATCAATCAATAAATTTTTTATTTTGCTTGCATACTCTGTCATACTCCTAACAGGTTAGATTGTTGCCATCTTAGATTGCATCATAGTTTACTAGTAGGAGGAAAAAAGGACAAACTTTTTTCTTTGTTTACGGGGTTAAATCTCCTGATTACTAGATGCGAATTCTTGGGGGGTGAGAATTGGGTTATGTGGAATCTTTACCCACTTAAAACCCATCGGTGGCCGACCCCAGCAAATGATAGGAGGCTCCGTAATATCCTAAGAAGGCACCGGCACCTCCCTTTACGGTACGTCGCCCTTTGGGGACGTCTGGGAAAAAAGGCTTTCCCAAAATGGTTTGACTGGCTGTGAGCCACGGCAGCCTGTGCCACATCAAACTGCTGACTTCCGGGGCCACATAAGTGACAACCTGCTATTATACAATATTATTAATCAATCAACTTTTAGAATACGATTATTGTTTGTATTAGTAATGACGTAACTCCATATTTCCGCAAAATCTGAATCGATATCGATGTGAAAATCGTTGGAAAATAAAACCTAATAAGGTATAAATAAGGTGACACTGTCAATTTCGTGGTAGTATGATTTATCTTCAACAATTTCAGGACGGTAGTTAGCTGTACCAATTGTAAAAAAAAACAGGTTACCTCCTAGCGATAACGAAAATTTGCTGGTGTTAATGGAGGGCAAATTGTACCTTGTATTATATATAATACATATTGCTGGCCAAGCGTTGATTGGTAGATTTCACACGCCTTTCCGACAATATCACCCAGCTAAAGCATATATTATAAATGCTAAAATTGAAATGGAACAATTAAAACGCACATAAGTTAGTGTTGCGTGCACGGGATCGAAGTCGGTTGCTCCATAAGGGAGGCCGAAGCTCTAACCAGTAGGCTAGCATCGCTTTTAATATAAAATGCATAATATAAATTATTTGTACTTGCATTGACAGTGCGTTTTATTTTTAAAACAAGCGTACTCAGTACTCACTGCTTACTCCGGCAACGTTTTACAAGGATCTGGAATCTCGATTGTATTTAAAGCACGTATAAAAAGTAAACTTTTGCTATTCAACATTACAAATCTGTATTTATTCATACGTTTTTATCCGCGGTGGTCCGTCTAATGATGACTCTATAAGAAACGGGGAAAGCGTGTGCGTTTACATTGACGCACGACTAACTAGAGTAACTAGGTATATTTATCGATAGATTAACTTTGTAAAATAAAAATATTATGGTTTTAAAACTATACCACTAAAAATGGGTTTATTTTAATTTATCTTACAACAAACATATGTAACATCATGTTCATTTTATATGCATACCGGTCTTTTTTTTTTGGGGAACTAAATGCTAATAGTATGTTATAGGTCTATACTTTACATGTTTTATACTTTAAATGTCTTTGAAGTATATCTTACGCTTATGAAAATTAGACAAAAGAAATTAAGTGTCAGTGAAGTATGATATATTTAGAGACTCTTCTATTTAAAATTCTTAACTATCGACTAAAAAAGTGTAGCTAAAGCTAGATTATTTTTAATGCAACTAAAACTGATAGGAAGGTGAGATCTGATTCTCTTATCATTATCACGTTTTAAATAAAAAATATTATATAAACAACAAACAATAAAATGTTGCACGAACGCTCCCTTCGAGATCGAGTCCAAGCAAACATGTAATGTACGAAAAATCCAAAACTGTTAGTATTCTTCATTGCCACCCGTTCGACCAATCATAGACCGTTTGTGATCACCTGTAATTGGCTCGGTAAAAATAATGCTCTATTATATTTTATAAGAAAACTAGCTGTTGCCGTGTTCTTGGTTTGGTTCTAGAAAATCTGCCTAGCCTCTGCTGCTCTCCGTCTTTTCATCTAATTCTGTGCCAAAAATCATGGTGATTGGTTGCTTAGTTGCTTAACACCTTTCATATTTATCATCAACATCATCATCATTTCAAGCAATGGACGTCCACTGCTGGACATATGTCTTGGCCGCTTGCCTCCAACGGCTCCCAGCGACTTGCCTGATGACATCTGTCCACCTACTCGGGGGACGACCTACGCTGCGTTTAAAATATTAGTAAGGATTATGAACTTTATAGATACCCTACTCGTGGCCTTACACAAACCCAAAAGAAAGATACAAATCCTGAACTTAAATAATATTGAGTGAATGTCGTAAGTACAGTGGGAACACACGCAGCGTTGAAAAAACCCTCACTCGTGCGTACGTTGTCAAGTTTAAGTAAGACGTTTCTTTGTGGTCGGTAGCGCAGGCTTCTTTTTACTTCAGCCTGACTTACTGTATACTGAGTTGACTCACTACACTATACGCTGGGGTCAAGCGGCCCTGAGCCTTTGTATCTTATAGAAGTGAAACCTCTTTGGAATCGTTGTGATTTTAAACTCGATGAAACGAAAGTGCATCACGATAAAAGAACAAACACTAATGAAATGGATGGGTGTATGGATGGATGGCTGTAGGTATGAATGGATGTTTGTTACACTTTAACGCCACAAAGAATGAACCGATTTGGCTGAAATTTGGCAGATACATACAATACAGTCTGGATTAGCTCATAGGCTTCTTTTTATCCCTGAAAAGCAAACAGCTCCTACAGGATAGCATCGCAATTTTTTCCGCATTTATCTTTCAAAATCCGCACAACAGAGTTTTAGATTGACGTGGATAGGCGTGGTTGAGGTTAATCAGGTGGCGCCGCAATTAGGTTCTTGGTTTTTTTAAGATATTAAAACCGATAATGACCGATGTGATGCAGACGAAGTTGCACGGGTCAGCTAGTATCTAATAAAGTATTTTCCATGGGTGTAAGGATCGTAAATACTCGGGGTATCTGTAGTTGTATAGAGAGATGCTCGGAACGCACAATTACGAACGGAGAGATCCCTAATTCAGCCATTATTGCATGCAGTGCATTGTCCAAAAAAATCGTCTCGCGCACATCTCACTTCACACCCGCGGAATGATGCTAGGCTCACAGACTTTTGTCATTTTCCTTATTTTATGGCAATCGCTTAGAACATGAAAAATAATTACTGTCAACTACTAGATGGAGTGATTAACCGCCTGTTCGAGAAATACTCCTAAATTGAAGTGGTTTTTGATGCTTCAATATTAGACGTGTACACGGTTTCTGTATGTTCTTAGTTCTGTGGTTCGGTGTTTCTCTTCGTGATTAAAACAGAAATGAAGAGAACCGTAGCATTGCTCAACAAGTCGCGAAGCTGGAGTGGCAAAGGGTGGAGCGCATAGCTCGGAGTATGGATGTACTTTGGGGTCCAGCATTGGACGTCTATCGATTTTATGATGATGATAAAGATGATGAACTAGGAAAATATCTTGAGTAATGATAATAGAAACTTAATTAAAAAAAAGTTTTTATTTTTATTTTTATGCCGAGTTATCTACGAATTTAAAACGGACATAGCCAAGCGGAACATGGAAGTAAAATATGGCATCAGAAAATTAAATGTGAAAGTGGGTATAGTAGTTTAGGTAGTGAGTGCCTAAATATAGTTTATCTCGCTATTTCAGACTAGATAAAGTGATGGATCACTCCCCAGCAAGTGTGTCACCGTGATCGATATGGAATTATGGGGCCGGCTATGACTTTAAATAATTGGGTTTACTTGAATTGCCTCGATAGTCTAGTGGCTAGCTCGTTCGGCTAAAAATCACAGCGCCCTAAGTTTGATTCCCTGCTAACTGCCAGTTTAGCTAATAAACGTTAGGATAAATAGATAATTGTTTTTTTTTTATAGATAAGTTGTAGTGTCAGCACTGAATACAGTACTAAGTGCTGTAGTCTTAATATGTGGGGTGCGGGTTCTAACCCCAGCAATGGCAATTTGGGAATGTATAAATTCCGAATTTTCTCTGGTTTGATCTGGTGAGGGCCAGGTAACCAGCTATCGAATAATTCAAAATTCAAATTCAAAAATTGTTTTATTCATGTAGACCTCATCACCGGCGCTTATAAAGCGTTCATACATTTAACATGTTAACATTAATGTAAGGTGATTGTGATAACTGTATTCGTTAACTTAAAACTAAAGCTAGGAGGGTTCCAAACGCGCCCGAGTCTAAGAAGAGCCCACAATAAACTAAGCTAAGCAAAGCGTTCCTAATCGTTCCAGTCCGGGTTTAATGTAACTGCTAAACCCAGGTTAGCTGACTGTCATTTTAGGCTGCATCATAAATTATCACCAGTTGAGATTGCAGTCTAGGGCTAACTTGTAGTGGAACAAAAATAAAGAATGATTATGGTAGTGTAAGGCTCTGATAATGAAGCCATCATGGATAAGCAACCTTATCGGTCCGCACGCCCCCGGTGGTCACGAAATACATTATTTCCGACGAAAAAAGTGTATCATTAAAATACTCTTTCCATCAAACTGGTAAAGCAAGTCCCATAACTGCATGTAATTGATTAAAATATAATTACTTATGCGAAGGCACGTCAATGAAATCTTATCGAAATAACCTGTTTTAACGGAAAATATAATAGGCAAAGTTATTTGACGTTTTTTTATTCCATCCGAGTGCCAAACCGGATTAGCAAACGTATTTGTAGACTTTGGAAATTGAATTTAAATACAAATACTAAAGCGTTCCTTTATCCGGATAAAATAAATGAATGTGTCTGCCTTTGAAGCTCATGCTTATACAATGTGTAACCGAATTAGGAAATACTGTTGAAGGATGCATATATACAATTATTTCATAAGGAATATAACCCTGTAAAAATATTAAATTAAAAGAAGGATATTTATTTTTCCATACAAACTAATTAGAAACATTCTAAGTGTTTACTTATGACGGTATCGAAGGTAAAAGACCGGCACGCGCACGGTGACCGTGCCCTGGATAGGATCGGTTAGGGGTTGTTTAAGTGGTGGTCTGCCTGTCTGTCTCACTGTCTGTCTTATTTGTACTAACTGTTCTTTAAGGGATTTCTGCAGGTAGGAAGACAATTATACACTTTGAAATAATATTAGTCTACTTCTATCAAGAAAATCTTTCACCAAAAGCGGATTGGGATAAGAACATGCAATCTTAAGAATATATATCTACTTCTAAATATATCTACTTTAATTAAAAACTTTTATATTAGTGTAATTAAATACTTGATATTTCTCCAAGTGCACGCTCTTGGTTGAATCATCAATTATTTAAGCATGTATCTTATATATACGACAAATAGTATATGCTTAAAAGGTCTGTATCATGCTCTTTATTGCTTCCTCTTGCAGTGGCGTGAAGTGGGTTTCTTACCAGGGTATGGATACTGTAGGAAAATTGCATAAAACGGAAAAAATTCTCCACTACGAGCTATATTTCAATTATAGGGTATGCAGTGTTTTTGTGCATGTATGAAGTGCCCGCCACTGTCCTCTTGATAAGATGAGAGTAGAAGGTCGTGATAATATCATAAACAATATAAATACTATGTGTTCTTTAGTTAAATCTCTTTACTTATATGTTAAAAGATATAACAGCTGTTGTCACAACTTGTTCCTGTATGTTAGTCAGACAACATGCAACACCACGTGGGTAACGCGAAATCCGGCAGAATTTGTGTTAACGATAACTCTTATCAGCGTCTACAGTGTTATCAGTATGCCCTGACTTGGGTGGTCAGTGTCACCAGGCGAAAATATACCTTAAGTTTCGCTGCTAGAACTCAAAATTCTCTGACGTAGTATTTTAACGCCGAAATAGGATTTCTTTCCTATTATTAGAATTTTATCACCTCATGCAAGGTGTGAAAAAGTGAATGAGTAATGTAAATTTACGAAATATTACAAAAAAAAAACTTGTACCACTAAAGTATCATAATTATGTACTTAAATAAATATAATGGTTTTTTTCTAGTAATCAAATATTTACTTTTGTTAGAATTATAAAACTTAGGGTGTTAATATTTACATCTACTCGAATAAAAGGTAAAACTGTCTAAATACGAGAACGTGTAGATTCCCGTGTAGCTGAATATCGAATGAGAATTCAACATAAATATCAGCTAACTTATGTAAAAACTGCATCAACAAAACATCTTGATATTTTCGATGACGTTTTGTGTTGTATGTCATGTGATAACATAGCTTTTGTATTAGCACCTCAGATAAAAGACCCTCTTAGATTAATACTCTCATTTTAAAGTTATAAGTCACATCACATTTATAGCAATAATATATATATAATATCATTGATTTATAGTAGCTCCTTCATCTGAGTATTTAATGAATTTCTTATGGTTGTTAAAAACTTGATTGTTGACAAGCGCTCAATTGTAAAAATGTCAATCGCACAAAAGAGCAACTGCCGAGTAACTCGCTCCCTTTTTCTCCGTAGAATCTGCCCACAAACAGAAGAACTTGACGTTTCTAAGGTAATAAAAATTAAGCAACAAATTAAGGAAACCAATTTTAAAGTTACATTTTGTGTTGAATTTAACTCAACTTTTCCGAGCAAGAATCTACCACGATATATAAGCAAAGCAAGAAAACACATCATTCAGACGTACTCGTACGTTGCATGCCAATTATAGTAATGTAATGGGCAAGAAACTGGTACCGTGTAAACGGGCCGTTACTAAGGAGCTAGGTTAAATCACTCTGCATGTTAAGTTAAACAATAAAACTTCATAATTAGCAATTAAAATTTAAAGTATTTGTGACATTAAGATGGACGCGTGATTTGGCATAAGTGTAGCGTCATCTGTCACTCACGTTTTAATATTTTAATAGGTTAATATTTTACTGGTGCAATCAAGGTTAAGGCTTACTGATTAGTGCTTGACTGTGATATTATTTGATGCTAAGTGATAATGCAGCTAAAGGGAAAAACTAATAACCTTATTGAAATCAGATCAACAATGTCTGAGCTAAAATTCCACATACATAGGTATAGAAACATAGACATAAAGATAAATATATAAATATATATAAATATATATTGAAAAACATTCATGTCATCACACAAGCATTTTCCAGTTGAGGTAATAGAACCCACAGCCTTGGATTCATAAAGCAGGGTCGCTGCCCGCTGCGCCAATCAGCCGTTAATACGTATTTACAAATTTCGGTATGCAAAGACGGTCTTATAGCTAGAGCAAACTCAACCTGCATCCAAACACCCAAAGGATCGGCCCTTTAAACATCCAAAGGATTAAAAGGAGGTACGTGGCCGAATTGGCCATGCACAAAGGCTGTAAAAGCCTGAGAAACACCCGCCAGTTCTAAAATCTTGATCTTAGTCTTTAAAACACTATACGGGTCGTGTTTTATCTATCATTTTTAAGAGATTTATACATGAAAACTACGATATGATTATAATAGTGATGACTTTAACAAATTAGTAGTCATTCGATGTATCAAAATAAAGGAATTTTAAAAACCAATAGAAATTTCAAGCATACCGCAATCTCCAATAAACGACACCTATATTATACAGTATTCAAGTTCCTAGAATGGCGAGGCGGCGATCCTAAATCAATATTAATTAGAATATTCAAATAGGAATTTGTTTTAAACGTTACACGGGTATAATTGGGCGATAAAAATGTCCGATCGAATAATTTGTGATGGACGAACATAATTGTAGTTTTTGTTGTAAAGATTAGTAATAAGTTACTAATTTTATAGATATCCGCTGTCTAGTGATTTCTTCAGACATTGCACATAATCAAGCCTCTAAAGAAAATCCTCTAGCAAAGCAAGAAAAAAACTTTCTTTACCTAAATAAGCTTTTACAGATTTTCGTACGGTATTAGTGCATATTTTGTCATAGTTGTAAAACGGTGATAATAATTCTACTAATTTAAAAGTAAAGTTAGAAGGGCTCCAAATACTATCTGATTATTTCTTAGAAGCCCACAAAAAATATTTCGCCATCACCATCATCATAAAGTCAAAGTCAAATATTTCTTTATTCAAATAGGCACATAGATGGCACTTTTGATGCGTTATTATATACAAAATGTGTACATAGCATATCAACCCATTACCGGCCCACTTTAGGGCACGGGTCTCCTCCCACAATGAGAAGGGTGTAGGGTGTCCACCACGCTGTCCCAGTGCGGATTGGTGGTCCGCACGCCGTTGAGAACATTATGGAGAACCCTCAGGCATCCAGGTTACCTCACGATGCTTTCCTTCTCCGTTGAAGTAACTGGTATTTTAAGTGCTTAAAACGCACGTAACTTAGAAAAGAGGTGCGTGCTTGGGATTCGAACTCGGCTCCCGAAAGTGAAGGCGAAGTCCTCACCACTAAGCTATCACCGCTACATAATATAGTTATTTCGCCATAAAGAACTTCATAGCTTAGGTATTTAGTTTCCACTGTGCCCAGTGTCATTGAGAACTAAATACCTAATTAGAGAAATTAATTCCCAAGCCGTTTTACCGTCTCCCTGCAAAGATCGTATGCCGCTTTGACGGAGATTTTAAGATAAGATACATTATTAGTTTTGGGCGTCAGCATCTTTATTCCAAAGAGAATCTAAACGTTCCTACCCCTTGTAAATATCCTTCACCTCACTTTATTTGAGTTAGGTTTTCTTGTTAGTGATTATAAGGTGCCTTTTAGTGGCAGAGCTCGGGGCAGTACTCCCACCATGATTATTTCCCGTGGCGTGCACAGGGTTTTTGACTAGGGTATACATAAAGAAGGAAGATGCCATAAAATGGAAAAATCCTTCGCAACTAACAGTTATACAAAAATTTTAGGGTAGGCAAAGCTTTTGTGCATGTACGAAGTGCACGCCACTGCTTATATCTGAAGAGCGTGGTTGTCTGTGTTATTACAGGCACATGAAGCGTAGATAACGCCAGGTGGATGGATACAGGGCGGCATGTCGGGTTCCTTGCATGCGAAGTGTTGCTATGTTTATATGAGATGGCTTCCCACCTACCATCAGGTGAGATATCAGCATGTTTTGTCAATTATTGCTATGATACAAAAGTATCACCTAAAACTTTACCACTTATCAAATTTCGAACAAAAATAGTATAGATATAAGTATCAACGGAGAGATAGAAACGCATATATATGTATGGGTTAATATTTTTTTTTCATGGGAAACCAACTGTTGCATCAGGAATAAAATAAATAAATATACTACGACAATACACACATAACGTAGCGTGTGTTATGGATACTAAGATAACTAACTAATAATTTTGTTTTTGTGAATAATATACATAAATACTTATAATATATAGATAAACACCCAGACACTGAAAACATTTATTTTCATCACACTAACCAGTGGAAATCGAACCCACGGTCTTGGACTCTGCCTACTGCGCCAATCGGCCGTCAAAAGAATGGAAACAAATGCGGACGAAATCGCGTGCAACTGCTAGTAAAGTATCAAATTAATCTCTTTAAAGTGATGAAGACACTGAAACTAGAACAAAGTACGTAGGTACATCGCCACTACAAATAAGTGCATTTTTCCCTCTAATTGCAAGAGTTTCCATCGATTTGAAATTTTAAACAACACATATTTAACGTCGATCGCAACTAATGAGCTCCTAACGAACGACGTCTCCTGGGCAGGGCTGCCTCTCCCGGGGGATTGAAGGATCACTAATAAAAATATATATCAGTTTAATATAACTGCCATACTATTTTTGACGTCGTGGAAAAGCTGTTGTGGCCGGTGGTGCCTCCTCCGACCCTTGGGCAGTACGGAGGTTACGTGGGCCTCCCCCTTTCCCCCTCTGTAAAGGAGGTATTCCCGAACTAAAACTCGCCATGGCTTTTCCCTCTTGTTGGCTCTTTCCAGTTTATATTTCTAGTGTTTTATGTTGCAGAACTAATAAAAGTTTTTATATCTTCCTTTATTTTTTTACTACTTAAAAACAAAAAAACAGTAGTTTAAAATTGCTGTAAAACAATGAAATAAAAAATGATTTAAATACTATTTAAATAAGAATTTTATTGTGTTTGTTTATCAACGGTTATCAACGGTTTTCAGGCTTTAAACTAAAAACTTTGAAATGACCCGTAAATTTATCTAGGACCGATAAAAAGCACGGTGTTAAGGTATTTCTCCAGGGCAATACAAATAGCGAATTGCTCAAGCGAAGCGTTCGCAATGAAATCATAAATTATTTATTTACACATGTTTACATTCCGCGCACATTTGCAACTCATTTGGTTAAATGGTTCAAACGTGATGCAGAATCAAACAATTTACACCTCTCTGTTGCTTGTTAACTAACTTATTATAATAGTATTTATTTACTGATTTGAAACCTTTACCTTTTTTATTCCACTTAGAGTTAGCCCGTGGCTTTTTGCCTGGTATACTGGTCTAGTCCTTTTGTGGGGTAAAGCAGTTATATTGAACTCAGACCCCAAATAGTAATCTATGGGTACTCGTACTGGACAACATAGTCATGGCCAAAGCCACACATCAGGCCAGACAAGGCAATAATCATCATCAGCGTCAAAAGTCTATAAAAGTCCACTGCTGGACTAAATACCTGTAGTAATAGGAAGATTTGGTGATCGCAGTAGAACCCAGATGGTAGTACCTAGTAGCACAGAGGAAGATATAGCTCTTTCTCTTTATATTCCCTTAAATGCCTCACCACACGAACCCAGAACGCCCTATGTATAAGAACATTCACCACTGTGTCAACATGATGTATTTAATCGTAACGCATATTGTTTTTAAAATGAGTAATCGTTACGTGAGCTTTTGACTTTAGAGAAAATAATCACATGTTTTTAATTTGAATTTTCCGTATCAAGTGCTTTTTTCTATATGGTTACAGAGTTTGTGTAAATCTTTAAACATTGACAGCCCTTTTCATCTATCCGAACAACTTTAACTCTAAGCAATATATATATCATCCAAATTACCAAAAAAGTTAATTGATTTATATAATGTAGCGGTAAGCTAAATATAATTAATTAGTGGCTTTAACAGAGCGGCATAGTCGCGGCATTGACGACAAAGCTTTATAAATAAAATTTAAAAAAAAAATCTTGTTTTACATGAATTTGAGAAATTTGGAAGCAGCTGATCAAATGAAGTACCTTTTCTGATATTTTATTCTGGTGCATAAAACGAACGCGATTGAATTGATACCACCCCCGCACCGTCGCACTTAAAATGTATATATACCAAATTATTAATTGAATTTTCTTTTTTTTTGTGTAAACATATAAAACAATCAATTGTAGGCATTAGGAAGTTTAACTGGATTACTGGTGGACAAAGATAAGTCGCCGTGTTGACTTGTCACTCCTTCTATTCTATATTAATATTATAAATGCTAAAGTATGTTTGTTTGTTTGTATATCCTTACTTTTGCGTCCTAACTAAGCAATCAAACAGTTTGATTCGGCATAGAGTTAGTTGAAAGGACGGAGAGTAACAATGGCTTTTTATCCTCGGAATACAAACGGTCTCCCAGGGATTTGTAATAAAACCGTAATAAAGCGGACGAAAAACGCGGGCGACAGATAGTACAAAATATTTGCGAATTAAACTTTTGCGCCAGCCCTGTTGTCATCCGACCGGTCTTTCGCGAGTCGATTTCTATCATTTAATTTATTTTTTATTTGAACCACATCGTTACGCGAATCATATCTCAGTTCCTTAATTATAACGGAACATACCTACGGACCTACATAATGCCCACCAGCCCGCGGTGTGACGAAATATCCAATTCGCTAATAGATTAACAGCACCATAACATTTCCTTAGGCAATAAATTCCAATTAAAAAAATTATTGAGTTAAAATATGCTTACTATTGATTAAAAATTTGTTGAACATGGTCCAACGAAACTTATCTATGGTTAAATAACAATTTTTGGCCGACCTCCCTGGCGCAGCGGTTAGCGCTTTGGGTTTTAAGTTCGAGGTTCCGGGTTCGATTCCTGGCAGGGCAGATTTGCGAATTTAGTAGGGGTGATTTGGGAATTTTCTCTGGTCTGCCCCACCCACAAACACGCGCCGCTAAGCGATTTAGCACCATAATGTCGCGTAGAAAACTATTAGGGGTAGCTATGGTTTAAATATAACTGCCATACTCCCTAACCGGTTAGCCCGCTACCATGTTAGACTGCATCATCGATTACCACCAGGTGGGACTGCAGTCAAGGGCTAACTTGTACTGTAAAAAAAACATAATTTTTTTGTTGCTAAGGAAAAAGGAAAAATATATTAATCATTTATCAAAAAGCATCTTAAATAAGGCTTAGGGATGTGTTAGAAGAGCTGGGCTGATCCCGGAACAAACTACAGCTTATCGCAATAAGTCCTGCTATTACTCTGATTTCAAAAATATTTTGCATTAGGTAACCCGTTTAGTAATGACGGCCTTTTGGCGCAGTGGCAGCAGGCAGCGACCTTGTTTTCTGAGTCCAAGGCCGTGGGTTCGATTCCCACAACTGGAAAATGTTTGTTTGATGAACATGAATGTTTTCCAGTACCTGGGTGTTTGTCTGTATATAAGTATTTATGTATATTATTCATTAATCATCTTCGTACCCATGATACTAGCTACGCTTAGTTTGGAGCTAGATGGCGATTTGTGTAATGTCGTAGTATATTTATTTATATGAAAAAATGTAAAGTTGGCATCGTAATTAAATAAAAAGCAGGTGAAACAATAGGGCGCAGCTAGTCTATGATAGTATAATGAACAAAGTACAGTATTATAATATTATCGCCTTGACACCAAAGTGGAATATATTACGTATTATCTTACAAAAACAAACCGCACTTTGTTGCTAAGCGCGTGTGCACACTACACAATAAACATCTGTCAAATACATACTTCGATACTCTGTTAACACTATACCTACTCCTTTTTTAACTATCTTCATACTTTTTAACGTAGAATATGTTTTAAGATATTAAAAATCAAATTTATCAACCCTTTGCCAGCCCGATACAGGGTCCGGTTCTCCTCTAAGAATGCGTAGGCCCTAGTCTATCACGCTGGCCAGAGCGGGTTGGTAGACTTCACGCGTCTTTGAGAACATAATGGAGAACTCTCTGGCATGCACTTCCTCGCGATGTTAAGAGTCCCCCAATCCGCACTGGGCAATAACCCCTTATCACTGTAGGAGGAGACCCGTGCTCTGTATTGGGCAGGTAATGGGACGATATGGTGACGATCATAACGATCCCTGGCCAACTCCAGGTTGCAAACTTCTTCTGTGCAGCAAAGATAAGTTATGCGTTCAAGCCATGCAAAGGTAAAATATTCAATTTTTTAAATCCCTTGGGGTAACTCCTACGCTTTCTCTGGACAAATATTAATCTCCAGGATGTAAGGTACATATGTGACAAATATCATCAAGATCGGTTCTACAGTTGAGCTGAACATAGGCAAGAAACTAACAATCAAACAAACACCACTTCCGCTTTAAAATATAATATCCTATCAACCCGAGAAACTACAAGGCAAGGGTCTCCACCCACAATAAGAAGGGTTAAGGCCGTAGTCCACCACGCTGGCCCAGTGCGAATTGGTGGACTCCACACACCGTTGAGACCATTATGGGGAACTCTCAGGCATGCAGGTTTCCTCACGATGTTTTCCTTCACCGTTGAAGCAAGTGATATTTTAATTGTTTTAAACGCACATAACAAAGAAAAGTTAGAGGGACGTGCTGGGATTCGAACTCGGTCCCCAGAAAGTGAATTCATAGTCCTACCCACTGGGCTATCACCGCTAAATATAATATAAGTATGGATTAAATAAAATTCAAACTTCCTTGTGTAACCCATTTAAATTGCAGGTCATCAGCAGCTAATGAAGATTGATAATTCTCAGTGGTCTGGTACCAAACATCACGGTTGCCGCAGTATATAAACGTTCAGGTAGCTATGTACCTTATCGTGTCGAACATCGTTTTCTGCATCAATTAATCAGAGTCACATTTTTTATCCTCGACATTAAACGTCAAGGTAAAATTTGCAAAGTGTTGGGTAACTTTACGGAAGTCCATGATATTTTTATTTGTTCTGCTACAAGTTAGCCCTTAAGTGCAATCTCACAGCTGTTAAGCGATGATGCAGTCTTTAGATTTAAACGGGCTAACTTTTTAAGGTATGGCTTTATATTAAAACCATTCCCCAAATCGAAATCATCGCATCTGATAGTAATGTTAGCGGACTAATCTGTAACGGGTATGGCAGTTATATGCGGCATTGAATCCGAACGTCTTTGACGGTACGGTAAAAACTAGCTACGACCGAAGTCTCCAATCGGACCAGAACAGATCTAATTTAGGAATTATAAATTTCAAATCGAGCCAATCGAATCCAGCTACTTCGGACTACAATGACTTAGGTACGATATTTTGCTTAAAATTTAAATGTAACATCCGAGTAAAAATGGAATTGATGCCTTAGGTCCAAAGCAGAATTTACCTTACTAGATGCTTATAATATTAACAGGTTGTTAAAGTCTAATTAAAAATAAAGACAGGCTTGAAATTAAGCTTGCAAGCGCTAAGGCGTGGAAACATGCCACCGGAAGTGAAGGTACAGGCACAGCAAAAGAAGTTAGTACTTTCACCAAAACAATGCAGTGCACAATGCACCAATAAACTCATTATAGCTTACAATCGAGCATTCATCATCATCGTCATCATATCAACCCATTATCGGCCCAATACCATAGCATCATGATGTAAGCATCATGACCAGGGTGCGTTTGGAACCCTCGTAGCTTTAGTTTTAAGTTTACGAATGCAGTTATCGCCATCACTACTCACTGCTATGTGCACATTTTGCATGTAATGTACGCATCATAAGTTTCACAAAATAAGCAATTCATTTAAAGGAAATTGTATACAATTTTACAATTAATTACCTGCTGATACCTTGGGAATGTCACTAAAAAAGTTTATAGTTTGCATTAAGCGATAGTTTATAGAAATGTCCTATTATAGTATAAAGGATTACGTAAACGATAAAAAAGCTTGGGTATGTACTATTACTCTAACCAGGATGGTTCTTAAATATTTTTGAATGACAATGTGAGATGGTGATAACAAAAAGAACACCCGGCTAAGTTTGTTGTGGGTTTCTTCTTAGACCTGGGCGCGTTTGAAACCCTCGTAGCTTTAGTTTTAAGTTTACGATTTTAGTTATCGCCATCACTACTTATTGCTATGTACACATTTTGTATTTAATCAACTTATGTGCCTATTTGAATAAAGAAATATTTGACTTTGAATCTGGTAGACATTAGAAAGGGTTTGGCCATAATCACCACGCCAGAGGTAGACTAATTTGAGACCGCAGTAGAAGGTAGTAGCGGCACAGAAGAATCTGCTCTTCCCCCATTATATTTTTCTTAGGTGCCTCATATGACATCCGCGGGAAAGGGAGGGGTGGTGACCTGACACCAATGAGAAGCGAAGCTTGGACCCAGAAGCAAGACTAATTAATCTGATGTTGACAAACAACCCTAAATGGAAATATCTCGGTGGCTGTTAATAACATCGTCAACTGTCACCGTTGGTCCGCCATTTTGACGTGCCGGTTTGTTTTTTTATTGCGCCCATAAATCCAGGATAAACACATTCTATTTGAGGCGGCGGGGTGAGTTCCTGACATAAATCAATCGCGCCTACACACGATTTAATTAGACGATCTAGTGTTTTAGACTATTTTATTTTCTACTAGCAGATACCCGCGACTTCGTTCGCTTGGATTAAGGTCCTTTATTCCCGCGGGAACTCTCTTACTTCCCGGGATAAGGATATAAGGCCGGAAGGTAGCATATGTTCTTTTCCATGACAAAGGCGGCATGCCAAATTTCATCCAAATCCGTTCAGCCGTTTTTGCGTGATTGATTAATAAACATCCACACTTTCACCTTTATAATATAAGTAGGGCCAGCTGCCCGCGACTTTGTACACGTAAAATCTACATAGTGTAAAACATTAGAAGCTTTCCGCATCTGTCATTTAGCTGTTCTGCTAACTCCCCCTAAACCGACAGCCGATTTGCGTAGTGGGCACCATGCTTTCTGAGTCCAAGGCCGTGAGTTCGATTTCCACAACTGGAAAATGTTTGTGTGATAAACATGTTTTTCATTGCCTGGGTGTTTATCTATTGCTCATAAAAATATCCATCAGCAATCTTAGTGTCCGTAACACTAGCCGCGCTTACTCTGGGGCTAGATGGTGATGTGTGACTGACGTATTGATGAAGTTCAATCATTTATATAAATAATGTTTCACAGTTCGTACATAATATTGTAATTTTATTTTATTTTATTTTATATATGTATATATTAAACGGTTTTGTAGAAAAAAAAATTCAACCAACTCACCGATAAATAAATGATCGCGTAGGCTTTACTTGAACGATATTATACTATTGTAGGTAGGGAAATTGTAGGTCTTCTAAAATCCTAATGAAAATTCCTTAAATTGGGGGAAGCATCTACCTAAGGTAGGCTGCGAGACTTGATCTATAATTTTGTCGATTGAAATTGGGCAGTATACTTCCAAAGCTTCTTGAACCCACTGGTGACGTAAGAAATCGGGGAGCTAAAGTAGGTTGAATCACCGTTTACGCTCTGCCAAGTTTATGTTGAACACATTATACCGTATCCTACAAGTCGGCTAAGCTCCCACAACCAGCAGTAATTCCTCCGGTGTTCCGTATAATGCGATGACAGCTGTACAAAGAGATCCGTGCGGTAATTGAAAAGCTACCTGTTAGTAAGTAAGGCTCGGTGCAGATAAGCGGAAAAGCTGATGTCTGAGTTTTATTTCATAGCTTTCATATTCTGTTAAAACCCTATCATTTTAGCATATCATAAGTGACAATAAGTATGTCACTAACATGCCATTTAAGTCTGTAAGAATCGTATAAAAAAATCTAACTTCAATTAGTGCTTATCTGCAAGCCTGCCTAAGATCTATGATAGCCTAGTAATTTCTGACTTTCAGAGCTAAGCGCGTTTTGACGTGTTCGTAGAGCTTTTCATGAAATTTAAAATATCGCATGCTTTAACAATGAAAGAAATAATCTTAGAAAATCTACATGCCTAAAAGTTCTTCATAATATTCACAAGGGCGTGTGTAGTCTACCAATATTTGGCGCTTAGTGGACTTTAGCCTACACCCTTCTCATTCTGAGAGGAAACCCGTGCTTTGTGGTGGATTGGTATGGGTTGATAATGAAGAATACTGCCTCAGAGTTACATATCAAGCAGCATCTTATCCAGGAAAAAACCAATCCACGAAGACGCGTGAAATTGCCAATGTAAAACCGTAGTACCAGTTTCAGGATACCTCGCCCCGCCGCGTGTTCGTAGAGCATTCCGTGACCGAGCTCGTCCGCGGAAGTACTAATGCAATGCAATGCTTATTTCTGCCGCCAAACAGCATTGCGGTATTCCGGTCTGAAGGGTGCAGTTACCAATGAGATTACGAACCAGGGTAGAAATTTGCAGGTCATGTAGTCCGCATACCCTGCGAAGAGTTATGAAAAAAAACCAAAGGCACTCAAATCGGGAGTGTCACAAATAAATCGAGTTGTCTTTATTTGGCCATTATTCCAAATTTTCCGAATTTTAACGACTCGCACGTTTTCCCACGGTAATGTAACGCGATCCGTCTCGTTATTTACTCGGAACGGCCTCGCTGACACCTCCGGTGGACCATAAATAGTGTAAATAGTAACTTGATTCATCGTCAAAGCCGATCACAATCGCCATGACATTAAATTTTCATTGGTACAGGTGAAATTTTATGGGATTTATCTGTCCATCGCGGTATCTGTGTCATGGGACTTTATTGTTTTTAATGCTTAAATAATGAGGAAACTCGGTTTAATTGATGAATAATTTATAAGGGATTAGTTGACTATTTTCCTGCGTGTTTTTGAATTAAAAGTTCTTTTTTTCACGTTCAGACGTTGTTCTGTTGGGAATGATTAAGTTAGCCAAAGATCTATATTTTTAATGAATTGCAGTGCGTATGTCACTTTAATGCTCAGAAATAGCTGGACATATTTGAATAATCATTTTTTGTTTTACTTGCTTGCATACAAAATGGTGGGTGGTTAAAATAATATAACGAACCCACGGAAAAAGCGAAACATTAGCCGCTAGCGGAGCAGTGTTAATAATTATTTATTTGGATTCGTACAAAATTACATTTTAAACGTCCTCTGTTATGTTACTCTCCGTCAAAAATCAATTAGTTTGGTTATATTAGTTAGGGCGTGAAGGAAGGGCAAACAAACAAACAAACTCACTGTCGCATTTATATTGTAAGTTATATTAAGTTACTCATTGTTTTTAATCAAATCGTAAACTAATGTTAAAATATAAGAAAGACCGCATCGCAAGCGTGTGTACTGGCCTTTAGCCACCTACGCGGCGTTGCTTTCATAAGTTCATTACTTGACAGTAGGCACCGTGCATGTCATTTTATTTATTATCTTTACTTGCACTCTATGAAGCGGGCATTTTGCTGTATTGTATGAATAGCGAAATGAGAGATTTTGTTTTATTTTACCGCCTGAATTTTTAACAGGAGGAATGTATTTCTTCCATTTTGTATTCAAATCCTTCATAATGATAAGTAATATATAACTTTGTAATGTATATGGGTGATCACATAGCAATTCCCATCTGTGTGGAAATGGGTTTAAAAATATTTTAATAATAATAAAAATATAATTTTTTTATTTGTTAATAAAATGTCTTTTTTTATTATCTGAAAACACTTTTTTTTATCTTATTTTGAAACTAAGAAAAAGAAACCGCTGGTATCAAGAATCTAGTACAAAAAACCGAACTCAATAAGATTTTATAAATGAGTACAGACATGTTATTTCTTAGAGACAATATCGCAATCGATATTAATAATATTTTTATTTAATATCGATACTTTAAAGCAGTTCCTGCATTTCTTGAGTAGGCCTACTTGAGAGAAACGATTTTTAAACTTCCGAATTTTGGGACATCATTATCTGCGAAGGGTGACAGTTGTCTCGCGTTGCCCGACCTGTTTGCGCATGCGCAGAGTTGAGTATTTTACGCGCGGCGTGTCGATGCACCTGTTAAGTGCTAATAAGCGACAAAGATCACGAGCGTGCAGATGTGTCAAAGGAGATCTATATAGAATACCTAAATGTGATAGTTTCAATGTTTGGTTCTCCAGCACGCTACATCGTCAAAACCGATTTCAGTGAAATTTGGAATTGAGAAAAATTAAACTCTGAATTATCATGTAGATTAATTAATGAAAAAAAAAGTTTTAGAAAGGAATGGTTCCGATAGATTAAGTTTTTTGACCGCGGCGTCATCGATAGCTACGAGTACATACATAAATCCGTGCGACTGCGAAGTCTTTTTACATAAAAAATTTCATACAATGTGTAACGGAATTAACCTGTAAAAATATTAAATCAATAGAAGCATATTTATTTTTCCATACAAACTAATTGAAACATTCTAAGTGTATACTATGGAAACCCTATTGAAGATAAAAGTGACTTCAACTGACTCGTGCATAGTACCTACGCTACGCGACGCGTACCTAATAAAGTGACAGGCTGTATCTGATTTCTTTCAGTAAAAACTGTGGCAATGGGTTACTCAAAAACTATTAGCGTTTCGGTTTTGCAAATAAGTCTCAGGGACAGTAAATAATATACCTTTAAAGCCTCTGAAGTATTATTTTGGTTTTTATTTACACGTATGTGTTAAGTACAGAAAATGCATAAATTGTTTTTTACTGAAAAAGTTCTTCTTGATTTACTGGTACTCAGTGTATCTTACACATGCAAAATCAATGATATAAAGGAAATTTAAATTTAGATATAGCCTAAAGAGGTACCTATTCAGGATACATGTAACGCAAATTTAAAATCTCTATGTGTGACTTTTTTAGTCAATAAGTTAGTCGTTTATAGTGTTCTGTTAAATAATTAAAATAGAGATCACAATTGTAAAATTCAGTTTGCGATATTTTAAAAGTAAACAAAAAATAGCAACACTGCAAATAAACAACCGCGTCACGTTCTCACATTAGTTTTCTATTTTATTCGTTTCGTCTGAACGGTTTGGAACCTTGCCTGACAAGACATTATTTTTTTGCCGACTTCACTCGCTTTATCATGGTATCAACCGACTTCCACTGGATATTTAAACCATTTCGATAGTCTTGTGAAGTAACTAAAAACGAACCTTACTTTCAGCGGCTCCCTGCGATCCGCTTAATATCATCGTTCCATCTAGTAAACGCTGCGTAGTAATTATTAAACAGTTCGTATAGTACAGGTTTTAAGCTTGGTCGCTATTCGGGTAATCCAAAGGACGGACAATTATTATATGCTCCCTTTAAAACTGAAGGATACATCTCCGAAGGATTTTCGTGCAAGACAATAACTGCCCTGCTGCTAACTGCAGCTGGGCTAGTAAGTTATTCAGGCTATCACGGGCTAGCGTTTATTTTATTTCAATACTTTTTGTTTCAAAAATCACTAGCATACAAAAACTAACCCTGCGTATGTCCAACCTTCCATTTGACAAGTGGTTGTAAGGTCAAAATCTGTGTCAATCGCATCACGAATTCAATTAGAATGTCAGACAGTGTAGCATTCCTTCGGCACCAGAGCTTGATGAGCAAACAAAAGACGTGATCAGATTACAACCAATCATATCTGTTGGCAGTCGTTACCAATTAAATGTGATATTTGATAATGCGCGGACTTTTGTTGCAAAAAAGTACTAGACTCTGTAGAAACTGATATATCATTAGTAACTTACCCGCCTCCAAATAAACTGCATTGATATCGGTCTGGTTGTTTAAGGGCTACGATATCACGGGAATTTGCACAGAACTATTAAGTTATAACAAACGAAATATAATCTGCATGATGTTTGGTTTTTGCTTATTTATCTTCGTCATTATCATCTAAGTCCACTAATCCGCACTTAGCCAGCGTGCACTACGGCTTTAACCCCTTCTGATTGTGGAAGGAGCCCACAATGAGAAGAGGTTAAGGCCGTTGTGCCCTGTAGTGGGCCATTATTATCATCTTGACCGCAACGTCCACTGCTATACATAGGTGTTTTATAGGGACGACCTCAAGCTACGGTTTCGTGCAGCTCGCATCTAGCTATGCATTGCGTCTCGTTTAAGTCGTCTGTCCACAGCGACCACTCCTGCAGCTTAGCATCCCAATGTCTCTCGGTCCACCGTGCTCTGCCACTTCAGCTCTGAAAAGTCGTAACTCGCTAATCTATGTCCATAATTCTAGTTCTTTTAGAAATAATTAAGTTATTATTTGTGTACATTAAACTACTTCAATATTATAGTTTTGAAAGACTGCTCAGTTTTTGCTCAGTTTTGCCTGAAAGAAGAATATATAGACAGTCTCTTAAAAGATTGCAATGAACAGAACTTAATTCTTTATTTCCCCAAATATGCCCATAAATCAACCTATCTAAATTCAGACAAAATAGGAGACACTGCCGATGCTGTTGTACCGATGCTGCTAATTCTGCTGTTCGCATGACCAGTTTGAAAGTTGCCCCATTCACACTTTATCCCGCGGAACAGGATAGCACTATTTTTAGACATGTCAATTAAGTTTAATTGCACCAATGGCTTCAGCTTTCAATAAAAGACTAGCCACCACAAGCAGATTCATTTAGATAAAGAATATCAACTTAAACAAATATTAATAACGTTATCCTTTTGGAATTGGAAGTCAGTTGAAGTTTCCATTTTTGAAGCCAGTTTTAACGAATAATCATAAAAACTGAGCATGGCTAGGCGTGATCTACAAACGTTACGTATCACTCAGCCATGAAATTCCGAATGTCAGCGTGAAAAATATCCCAGCGTGAACATCTGACGGGTGTTTATTTTTGCCCGTCCGTCTGTCTGTCGAGTGCTTGCGCGGTGAGACAACACTCGAGCATAATAACAGTATTGTTACCGAACATTTCAGTGCAATTGATTTTTTAGAGTTTCATATCAAAACAAGTAATAGAAAAAACGGCTACGTGCGAGTTGGAATCGCGCACGTAGTGTTCCGGTAAAAATCACGTTTGCTGTATGGGAGGCTACTAGTTTATTAATTTTATTCTGTTCTTTAGTATTTTTTTAAAATACTCTCTGGACTATATATTATGTAAAAAATCAATATTTTCGAAATATACTGTAGCGTTTAGGACAAGATTTGCTGGCTCGCAATCGAAGAGTCGTTTGCGATTTTTAAATTCTGTATCGACAAAGTAAAATTTACATAATGTCAATCGTTTTAAAGTTTCAAATCCGGTACTTCCGATTTATGTTATACAAACTTTCTGTCAAAAGCCCGAGCTAAAAAATTATACTTAAATTAGAGCTTTAATACAATTAATGTAAGATGAATTTCACTGTTCAAATATTTCCATAGTGGAAACCACTCCTCGATTGCGAGAGAGCGAATCTTGTACTAATTCTGATCAAACATATTGCATACTATGTTGGTAACTACCTACAGTCATATTTACGTTCATTGTTGCAATAAATCAGATGCTGACCCGATGTCGCCGGTTCAGATAGTGTTTAATAGCTATACACCTACATATAGCTACGGAGCCTAGTAAATAAGTTAAGTAGGCCATGTGCATCGATCAGATTGCATATAATACTGGCATTTTATTTTCCAACAAAATTTAGTAGAGAGAATCCTGCTTTGAGAGAGGCATGCGAAGTCCAAGCCAACCGCCCAACTGATTGTTCTATGTCTCAAACAAACATGTTTTCGGAAATTGGAATTTGTGCGGTGATAGCCGAAGCGGTGGTACAGATTTTGAAACATTAAATAGATAAACGTTTAACATAAACGTTTCGTGAGTATGCATGAATCACTCCTTCCCGATCCTCTTTTCTTTTTTAAAAATTCCCGATCCTCCGAATTTATTAATTTACAGATTTTTTATTTGTTGGGTAGTATTTATAATGTTTATCTAAATTAATTCAGAGCCTCTGTTATTATTGTTTATTCTTTGTCGATATTAAAATCAATATGACACACCGAGCATCCTATTTTGGGCATAGTGACGTAACTAAAGCGATTTTTAATCGTTAACGCATTCCAAGATCGATATAATTATCGTACGGGATCTTCCTCAAGTTCCCTAAGGTGGATAATGAGGATTTCGGTAACGTAAAGGCTTATTAACATTTGCACTTTTTATAATCGGATAAGAAACTGATGTCTGAAAGAGGTCTGCATAATGGACCGGGCACAGTCGAGGATGTTTTGGTAAACATCACGATTCCGTATGGCGAGAACCTGGTGAGGCCTGAGACAGAGAAATAACGTAAGTATTTAGGTCTAGTTGACAAGGTTACCATCCTTATCGTTACTTCTGCGGATGGTTTAATCCCAGCCAGCCTCGCTCACCATCTGAATCGACTGGGATTCTGTTGTAGTTCACTCGCAGCCAAGTACATTACATTCTAGTATAGGCGAGTCCAACAACACCGCCTGTCTCCCTGACCGAATCTGTCGCCCCTGTCTGGCCGTCTGATCGCCCTTGCCAGGCTTTAGACCGGTAGATAAATAATAATAATAATAAATAATAAATATACTACGACAATACACACATCGCCATCTAGCCCCAAAGTAAGCGTAGCTTGTGTTATGGGTACTAAGATAACTGATGAATAATTTTTATTAACACCCATATATAGATTAACACCCAGACACTGAAAACCATTCGTGTTCATCACTCAAACATTTTCCAGTCGTGGGAATCGAACCCACGGCCTTCGACTCAGAAAGCAGGGTCGCTGCCCACTGCGCCAATCGGCCGTCAAATGTTTTTATGTCATGTATATTTACATTTATTTAACTGTATTTATCTGAGTAAGTAAATTAATATTAGTTTCAGATGCCGCTAAGTAGCATTGCTGCAATGCTGTGTTCCGGTCTGAAGGGCGTGGTTGCCGGTGTGATTGCAGGCACTTGTGGATTAACACCTACTCCTCAAATTGATGGACACAGGGCGGCATGTTGCAGGATGTGTTCCTTGCATGTCCTGTAAAGGGTCGCTCTGTTTATAGGCGATGGTTTTCCACTTACCATCAGGTGGGCCATCTGCTTGATGCGTCAATTATAACTATAAATTAAAAATGGACGTAGTATATTTTTAACCCGGAAAAACGAAAGATTCCTGCGGGGATTTTGATTTGTGGTCAAAAGCTAGTTCTAAATATAATGGTATTAGAAAGTGTCTGTCTGTTGTTTCGTGTTGCAGATAAACAGTGCGATGACGGGCGCCAGACGCGCTGTGACATTTGTGACTTGACCCAATTGCGCGGAGAAATTGTTTTAGATGGTAATTTCATCCTAATTATATTTATCTAATGGCCATTTGTAATATTCAAATCGGTACATTAATTTATGGCAGATGAAACTGTCTATTCGATTCTATCGGTAACCCGAAGTTTTGTTAGGCAATAGCCGCATAACTATACCATAACTATACCAACAAACATTCGGTATCACATTTTATCATTATCTACTCATTATCAGACCACTACAGGTCTCCTCACAGAATGAGAACGGTGTCAGCGGTAGTCAACCAAGCTGGTCAGATTGCGGCAATGCGGAGAGATGAAACTTCACACGCCTTTCAGAACCTTCTGAAGAACTCTCAGGCATGCAGGTTTCCTCCAGCTTTAAAGCATATTATTTATTTATTATTTATGTACCATAAATTGTGATTGTGAACATCAGACACGTGAAGTGTACAAAGGAAAGCTTATCTCTATAAGAGATCTCTTCACGCTACCCCAGGATGAGAGTTAGATGATTTAATTGTTTGCATAGTTCAAATAAATGTACAATATACTTCAAAATAACTACTAAGGATATTTAATATATCTAAATCATAACAAAATTCTACATACTAATACAATAAAATTTGAATATATAGTATATACAAAATACATAAAAGTAATATAATAAATATTATTTATGAGTTCCACTTAATATCCGCCGCCCCACCTTCCTAAATAATCATTTTTAATTTGTAGCTAGGTAAGGGCTGAAAAAAAGAGCAGACATAATTTTGAAACATGTCGATAGGAAACCATTTGTATAAAAACCATGAGAAAAACAGTTAACTTGTTTGACTTTTATCCTCTGTAATCGAGTGAGCATCCTCTGAAATCTGCCGGCGTACGTCGCGGCCTATAATAACATCCACCCATTACTGGCCCTACAGGGCACGGGTTCCCACAATGAGAAGGGGTAAAGGCCGTAGTCCACCACGCTGGCCCAGTGCAGATTGGTGGACTACATACACCTTTAAGAACATTAAGGAGAACTCTCAGACATGCAGGTTTAACGAGGTTTTTCTTCACTGTTGAAGCAAGTGATATTTTTAATTGCTATAAACGCACATAACTTAGAAAAGTTAGAGGTGCGTGCTGGGATTCGAACTCGCTCTCTCGAAAGTGAAGTCGAAGTCCTACCCACTGGGCTAAAGGGCTATTGACATATTCAGCTTACCAACCATAAGTCTGGACAAATGTATGCCAAAATTAGTTACAACACAATCCACCGGAATACTCTGGAAATGATCACAAAGTAGTTTAAATTCAAGATGTCAAAAAACACTATAAAAAATAAATATTTTTTAAGAGATTTTCTTGCAACTGAGTTAGGTACATCGAGTATGCACAATTTGCGAATTCCAGACAAAACGAATAAACTGAACCCCTTCTCAAAACTTTGCCTACCGATATCCAATTAAAACCTTCACGCGATCCCAATTAGATTAAACTCAACCGGCCGACCAGTTAAACACTGCATGAAATTTGTTATTCAAAATGTGAAATTTCCATTTTTCAAAGCGCGGCAGTTACCCGACCGCGCGGTAATGATGATGTCACGGCGCGTCGCTAACAGGCGCAAATTGCTATATTAAACCGCCGGGCTATCAATCTCTCTGTCGTCGATGCGCCTGCATGATTCCGTAAAGGTGCCGCTACATTGAGGGTATACTTTGAAATTTAACATTAATTCAATACTATTATTAGTAGTGCCCGGAAAAAATTGGATGTGTCTAAATTTTGATGTGTTATGTTGACCCTACCTCGTAAGTCAAACTCAAACATTTCTTTAATCAAATACGAACATAGAATAAAGATAGCACTTTTGATGTTTATTTTAAATGTAAAATATGTACATACCTACATTCGACAAAGATACACGGGTTCCAAACGCTCCCTGGTCTAAGATGAAGCCTGTAGCGGTCTCCACATTACCGAACTCCCGACTGTTTTTTCGTTATCACCATCTTACATTGCCATTTAAAACTATTTAGACGGCCGACTGGCGCAGTGGGCACCGACCCTGCTCTCTGAGTCCTAGGCCGTGGGTTCGATTCCTACAAGTGAAAAATGTTTGTGTGATGAACATGATTGTTTTTCTGTATAGTGTCTGAGTGTTTATCTGTATCCCTATCACTATCCCGACTATTATAAATGTGAATGTAAGTTTGTTTGTTACGCTTTCACGCAAAAACTACTTAACTGATCCTCATGAAACTTTGTACACATATTCTTGGAATTGTTAAATGTAATATAGGATACTTTTTATCCCGACATTAAGCTCGGTCCCTTTGGGAGAGGGAATGAAAGTGTTTGACGATTTATACCATAACTCCGACAAATAATAACCGATTTAAATAATTATTTTTGTACTATGGAGGTTATAATATGTGTTTCATTTTGTCCAAACTTTGGTTGGAGATAGAGTACAGAACTCCTCAGCGGACAGCAGCAAACCCCTCATTCAAGGCTTAGCGATACTGAGTACTTTACATTTTTTTTAAACTACAACTAAATTTAATGCCAAATCAAAAAAAACAAAATCAAACGCAGACAAAGTCGCTGGTAACAGCTAGTAGGTACATAAGTATTAATGTGTATTATATTCATAAAAATATTCAACAGCTATCTTAGTACCCACAACACAAGCTGCGCTTACTTTGGGGCTAGATGGCGATGTATATACTTTGAACTTTTTAAGTGACATCTCCAGGGTAACTGAACTTTTTTTTGCGGCGCTTGCGTTTGTAATTATGGGCCCATGGTCATCGGACACAAAAACTTTAATTAATATTTTTTTTGTTTTATATGATTTTATTTTTCTGTAAAGTCTCATAGTTGATTGTCTGAATAAGTACAATTTATTATGGTCACTCATAGTCCATTTTAAAGACACACTCAATGTAGCAGCACCCTAATGCACACCCTCGCAAAATTTATTGTTTTCCCCTCAAGTTCAATTATGTTTTTTGTTGGCGACTAGTTCCCGTAATTACTTCACAGCGATTAGCTCGATCAAAGTGTCGAGATCAAACAGTCGCCATCGATATATGCGGGCCGATTACAACACTGATGCCTTCCTGCATCGCAGCTTTGCAAGTGCTATTCTGATTATTTATCGACATTAGATAATTACAACTTTGTATAAATAAGTAAGGAAGAGATTGCGATGGAATTGCGACCCCGTATCAGTAAACATACAGGGTATAGACACTGTAGAGACTTATACGTACCTGGGTTCCTTAATCTCTAGTGATGGCTCATGCGTTTCCGAAATAAAACGACGAATAGCGACAGCTAAGGATGCGATGCTTAGGTTAACAAATATCTGGAAGAATCGTAGCATAACGAATAGAACCAAATTGCGACTGGTACAAGCACTAATCTTTCCTATTTTCCTTTATGGCGTAGAAACTTGGACTGTTCGCGCTAGAGAAAGACAGCAAATTGATGCGTTCGAAATGTGGTGCTGGAGGCGAATGCTACGCATACCGTGGACTGCCAAACGCACAAATGTATCAATTCTTTCACAACTTAAAATGAAAACACGTCTCTCTACCATCTGCCTTCAGCGCATCCTTAGTTATTTTTGACATATCATACGACGCGGAAACGAGAGCATTGAAAAGTTGATAGTGGTTGGAAATGTAGAAGGCAAACGTCCCCGTGGCAGATCTCCAACCCGGTGGTCAGACTAAGAGAAACTGGTGCCCGTACCTTCTATAAGGCAATACAAATCACCAAAGATTGGACCCGATGGAGAGAGATCAGATATGACAAGATTACTCGCTATAGCAGCGATCACCATCCTCAGTCATGAGGGACCGACTAAAGAGAGAGATCAGGAAACATACAGGATTAAGAACTTACAGACACCGTGTACACAACTAATATTGAAGCATCAAAAACCACTCTAATTTAGGAGTGTTTCTCGAAAAGGCGGTTAGTCACATTATTCCATTTAGCAGTTGACTGTAATTCATTTTCATATAATGTTCTAAACGTTAACCATAAAATGGGGAAATGAGAAAAAGTTGTGAGCATCATTATGCGTTTTGATTGTTTTTGGACATTTTTAATTCTATGATTTATGAATTAGATTTTTTTTTATATTATAGCGTTTGTGCTCCATCTTCTACTCGTGTATTACCTATGTGAGTTAATCAAACACTTAATTTCTTGACGAAATTAAGCACATAGGTCGCATCCTGGAGATTGACATAAGTAGAACTTTTTACCCCGGAAAATAAACGCTTCCCGTGGAGCTTTTAAAGATCCAAAGTCGCGGGAAACAGCTAGTACCTATTAACACAAAAAAAACTTACACGTCTCGTAGTTTATGGTTCGCGGAGCACATAAATCCTTCACGCACAGATCGGACACGCGATTTCTATTTATATGTGAATAATCTTTAATCTGTCGTGGGTCGAACAATACCTAGTATTTTCTATGCTACAAGTATTTTTGGCCTATTTGCCTGCATATTGCATTGTTTTCAAAATGTTCCTCCTTTTAAGAATCTTGACTCTAAAATCAACGCCTTTTGCGTGAAAATGGAAACTTTGTAACCAGTACAGGTAAAGGGTTTACACAACAATGTAATTCTTGCTAATCAAATCATCGATCGGACTGGTTTACCAGCAAATCTTTACATCATCATCATCATCAACAACAATCCATTTCCGGTGTGTAGTGGACACACCGGTTTTCTCTCTGAATAAGCCTAAGGGTTTATGCCGTATTCCACCACGCTGGCCAATTGCGGCGTGGTTAACTTTACACGCCTTTGAGATCATTATGGAGAACTCTCAGGCATGCCGGTAACCGTACTGAGAGGGAAGCCGAAGCCTCACCCACTAGGCATATTTTGGCGTACATGTGGCTTACATTCTGGAGATGGAAATAGGATAATATTTATCACGGAAAAACAGCTGGTAAAATTAAACGCGGGACTTATATTACATTAGCCTTTTTTACAGTTTGCAAACACTGCCACCAAATTAAAAAAAAATCCAAAAAAACGAGAACGAAGTCAAGGGGAACAGCCCTTGAAAATTAACAATTTAAAGTTTTCACACTTAACATCAACACATGAAGAAGCGGCCCAAGAACGTGGATGTTTGGAATGCTACAAACACTGTCCAGCAGAGGATGTCAAACGGTTGAAGTGATGCTGATGATGACACTAAACATCACGGCTTTTGCCCAAAAAAAGGAACCGACATTAGCAAGTATCCCAACAGAAAGTAGGTGATTTATAATGACCCCTCTAATTTATTGGATGACAAGGTGCACTTAAAAATAAAATTTATGTCCGAGCTTTGTGAGACGTAAACACTAAATACTATACTGCATTTCCACATTCATCATTCTGCAAATGTGAATTTAAATTCAAGCTAAAATAAAAATAATTAAACTACGCAAAATTCTTTATAGCTAATTTTGCATAATCAGTCCACTGCTGGACTAAAGGCCTCTCCAATGGGTGGGTGTGTCTCTCTCTCAAACCCTCCGCTGGACGCTGGACAGACCAGTGTTCGCAGTAGAGTCGCTGTTGCGTTCTCCGTTACATTCCCCAAGTCGCCCGTACGCCAGCCACGGGAAGAGAGTTGGTAACACCTGTGTTCTGATCTGTCGTCACCACAAGACGCATTTTTGCATAAATGTTCCTATTTTTAATTTTGTTACATAATGAATTTCGAAAACGATTCTTACTATCCACACACTATTTTTTTACCATTAAATCGTTTTTAATTTGGCAATAGGAATAAACATGATGTTTTATGGCTTAATCATGGTAGTCGTTTTGGCAACGGTTATTAATGTATTATGATGCAATTGAGTATTTGAATCTAACAGATTGAAGCGGCTTAGATATATTAAATGGAAAAAGTAACTTCTCTTACTAAATAAGCCTAAATACTCTATTCCAATCAGTTAAATGTTTTTAAACAAGTAGACTTTACTTATTTTAAGAAACAAATTGTATCTAATGTTGTGTAGTACATTAGTATTTATGTAATGTAATTCATAAAAATATTCATCAATCAGATTAGTACCCATAACACAAGCTACGCTTATTTTGGGACTAGATGGCGATGTCGTAGTATATTTATTTATTAATTAATGTTGTCAAGTAGGTCTAGTTTTTAAAAATAATTCGACCTTGATTATATTGCTTTTATAAATAAATCACAGTTTATTCCGAAATAAAGTTATATTTTCTCGGTGGAATGATTGTATGATAAATACGAATACATTTAAATGGCTCATCAGCAACTTTTCTTTTGATATAAAAACGTTTACACATTGAACCATTAACATCTAATTTAAAGTAATAACATATTCATATTATTGTAGTAAATCACCCAATTATCTGCTACTGATCTTATTTTGTTTAATGGCCACGTTCACAGACAAATAGCTAAAAATACCACCGTATTCATTTAACATATTTTTACGACTGATTTATTGCTTTAATTTACTGCCTGAAATTATAATATTTAATATACTTACTTAATACTTTTTAAATTATAGTTGAATTGAACAAACAGTTGCAATCCCTTGCAAATGATACCTAAATAATATTTTCGTAATCTGGTATTGTCTTTAATGCAAAGCATCCTATCAAACCTCCATTGACGATACCTACGTAAACACTATGCTTAAAAAAGGTCATCAAATTTTAATCACTATTAAAAGTATTTAAAATTCTAAGTCATTAGTTACTCAAATTATATTATATCGTTTTTCGAGTAAGTCTATTTTACATAAGTTTTGAAAGCACAGATCTATCTGCTTCCAGTTTTTGTTTTTAACTTTAATATTTAATAACTAAGCAGCATTATTACGTTATAATATATATGTTGCGAGATAAAAGCGGATCTGATTGCTTTCCAGCATCTTAATCATTAAGAAATCCATTTATTCGATAGCCACCTTGACTTAATAGATGTGTTTTAACACTTTTTTATTTATGTACTGTATGGTTTAAGATTTCATGGATGTCCATTTTTTAATTTATTTCGTTTCTCATCTTAAATCAGGAATGAGAAGATCCGTATACGAACCAAAGTTACCTCCATAGCCCAGCGAACCACAAAGCTGAAGTGGTAATGGGTGGGGCATGTAGTTCGGAGAACCGAAGAACATTGGGGTTCCAAGAGTCTGGAATGGCGACCCCGCACAGGAAACGCAGCGTTGGTCGGCCCCCAATGATGTGGACAGACGACATCAAACGAGTCGCTGGGAGCCGATGGAAACGATCGGCCTAGGACCATGGGATTTTGAACTCCCTACAAACGACCTACGAGTAAGTCCAGCAGTGGTCTTAAATCGGTTAAAGTGATGATGATGATGATGAATTTATTTAGATGGGTTAAGTAAGGTTGTGCAAGAAATAGGTGAGCACTATGACAATTAAATAAATCACCAAAAACTTTATCAATTATCATTGCCTTGTCTTAATTTAGCTTCTAAGGAATGTTCCGGGGTTATAAGTGTCAAAAATATTCTCGAAATAAACAAAATATGAATGATGATGATGGTTTTAAAAAGAATGCTATAAAGAAGATAGTGAAATATTGACATCTTTTGAAACTTGAAAAAATTTAGTTTAACTTAGAATTGTATATGACACAGAATTGGCACCAAACGTTTGCTTCTTGCGTTGTTTGTTTGAACACTTTGAACGATAAAGATCCAATGTCAATCAACACACGTAATACGAAACTGAAGCACTTATTACACTTTTACGATTACAATCGGACCACCGAGCGTTGGCCCGGAGCGACCTCACTTGTAATTGAGTCATTATTACGATTTGACAGTCAGTTCTAAGCCCAGCCTATAATTACCTAGATCAAAATAGATTAAACATTTAGATCTGCCGTATTGTTATTATCTACTATTTAGGCGTCAAACGCTATGGTTAATTACCTATCTAGATTTTGCTTTTTTTTTTGTTGCTTTTTAATATGCTGCTATTGTCTATGATTAATGTCACTGTGAGCCATAGACTGATAAAATTATAGACCGCGTGTTCTTTAATTACGATTTTATAATATAGTGGACCGTTTATAAAAATTACCGCTTAATTGACATACCCTGGTTACTAACTGTTGGGTACTACTTCGTCTTTAATAGGGTGATAAACAAAAATAAAAAATGTTAACAAAATCTAGGTTTTATTTAACTTTAATGTAGACTATTACGGCAGTAAAGGTACAAAAATTGAAATTGCAACTATATTAACAATGCAAGACATAATAAATAACAGAATTCTGAAAAGTTGGAAAAAGATGGAAATCTGAAGCTACGGTTACGGTTATATGGCGGATGCATTAGCACCCTAACTATTCCTGAGTGACTAAAGGTATATGCAGTCATGTCATGTAAAAGAATACACCCTTTTTATCTAAATAAGGAAAGAGGATTTTAAAGCAAATTTCCACGTTGTTATTCTGACGGACATTTCAATAGTAGTTACAATTACAGCTTCTCATCATCAGTGTCCAGTGAGTTTTGAGTCGTAATGGTAAACGTTTTTGAATATAGAACACAAACGATAGAGTAAAATCCAGGTCCGAAGCCTCTTATTGATACCATATCATGTTTTATCGAACGAGATAAAACGCAAATTGTATGCCGATACGATATTATAACGAGGGACGATAACTTATTTTAGAATTAAATGGTGAATCGTATCGGCCACGCCAGGTTGGTATTACGCAACAGTCGTCTGGCAGTCGTCTGGTCGTCATTAATTGAAACTATAAAACGTATAATAAAAAACAAATTTCGGCCATTAGCGAAAATATTTGCTTGAATTTTCGGAATTCATTTGAAATTTATGATAATTAAAATAAGTTTATCGACCGTTTTCTCGTTTCCCACATAAATGTCTTTGTTGATTTACAAAAGTAGGTATACTATATAAATATTTTATAGCCTGTTAAGTCTTTTGGGGTTATATTTTTAAATGAAATATAATGTTCCGCTTTATTAAATCAACGTCCTTGTGAAGTTAGTATTTTTATTACAATTAAATTATATTTCATATATATATATTAAACTTTTATAGTTTTTTTCCTATATCGATTTCATCTATTCTTGTATCACAGTAATAATCAAAGTCGAGTCAAATATTTATTTATTTGAATAGGCACATAGATGACACTTTTGATGCGTACATTACAAAAAAATGTGTAATACATGGCAGTAAGAAAAATCCGATAACCGCATTCGTACACTTAAAACCAAAGCTGTGAGGGTTCCAAATATGCCCAGGTCTAAGAAGGAGGCCACAACAAAGTTATCTGGGTGTTCTTTTTGAAATCACCATCTCACATTATTATTGAAGATAACCTATTTGTCTAATATTATTCCGAAAACAGTACCTAAAACTGAAATGCAATAAATAGGTGATAATAAATAGGTCGAAAAAGGCTAAGCTCCTCCGTGTCACGAATTCAGCAAAGGTAAATCATGCCTACTATCAGAGTTAAATATGTCGGATTAAAGATGGTAAAGTGTTTCTTTGGTTTGTCTACGGAAATTTGGGTATCGTTTAAAACACACCTGACCATTATTGTTAGTGCGAATTTCTTCCATGTCCTAATTTGTCATTCATTAAAAATTAAACATTTAAAAAATATTTGGGTGCTACCGATAGAAGTGAAATTTATTGAATTAGATTAATGATTAAAGTTAAAATTGGTCATTAACTCTTCATGGTAAACCAAAAGATGTAGAGTAGATATATAGTAAACATGCAGCTCAGGAAAAGCGTTCGGTGAACATGATGCGAGATACACGCTTTTTGTCCAACCGAAAAGTGCTCGACGCGCAATAGGAAGTTTTCACTTCTAATATCGTGATATGATATACATTACACACAGACTGATATTTACTCATAGCGAACAATACGTTCGCTATGAGTAAATATCAGTCTGTATGTATTGTCATTTCTTTAACCGCAATGAGCTTCCGCGAAGGTGATATCGACCGGCATAACATTGCTCATGCCGTGTCCATTACACGCCGACGCCGCGCCGGGTCGTAATCGCATACCGGGAAATGGAAACATTCCAACCGCAATACGACATGGAAATGCTATAGAAATTGAGAAGTGCAATTAAAATGCTTCGCTGAGCTTTCATGTTAAAGCTGTGGACAGAGTTTATTTTTACATTTTATTTTTCAGTTCCTCATGTGCATTAATAAAATTCCTTACCGAAATTCCTTACCGAAAAAATCGAGAAATATTAAAATTCAAAATTATTTTTTTCAAGTAGGCTTAAATATGTCTTTTTGCAGTGACTCTACCACCGGTTCAGAAAGCTGATTGTACCGAGAAAAAGCCGGCAAGGAATTAAACAATATTGATGTCTGATGAATAATGGAAAAAGTTGCAAGACGTCTTTGTCGTTAGAAAAATTTACGCAGTTTCATTTTATTCAAATTTATCTATATTGCAACTACTAAAGAAGAAAAGGGTTCAAACCTCTGAAATAAATATATTTTTTATTATAATGTAAAAGACGTACACAGTATCTAAAGGCACAAATTATATAATTCTTTAACAATATTTATCGGCATCAATTACTGAAGAAGATTAAAATGTACAGGTACTCACTGTAAACGCTGCTGACGTCTGTGGTGCCGTTGACGGTGCCATCCGGCATCAGCTGCAGATAGCGATTCTTGAGGAACATCTGTATTGTACGCGACGTGCCCGTAATGTGGCTCAGGTTCGCCGAGCGTTGCGCGCGCGGCTCGGGCGCAGGTGCGGCGGCGCACGAGGCGAGGGCAAGCGCCGCGAGCAGAAGCCGCAGGGGGCGCGAGCGCGGGACCATGTCGCGCCGCGCCCATGGCAGCCGCGCGGGCGCCGTCACTGCTCAGACGCGGCGCATAACCCCTCCCGACCGCCCCCTCACTCCGCCCACCGACGGTCCGCGTACTACACTTGGCGCCCGATGTGGGACTCTCAATCTTGGCGCCCAACACGGGACTCTTGAACTTTTTGCCCGAAATGGGACTTCGCAAACGAAACTTGGCGCCCGATGTGGGACTTCACAAACGAAACTTGGCTCCCGATGTGGGACTTTCAACCTTGGCGCCCGATACGGGACTCCGAAACCAGTCACATTCACGGGATTCACGAACCAATCATCACGCATATTACTATTAAAACTATTCACTGTTAATGTAATTTATTGTGCATGAAAACTGACGCTGAATATGTAACTTTTATATTGACTGTCACACTAACTAAATTATAAAGCATAATATTATTTTGCCACCGCACAATTTAGGCGTTGATTGTTGGATTTCTAGGTGTAGTAGTTGGAATTTAGTTTCGTCTGTCGTTTGTGTTTGTTTTGTATGAGTTGCATTATGTGTTGCACCACACGTGACGGTTTCACGAAGCCACAGACGATCCGATTTGCGGGCGCCGTCTCACAATCTGCAACAAATGATAGGTCTGCGTTAATAATAGCGCGGACATTAATGTCTGTGTGTAACTTATACTATGTTGTAATGTAATAATACTATTTGTAGAAAAGGGTACCTGGGCTGAATGAACTTTGGTATTATTGAATTACAAAAGAATTAAACACATGTTATAGTGAATATAGGATGGAAGCAGGCGTTACTTTGCGGAAATCCATGATATATTATGAAAATTAAGCTTACTTTGCTATACTCCGCGAAAAGCAGGAGAATCTGTATGGTGAAATATACCCTACATTGCCGATGATCTGTTTGGTGTGGCGATTAAGGATTGAATACACCATACAGATTCTCCTGCTTTTCGCAGAGTATAGCAAATTAAGCTTAATTTTCATAATGTAATAGTCAACTTTCATGCAAATATAAAGTCTTCAAACAATATTGTATGCTACAACTAACGGTATTTTATAACAAATCAGAGAAAAATATACAAACAAATTATTTTAAGAAGCTGCTCCAGATTCATTCACACGGACAGGATTTAAAGCACGAAATATTAAAATTGTTTGATCACAAATAAAAACAAAAGAGGGAAACGTTGAAACCATTTACAAAACTAAACAATTATTCGCTTCGCAGCCCAAGTGTGAAACTCAAATAACTCAAACCCTTTGAAATAGTATAATATTTAACAAACAAATATAACACCAGAGCCCTTCATAACAAAACATTATTACGAGATAAATCACAAGGAGCTGATCAGTTTATGGGCAAATACGACTTTATGCAGACATACAACGATTGGCTCATTGGTCTAGTGGTTAAGTTATTTGACGGATCGCAAGGTCTCGAGTTCCATAATTAGAATTTTCAAGTCAAGATCCAAGTTAGACAATTAATGTCCTTATGTGGATAATAATCCTTAAAGCCAAGCATGTAGGCTTCAAGCTGAAAACCCCTAATAGCCCTTTCCAAAACATATCATACAACTAGCTACTCCCCGCGACTGCATACCAAATTTCAAAGCTGTCTTCCGTGGATTAGCTCGTAAACCTTTTTCAATTTTCCCTTGGGAACTATTTAAGGAATCGGGATAAAAAGTAGCTTATGTTCTTTTCCATGTCAGAGGCTGCATGCTAGCCAAATTTCATCCAAATCTGTTTTTGCGTAAAGAGTAACAAACATCCACACATTCAAATTTATAATATAAAATATTTAAATATTTTATATTATAAATAATATAAATTATATAATTAATTGTTGTTACATATGTATATATATGTAACAAAAAAAACATTGGTTTTAAATTCGCTGAAACATCGTTTCGATATAAAACAACATCGTAATGTCACTCACACAAAAGCTGTAAAACTGTTGAATTACCGACTGACTGACAGACGGACCAAACACAGCGTCAATAAATTAAACTTAATTTTTGGAGATATTCCTACCAAGGCGTGTATTTTTAAATCTATCAAACTCTTATGGACTTTCGCTTTTTATTTGTACGAAGGGAAAGAGAAATCCACAAAAACTACATTTGAGTGCTATCTCGTCATAAAAAGTGTATCTATTCGTTTGTTAGTTTGTCACCTATATTCGGCTCAATTGCTCCAAAGATCTTACTGAAATTTGTTAGACAGCTGGAATTCCAGTTTCATTTGACAACAGCCTTGCACCATCTTTTTTTTTTAATTTCAAAAACAAGATAAATAAAGAGTGCAATAAAAAAACTCGAAGTTGCGGGTATTTTTTTTATTCCACTACAAGTTAGCTCTTGACTGCCATCTCTCCTCCTGGTGGGAAGTGATGATGCAGTCTAATCTAAGATGGTAGCCGGCTAACGTTTTAGGGAGTATGGTATTAATACCGGTTCATATCGGTTTCTACGCGACATCGCACCGGAACAGTTAATCGCTTAGCGGCACGTCTTTGTCGGTAGGGTGGTAACTACCCACGGTCAAAGCCTCCCACCAAACTAGAGAAAATTCATAAATTTGCCACTGCTGGGAATCGAACCCGCGCCCTCCTACTTAATTTCACAGCGCTCACCGTTGCGCCAGAGAATTTAAGTAGGAGATCGTCAAATAAACTTATAAAAACTTGTTTAGTCTGAGCCATTTAGTGGCCGTTATTTTAAAGTCTATTTTAACATGGTCGCGCTCTTTCCGGAGGATTACCAAAATTAATTACAGACGTCACATCCAACACGTGTCGGAATAGTTTAGTTCATTGTTATCTCATTCACACGCACGCTTTTTTAGTCTATTCATTAATTTTGCGGAAAAAAAGACACTACATTAATCAAATTCTTAATTTGACATATATTTGACTTGCAGCTGAAGAAGCGATGTCGATGACCTTTGTCTATGCGAGGCCCGCGACTTTGTTTGCGAACGGTTTCTGGTAAGACTAACACACCTTCTTCCACCTTTTTCGCTATTAACTAGCCATTGTAATCTCATCTGGTGGTAAGTAATGATGTATCACATGGTGCCTGTTAGTGTTATGTAAGTTATAAGACACCGTACCGCTAATCGATTTCCACGCCGCATCGTATCGGAACGCTTAGTTTGTTTCGTGGCACGTCACGGTGGCTTCTAGCCACGGCCGAATTCTCCCACTAGACGAGACCAGAATTTTTTTTTAAATAATAAATTTCCAAATTGTCTTCGCCGGGATCGAACCTGGGACCTTTCACTTATATGACCACAGCGCTTACTTGCCCAAGAGAGGGCGTTTATTGAAAACAAGTTGTCGCACACAATTAAAATAATCTTAGCATCAGCGAATTGGTGAAACTTAGTGTATGCCATATGAATACTCGTAATAACATGTGTTTGTTATAAAAAATTACGCTATCAGTTCAACACGATACATCAATATGCACTGCGGGTGTACAGCACGTGCCGAGTCTTTGAAGTTGCCGTCTACGAATCGCCGAGTTGGTGGCCGCTTTGTTTTTTTATATTTTGACGTATTCAAACGTTAAATACATCAAACTGAGGAATCTTGACAGATAACAAAAAACTGACACACAAATACTTTGTTAAGATAAAACTATCATTAACTTTTTCAGCGTGCTTTCTCGAAAAACCAATAATAAAATCCGTTGTTAGTTTATTTTCGTTTCGTCATTCGTCAGAGCCATCTCCCGCCCAGCAATAACGGATGTCGGTTGTGGGTCACCACTCACCACTCACCAATTTAAGAACAAATCCATTTCGCCACTGCTCACGGCTTCTCGATTCATTTTATAATGAGTAGCACATAATTAATTCCAGTTCACGCTTTCTTTATTAATTTTGTGAAACAGGTAGTCGGATTATTAAATTGATCTTGAATATTTTTGACGGTTTGAATCGGAGGGCCCGGTTTAGATTCCTGGCAGGCGGGGAAATTTGGGAATACATAATTTTTGATTTTCCTCTGGTCTCGTCTGGTGGGAGGTTTCGGGCATGGCTAGTTACCACCATATCGACGAAAACGTGCCGCTAAGCCTAAGCGAATTAGCGTTCCGGTACGGTGCCGCTTAGAAACCGATTAGGGGTGTGGGTTTCAACAATCTGCCTTCCGAACCGGTGGTAGAGTCACTACATACGTTTCAAAAGTGCTTATATAATAAATGAAATTTGAATTAAACATATTCACAGGTTAACTCGGTACCATCTAAGACTGCATCATCACCTACCCACCAGGTTAGATTGCAGTCAAGGGCTAATTTGAAGTGGAATAAAAAAAATAATTACATGTCCGTGCAATGGTATAATTTTTATGATGATATTTTAGTGATGTTGCTCGGAACCTTTGGAAAAAATAACTATTGGAGATATACGGACAAAAGGGTTACTTGATAATAAAATATCCTGCGGAACCATAAAAACAAGGTTAATGATAACATCAGACCTTAATTAGATAACTAAGAAGTCAGTTATCTGAGAAGTCTATTAATAAAAATCAAAGCTTAATATTTGCAACCTCGATTGTTAACGCAGACGTATCTATCAGCGAGTATCCCAAACATTAATTATGAGCGTAATTGGTCAATGACAGGCATTGTTCGTTCACGAACCAATGAAGTTCAACCGCTCACTCATCAATCAGTAACATGATACGTTGAATGAATGTGAGGAACGACCGGATCGATTATAATGGACGTCTCTAACCACATTTAATTATCGATCTTGTTTTTTTGCCACCTTTATCGGAGGTGAAGGCTAGAGGTGTAGAGGCAAAAGTATTTGAATAGCAAAAGTTGCCAGTTGAATTCCAAAAGTCAAATTCTTTAACTTAAAACTAAAGCAATAAGGTTATCAAACGCGCCCCGGTCTAAGAAGAGCCCGCATCAAACTTAGCGGGAGGGTTTTTTTTGGTTATCAACATCTCACAGTCAAATTAATATTTATTTACCTTTGAGTTGGAGCAATTCTTACCCAAGCTTTTTTTTATCATTCATGTAATCGGAAGAGGGCTGTTCGAGCAATATATAAAATGGGCCCAGTAGAGTCTTTAAGAGATACATTTAAAGCAATTAAAATTATGACATACATATTTGAAAATTTAATTTATGTACATAAAAATGTAACAAATTTTAAAAAGAAAGTAGACTGTAAAAATAATAATATAAGAAGTCAAATAAACTTGTAGTGCAGTTTACTAGGCTGCATAAAATTAGTAATTCATTTAAGGGTAATTGTATATCTCTTTATAACAAATTACCAGATGAAATCCTTGAGATTTCTCTCAATAAGTTCAAAGTTTATATAAAACGTAAGCTTATAGAAAAATCCTATTATAATATTAAGAATTAGTAATTTGCTATAAAATGGGATACAATTTTCCTTGTAAGAATTAGCCTAGTAAACTGCACGACGAGTTTATTTGACTTCTTATATTGTTACGGTCCACTTTCTATTTTTTTTTTTTTTATATTTTACGTTAAATTTAACTCTCATACTCCCTAACAGGTTAGACTATCTACCCGATGAGATTGCAGTCAAGAGCTAAATTGTAATAATTAAAAAGTATATTAAAAAAAACAATAACAGAATACCCTTCTGGTGCAGTCAGATAGTAATGAAAAGTACATGTTTATAAGACAGACAGTGTCTTATGCACTTATCTCCACATCGTAAGTAGGTATTTATTTTAATTACACAGTGTCAAGGTTAGAACGAGTGATTATTTATTGAGTGAGAATTACGAGCACATCTCTCTGAGGCAACGACCACACGTAAAAGTGATAATTAAATACGCGTATTATATGTGTTTATAGGTGCCGTGTTATGTAAAAGTGAGAGAAACTTCTGTCTTAATTGCTCCGTTAGACTATCAGGTGGTGTCTTGATAACAAATCACGAGGTTCGACTGCCCACAAAATGTTTTTTTATACAACGTGTTACCGAATTACGAAATACTGTTGAAGGGTGCACAAGTATATTTCGTAACCAATCGCCCTGTAAAAATATTAAATCAAGAGAAGCATATGAATTTTTCCATACAAACTAATTGAAAACATTTAGAGTTTTTACTTATGACAACCCTATTAAAGACAAAAGACCGACACGCGCATATCTACCCTAAGCGACACGCACCTTTATTATAGTTTAATAAGTGACAAGAATCACTTGATTTTAATTTTGCATGTGATGTTAGGGCTGTATCTGCTTTACTGAAACACTATTAGCGTTTCGGTTTCATACATAAGTCTCAGAGACAGTAAACAAAGTGCCTGTGAAGTGATATTTCGGTGTTCATTTACACGTTGTATACTTATTTATAAAGTGTTTACTTATATAATAAGTGATGCCGCCCCATTTGAACGTCTGCATACCTGAGAAGCAAATGCGACGCCTGTTTTTCAGGAATTTGTTTATATACCCCTTGAAAACCCAAGATTCAGGAAGTCGCCATACCATTGGAGATTCCCTGCTATTATAGCAATGACAAATATTTAATACTAGCTGTTGCCCGCGACTTCGTCTGCGTTTGATTTTGTATTTTGATGCGGCATTAAATTTAGTTGTTGATCTAAAAAAAATTAAAGTATTCAGTATAGCTAAGCCTTAAATGAGGGGTTTGCTGCTGTCCGCTGAGGAGTTCTGTCCTCTATCTCCAACCACAGTTTGGGCAAAATTAAACACATATACAACCTCTTTAGTACAAAAATAATGATTTAAATCGGTTATAATTTGTCGGAGTTATGGTGTAAAATCGTCAAACACTCATCCCCTCTTCCAAAGGAACCGAGCTTGATGTTGGGTTTAAAAGTATCCTATATTACTTCTAATACTTCCAAGAGTATGTGAACAAAGTTTCATGAGAATCGGTTTAGTAGTTTTTGCGTGAAAGCGTAAAAAACAAACTGACATTGACATTTATAATATTAGTAGGGATGTCACTACTAGTTGATGCCCGCGACATCGGTTGCGTGGAAATTTTGATGATTGTGTTATTTTCCGACCCCACTGACTACACCCGCTATGCAAGAAGACATGTCGATCTTTTGTTCTGTTAAAAAAGATCTGTCCCAACGGAACCGTCCGTTTTATACGGAATAAAAAAGCTATGTGCTATTTATAGACAGACTAGGCTGGTATGCCATTTAACCATTTCTTGGAGCCTGGATTCGCCTAAGCTTTTTATTTCTCTCCTCTTTCTTTTTCACAGAACGGTCTGTTTTTTTCCCGTTTCTCTTCTTGACAGAAGCATTTTTTTAGGAAATCCGTAAATTTAAAGTTTAAACTTCTTCACATATATGTATTACACAATGTTAAAACTTTGGTAAATCCTAGATGACTTTGAGGATTCTATTGATAACCGAAAGGATTTCTGAACTTTCCGCAGAAAATAGGCAGATTTTAATAAATCGAGTAACAAATTTTGCTAACTCCTAATTTATTTTAATCCAGTTTCCAGTAGCAAGCCTCAAGATGGCTTTTATCATAACTGGTTGTTATTTAAAACATTTTATTGGTAGCTAAAAGCAATCACTAGCAATATTCGCAGCTGAATACCTAAGTTTAGTGCATTATCTGTGTGTTTGATAAATATAATGAGGTGACTGAACTGTGAAAAATAGTATCACAGTTTTTTGTTTATTTCCATTCAGTTTGAATTGGTGAAATCATCGCACTATAATATAAATAAATAATATTTATGTTTGTTATGCCTTCACTCCGAAACTGAACCATATGGAATTTTGGAGACGGATTTGGTTTAACATTAGCTTTTACCCCGGAAAAATTGATGGTTTCTGCGTGATTTCTTAAGAACAGAATTTCGCTTCTATGACCTACCTCATAGTTTGCCACAGCAAACTTCCACTGAATAAAATGAAAACGCGAATGGATATTATACTTAATGTTATATTAAAATATGCTATATAGAAATTCCATTTTCTTCCTGTGTCCATCAACCTTAGGCGTAGGTGTTAAGACTCATTTGCCTATAAGTACATCACCAACCACGCCCTTTAGACTGTAAAACAAAAATGCTTGGCAGTAGAAATAAGCATCTGGACGAGCTCTGTCCAAAAAGCTTTACAACTGATTAATCTTATACTTTGCGGTTTTTGAGCATCAGTAGCCTAAATTACGCTTATAAATTACGCATTTAACCTAGAAAATAGCTGGAGAAGAATGGAAAGCCACCCGGGGATCAATAACGAATCTCTTCGATCCCACAATGAAACCCAAGGGTTTGCATCTGCCTCGTAACCTGTGGTGTCGGCTAAGAATAGGGTATGGACGCTGCAACTATTTTTTGCATAAGTGGGGTTGGAAACATGTGCCTGTGGCGAAGAAGATCATAAGATGGAGCACATAATCCAGCGCTGCCCCATCTTTTCATACCTGTAATTGCCCAACGACCTTTTTGATCTCCCTGCTCGGACCGTCACATGGTTGGAGAATCTGGACATTGACTTGTAACTTATTAATTTGTAGATAATATCAATAATTTAAACCGCTTATTCGTAGAAAAATACTTTCCACTACAAAACTACACTAAAGACCTGTCCCGACGGAAGGGTTTTTCCATAATAACCACGCTGGGCAGGCGGAATATAGATGGCAGTAGCTAGAAATACAATTAGCAGCACGGAGGACGATGCTGCCTGTTCTCTGTTATATTCCCTTAGTCGCCTTGTACGAACCAGGAGAGATGTGGTGACAACTGAATTCTGATCTGCCCTCACCACACGGCGGTTCTTGAGCGCTCTCTCTAAAATATATCTAGTTTGCATCGCGCTCCGAACTTGAAATGATGCCTTAAAGCACTCAAAGCTACGCAGTTCTCGCTTTCCCACTTTCTCGTCACAGTTCCTGACATTCATAGACGAAACGTCGCACACAATGCTCCTATAACGGGAAGTGGACATCAAAGCACAGCTTCTAAATCCGTCGCCGACGCGGCTGCCAAATCTTTGCCGAAAAAACTCTCGTCTACAAATACGCGGGCTTCCTAATTGCCGGCTAATTCTGTTATCAACGTCACGGGGTCATCGGCCGCGCTCTTATCTCACGTTTTCCACGCTTTCCAGTTTTTTATACGCATTGTTAGATTACTGCTGAAGTATCCAGTTACAGAGCCGTTCCTATGACCTAGCGTTTGCATGTTCTCGGTAAGTACTTAATCTGGGCATGCGTGGTCACCATTAATGTTTGCTGCAAATATAAATTGAAACATTGCGTATCTGATCGTGTAGATGAAAAAGACGCCTAGGCAATGTGCGTTTTTAATGTAAGCATGTTAATGACTTGTTCTAACGGTGATAAAAAACATTGTGATGAAATTGGCATGTCTGAGAGTTCTCTATAATTTTTCTAAAAAGCGTGTGTTGTCTACAAACCAAGAGAGAGAGGTCAAAAACACCGTGGACATCTACTATAAAGGTTCAAGGTCAATAAGTTTCAAATACCTACCTACCTTCTTAGTTTTTGGATGTTCATGATGATGATAATATTTCTTTTCACAAATTGTTGTAAAATATATTTCCATTTTAAAATGAATAAATATATTACGACAATACACACATCGTCATCCAGCCCTAAAGTAAGCGAAGCTTGTGTTGGTACTGATGAATAATTTATGAATAATATACAATAATACTTATGATATACAGATAAATACCCAGAAACTGAAAAACATTCATATTCATCACACAAACATTTCCAGTATTGGGAATCGAACCCACAGCCTTGGACTATAAAAGCAGGGTCGCTACCCACCGCGCCAATCGGTTGTCTAATCACTATTATTTCTTGTTGTCTTGCAACGTTCATCACAATGTTCAATCGAAACTTGTATAATTTATTTGGCTAAAATACCATAATGTTTGGGGATTATTAACAGATTCAACCATAGAAATATCGAATCTTCCGGTGATCCTAGAACAGTTACATTGGCCAATGAATTAGTTTGGCCATTCAAAGGGGCAATGCTGCCAGCATCTTAGGCACTATGCCTCGCTGCGATTGTTTTGAAGACGTTTTAGATATTATTTAGTTTTATTTTGGTAGTTGGATTATATTAGGTTATTTTTGTTTGACAATATTATTAAGATTTATATGGGTTCAACCTAAGTTCGGGCTGGTAATGGGATTACTTTTTGTTGTTCAATATAATAACTATACTCATATTAACAACGTAATTGTGTCTTTAATGGAATTTCCTCATGTATTCGCAGCAACAGAGTACAACGGAAGTTTACAGAGACTTAATAAATAGAAATGTTTATAAGTCGGAAAGTGTTTTGAATTGACATCTTGGAGATGTCTCAAAAAGTTCAAAGTTTGTATTAAACGTAAGCTTATAGAAAAGTCCTATTATAGTATGAAGGACTATGTAATCGATAAAAAAGCTTGGGTGTAAATTATTGCTCTAACCAGGTTGCTCTTCTAATAATTTAAAATGACTTTGTGAGATGGTGATAACAAAAAAACAAAAATCACCCGGCTAAGTTTGTTGTGGGCTTCTTCTTAGACCAGGACGCGTTTGGAACCCTCGTAGCTTTAGTTTTAAGTTTACGAATGTGGTTATCGCCATCATCTCACTACCGTGTAATTCTTATGTACGCATTAAAAGTGCCACCTATGGGCCGGGCCTACTTGAATAAAGATATTTTTGACTTTGACTTTGACTTTGACTTTTTTTTTCGGGGATGCACACGAAATCGCGAGACAAAAGTATATGTCCCTAAACTAAAGTGTTGGTAAATAAATCTTGTATCAGCATGAATTCGTGCTAACCTACATGATAAATTAAATAAAAGGTCGTCGCAAGGCTGCGCTAAATTAAACATATCGCCATTTCTCAATACCCGCTGGGTTACATATTATTTTAATTACCTACCTAAGCTTATGCACCGAGTCTAAATTGCGTTCCCAAGTACCACCTCTTTATCTATCTATGTGTCCAAATGACTTTTTTTTTAACACTAGATACTATCTCACTTCAAGTTCCTTTAACTTTGCTTAGTTATGTGCGTTGTAAGTAATTAAAATATCACTTGCTTCAAAGGTGAAGGAAAACATCTAGAGGAAACCTGCATGCCTGATAGTTACATAATTTTCTCAAAGGTATATTATTATGAAAATGAAGCTTAATTTGCTATAGTCCGCAAAAAGCAGGAGAATCTGTATGGTGTAATTTATAATTTCTTCAATCTTATACTCCACACCAAACAGATCCTCGGCAATGTACCCTCTACGCACGGTTCGCTCCAAAACCTGAGCATCCTCAGGAGATGTTGACTTAACAGTTATTAATTGTAAAGTCATCATCTCCACCTCATTACAATTCATAATTGTTAGGTCAACATCTCCTGATATCAGAGATTTCCGCAAAGTAACGGCTGCTTCTATACAATATTCTCAAAGGTGTGTTGAGTCCAGCAATCCACTCTGGGACAGCGTGGTGGATTACGCCCTTAACCCTTCTCATTGTGGGAGGAGACCCTTGCCCTGTGGTGGGCCGGTAATGGGTTTATATGATGATGACAATGATGACGGTCTAAACAAGGAATGTATATTGACGCATGTAAGGAGCACGTCCTGCAACCTGGGAGGTCCTGGAAGAACCAACGGCGGCAATATCCTTGGTCCATCCATTTGAGGCGATGGTGTTAAGCCTTGATGGCTTAACATTAAGCGTCAGAGAAGAACACAACATTGCAACAATGCTACTTGGCGGCAGAAATAAGCATGTTGGTAGTAGTACCTCCACACGAGTTTGAGAATATTATCGAGGTTTCGCAGACATGCAAGTTTATTCACGATTTAATCAACTTTAAAACATATAATATTTAATTGCTAACAGCAAAAGGTAAGCGATGCATGCCTGGCATTAATCTCGGCTCCCGCTAAGGCTTTCGCTGCTTTTGAGGCAGTTACAAACCCACGCTACTAAAAAAACACTGAGATTTTGCGGGTGTCCGTGAGATGAGTCATCAGATTTCAGTGTTTCCACTCAAAATCGTGTTTTACCCGATATTTACTCTGAGTGACTGACTGAGTGACAGCGGAGAGCCACCGCTTAGTGAAAATGGCCCGGTGATATGTTTAAACTGTGACGCGGCAGATGCAGTAATATTTACGTATTTACGGTAACACTGACGTAGGAGGCTAAGAAGTTCATGGTTTCGGAATACCTACGTAAAATATATTAAACTTTCATAGCATCAACACACTATGACAATAAACTTTGATGACCACGGTGGCGCAACGGTCAGCTATTTAAGCAGAGGTCCCGGGTTCGTTTCCCGACAGGGGCAATTTGGGAATATATAAATTCTGAATTTTCTCTGGTCTGGTCTGGTGGTTGACTTTGACCGTGGCTAGTTAGTACCATGCTACCGAAAAAGACGTGCCGCTAAGCGATTTAGTGTTCCGGTGCGATTTCGCGTAGAAACCAATTAGGGGTATGTCTAGCATACCCCAAACAGGTTAGCCCGTTATCTTCTTAGAAGGCATCATCACTTATAAGCTGGTGAGATTGCATACAACAAAGCTCTAATACCATCAACCACAATGGTAGGTCTTAAACCTTATGTTATAATATAGCTAATGAAATCCTAATTTAGCCCTACCGGTACTCGAACCCGGTACCTCTCACCACTTTGCCGGGAAGATAAATTAAAAAAAATTCATAATTTCTTTTGATCAGCTTCATACAACAGTTATGAATTCTGAGTATGACGTCATTATGTTAACACTGCATCAGTACTTTGACAATTGAGATATACACAAAACAACCCGAACAATCAATGACAACTAGTTTGATAAAGATATCCTACGGAACCCTAAAGAGTACAAAACTCTTTTCAATTGGTAATGAGCGCATCACATCGCATCCGAATAAATAAATTCAAATAAATTCGTTTGAATGGATCCGATAATTTATGACGGAGGAATTCGGCACTCAACGCTTCCAGATGTTTCGAGCCACTTGCGGCCCCTGCACACCAATCTAAGCCCATAGATATTTCAAAGATATATTGTAATTTTTTTTTAATTCCGTCATTTTTCCATCCTCGATATATACGGTTAAGTACGGATCTCTCGAAAACCGTTTGTTTTCCTTGGATAAACAGTAGCCTATGCTGCTCTCCGTCCTTTCGACTAAATCTTTCCCAACAATCAAGTTGATTAGTTACTTAGTTATGGTGTCAAGAAAGTAAAATCAAACAAATACACTTTCGTTTTTAATAATATTAGTTAGGATTACAGATTATATAACTATACATATATCATGTTTTTTATTTCCTTTGTACGTCCGGCCAAAAGATGATAGAGTCACTACAAACAGACATACTTTGGCCGACGTATTTTGGAGATGGCCGATTAGCGCAGTGGGCAGCGACCCTGCTTTCTGAGTCCAAGGCCGTGGTTTCGATTCCCACAGCTGGAGAATGTTTGTGTGATGATGAACATGACTGTTTTTAGTGTCTGGGTGCTTATATGTATATTATAAGTATTTATGTACATTATTCAGTAAAAAATATTCATCAGTCAACTTAGTAGCCATAACACAAGTTACGCTTACTTTGGGGCTAGATGGCGATGTGTGTATTGTCGGAGTATATTTATTTATTTCTTTATTCTCGTAATTGACGTTACTAAAGTGCTCATAAAATAAGCCTACTTATTAACGTTAAGCCTAAATTATTTTGAATATTGAAAAGACTGATCTTGGCAATTTTGTACATAGTTGCATTGCATCCTGGAGACAGACGTAGGATTTTTAGCACAGAAACCTCATCAGGTCATGCAGTATGCAGATAAATAGGTAACTTATAGTCAAAAGTCAAATATATCTTTATTCAAATAGGCACATAGATGGCACTTTTGATGCGTTATTATATACAAAATGTGTACATAGCAGTGAGTAGTGATGGCGATAACTACAATCGTAAACTTAAAACTAAGGCTACGAGGGTTCCAATCGCGCCCTGGTCTAAGAAGAAGCCCACTACAAACTTAGCTAAAATTTATCATCTTAGGAAAACACGGGATCTCACGGGATTTGTAACAAACCAAAAGAAAAACCCGGAAGAATAACGCGAGCAACTGGCTAGCAAGTTATTAGGTGTCAATTATTTGATCACAAAATTTGTTTTAGCATATGCATGATTAGAATGTCATGTGTAAATCAAGTTCAGAAATATGACCTCGAAAACGCCTCGACTGCTGGGTCATCCGGAACTGGATAGTCTACAGTGGCCTGATCGGTAACCCATACATAACCCGTAGATATCTTAACCCGATCAGGCAAGAAAACCACTCCATAAAGGGCTATCTGCACATCAATTAAGGTAATATTCACACAGTAAATATATGGGTCAACGCTTATGTTTTCCGAAGTGATAGTATATTAACAACTTAAGATAAGAGACTTGAATTGATGACATCGAATTATTGGATTCTCGTGTTTGTTGAACCACATGTTTGGATTATTTTGGTTTGGTTTTAAATAGAGGGGAAATTGGTGCAATATTTTTGGAGTTTACTCCTTAAGAATCGATTTTCATATATAAGGCGCCCGGTATGAGAAAAATGTGAGGAGTAAAAACTACTGATGAATGACCTCGTTACGTTTTCGCTTTGCGACGTTGCATGCCCGGCAACTGTGATGCGCAAACATGCAACGTTTCGTTTTATTAACTTATTTTTCGTATTTAAGTTACCAAGGAACCGAATATTATCTAGGTAAAGAAACAAACACATAAATGTATGGGACAGAGTGAGATAGAAAACATTATTCATTTTTTTTTCCTATTCTTGTTACCATGGAAACTAAATAATAAACATTACATTTATCCTAATAGTTCTAATACTCTACATCCACCTCAATCTCCCGTAGGCTACTTTTAAGAAGTTACACCTCCGCCGTGTGTGAATAAATTGCACAGGATTTTTAATTTACACTTTCATATGGTCTTAATCTTTATTCAGCTAAATAAACTCTTTTTGTGTATGTTTCGACAATCGTATTTAAGGAGTAAACTCCCCTGGACAAGCTTGGCCACAAAATGCTTTAATAGGTACTACTACTAAAACTTTAAGTGCGGAAGAGTCTATGTAAGATTTTCAGTCAATGATTGCAACTATCTATAATTTCCAAATAATACTGGTTGCCTCTGGAAGTAGGAGGGACATCTTTGGTGCTAAAACACATATCTATATATATAAAAATGTTATGTTGGTTTGTGTACGCTTCAAAAACTCAAAAAGTTCTGCAATGATCGGGCTGAAATTTTAGCATGATATATAATACGCATCAAGGATTGTTTTTATCTATTTTTCTCAACCATTCAATCACAATGTGGCACAGCGAAGCGTGGCAGGGTACAACTAGTAATATAATATATGTGAAAGTGTTATTCAATGTTTTGTGTTGTTTTTATTCAATTACGAAAAATGGCTGAAGGGATTTGAATGAATTTTGGCATGAATGTTGCCTTTGACATGTAATAGAACATAGGCTACCTTTTATCCTGATTCCTTAAGTAGTTCCCGAGGGAAAATTACCGAGCTATTTTCTATACCGAGCGTTAGAAAATTTTTTAACGAGCTAAGCTTTAGACCCAATTCTGACGTCCATGTAGACAAAGTCGCGGGCTGAAGCTAGTATTTTATAATTCAAATTGATTGCACTTTTGAATGATACATAAATAATGTGTACGTAGTAGTAAGATGGTGGTGATACATATCGCCACCACGGTTTTCGATGAATCGTATCGATGGGTTTATCGTAGTTAAATTCAGGGAAGCGTGGTGAGTTTGTATTAAAACAATATATTTATAAAAAGTAGTATGTCATTTCATTCAGTTGGAGCATAGTGCGTTAGCCGGTAAATAAAACGGCAAGTTTAATTAGTGTCAACGCGCTAATAAAATAATGTGAGTTATTTAGCACTACAACTAAATGTCACTAATTAGCCATTTAACGGGCACATTCCTTAATACTCAGTGTAACACCCCATGCCCTAAATCACTCATTTACCAACACAAACTCACGTAAATGATGATGCAGTTTAAGATTGTAACGGGCTAACCTGTTGTATGCGTTCATACATAGGTATATATGTTTATATTACATAATTGTAAGGGGATTGGGATAACTCCGTTCGCCAATTTAAACCTAAAGCTAAGAAGAGCCCACACAAACTTAACCGGGTATTTTTTTTGTTAGCACCATCTCACAGTCCATTTATATTTAGCTATGAAGTTAGAGCAATTCACACCCAAGCTTTTTTATCATTTAAGTTATCCTTAATAATTACAAAAGGATTTTTCTGTAAGCATCATGAGTCCATTACAGGGCAAGGGTCTTCTCTTAGAATGACAAAAGTTTAGGCCTTAGTCCACCACGCTGGCCAAGTGCGGATTGGTGTACTTCACACACCTATGAGCACGTCATAGAGAACTCTGTGGGATGGTTAGTTTCCTCATGATGTGTTCCTTCGCCGTTGTAGCGAAAGTGATATTTAATTGCTAACACGCACATGACAAGTTTTGAGGGCGCACCCCTCGATCGAACTCGGTCCGAAAGCGAAGGCTGAAGTCCTAACCACTAAGCTATCGCCGCGTATATTTATTAATCTTAACTAGTCCTATCTATTGTTATAAATGCGACCGTAAGAACGCGGGTAACAGCTATTTAAATATATTTATTCGTTAGTACAATGTGAGTCATAAGAAGGTCTTAGTCGCTCAGAGGGCGATGGACATAGCTAAGTTAGGAGTATCAATACATGATCAAATCAGAAACCAGGAGGTTCTTACAAGAACTAGAGTTACCGGTACCGGTAGCTCAACGTGTCGGGCAATAGACGGTGCATTTAGCTCGAAGTTGACGCAGTGTCGGCCCCGACCAGGTGGAAACACGACATCAAGCGAGTGGCTAAAAGCTGCTGGAAACATACGGCCCAGTATCGTGGATTTTGGGACCCCCTACTAAAGACCTATGTCCAGCAGTTGTCGTAAATCTGTTGAAGTGATGATGATAAGTCGTTGGAATGCAATGCAGTTTGCATTTAACTGGATCTTTAACTTACAACTGAACTCTTCAGCGAGAACGATCAGTCAAAGTTTCCGCGTATTCAAATAACGATTAATACTTATTGTTGCCAGTCAAAGACGACGTGAGGACTTGATTACTAATTTCCGGGGGGAAAACAATCATAAACAAAATCGCTCATCTACCTATCATAAATAGTTGTCTATTTTAATTCAAGTTCTTGGCATTATGATTTAAAGGTTACATGTGATTATACGGAGTATAGCAAATTAAGCTTAATTTTGATAATATATCATGGATTTCCGCAAAGTAACGCCTGTTTCTAATAATAGAGTTGTGGTTAATAGAGTTATTGTAGACAATTTCACGGCCCTACCATAGTATCCTCACTTATAAACTTATAGCGATGAGGATTTAAACTCTTATGTTTTTTTATCCATGAGAGATGAGGCCTATGCCCACCTGTGGGGGTATGCCCTTCAAATTATGACAAATTTTTCAGATGTTAACCGTCGCATATAAACAGAGCAAAATTGGGCAGAACACATCCTACAAAATGCCGCCAAATGTTATTAAACTGGAAACCACACCATTCAGACCGGAAGATAGCATTGCAACAATACTGCTCTGCGGCAGAAATAATCATGGCGGTAGTACCTACTTACGATGACAAAAAACTCCACTACTACAAAAATCTTACTAATACTACTACAACAAGAAGAAGAACCAGAGTTACCGACATAGCTCAGCGAGTTGCAAAGCTGAAGTGGAAATGCTCGGGCACATAGCTCGGAGAACCGATGGACGTTGGGGTTCCAAGGTGTTGGAATGGCGACCCCACACAGGTAAACGTTGTATGCAGTGTTGGTATGCCCCCAACGAGGTGGACAGACGACATCAAGCGAGTCGCTGGCAGCCGCTGGATACAAACGGCCCAGGACCGTGGATTTTGGAACTCTCTACAAAAGACCTATGTCCAGCAGTGGACTTCAAGGTTGAAGTGATGACTACTACAACAAGCTCTACTACTACTACTACTACTTCTACTACTAATACTACTAATACAATAAGCTCTTCTACTGCTACGAAATTATTTATGAAGCCTCGCGGTTCGATATGAAAAATGTGGATAGGAATGTTAATAGTTCCTGAGCATACTTTCCGCATATCTTGATTATGTTAAGTTAAATGCAGCGGTTACCTGCGATTATTTTGGTGTCTTCTTTCCCCTTTGTGGGGTCTATAAACACTAAGTTTTCCGATGCGGTGTCACCGCACAAAAGGAAAGAAAAGAAAGTCAAAGCGTCTATCAATCAAGATACCACAATCAAGGATCGCCAGAGATGATGTAAGGTCTTGATTGGACCCTCAATTACTGGCGCACTGCCGGGTAACACCATGTCATACCATTTAACGTCCATCACTACAAAATGGCGGCGACATCAAACCCGTTATAATTGTCTAAATTCAAGTCTAGCTCTATCAATTCTGTGATATCTATGGACGGCAATTGAACGAAATTTGAACGTGTTTTACAAAGCTGGGGCTTTGAAGATATCTATATACGAATAGTTGAAAATACTAAAAGATATCGCTTAATTCATATACATAATTATATTATAATGCCTAATTACCACCTCACCTACTGACAAAGACATGCCGCTAAGCGATTTAACGTTCCGGTACGATGTAACCCTAACAGGTTAGCCTATTACAATCATAGACTGCATGCGGTCAAAGGCTTGTAGTTTCTAACCTACGTTGTACCAACCATTGTACCGGTCATGAAAATGAACATAGAAAGGTTTACCCCGGACAGTCAAAGACGTGGTCAGTGAAAAACTATTGTCATTAAACAGGGCTACGTGCACTTTGCAGTACATGCAAAGTGCACGTCTTGCAAAATGCCGCCTTGTGTCCTGGGGCGTAGGAGTTGAGTCTAATGAGTATGTGATTACCAACCAACCACGCCCAACAGACTGGAACAGAAGCAGAAATAAGCACGGAAGCAGAACTCTACCGGCAGAGCTGTCACAAAAGCTGTACTAGTAAGATAGTAAGATAGAATAACCGGTACATATTAATGTACCGGTTGTTTGAACCTAAAGTGCCAAAATTTACGCAGAGAACGACTCCGACTCCTCTGCTGACCTTCCTGGCGCGGTAGTGAGCTTGTTGGAGGTGTTTGAGGTCCCGGATGCGATTCCCGGCAGGGCTGAATTCTCTCAGCAGGGCTAGCATAGACAGGAGACAAAAACAATATATCCCCCGATTAAACCCCTGACAAGGCATATAACTAACATGTCCATCTGCTCAAACACATAGAACAGGAGAAGTTTATCCTCGTTTATTATTACACATTTATTATTTGGATATTATTTCTACTTGTGTGCCAGCGCTCTGAGATTTGATAAAGCTGTAAGAGAAGATAGATTTTTATCCTTTTCCCGGGGACATAATTGTCTTCTGCCCATGCTAGCCGTGCTGGTGTGGTTGCTGGTTACCACTACGGTGACAAAAACGTGTCGCCCAAGGATTTCGTGTTCCGGTATGATGACGCGTAAAACAATTATATCGGGTTTAATGTTACTGCCATATAACACAGGTTAGCCCAATTCCATCTTGGACTGTATCATCACTTACCTGCGAAGTGGAATAAATAGGAAATAGAGGAGATAAAAGAGGATAATGGTGACCCGAATATCTGCCTGAAAAACCACGCACGATGGGGCATTCGTGCCTAAAGTGAGCGGAGAAATCATGAACAAAACAAGATCGCCACTCCACTTTCCTAGCCCACGTGACGTCCATTGAGCTATGTTTAGTGTAATCCAACAGAAATAGTTACGGCCAATTGCCAACTGACTAACCGCGCTGTCACGTAACCGCCTGGACGGCAGACTTCGTATCAATAATTTGATAAGTGGACTATTTATAGGCTGCCTATTAATAGAAGACGCTGGTCACGAAAGAATAAGTTTTTTATCGATTGCAAGTCAGGTTGGTCGCAGATAGCAATGGGAGCCGCAGCGCAGTAGTTTTATTTATTAGCTGGTAACAAAGTACGAAGGTTCCTGTGATCCTGTTTTGACGACCTCCCTGGCAAGGCACCGCAACGGTGAGCGCTGTCTATTTAAATAGGAGGGCCCAGGTTTGATTTTTAATTTAGGCTTTTATAATTTCTAAATTTTCTCTGGTCTGGTCAGGTGGGAGGCTTTGGCTGTGGCTAGTTACCACCCTACCGACAAATACGTCCTAGCGTCCTAACTTAGTGTTCCGGTGGCGTAGAAACCAAACCACACTCCCTAACAGGTTAACCCGCTAACTAAGATGGTAGAGGGTTAACTGCATTATCGAGGTGAGATTGCAGGCAAGAGCTAACTTTTAGAGGAATTTAAAAAATAAACACCCTTGGGAATTTGATGGTTTTCCCAGACTTACAGTAGCCAGGGTTACTCTCCGTCCATTCAACTAAATGGATGCCGAAAATAAAGTAGATTGCGCGCATAGTTAGCTCGTGCTAAACGAACAAATACTATTGCATTTATAATATCACTAGCTGTTACCCGCGTTTATAACTGTTTTTATGCAAATCCCGTGGAAACCGTTTGTTTTCCTTGTATCAAAATAAGCCTATGGTACCGTCGGTCCTTTCAACTAACTCTGCCAAAAATCAAGTTGATTGTGTGCTTAATAAGGGCGTAAAGAAAGGACAAACAAACAGACGCACTTTCGCTTTTTATAGCAGTAAGTGTATCAACTTTTTATAGCAGTAATATAACCTGGCGCCTCTAATTGGTTTCTACGTAGCATCGTTCATAAGTAAATAATATAGAAGCACACAAAAAAACAGACAGACGAAGACCAAAATTAATGTTGGAGATTATTCTATATGTACTTAGTGCTATAACTCAAATAATCATTATAAGTATTATAAAGTGCAGTCAATTGGAAATCACAGAGAATGTCACTTCAACTTTTTTATCTATAGATGAAACAAATATAAATGATTATTATTTGTATTTATTCATGTATGTAGTATCACGCTGAATCGCTTAGCGCCATGGCACATTACAATGCGAAGTGGCGCCAAGCGATTCAGTGTTCCGGTACGAAGCCGCGTAGAAACCTAGTCAAGGTATGGGTTTAATACAACTGCCGTCTTAGACAACCTTACTTACTATAACGTGAGATTGCAGTCAAAGGCTAATTGGGAATGAAGCAAACAATATTATCTTCTCGAACTCTCCTGCGTACATAAACATAAGCTGTTTGTTTAAAAAAACAGCTTATGTTTATTTAAATTTGGAGTTAAAAATTTAAATAAACATAAGCTGTATTTTTTACTTTAGTGATGATACAATTTTGATAACTACAGTTGTTAGCTAGAAGTGTTCATCACGAGCTCTGGCCTAAAAGCGAGCCAACAAACGTAGCCGGGTTTGTCGATATACTTAAGTTACCTTCTAAGCCCACCAATAACCCAATACTATTCAACCCGACCAGGGAATAGAACTCAGGACCTCGTGAGGTGCAGACGAACATTTTCACCACCAGACCAACGAGGCAGTCCTCGTTTATGAAACTCCTGTATATTAAGATTACAAGCACCCTGTATCTGGCCGCTCGCTGTTTAATTCATTGCCTCTGGAGATAAAGTGATAATTTGTTCCAATGACAACAATTGCATAAGCCCGTATAAACCAGTTGCACCAATAACTTGGTGCCAAGTCTTTAGTTATCGATTTTTAATGCAAATCAAACGTCTATAAAGCAAAATTGACAAGTGCATCCATATTGAAATGATGTAGGTATTGAACGGTAGGTGGATATATAGCTTTTTATTTTATTGTAGACGTCCACAGTCGTAAAGATTAGTCGCTTAATATAAATATTGGCTTCTTGCATTCACTAAATAATTATTCGATCGCTCGTTTATTTACGGAGATTTGATGAAAACTATTTTTATCCATAATAAGGTTTTACATAACATTGATCTGTTATTGGGACATCCTTTTAAGTAAGTGATATAACTGTGCCCGGATGACCCGCGCTTGTGCGAGTGAGTGTGTGTGTGTGTGTGTTTGAGTGATTGTTTGCGTACGCGTCTGCGTTCTGTGATGAATGCGTGAGTGGATGAATTTTATTTTTAACATACTATTTACCTTTTAGAAGCAGGCGTTACTTTGCGGAATTCCATTATATACACATTACACAATCACAGTAACATATATATGTATGAATGCTTTATAGGTGCCTGTGATGGGCCTAAATGAATAAAGAATTCTGATTTTCGATTTGAAAAACAGGAAAATCTGTACGGTGCAATTTAACTACGACTAATGCTCCGACACCGCAGTATCTTTAGGAGATTGATGACCAAATGTCAGAAACGTATCCTTTAAGTGTTCAACTGTTAAAAACCACATTATTTTAATTGTTGTAGAGTTTAATATCTGTACTATGTAACAGTCAATTTCAATAACGGAAACTGGTTCAAAGTTATTCGTAAGATATGACTTTAACCTAGAGAGGAGACATTAATCTTTTTTATTTATTTATTAATATATATATGCACAATGTGTACTGTATCGACGGAAATTCTACTTAAGTAAATACCGATTCGGTTTATTTTTTTTGTTTGCCTCACTAACTTAAAAACAAAGAGAGAATTGAATTTTACACATTAAAATTCAAATTCAAATTCAAAATTTCTTTATTCATGTAGGCCTATCACAGGCACTTATGAAGCGTTCATACATATTTGTTTACATAATTGTAACGGGATGGTGATAACTTCGTTAGCCAACTTAAATCTAAAGCTACGAGGGTTCCAAACGCGCCCTGGTCTAAGAAGAGCCCACAACAAAAGACGGGTAAATTTATTTTTTTGTTATCACCATCTTCTAGTAAATTTATATTAAGCTATGAAGCTAGAGCAATTCACACCCAAGCTTTTTTATTATATAATAATTGTTAATTATTAGACATATTTGACCTCCTTGGCGCCATGGTGAGCGCTGTGAATTTAAGTAGAAGTCCCGGGTTCTATTCCCAGTGGGGCAATTTGGGAATTTGTAATTTCTGAATTATCTCTGGTCTGGTCTGGTGGGAGGCTTTGGCCGTGGCTAGTTACCACCCTACCGACAAAGACTAAGCGATTTAGTGTTCCGGGACGGGCTATGTCGCGTAGAAACCTATTAGGGGTATGACTACCATACTCCCTCGCAGATTAGCCCGCTACTATGTTAAACTGGATCATCACTAACCAGGTGAGATTACAGTCAAGGGCTAACTTGTAGTGGAATAAAAGAAAACATGATATTTATAGAAAGTCCGAAGGTTGTAGAAATTGCTTCGGCATTAAGTCCGAATATTGAAAACTGTTTTTTTTTTGGCTGTGCAATAAAAAAAGATGTTTTTTAGTCTTTCAGAGACTTTATATATTTTTACTTAATACTCCTCTTTCAAATTTATTTTTGCATACTACTTGTGTAAGTAATAAGATATATAAATAATGTGCTAATTTTAGCACGTAAGTATAACATTCATCACTTGCAAAATTGTAACTGTCCATATTGTTAGCTCGGACATGGCAAGAGACGTTAAACGATCACTTTATTGTTATACTAGCTGTTTCCCGCGTTCTTCGACCGCGTTTATTATGTATGTTTTAAAATCCCGTGAAACCTATTGTTTTCCTGAGATAAAAAGTAGCCTATTTTACTCTTCGCCCTTTCAAGTAAATCTATGCCAAAAACCATGTTTGTAGTTGCTTAGTGCGTGAAAGAAGGACAAACAGACAAACACACTTTCACATTTATAATATTAGTAAGGTTTTGCGGTCTTGTTGCCATCTACCCTCCCCTAACGTTATTTAAAACCATAATGATAATGAATTTATTTAATATTTTATGTAATCTTTTACATCAGAATAGGATTTTCCCTTTTACATCTTTTTTTTTTTATTACAACGCGCTAACCTCTGGAACTACCTGTCGGATATAAAACATCTTGTTGCCTTACACAAACCATTTCTTTAGAAAGGCAATATGAGTAACTTCTAAGTTTTCAGCCCTAAAGGATGAAAGCAGCAATGTTATAGTTCGGAAGTCCGTAAATTTTTATATATTTTTTTATACCACTACAAGTTAGCCCTTGACCTGGTGGAAAGTAAAGATGGTAGCGGGCTAACCTGTAAGGGAGTATCTTATCATATAGTTATAGCCCTAATTAGTTTCCGGTACATCGCACCGGAACACTAAATCGCTTAGCGGGACGTCTTTGTATATCTATAAAAATACTTGATGCTAGATTTGTACACACGAAACTTACGGAGTTTATTATTTGTGCATTTGATTGACGCCTAAGAGCTAAAAAAACGTAGTTAGCAGTTGAGAAAAATCTGTCACTTGGTATGTAGATTGAATTTATAACACACGCGGGAAAAGACGCGAGCAATCACTAGTCACAAATAAATCTCCCATCAATGGGTGTTTCCATTCAGGTAGCTGTGTACAATCTCGGCAGTCAGTCAGCAGTCAGTAGTCAGTCAGGCAGCGCGTCGCTGGTATCTGATCTTGTTAACGCGGGGCAGGTTCTGTTTCCGAACGATCGCTGTTCTGTCAGTGCGCCTTCCATAGATAACAGACGATGACCATAGACTGCACATAGGGCTGTCACAAATTAGAAGAAAGTAAAATCAAATATTTCTAACTGTTGTTAAAAATATTTCTAAATTGTCGCTGATATTTATAACTAAGATGATCGACCAGTTTCTAGTTGATGAGGGGATCTGTCCGATTCGAAATATGGTACAGTGTTACTTCAATGATCTTAAAGTATAGGGTAAGGTAACCTCGATATCTTGATCGGCCGTTTGAAGATCATCAACTCTTTAATAGTTGATGGGGGATCTGACCACCTATATGTCCTATGGTTTAAAAATTTGGTACCAAGTAATTTTAAATTTTTTTAATATTGATTTTACCTACACTTGTAGGAAATATCAATTTTATAAATTTAAAATGCTTTTTGAGCACTAAGCTACGGCTCTCCCTTTGGAGACCCGTTGCTTAGTGGTCAAAAGCGCTCAGACAAAGATTGCCAGAAAGTCGCAAGTTCAAATCCTGTCGGTTCCGAAAATTATGATATGCATTTTAAAGTTATAAAATTGGTTCCGTGTTACTTATTGAAAATTTCTTAGTTTTAAGAACCAGATTTATGTCAAGGGGTTTTTAAAATTTAAAATTTTACTTTTATGTAATGTACATAATGCATCAAAAGTGACATCTAAGGAACCTCTTCCTTGAATAAAGATGTTTTGACTTTAAGAAACTTCTTATTACAAGAAAAGGCACACCCCTAAATAAAAGGCGATGTATAACCTCCTTTCGCAGCTAACCGTAGGCGGTTTCCAGGATTAATGATTGAACTAAGTGTGAATCAGTTAACAGTTAATTTGATTTAGAATAATTACCATATTGTTGGCTTAGCAGTTAACAATTTAATGTTACGATTTGTTTAACAAAACTGTTTTATTGAATCGTAAAATTTACTTAATGTCCCTTTGTAGGATAATTTCTTTGGAGATTTATTATTTCCTGTACAGAAATGTATTTAAATATTGTAATATGTAACTGATGGCCCGATGAACTACGAATCCCTTATTTGTAACTAGCGTGACTTTTAGAATGAGAATCAGGCATGTCTTTATTAAATCGGCTTACTAGAAACGGTCATAAACTCGTGACATAGCGTATTATTATAGGCTGCGAAAGGTACGGAAATCATTTGTGAAATTGAGTGGGTACTTATATGTATGCTTTTAAATTCTGTTTGTAAAGGCAATTTAAGGAAGGTAATTCTTAAGGAAGCAGGGATAGTTTTGTGGTTAAGACTTTGGCATCTCTTTCGAGGGAAACGAGTTCGATCTCCGACATGTACTATTTTGTTCTAAGCAGTCCTATGTGTGTTCTAAGTAGTTAAATAAAACTTGCTTTAACAGTGAAGGAGAACAACAACAACCGTTGCATTTTTGGTTATTAATCAATCAATCAACTTTGCTGGTACATGCAACATTTTTACATAGATGTCAATTTTTATGAATCATATTTCGCCAAGAATGGAGTGCGAAAATTTGTCGATAATCATTTTAACAATTTTCAATATTAAATAACAATGGAGGTCACATTCTAATTAATTAAAAGTAAAAACTTCTTGATTTTAAATCATAATGTTGAAAAAGAAAAACCGTTGAGTGTCTTGCCGGCTTCTTGTTGCTGGAATCTGTCTCCTGAACCGATAGTAAAGTTACTACAAACAGACAGACTCGACGTTTTCATTGTATATATGAAGCCTAAACGCAATAAATTAATTTTGATGTCGCTGGGTTTTCAAATGGGATTAAAATATTGGAATAATACCGAAAATATTGGAGGACCGCTGGTCTAAACCGCTGCCACCAGCGGAAAATTAAGCCTTTCTACACTAAAAACTAGGCGGATATTTTTTTTTTAGTACAATAATCAAAAATATATATAATATTACAACATTCATTCGTATAACATTGTTAAATTTAACGATCTAATTCCGTCAATACGATAAATCGTGACTAATATTTTTTTATTTACATAAACGACATTATGAAATATGATTTGAAGGAAAAAAGTGTATTGAAAAGTTTTTGTGTTACTCTATAGCTATAGAAACTTATTCATTGCTTTTAACCATTTTTTAAACATTATTTGTTCGCCGCGGATGGTTTTATACCGCACGATTAAATTCATTGCTACGATCCCGCAACTAGTGTGTGTTCGTCAGAGACCATTTTAATAATATCCAGCAAGGGTTGTACCTATTAACGCCCCCCTTTTAGGCCTCCTCTCTCATATGAAAGACGGTTTTGGCCATGGGGCTTGGTAGGCGTTAAATATTATAATCGCAAGTTAGTGATATTTACTGGGACCGATAGCGCAACGTGCTGTTCGAGGCACGGGGATTTACTCGCCAGTATCCTAACGCCAGGATCGAAATAAGAAAAAAATAACAGTTATAGACACAATTCCTAAGAATTGTTGGCCCAGGATTCGAATCCAGCACCTCGTGATCCCTAGTTGAACATGCTAACAACTAGACAGAAATGGTTAAATAAGTATTATTATAAGTAAGTAATGTTACAGCTACCATTCGAGTAGAAGATTTCAAATTTCAAAATCATTGAGATTGAATACTGAATCGCGAATGGTGATTAAACGCTAATGGCCTATACGATGCACCCTTACTTTCATTGCAAATCTATCAAAACTTAAATAAATAGAGGCTAAAAAAGAGGTACGTAATAGATTTCCTGTCTTTTTATATGCTTTAAACGAGCTATTGTCCTGTTGCCGACTAAATCGTTCGCGATGGTTCCAGGGCAGCCGCATATTTTCGTGGACTATAAAATACCCGTATGTAAAATATTTAGCTAGATGGCGCTCTTAAGATTCTATTCAAATCGTAGTTAACTCTAAAGTAATTGAATAACTATGCGTAGGTAGGAAATCTCACACTAGGCATCCTTAACATAGTGATAAACGACTAAGACACCGTGAGGTATCCTTGCATCGTTCGAGTCCATGTACGACTGAAATATATCGAAAATGCACCCGTGTTTATATCAAAATACCCACAAACTCAATTTGACGAAAATTGGTTGTTGATCAAATATAATTTTAATTGTTTCTTGGAAACTATTTATTAATTAAATAATAATTATAAGCGTAGTTGTAAAAATCCTAATCAATTTAATAAAATATATGGCCAATATGAATTCATAGTTATCGAAAGTTTAATTATTTACCCACTTTATAAGATTACTGTTACATTAGGTAAAAAAAATTAAACATTAATATTATGAGTCTGCAGATTCAAGTGATAGTCGGTGCTATCACGGGCAGTGTCGTTAAGTAGTCGCATGCCGGATCGTGGTCGTTACCCAAAAAGGCGTAAAATATTCATGGAATTGTATGTGACGTTTCTGGAACACGGTCTGCCATTACGAACATGGTTTCCATTTCTATTTTATTGCCGCAGTCGCTTAGAGAACATTTTCTTACAGCTTAGAACTTCATGTTCAATGATTTTAAACTATTGGTGTCGTTTCTAGAATAGAATTCGCCTATTCATACTTTCATGCGAATATTATAAATGCTGAAGTGTGTCTGATTGATCTTTTTTGTTTCTTTTTTTTATAGTTATATTTGGCGGACCAAGTGAATGGCCTACTCGATGGTAAGTGGAAAACCATGGCATATAAACAGAGCAACACTTCACAGAGCAACCATTCGTTTGAAGGAAATTGCATACAATTCTACAATAAACTATCAATTGACATCTTGGAGATGTCTCTTAAAAAAGTTCAAAGTTTGTATTAAACGTAAGCTTATAGAACAGTCCTATTATAGTATAAAGGACTACGTAATCGATAAAAAAGCTTGGGTGTAAATTATTGCTCTAACCAGGTTGCTCTTCTAATAATTTAAAATGACATTGTGAGATGGTGATAACAAAAAAAAACAACCGGCTAAGTTTGTTGTGGGCTTCTTAGAATAGGACGCGTTTGGAATCGCCATCATCTCACTACCGTGTAATTCTTATGTACGCATCAAAAGTGCCACCTATGGGCCTACTTGAATAAAGATATTTTTGACTTTGACTTTGACTTTGACTTCAGGGCATGCAAGGAGCACGTCCTGCAACATGCCGCCCTGTGTCAATCAATTTGAAACGTAGGTGTTAAATGTTACAGTAATTTTATAAAGTGGGTAAACAACGAAACTTTTGATAACTACAAATTCATATTTTCCAGACATTTTATTAAATTGATTAGGATTTTACAAATACCCTAATAATTATTAATTAGTTAATAGGTAGTTTTTAAGAAACAATTAAAATTATATTTGACTAATAACCAATGTTCTTGACATTGAGTTGGTGGGTATTTTGATATAAATACGACTGCATTATCGATACACTTCAGACCTACATGTGCTCGAACGATGCAAAGATACCTCCAGGTGTCTTAGTCGTTTGCCTTTCTCATGAGCCTGTTATGACACCGGTAACCACGCCCTTCGGAAACCAGCAATGCAACAATGCTGCTTAGCGGCAGAAATAAGCATGGCGATGGTACTTGCTTGGAAGAGCTGTGTCACAAAAGCTCTGCTACTTCTAAATCGTAATGAAATTTGGCACATTCTTGTACATATAAAGCTTGCATCTTGTAAATAGGAATAGGATACCTTTTATTTACATTCCCTTAAAAAGTTGCCTTTATTAGCTACAGGCTATTGCCCGCGACTTCGTCTGCGTTTGATTTTGTTTTTTGATGTGGCATTCAATTTAGTTATAGTTCTAAATAAATGAGGGGTTTGATGCTGTTCGCTGTGGAGTTCTGCCCTCTATCTCCAAACACATTCATCAGATCTACACAATGTTTGGGCAAAATTAAACAAATATTATAACCTCTATAGTACAAAAATAATTATTTCAATCGGTTATAATTTCTCGGAGTTATGGTGTAAAATCGTCAAACATTTTCATGCCCTCTCCCAAAGGAACCGAGCTTAATGTCGGGATAAAAAGTATCCTATATTACTTCTAACTCTTCCAAGAATATGTGTACAAAGTTTGATGAGGATCGGTTTAGTATTTTTTGCGTGAAAGCGTAACAAACAAACATACATTTATAATATTAGTAGGGATAGGGATAGGGATACACGGCCTAGCAGATAAACCGATATTTATGAAACTTTGCATAAAGATCAATCAGATGCAAAGCTTGCAACTTGGCCTCTAAGTAGCTACAAGAATACAAACGATTCACACAGGATTTTTAAACATCGCGGCCAAAGTCTTGGATAGCGCAAAGTTTTGCTACAAACTAGATATTTTCATAGTAGCGGTTGCTGCAAATTCGTCCGCGTGAGTGCATTTAATTGCGTCGTTTCATGCAGCAGAAAAAAAATCGAACGTTATACAAGTATATGCTACAGTAACTTGGTAGTTTTACGTAGCAATGACATAGAAATGCTGTAGAAACACGCACACGCATTTGAAAACACTATGGACAACTCTCAAGCATGCTTGCTACCGATCTTTACCTCCACCATTGAAGCAAGTGATATTTTTATTACTTAAAACGCACATAACTTCGAAAAGTTAGAGGTTTGGGAGTCTTAGGATTCGAGCTTAGCCGCGAAAGTGAAGCCGTAGTGGGCTATCACCGCTTCAAAAGGCAAGAAAATACCTTTTTCTTGCTTTTTAGCATATATTGCATGAAAAAAGCGAATCGTCGATTTGTTAACTAAAATAATGTTTTTCACATTTTTTAGTGGGTAGTGCGTAGGAATATATAATTTAGTAACCTTGAACACTTCTTGAATAAATCAGACGTACCTAATATACTTTGATCAATTAGTTTCTTTTCTAGTAGGTGCATAAGAATAGCAGAAGATTTCGACCTTTTCCTTTATCATAACAGTGTCCGTATTGGCTAACGGTGCAAATAGGAATGCGTGTAAACCTGAGCAGTATCATCACGTTTTCCTTGATTTATAGCCGCAGATTCACAAAGACACTAAATCTTAGAACATTGACTATGCAAATCCTGGCCTTACACAATACGTTCATGGCATCGCCAGACTGGGTTCAAAAAACTTTTAATTTTCCCGGGGCAAACAATAACATAAAATATAACTCTTGGATAAAGTCTTTTGCGCACAATTATTAATTCCCCGATCAATGTAGTGAACATTATTCTAGTGGTCCTTATAAACTAGGTCTACTTGAAATAAATGACGCCACACACACATTCCCACACACACACACACACATGCACACACGCACGCAGACTATGTACAAAACTTGGAATATATAGGTAGTACATATTTTCACATCAATTTGGTCGACCTTAATATATAAAATTAATAATAGTGTGTCTGGACGTTATAACAAAGCTTCGCGACGTCTGCAAAATATTTGGCATAGATTCGAGCAATTTAATGGAAGACCTTAAAATATCATTTCTCGGGCCAGCAAACATTCATCGTTTCATTAATTTAGCACCCAAATAAAATTTCGCGCAAATCCGCATTAGCGCAGGGTCGTGGGTCTAGGTTCCATATCAGAGGAAAGGCCCGTGACCTATCAGTGTAATATCAAATAGAATATCATAGAATCAAAATAGGTCATCACTTCAACCAATTGACGTTCGCTGCTGGACATAGGTCTTTTCCAGCGGCTTCCATCGACTGGTTTAATATCGTCTGTCCACCTCTTTGGGGGTTCAACGCTGCGTTTACTGGTGCGGGGTCGCCAAACCAATACAGTGAGACCCCAAAGTCCAACTTTTCTCCGAGCTATGTGCCCCGCCTATTGCGACTTGAGGTTCGCGACTCGTTAAGCTATGTCGGTAACTTTAGTTCTTCGGCAGATCTCCTCATATCTGATTTCATCACGCATTCCAATCAAACTAGGTATTAGGTGTATCGAAGGTACAAGAAAAAAATATTATTTACTTGTTAATTCATCGTTTCAGTTTATGATGTGACTAAAACATAAAATATTGATTATGAAATTCGCGTAAATGAAGGCCGGTACGATATAAAATTTATTCCAACCTATCTCTAATAACTTTGAAAAACGTTTAGGAAATTAATTTTTTTTAAATAAACCAAGTCAGCAATGCTCTTGCTACACTTTAACTATATCATCATCATCATCATCTCAACCAATTGACGTCCACTGCTGGACATAGGTCTTTTGTAGGGAGTTCCACAATGCACGGTCCTGGGCCGCTTGCCTCCAACGGCTCCCAGCTACTCGCCTGATGTCATCTGTCCACCTCGTTTGGGGCCGACCTACGCTGCGTTTACCGGTGCGGGGTCGCCATTCCAGCACCTTAAGACCCCAACGTCCATCGGTTCTCCGAGCTATGTGCCCCGCCCATTGCCACTTCAGCTTCGCAACTCGCTGAGCTATGTCGGTAACTCTAGTTCTTCTACGGATCTCCTCATTTCTGATTTGATCACGTAGAGATACTCCTAACATAGCTCTCTCCATCGCCCGCTGAGTGACTCTGAGCCTTCTTATGAGGCCCATAGTTAGCGACCATGTCTCTGATCCGTAAGTCATCACTGGCAACACGCACTGTTCGAAGACTTTAGTCTTCAGGCACTGGGGGATTTTGGACGAGAAGATGTCACGAAGTTTCCCGAACGCTGCCCATCCGAGTTGGATTCGGCGGTTTACCTCTTTCTCGAAATTGGACCTACCTAACTGGATCTTGTGTCCTAGGTATATATACTCGTCTACAATTTCGAGTGCAGAGTTCCCAACAATTATTGGGTGGAGCGGAACATGAGCGTTAGACATAATTTTCGTCTTGCTCATGTTCATACGAAGGCCCACCTGTTGAGAAACTCTGCTGAGGTCATTGAGCATCGCATTAAGGTCTTCCAGAGTCTCTGCCATTATGACTACATCGTCGGCAAACCGAAGTTGAGTGATGTACTCGCCGTTAATGTTGATGCCAAGCCCGTTCCAATCCAGAAGCTTAAAAACGTCCTCCAACGCAGCGGTAAACAGCTTCGGGGAGATAACATCTCCCTGTCGCACTCCTCGCTGCAGTTGGATCGGTTTCGTAGTCTGGTCCTGTATACGGACTGACATAGTGGCGTTTTTGTACAAACACTTCAAAACTTCGATGTACCGGTAGTCAATTCGGCATCTCTGCAGTGACCTTAACACAGCCCAGGTTTCCACCGAATCAAAGGCTTTCTCATAGTCCACAAACGCTAAGCAAAGTGGCCGGTTATACTCTTGAGTCTTCTGTATAACCTGCCGCAGCGTATGTATGTGGTCTATGGTACTGAAGCCCTTTCGGAAACCGGCTTGTTCAGGAGGCTGGAAGTCGTCGAACCTATTCGCGAGACGATTCGTAATGACTCTTGAGAACAACTTGTAGACATGGCTCAACAGCGAGATAGGTCGGTAGTTCTTCAGCAAGGTATTATCACCTTTTTTGAAGAACAGAACAACCACGCTCCTGTGCCATGCCTCTGGCGTTGTGCCTTGATGAATGACGGAATTGAACAACCGCTGAAGGACTTTAAGTATCGGTTTTCCACCCGCTTTCAGGAGTTCTGCTGTGATTCCGTCATCACCCGGTGCCTTGTTGTTCTTAAGTTGTTTGAGAGCCATACTAATCTCGTAAAGGCTGACGTCCGGGATATCTTCAGTGAAGTGTCGGGTCAATTTGGCTCTAGGGTCTTTAGCCAAACTTTCAACAGGCTTTTGTGTTGAGGTGTATAACTGTCCATAGAATTTCTCAACCTCACTCAGGATCTCTGGTTTAGAAGATATGAGACTACCATTGTCAGTCTTCAGGCGAGTCAACAGGCTCTGTCCGATAGACAGATCTCTTGCGAACACTTTCGAGCCTTTGTTGCGCTCAATGGCGACTTTAATTTTCTCAGTGTTAAAGTGTCGCAAGTCTTTCGTCTGCAACTTCGAGATCTGTCTATTAATACGCCGATATTCAGACGCATCTTTTGAAGACTGTAGTCTCATTTCTTGTCTCTTCTCCATAAGCCCGAGTGTATGGGCTGAGAACTTTTTGGTTCTATGTTTACGGTGGGTCTTAAAGAACTTGGACCCAACCGTAAGGACAGTTTCCACAAGCCTGTTGTTAAGATCGTCCACAGAATCGCAGTCCAGGCAATCAAACCGGTTTTGCAGCTCCAGTTGAAAGCTCTCGGGGTTTTGGATATGAGCACGAGTAGGCCGGAGCGTAGACTTTACCAGTCTGACCCTTTCCAGCTTTACATTTATATTCAATGTGCCTCTTACCATACGGTGATCGCTCCCGGTTTTCACCCTGTTGATCACAGAGACATCATTGAATATATGCCGTTTGGTCGACATGATAAAGTCGATCTCATTTCTCGTCGAACCATCGGGGCTCAGCCAGGTCCATTTCCTGTGCGGCCGCTTTTCGAAGAAGGAGTTCATCATAAAGAGGCCCTCCTTCTCCATAAAGTCGGCCAGCATTTGGCCCCGTTCGTTCCGTTGCCCATATCCAAATTGCCCCACTCTCAGCTCTGCACCGCTTCGCTTGCCCAGCCTCGCGTTGAAATCCCCTGACTACTGAACTATATAATATATTTAAAAACATGATGTCGGATATGGTGAGAATACCTAGGTCATGCAAAAACCACTTCAAATACCACCGAGAAGTTTTTTTTTTTCAAAGTGGTAACAGACAACCTAACTACACTAAACGCATTAGCTCCTCTTTTTACTATAGATATAAAAGTGTATAACTGAATATTAACATTAAAAGAACCATTCAACTTAAAAGTTACCATTTTGAAGTTATTATCATAAATTTCTCTGCACATTTGTGTCTCCTCTATTTAAAAAAAACACGTTGAAAAAATAATCTTTGATAAACCCAACTATATTATATTATAATAATATGCTAATACAAAACTGTCTTTAATTTTCATAAAGTTGTATTAAGAAACAATAAAAGACAGCTTAGGTAAGGTCGCCATATTTAAAATTACAAAAGTAGGATAAGGGTTACTAAGTAAATGTTTTCTAACTAAGCTCTTGGACAATAGCAGTTTGTTAGCGCTAACTCGATGTGATATATATAACAGGTAATTAAGTTAGCTATGTACTCAGATGCTGCCTTAAAACAGTTCAGGGGGTATAGGTAACATTGCACCCTGTCTCGTTGTTACCATCAGCTAATAAATCTAGTACAGTTCCAGCGGGCCAAAATTGATTACCACGTAACCGCCCAGGTTATGTGACAATCATTTTGGATAAACAAAATACGAAAAACCCTGTGCAATTCATTCACACACAGAAGTAAAACTTCTGAAAAGTGCGTACGAGAGATTCAGATGGATATAGAGTATCAGCAGTATTAGGATAAATGAAAGGTTCATTATATTGTATCAAGCTTAAAACATTTCCTACAGATATATGTGTTTCTGTTTTGTTTCTTTATCTACATATTATTCAGTTTTCATGGTAAGTCATTAATTAAAATAGGAAACAAAATCTTTAATGTATTCTCATCCTCTGCACATTTATCTGTTTCTTTATTTATCGTGATACATTTTCGTTTCATCGAGTATCAAACACAACGATTCTAAAGAAGTTTCAATCCAAAAAGCTATTAGTTTTTTATCGAATATAAATCAAAGCTTCTTTATTAAGAGAATTATTTTGACAGCCGATTGGCGCAGTGGGCAGCTTTCTGGGTCAAAGGCCGTGGGTTCGATTCCCACAACTGGAAAATGTTTGTGTGATGAACGGGAATGTTTTTCAGTGTCTGGGTGTTTATATGTATTTTATAAGTATTTATCTATATTATTCATTAAAAAAAAATATTCATCAGGCACCCATGACACAGGCTGCGCTTGCTTTGGGGCTGGATGGCGATGTGTGTATTGCCGTAGTATATTTATTTATTTATTCAATCATCGCGGCCGTATACAAACGGGGCTATTTGGTGGTTATATGCTAGGCGGTCGTAAAATTTAAGTCGAGTAAACCTCAGATAATGTAGCAACTTCGTGAAGAATAGGACAATCTGGAAAATTATGGACGTATTGGCCACCCTGTCTCCGGTGGCGTAACATGCTCGGACATGTGACGTTATTTACCGTTTGGAAACTCGCGAGCAAACGTGCTAATAGAACAACTACTCGTGAACGAATGGTCTATAAAATATGTATGAATTGATGCCGAGGAGGTTTACTTAATGGAATAGAGAGATAGAGTGTTTGTTTGTGGCCCTGCTGGTGGAAGCCGTGGCTTGTTATCACCCTACCGACGTGCCGCTAAACGTTTCACCGTTCCGGTACGATGCCGCGTGTAAAGCGACTAGCGGTATGTGTTAAATATAACTGCCATACCCCTTACAGGGTAGCCCGTTACCATCTTAGACTGCATCATCACTTACCAACAGGTGACAGCAGTCTAGGGATAACTTGTAGTGAAATAAAACAAGTTCGTTGTAAGTTGATTACCAATTTTCACTATAGTAGTAGCTAAATGGCCCTTAATGAAGTTAGGTCACCTTGCCCTATCTCACACTAAAAAAACTTGTATAAATATCTCTGACGATTGTCTTAAAAGCAACTGTCTAAAGTAAACTGGCAATAACTTATATGAACAAGTGTTTATATTGTCATTTTACTTAAATTATACTTATTTAACACCGTACTGATATTATTTTGCAGGAATAAAAATATGCACCTAATCTAGCCTACGTAAATTTACTGTCCTAACCGTACCGTCCGTCATTATCCATCGATAAGTTGCTGTGTTAGGGTAAGGACAAACAAACAAATAAGCACCCTTACGCATTTATAGTATTAATATGGATTACCAGCTGTTACTTACTGCTTCGTGCGCGGTTTTTTGGATTTTTCATAAATCCTGCGGGTAATGAATATTGTTCCGAGATAACAAGCCTATGTATCAATTCAGTTATCCAAAATTCAGTCAAACTGGTTTAGTAGTTTTTGCGTGAAAACATCATCCATCCATCCATCCTAACAAATTTTCGCATTTATAATATTAGTAGGATGAACTAATATCTCCGTATTATGTATTGAAATGAAAAGTATACATACGTAATTCTAGTTTCAAAATACGTTACATCAGCAAAGAGTACAGAGATTCACAAATATTTTGTTTCAACTGCGCACACATTTGAATATGTTGACATAAATGCAACAAAGTTTAGTCGTGGATAACTTTGCCTCTTTGATAGCTTATTGTTTTGAGAATAAACGATTGTAATTAGATTTAATTTTTACTATTTACAGTTAAACTTTTCATAGACTTACCATTTTCAATACTTACGTAGGTACAGTAAAGTGTTGCAATTTGATCAAAATTCAAAAGTTCTGTATTCATGTAGGCCTATCACAGGCGTTCATACATATATGTTTACATAATTGTAAGTGGATGGTTATAACTTCGTTCGCCAACCTAAACCTAAAGCTACCAGGGTTCCAAACGCGCACTGGTCTAAGAAGAGTCCACAACAAACTTAGCCGGGTAAATTTTTTCTTTACTGTTATCATCATCTCACAGTAGATTTATATTTCACTATGAAGTTAGAGCAATTCACACCCAAGCTTTTTTATAGTTTAAGTAATCCTTAACGTTATAATAGGAAAATGTTGTTTAATTCTAAAAAGTGAAATTTCAATTTAATAGTGGAAAGAAAACAAAATTGAAGTAAATATAAGAGATATTTCATGAAACTGAATAAATCAATTGAATACTGCCCAACGCCTAAAAGTTTTTGATAGAGTTAATGTTGCTTCCTTTACAATGAAAATCGTAATTTCTCGAATGTTAATTTAATAGTTACTTTAATTAACTACTCATAGAGATGACCTTTTATTGGATAAGTTAAGCAGCGTTAACCCAAGAATATAACTGATTTTTTAAGTTTGGAGTTTGGAGTGTGTACGTTAAGCCGCTGGTATACGTAATTCTTACTATAAACATATATTATCTTTAAGAGTAGCAGTACGTTACGTACCCCCTACGTAGCCCTCCGCAGTGAGGAAACGTGATAGCTCTATATCATTTTATTTCATGAAAAACGAAGCCTTTGCCTTGCCCCGAATTTATAATAATCAGACTAAAAACAATGATTTGAATTTATTGCCGGCTCTTCTTGGTAGAATCTGCCTTAGGCGACGGCGTGGTAGTAGAGTCACTATAAACATACTGGCTGGACGTTAGATAAATTAACTTTGATTGAAACTCCACTAACTCCATCCGAATAATAACGCGACATAGCCGCGCATAATCCAAGCCCGTATGTTTCCAAGTGCACTGATCAAGCAAGTATTTACTTAGTGGCCAAACACACGTGGCGGTCTACCAACCTGAGCGAAACCTAGAATACTTAGTTTAATATCGGAATATTACAAATCTACTAGCGGGCAGTTCGCTTTAAACTAAAATTCGGTTTTGTAAGATTTCTGTTTTACTCTATTTTATAATTAATATTGTTTTACTAAAGGTAGCGTAGTGGGTAGGATTTCGGGCTTTCTTTCGGGAGGCCTGAGTTTGAATCCCGGCACGCATCTCTACCTGCATGTGTGTTAAAATCAATTAAATATCATTTGTTTTAACACGGAGGAGACCTAAATGCTTTAAAGATCCTTGACCTTTTACTATTGCTAAGGGGTATAAAAGGAAAAACGTTCCCTTCCTTTTGTTTTGTTGTGTGTGTTGTGAGTGCTGCGTCCACCACGATCTAACAAGCTCAAACACAAGTAAGTGTCGACTTAACGCCAGCACATTTTTTTTATGAAATCTTCGTATCAAAAGTGCCATCGACGGGCGTATTTGAAAGGATTTGGGTTGGACACCACCAATTTCCTAACTCCAGGCATTATCTTTTTACTGTGAAGGTAGTTCACGATCGGTGTACATTCGAGGGACGTTACATATCATAAATCTGGCACGCGAGACATCTGTGCAGGTGATACGGAGCGCAAATAATAGCGACCTGACCACATTCTGAATACCCTTGAAACCTGGCTAACTGCTAACTCAAACGCTTTCCGATATAGCAGAGCGGGGCGCGGCGGCATTTGCAGCGATTAGCGGATCCTTTCCACCCATTTTGGGCCTAACCGCCCTGTATTGAGCACACGCCGGTTCCTCTATCAGCGGTACCAGAGAACAATTCTGCTCTGCTCTGCACGGGTCTCCTCCCACATTGAGGAGGGGTTAAGGTTCACCACGCTGGCCCAGTACGGATTTGTGGACTCCACACACCTTTGAGAACAGTATGGAGAACTCTCAGGCATGCTGGTTTTCTCACGATGTTTTCATTTATCGTTGAAGCCAGTGATATTTGAATTGCTTAAAACGCACATAACACCTTACTTAGAAAAGTTAGAGGAGCTTGCTGGAGTTCGACCCGGCCTTCCGAATGTGCTTTCGAAGTCCTATCCACTGGAGAGACACCGCTTCAGAGAACAATAAGTTATTATAAATTTCTAAATTGGGGATTAAAACCGGAACCTTTCGAGGAATTTTCTCTGGTCAGAGTGCCAATTATGAGATTTTCTACCTGCGTATAACTATTCGATCGAGTTAGTTAGTAGAGTTAACTACGGCATCTCGCATCATCCCTACAACCCAGGTTCCACCCGGAGACCGAAATAAAAGTCTTGTACTGTAGTGCAAGTCTCATTTAACAGGAAACCAAACTCTTTAATATCTGCATACACCTATGTAGCTTCTGGTTTTATTACTGAGTTAAACAAACCACCGGATGCGTGCGGACGTCTCTACGATAATCGCGTCCTATTTCCGCTGGCACTGGGTCCACCGGAATCGGGCCGGCGTCTCGGCCGCTGCAGATCGGATTTTAGGTCGCCGCCGGCTCGCGCGTTACATAACAATTGGATAACGACCTGCGCGTGCGCACACCGCGCACTCGCCGCGGATTTAGAACCGGCGCGGCGTTGCGGCGCGTACGCGACCGGGGAAACTGATAACAAACGCAATGATAAGACGGATGAATGGGCTGTGAAAACAGCCTGAACCAGTCTATCTTTGGTTTCGCCTTCGATTAAAATGGTGTAGTTATACGACATGGTAACTGCATCAGCGTGAGATTAGGAGTTTAACCTTGTTTTTTAACCGACTTACAGAAAAGAGAGGTTGTATTGTTTTTCTAAATGTTTTATGGTCCTCCTCGTAGAGACCGCTTAGGGGTATGGATTTAATATAACTGTCGTATCGTAACTATCGTTATGTACGCATCATAAGTGCCATTTATGGGCCTACTTGAATAAATATATTTTTGACTTTGACTTTGACTTACCACCCTGTGACATTACAGTCAAGGGCTAACTCGTAGTGGAATAAAATGTGTAGATTAGTGGCATTCGATTTTGTGATAGTAATTTATCTTTGATAAAACTACATGGTTAAATTTCATTTACGCCGTTCGGCCTTCGCAATCCTTTAAGTAAGAAAGTTAAAGCGGCACGTATATGAATATGCGAATACTAAGCAATGCTTTTTTTTATTTCCAGCAGGAGCAAATTTCAAACTAATTTTAGACATGACGCTGGAGAGTTTGTTCGTTTGTTTACTTGAATGCGCTGATCTGAGGAAAAATTGTCTAGTCCGATTTGAAAAATTCTTCCAGTGTTTAATAGCCCATTTATCGAGGAAGGCTATGGGTTTATCATCACGCTAAGACCAATAGAAGCATAGAACTAATGAAGAATATTTGAAAATTGGGGTTTTCCTTATGAGAGTTTCCGCTGTGTACGCTGCGTACAGAGTTTAAGTTTCCATAAATCACGTATCACAAAGTTGTTTCCCTTCAAAAGTTCTAAATAAAAGTCAGCATATGTCTATCTTTTAAGGTTGGCTTATACGCGGACGAAGTCGCGAGGGACCGTTAGTAAATATACACAATGACTTTTGTTCGTCGCAGGTACAATGAATGGATCCGTAGCGTTACATCTTGTCGGTACAGTTCTAACTTGCCACGACCAAAGCCAGCATACCAGACCAGAGAAAAATTAGACATTATTCATTCAATTGACGGCCGACTGACGCAGTGGGCAGCGACCCTGCTTTCTGAGTCCAAGACCGTAGGTTCGATTCCTACAACTGGAAAATGTTTGTGTGATGAACATAAAGTTTTTCAGTGGCTGAGTTTATATCTGTATTTTAAAAGTATTAATGTATATTATTCATAAAAATATTCATTAGTCATCTTAGTACCTTACTTTGGGGCTCAATGGCGATGTGTGTATTGTCGTAGTATATTTATTTATTATTAAAAAATTCTAATTGTGTCTACTGGGGATAGAACCCGAGACCTCCCACTTTACTTTTAATTACATAAAAACAAACGGTATCTCAACACAAAGGTAAGCTAAGCTTAAATAACTACTAACGGTCTGAATAAAATCCATTACCAATCGGATAATTAAACCAACGCATGCCCAGGTTAATACAGGAAGCTTTAAATATGAAGTTACGTGAACTTTAACGGAAAATATAACTATTAGTTTGTGGATTACATAGAGAAGCGCTTAGGAAATGCTCTTTGATTTTAATTAACCTATACACCCTGTTGCGCAGTGGTTTAATAGGTTGATCGTCTCGGTCTCGATTCCGGATAAGATAATTTGAAAATTTATAAATTCACGATTTTCTTTGGTATAACTCGTAGGAGGCTTCAGTCGTGGCTAGTAACCAACCAGTCTACCCTCAGAGAAGTAACGCCAAGTTGTTTAGCGTTCGTTTAGGTAGGTAGGTTCGGGTAGGTTAATATATCTGCCGTACCTTTAACACGCGAGTTCGCTATCATCTTAGACTGCATGGTAAGGCATCAGGTGAAAATTGGCTTACTTCTTTTGAAGAGAGAATTATTGTTATCTGATCAAAACTAACTGTAAGTATATAACTACTGTAAGTAATATTCAAATTAATGAAAGTTTACTTCTGCAGGAAGAAATTTAAAAGCACCCTGTTCGAAATTAAGACCGAACCGAATTCGAACATTTTGCTACATGAAACGACCGCTTTGATTCAATCGATTGGTAATGAGTTGATATGAGGATGATGAAATCATCAGAAGTAATATAACGCATCTTGCAGTCAGATAAATATAATATATTAAATATACTACGATAATACACACATCGCCACCTAGCCCCAAAGAAAGCGTAGCTTGTGTTATGGGTACTGAGGAATATTTTGTTTATGAATAATATATATTTTAACATACAGAGGTACACCCAGACACTGAAAAACAATCATGTTCATGACTCTAACATTATCCAGTTGTGGGAGTCGAACCCACAGCCTTGACTAAGAAAGCAGGGTCGCTGCCCACTGCGCCAATCGGCCGTCAGATAAGTAACATGCTTAGTTCATGGGAGGTTGCACAATATATGCACATTAGCTGCCGTTACCCGCTTTATTGTATTGCTAAGTGAGTTAGGGCCCCAAGACCAGATTTCCTTTCTAAAACTGTTGAACACTTACGTTCCAATGCACTCATTGTTTTGTCTCCGAGTAAAAACCCGTAGTCTGGCGGTTTTAAGTAATATATATCTCGTTTTAATACTAGGAACATTATTAGACTTACATGTAGTCTTACATTATTTGTATTACTGACTAGCGGTCCTTCGCGACTTCGTCCGCGTATAAGACAAAGATAGACATTTGCTGTCGCTTTTTGTAGTACTTTTAAAGGGGATAAACTTTATCATAAATAATTTTATCGTAACTTAAACCATTTACGCAACGCACGCTGCAGAAGCTCTCGTAAGGTTAGAAAAATCCAAATTTTAAAACATTCCCCCAATTTTGAGACGGCCGATTGGCGCAGTTTGCAGCGACCCTGCTGTCTAAGCTCAAGGCCGTGGGATCGATTCCCACTACTGGAAAATGTTTGTGAGTGTTTATATGTATATTCCAAGTATTAAGGTATATTATTCATAAAAATATTCATCAGCCATCTTAGTACCCATAACACAAGCTACTGCTATAGATTGCGATGTGTGTATTGTCGTAGTATATTTATTCTTCATTGATGCCATGCGCATAGACTAATATGTTGTGTTACAAATACTATATTATCATAAATATATATAAAGCTACAGTAAGTATACCGTTTAAATGTAGCTAAATACTATAAAATATTCAAAAGTAAATAAGTAGGTCAATCAAACGTGCTAAGAGGCACTTGGTAGAAAAGCCATAAAAATGAAAGTGTAATCAAAATTCATTTATGATTGATGTACGTTTCAGTCACAGAATTGAGAACAGGATGAATTCTCATTCAGCCATTATTGTTTGCAGTGAACTGGGTCCAAAACAGTGAAAACGCCCCGAGCACGTTTCACTTTACATCCGCGGAATGTCAGTAGCTCACAAACTTTTTCCCATTTTATGGTTAACTTTTAGAACATTAAGAGTTAAAATAATTATTATCAACTACTAAATGGTATGAAGTGAACCGTTTATTCTAGAAACACTACTAAAGTGGAGTGGTTTTTGATTCTTCAATATTAGACGTGTACACGGTTTATTCTGTATATTATTAATTCTGTGGTAACAGCACACGATATGTGTGTGAATGTTATTCTAAACTAGCGGTTCCTCGCGGCTTTTTCTGTGTTCCATATTCTGATACGTATTTGTACTATTTCTTGACTGTCACGATTATTAATAAGGGCTGTAGAGTAATGTGTAAATAGCATATAACCTTAGAGTGTTCAACAAAAAAAAAAACCTTTTCATCTGTATTATAAATACTCGCAGTTAAATTTTTAGCTGCTATTCTACACAATATACTCCGATCCAACGCCAATCTTTCTAACATTGCGTGATTTTAATATAGCTTGTAACCTTCCTTAAGAATTGTCCTATAAAATTCAATAAAATTTTACCAAATCCGACTGATAATTCCAGACATTAGTGCGGTCAAACAAACAAATCACAAACTCTTCAGCTTTAATACGTATACGTAGTTGGATAGATACAGGGGGATTGTACCGTAGTGTTCCGGTCGGCACGTTTGAAGGCTGACTGCGTTACAATGTAATGCACTACATGTAGTTGGCACTGCTTCTTATCAATGGAGATGAGTATAAGCTCGCGATAATTGAGTAAACATAAATATAAACAATAATAAACATCTTGTTGGCATTGCGGTATAGTTGATGTAACTTCATAGCTTTTCGATGTAATTAAACTTTCCCCGTCGAAAGAAAATTTCAGATACAATAGAAGATACGTTTTTGTTCTTTTTTTAAATTAGATTGTGAGATGGTGACAACAAAAAATTAGAATTAAAAAACTCCTGACTTTCAATAAAGTGTACATTATTTTACTTTAATTTTATACCCATCTTGAGGGAGCAGTGGAAAATATGTAATCCGCCATTTTGTGCGGCTGCTATCTTAGATCGGTTTTCATCAGACATAGCAAAGAACACTCCCGCTGAATTATCTTTCAAACAAAAAAAAAAACAAAATCAAAATCTGTTTATCCGTTCGGGAGATACGATTTTTTTTTAATTTTATTACATTTTAGTAGTGATACCTCGGCCAGGGAAGTGTAGTTGCAGCCATTTTTATTTATAAGCGATGGTTTTTCACTTAGCATCAGGTGGCCTGTACCTTTCCGTATCCTATTAGCTATTCATAAAAAAATATGTACTTGAATAAATTTATACAATTCATTTACTAAGGTTTATCCTATGAAATTACCATCTGTCACTGGTTCAAAGAACACTTCATATATTCCAACATTTTCACAGTCAATTAGTTAATTTGTTTGACATGTCAGGCAGGTTAATTTTGACCGTAAGGTCGCACATCGTTAACCAATGATTACCCAGTGCGATTACATGTAAGAATATGATTGTAATTAATGCATTTACATATTCGTCAGCCTGTATTCCCCACTGCTAGTCAAGGAACTCCTCTCAATCCTATATTCCTAGCGGAATAATTCTTCTTATTCAATGTACAGTACAGAATTTTGCAATGTAGTTTCTTCTGAATCGTAGATTAACTAATATAATATCAAACTTTGTATAGAAGCAGAAGTAAATTTGTAACTATGCGACGTACGTACCCACAACTACATAGTATATACAATTAATATTAATATTAATAAAAATATTTTCTGCAACATGCCAAGTAAAAAGTACATTTTACTTGGCACAATTTTTGCCACACTTTTTAGTTGGTAGGTTTGCAATTATATCTAAGTTATAATAGCCAAATGTCAACTGCTCATAACCTTCTACAAAATATTGCTTTCCCGAAGCCGGGCCGCTAATTGTTCAGGAGTTCTCCCGACACTTCACCATTAGCTCGTTAATTGTGACGAGCATAAATTGCTTAGATGCAATACCATAATCAAAGTGCAACTATTGTAATACTTATCATTGTATAGTTTCGGTGGCCATCCTTCGTCATCAGTTTGACGTGGTTTGAGCCACGTCATTTGACCCATGAAAATGCTCAAATTACATAAAAAAAATACTCAAATCGCTATAGGTATGCCTATAAAATTTGAAGAGTTCCCTCTATTTTTCCAGGATCCCTCCTATAGATCGCCGCCGAATTAAAATGGAACCACCTCAGATATATGATATATAAAACAAAAAAAGAATCATTGAAATCGGTGTATAATTGGCGGAGTAATCGTTTAACGAATTTACAAAAAAGAAACACAGTTGAGTTTTAACTGTTTAAATTCAAAATGCACATAGCTCTGAAAAGTTAGAGGTGCGGCACCGGAGATCGAACTCGGTCCCTCCAAAAGGGAGGCCGAAGCTCTAATCACTAAGTTATCACAATAATACAAGCCACAAACAGACAAACTTAATGCAAGCCACTGTATTAATATAACCGCAGCGTTATCGCGACACAGATTAGTGGGCCAACCGCGCGGGCTATTTGCGACCCGGCAAAAATAAACCGCACTGACAAACAGATACCTTACTTTAAGAGCGCTTTCAGAGTGGCTCGCGACGCCGCGCGGACGCTCCGTTCATGGACATACTCGTATTAGGAAAAAACTAAATCTAAGTAAAAAAGCCAATCATTGCTACTTTACGAGATTAACTTCATAATATTGTAATTCTTATAGAAAGGGATAACGTGAAGTTAACGATGTTAGTTTTGAGCATAATCTTTAAATACATAATTTATATAAATTATGTAAGTATGAACGATTTGGGCATAAAATAATTGAAACTAACTGAATAAATAAAAAGAGCAACTGCTGAATTTCTCGGCGGCTTTTTCTGGGTATAATCTTCCTTCCAAACTAATCGTTTAGTCACTGCAAACAGACAGATTTGGCATTTCAAAAGTTCTAATAAAGTAGCCCAATTTTTTTTATTATATTTGTATATATTCAGCGAGTTTAATATAAACTTTTTAGCCCTAAAGTACTATTGAATAAAAAAACTGCAGAAGTGAATGCGCTGCAGTTTTTTCTATTGCGGGTTTTTTAAACAGTGAACTCTAAGACTCGTAATCAAGGTAGTTCAAATCCAAAAGTTACATTCATGTATAGAGAAATAAGAATTTGCGTTTCAAAATATATTTCATAAGGTTTCGCCTTCAATGTCACTCTATCTGAGTCAAGGTCAGGATATGCCAGCTCGGTTTAGCTCCAGTCAGACCCGGTTTGGTCAGATACAGTTAGTTTTCGTTCGAATGAAAAAGTTCTGGTATTTAAGTCAAAGTGTCGAAGTGTGAAAGTCAAAGATCAGAATCCATCCATCACCATCACCATTCTTCGTCCCACGGGTGTCTTGCGATGCGACTAATGGAAACGGGAAACGGGCAGCAGCGTCCTCCGTGCTACTACTACCGTCTATTGCGACTACCAACCCGTCCGCCCAGCGTGGTGATTATGGGCAAACCCTCCCGTTGGGAAAGGCCTTTAGGCCAGCAGTGGACCGTTTTTGGCTACTGATGATTCAGAGCAAGTAATACCAAAGCTGCTAGATTGTTTTAGTTATTTGTCTAAGCTCGTATTGATTATAGTAGCCTAATGCTATAAGTATAGCGTTTTTCACTGCTAAGGCCACTCTTCCTTTTTTCCACTGATAAGTGATAAGTGGTGATGCAGTCTGAGATGGTAGCGGGCTAAACTATTAAGGGTGTGTAAAACCCAGGCGAATGGTGTCCCAGACAAAATAAAAGAAAGAAAGGGAGGCGGTGTGTTAGATGGGAGGATGAAATTAGAAAGATGGCTGGTGTTACCTGGAAGAGGAAGACCTATAACAGGAAAGTGTGGCAAGCTCTAGGGGAGGCCTTTGCGGAAACGCAAGACAATTTTAAAATCGGTGTAAATTAGACTATTTAATATTTAAGTTTATTATTAAGTAACTTTAGATTAGGATAAATTTCATATTTTATTTTTTGTAATATTGTTCAATAAAGGCTATTATTATTATTATTATTAAAACCCAGGCCAATAATCGGTTTCTAGTCTGTAATGTAACGCAACATCGCTTGGCGTTACGTCTTTGTCGGTTTTACCACTCTGGTAACAAATTTATGTTTTGAAGTTACAACTTCTTTTAGTTATTGGTTTCGAGTATTCGCTTTGTTCGCAGTCCTAACGACTGCCTCGTTTTGCTTTTGTTACATATCAATTATTCATTGGCCGTGCGATAAAAAAATCTCAGTATGAAAGCGATCTTATCGGAGTTGAATCAAGCATCAAAGATTGGAAAGATCACGAAAGATACGGCTAATGAATTTGATGGGATGTATAGTGTCTGTATATTGATGGATATGACTGCAAACATGAAATCAGATTGTGTTATTATTTCCTGTACAGATAAAATCTGACTCAATACATATATGTAGGTACCTACCACCATCCCGCGTTAAAGGAGTTTGGTTGTTCTAAGATCTATTTCCTTCTGTCCAAGGTAATAAAAAGTGGTGAAACTCTTTGGTCTTAAACGTTTTTTTTTATTTCACTAAAAGTTAGAATTTGACTGCATTTTCACCTGTTGGTAAGTATTGCAGTCTAAGATGGTAACGGCTAAGCTAAGCTAAGTCTTTAGGCATATGGCAGTTATATGAAACGCATACCTCTTATCGGTTTCGCTACATCTCTTTGCTAGTCTGAGTTAGTTCGGTAAACTGATAACTGATAGTTTTAGTACGAAACCATTAAGAGTATCAGGACTCGCGGAGCACTATAATTAATTAAGAGTAATTGTAACTTGACACATCTTTTTAAAACACAATGTTATTTGGACACATTAAGAACTTTCTTAAGTTGTAAGTTGTCAATTGTAGTAATCGCCATCATATTCTCCCTACCATGTTCCATTTTATTAGTTATTCAGAAATATCATATTTTAATTTGTATTATTTAATCTTTTTCATTTTTTTTTAATTCTTAATAATGCTTAAAAATAAAATAAAAAACACTGTTAAAAATTTATAAAAAAAACATCCACCTTCCGCTTGCGGGGCTTTTGAATTCCCGAGCAACCGGGACTTCTGCCTTCTGTATCTGACTCTTGACCCAACAACCAAGCGAAAGCTTCTTAAGATCTTTCTCGCTTTTTGCGAGAAGACCATTGACTGAAACGACGATCGGAACAACAACGGTCGACTCAACATTCCACATGGCGGTAATCTCGTGAACAAGGTCCAAGTATTTAGATACTTTTTCCTTTTCAGCTTTCACCAGATTATCGTCATGTGGAATAGTAATGTCAACAATGACTACACAGCGCACTGATCGATCGACTACCACTATATCAGGTCTATTAGCTGTAATGTACCTGTCAGTGATAATCGTTCGATCCCAGTAGAGCAATGCACTGCTATTTTCAAGAACTGACGCCGGGTCGTACCTATAGTAAGGCATCTCAAAATCGATAAAAATTAAATTAATTAATTATAAATTTTATTATTATACTATGTTACTATGGCAATACACACGTCGCCATCTAGCCCCAAATTAAGCGTAGCTTATGCTATGGGTACAAAGATGACTGATGAATATTTTTGTGAACAATATACAAATATACTTATAATATACAGATAGACACCCAGACATGAATTTGAACACAAACATTTTCTAGTTGTGGAAATCGAACCCACAGCCTTGGACTAAGGAAGCTGGGTCGTCGCTCACTGCGCCAATCGGCCGTCAAAATTAAATTAAATATTGAAATTTGACTTTGGCTTTCCTATGTTACGACCGGCTGTAGGTATGGAATGCCCTATATTGTGTGACCCATGCAGTAGTTCCACTGGAGTCAAGCCTTACGCTTGAGAAGCCCTTAAGAGGCTTTGAGACGACGAGGTACTTCAGTAGGGATTAGCGTTTAAGATTAAGATTTTTCCATATTAATGGCAGGTTCACTCTTGACCTCGGTCTGACCTGCCCTGTATTACGAAAGCAGTTACTGAGTGTATTGTAGTTTTCTTCAATGTATGGCTTAAATATGCATAACCATTATCATCCGCAGCCCATTAACTTCCCACTGCTGGGCTCAGGACTCCCCTCTTATAGGAGAGACGGTTTAAGAGCATAAACTCACCACAATGCTCAAATGCGTGCTGGTGGGCTTGAAAGACTACTGGCACATGTTAGTGAAGCGGGACCGACTGCTTAACGTGCTCTCATAACTTCCTGGCTCCGGGCTGGTACTGGAAATTCCTCGTCAGATAAAACTCGATTTATTGCCTGACCCGAGACTCAAGCACAGGTCCTCGTCATCCGCAGATAAACATGCTAACCACTAGACGAACGACGCAGCTATCATATACGCTTCAAAATATTTTGAAATATCTTTCAAAGGCTGCGTGTTTATAGGTATATTTATGTATTTTATTCATTAAAATATTTATCAGTTATACCCATAAGAGAAAAGGAGAGGAGAGGATAGGCTAGGAGGAGCAGAGCAGAACAGAATAGAACAGAACAGAGTTATCACTCTTCAAATGAATATGTATAAACATTTATGAGAAGTATCTTTAAATAACAATAAAAAAAAGAAAACCCGGTGATGAAATTACCTAATCCTTAAAAACGGGTTAGTGAAGCTGGAGACCAAAAACCTAAATTAGAGGTCCCGAAAGCCGCAATACCATTCCAAAGGTGGATAATTTATATAATAAGACCTACATTTGCTACATTTCGTACTGTCGTTAAAAGCAATTATATTTAATAAGCCCTAAAATTGTTGCAGAACTTAAGCTGCTCGGGTACCTCATTACCAACCTACCTACAAGTTTATGTACGTTGACTCTGACATTCATACAATTTGTTTTAATCTAGTATATTTAGAATCTAGACTGCATCTCAATTGAAGGTCTCAAGGAATTACTTGAAATTACATCAAATGACTCGTTGGTTTAGTGGTTAGTACGTATAATATCATCAAAATCTGTTCAGATCTACTCAGCCTTTTTAAAGGTAAATTTCGGAAAGTGGGTCTAATAACAAACCGATGTCAAATTCAAATTCCAAAATTTCTTTAGTTATGTAGGCCTATCACAGGCACTTATGAAGCGTTCATATATATTTGTTTACATAATTACGTACGTACCTAAAGCTACGAGGGTTCCAAACGCACCCTGGTCCAAGGAGAGCCCACTACAAACTTCGGTGTCTCTTAACGGACTCCCTGTTAGCCCTGGACTGCAATCTCACCCGGTGGTAGATTATGATGCAGTCTAAGATGGAAACGGGCTCACCTTTTATGGATGTGTAGTTTGCCTGGAAGAGATCGCTATTTAGCGATAAGGCCGCCAAATTGTACGTTCTACCTTATTGTGCTGTTGTATTTGTATCTCTGTAAATTTTCTCTGTGGTGTACAATAAAAGTGTATTCATATGTATCAAACCTAATCGGTTATGGGGTCCCAGAAGACTTTGACAACCTGAGCGGCCTTCAATTTTCTAACGCGAGCTTGGAAATAGCAAGAAGTGACAAGAAAAGCAGAAAACCACCAGAGCAGAAGAAGATCGGTTTAGATTTGTTTAAAAGTCAGTTATATCCCCTCGGAATATAACTATTATATTCCGGCCCACTAATGAAGGGGTTAACACACCACACCTGAGAACATTATGGAGAACACTCAGGCATGCAGGTTTCCTCACCATGTTTTCCTTCACCGTTGTAGCTAGCGATATTTTAATTGCATGAAACTTAGAAAAGTTAGAGTTGCGTGCTAGGGTTCGAACTCGGCTCCCCGAAAGTGAAGTCAAAGTCCTGCCCACTAAACTATCATCGCTTCGCTTTCGGTTGCTAAAAGGCCTTAATTAACCAGTTAGGTATATAAGAAAGAGTGTAGGTTTTCAGCGTGTTTTTAAGCACCGTGTTCGAAGGCGATCGGTGGCCAAAACACGCGACAGACAAACCGGAACGCTTTCCGATTACGTATCGAGTTCAATGCCTTGCTGACTTACTACGCGGTAATTTACTCCTCAGATACGTCATATTAGCCGAAACATGTTGATCCTCTGTCGCTTGTGATTAACATGTTCGGTTAAAAAAATCCCTGGTAATAAATAAATAAGCTACACATTTGATATACACATTTAATTAATAGTGGTTATAACACTATTGTGACTACTTCTCATTGTTGGTAATGGATTTATGTAATGATGATACGATTCATGCATTTTTAACTACAAGGCTGTTTGGAATCAGGATCCGCTCTCATCTCTCACAACACAGAAAATTCTAAAGATTGTAAACTGTAAAATGATGTTGAAAAAGAGCAATCTGCTGAGTTACTTGCCGGTCCTTCTCGGTAGAATCTGCTTTCCCAACCTGTGGTAGAGTCACTACAAACAGACTGACGTGGCGTTTTAAAAGTGCTATTTTAATAGCTTAAAACACACATGACTAAACAAAGTTAGAAGTGCACTGTGCGCAGGCTGGGATTCGCCCCCCGAGTTTCCTAACCACTGGGCTATGACCGCTTTTAATGTCATTAGGCTTGATTTGCTGAAATCATGTGCAATTTATACATTCTTCAATCTTTGTACTCCAAACCAAACAATACTTTCAAAATGTGCACACTACGCGAACCGTTCGCTCTGGCTGATTTAAATTAATTCTTCTTAGTCATGCACTCTTGGCAGAGTGGTCGTGGCTGCTGAGATGAATTTCATGGCCTTAAGCATCATTGGATTGCACGGCTTCCCGCGCGAGTCTTCTCCACTTTTGACGGTTGGTAGCGTGTCGAAAGCATTCCACCACAGTTGTCTGTGTCAGCGATATCACCGTATCCGTCTAACAAGTAGGTGACTGCCCTCTTGCCCTTTTTCCTTCAACCTGTCCTTGCACCACCAATCGTTCAATCGACCCCTCATTCCTTGAGATGTGGCCAAAAACTTGAATATTCGTAACTGCACCGTCGACGAAAATCTTATTATTCAACTTATAATATACCTATTAATAAGGAACTATACAGGCGTGTACAATAAAACCTATATACCATAAAGAACTGTACATATTTGGTGCAGTAGTGTACCAAAGAGGTTGGCAACCTGCCTCTAATAGAACAGTATGTTAAGATTACATAATTATCATTATCGTTTATCATTTACTCGAATTGAATGTTACAAACTAACAATGTGTTGAAAGCGATCAGTTCTGTATATGGACATACTCGTTACTACAGCTTAGCGATCTTACAGTAGGTAGGTGCATTTGCTATGAGATTAAAAACAAAGTAGGAATTGTAACGAAGAGTTTGGGTAAGAAAGTTTGTGAATTATCTAAACGGCTTCCTGCACACACGTCAATATTATTGACAATATGCTGCATAATGACAATAATATTGACTGTGTGCGTATTGAAGAGTTGAAGTATCGGTAAAAAATATTGTCAGTAAAATTGTTTGTGTGCGGGCAGCCAAACAGCGCAGAAACTAGGGGTTTTGCCATCCACTGCGCTTTCCAGTGCCAGGTCGAAGCTCCAGCACCATTATAAGAATCTGTGTTAATTAGTAATAATAAATAAATTATAATAATATTGTATTTATTTGAATTTCAATACAGGATATAGTATCAAACACGTGTTCTATTTCCAAATATTATAGATATATTTTAATGGCTCTGTAAAAGTGATATTTAATTGATAAAATTAATAATATGATTTATAAATAATATTTACACAATAACAACTTTTGAGGATTTGTAATGCAATAGTAAGATTATTGTATGTTGCCAGGTCAAGTCGTCGGGGTTGGCAGCGGAATCTCTGCCGGAGATTCTTAACACCCCTTGCCCCGCCGTTACCATAACCGCTGCCAGAGCCAGGAATAGCGGGGCCGCCGGGAACTAGGGGCTGTGGTTTTTTTCTCCTTCCCATTAAAGATATGCCCGATAATGACCACGCTGGGCAGGCGGGTTGGTCATCGCAGGGCTAGACTGATCGCCCCGGCGTCGCTGCTGCCCGACACCGGTCTGTGCCATTTGTTCAGCCTAGCCAATTCGAAGTGGTTATACCGCCACTTGTCGGTCGCCAGAGCCTCGTCGGTTAAACGGCAGGGTGCACCACGTGCAGGTGAGGTTGGCAATTTGGGAGGCTGACTGGTACTAGCCACACCCACTTACACCCCGAACAAGCCGGTTTCCGTAAGGGCTTTAGTACCATAGACCACATTCATACGCTGCGGCAGGTTATACAGAAGACTGAAGAGTATAACCGGCCACTTTGCTTAGCGTTTGTGGACTATGAAAAAGTCTTTGATTCGGTGGAAACTTGGGCTGTGTTTAGGTCACTGCAGAGATGCCGAATTGACTACCGGTATATCCAAGTGTTGCAGTGTTTTTACAAAAACGCCACTATGTCAGTTCGTATACAGGATCAGACTACGAGACCAATCCAATTGCAGCGAGGCGTGCGACAGGGAGATGTTATCTCCCCGAAACTATTTACCGCTGCGTTGGAGGACGTCTTTAAGCTTCTGGAATGGAACGGACTTGGCATCAACATTAACGGCGAGTACATCACTCAACTTCGGTTTGCCGACGATGTAGTCATAATGGCAGAGACTCTGGGAGACCTAAATACGATGCTCGATGGCCTCAGCAGAGCTTCTCAACAGGTTGGCCTACGAATGAACATGAGCAAGACGAAGATTATGTCTAATGCTCATGTTCCGCTTCAACCAGTAATCGTTGAGAACACTGCACTCGAAATTGTTGACGAATACGTATACCTAGGACACACGATCCAGTTAGGTAGGTCCAATTTCGAGAAGGAGGTGAACCGCCGAATCCAACTCGGATGGGCAGCGTTCGGGAAACTCCGTGCCATCTTTTCGTCAGAAATCCCTCAGTGCCTGAAGACGAAAGTCTTCGAACAGTGCGTGTTGCCAGTGATGACCTATGGCTCTGAAACATGGTCGTTAACTATGGGCCTCATAAGAAGGCTTAGAGTCACTCAGCGGGCGATGGAGAGAGCTATGCTCGGAGTATCTCTACGCGATCGAATCAGAAATGTGGAGATTCGTAGAAGAACCAAAGTTACCGACATAGCTCAACGAGTCGCGAAGCTTAAGTGGCAATGGGCCGGGCACATAGTTCGGAGAAAGGATGGACGTTGGGGTCCCAAGGTGCTGGAATGGCAGCCCCGTACTGGTAAGCGCAGTGTTGGTCGACCCCCAACGAGGTGGACAGACGACATTAAGCGCGTCGCAGGTAGCCGTTGGATCCAAGCGGCTCAGAATCGTGGAACTTGGAACTCCCTACAAAAGACCTATGTCCAGCAGTGGACGTCTATCGGTTGATGTGATGAGTAAGATTATTGACAGGTGACAATAACTCTTTCAATGATATAAAAAGGCGAAGCTCAAATGTAAGGGGACCATTTGTGTTTTGAATTTTGAAGTGAAATAAACGTCTATTGTGAGCGTCTTTATTCTCTTGTTCTACCATTATTTCTAATACCATGGTATCCCAACATCCATCGGTTCTCTTAGCTATGTCTACGTATTTAGCTGCGGGTATGTGTAGCTATATATACTAGCTAACTGTACGGTAGCTAAATTGTGTCATATTATATCGTTAATCTGTGACCCAGTACCTGTACAGATAGGCATCTCTGCGGCAAGTGTTCAGCGCGATAATCTGGGCGGTTCATCTCGATTGTAGTTAATAAGTACATTGCCTTTTGTGTTACTGTTAACTACTAACCGGAGAGGTTTAACTGTGGGGCTAGATGGTTTACCGTCGTTTAAGAGACTCGTTTGAGCGATAGTCGCTCGGGAGATTGCCTAAATTGGATACCAGGAAACGAACCCAGAACTTCCTGTTGGTAAATTAATACCCGCACCGCTGAGTGGTCGCCGATCATTAAAATGCGACCATGAGATAAAATCAATCCATTCAAAACTAATTTGACCAAAGCCTGCCGATTAAGAGTAAGAACACACTACCGACTCTTTCGTCTCAAGACAAAACATTATTGATGTCAATATTGTCGCACGCTCTTACTGGAGGACAAACTCACTAACGCGCAATCAAACTATAACAAATACAAAGGAGTGCTAATACGAGTAGGTACTTTGTGCGTCAAAGTCAGAATTCAAGAATAATAAAGTTATAAGTCAAATAAGGCCATCAAAGTAAAAAACAAATATGTCTTTTATTTCAGGCATTGTATCAAATGACAGCTTTAGGTTATTCTCACTTAATATAACTGATAAAGGAAATACCATATACGAGTAAAATCATTTGTCTAGTGTATAGTAATCACACGGCCGATTGGCGCAGTATGCAGCGACTTATTATTGTTTACTGGGACCGAGGACGTGGGTTCGAATCCCACAACTGGAAAATGTTTGTGTGAATATAAATGTTTTTCAGTGTCTAGGTGTGCATATAAATATTATAATTATATATGCCCTACTAATATTATAAATGTCAATGTAAGTTTGTTTGTTACGCTTTCACGCAAAAACTACTTAACCGATCCTCATGAAACTTTGTACACATATTCTTGGAAGTGTTAGAAGTAATATAGGATACTTTTTATGCCGACATTAAGCTCGGTTCATTAGTAAGAGTGGATGAAAGGGCTTGACGATTTTACACCATAACTCCGACAAATTATAACCGATTGAAATAATTATTTTTATACTATAGATGTGTTTAATTTTGCCCAAACTGTGGTTGGAGATAGAAAACAGAACTCCTCAGCGGACAGCAGCAAACCCCTCATTTAAGGCTTAGTGATACTGAATACTTTAATTTTTTTTAGAACTGCAGCTAAATTTAATGCCACATGAAAAAACAAAATCAAACGCAGACGAAGTCGCGGGCAACAGCTACTTTGTATATAAAGCGCAGCGGAGTAGGAGCTCGACTTCCCTTTCGGGGTGCCGAGTTCGAATCCCAGCCTCCCTCTAACTTTTCTAATTTATGTGCGTTTTAAGTAATTTAAATATCACTTGCTTTAACGGTGATGAAAAATATCGTGCGGAAACCTACATGCCTGAGAGTTCTGCATAATATTCTCAAAGGCTGAGAAGGTGTGGTGATGGGCTCTGGGTCAGCGTGGTGGACTAAGGACTTAACCCTTCTCATTTTGGGAGAAGACCCCTGCTCTGTAATAGGTGAGTGTGATGATGATGATGAAAACAAGATGAGATTTGGTTTGGATGACATTACACTTTTAAATTTTACTTTTAAATGCAAAAAAAACTAAGTGTGTTGAATTTATTTTACCAAATGTAAAGAAAGTTAATAAAAATATAATAATAAATGGAGAATCACTAAAAATGGAAGATTCCACAGTTTTTCTGGGCACGACCTTGGATTGTAAGCTTCAGTGGGGTACCCATATAGATACACTAGCAGGTAAACTAAGCTCGGCTGCCTACGCCGTCAGGAAAATTAGACAGATTACTGACGTAGAAACAGCAAGACTTGTTTACTTCGCGTACTTTCATAGTGTGATGTCTTACGGGATCTTATTATGGGGCAAAGCTGCTGATATTGAAACTATATTCATATTGCAGAAAAGAGCTGTACGGTCAATATATAAACTTAAATCACGTGAATCCCTCCGTGAAAAATTTAAAGAAATTGGTATACTTACGGTAGCCTCACAATACATTTATAACAATATAGTATTTGTAAGACAACATATTAAGTCTTTATAAACAAAAAGTGGATATAAACAGTCGACTTACAAGAAATGGTCATAAATTAGTGACATCTGCATATCGTCTGCGAAAAGTGCAGAAGTCATTTGTGGGATTGAGTATACGCTTTTATAATATGATTCCTAAGGTAATTTTGGACCTACCAATCCATAAGTTTAAAGAATGTGTTAAAACACATTTATTACAGCGACGTTATTATACAATTGATGAGTTTCTTAATGACAAGGTTGCTTGGAAGCATCCGGCTCCGCTTTCATCTCTCACAAGATAGAAAAATGAATGTTAAAATATAAAATGTAAATTTTTGATGTTGGAAAAGAGCAACTGCTGAGTTTCTTGCCGGCTTCTTCTCGGTAGAATCTGCCTTCCGAACCGGTGGTAGAGTCACTACACACGGACAGACTTGACGTTTCAAAAGTGCTTGTATTAGGCCTACTTGAAATAAATGAATTTTGAATTTTGATTTTTTTTTTACATCTTTTACCCTACTCTTTAACGAAACAAACATTTTGTCGAGCAACAAGTCGCTATTGTCTCGCGTTTGAGGTTGCTCGAGTATAGAACTGCAATGTCAATGACCCCTCCATTACAATTACAATAAAACATTATCTAGAAAAGCCTACAAAAAAGACTAAACACCAGCTGTCGATAATTTCTGCCAAATCACTATTGTATTACGAGCTATCTCACGCACTTTAAAGCCCGCCTTCTTAAGAATTTCCAAACTTATTTATAGATAGCGAATAGGTAGCGGATATTTAGTTTTAGATCCAACCAGTTTATAGTGTTCCATAAAATGTGATAAAAACTGTACCTAAGTCAAAATGATATAATTTTTATAAACATGCTGTTTCACGCGACATCATTTGTTTCGCTTTTTTTAATCGTTTCCAGGGCTTAAACGTTTTGTTTATCACGCTATCTCTGTTCAAAATATTTTCAAGTTTAATATGTCGTGCTAAATTCCAGATATTTTTTCTCAGGAAATATTATAAAGGGCTATATAATAGATAAAAAAGCTTGGGTGTGAATTATTGCTCTTCTAAGTAGTGCCATTTATAGGCCTACTTGAATAAAGATATTTTTGACTTTGACTTTAAAAATAAATTATTAGGTGCTCCCAGGTGTTTTTTCAGGATGAAGAAATAAACTATGATGGTAAACAAAAAATACAGAATCTAGAAAAAAAATCACAGATTACCGTATACAATATGGCGGCCTTATCGCTACATAGCAATCTTTTACATGCAACTCATTAGTTGTGTAAAAAAAACAGCTCCAGAATAGAGGTAGGCGGTGAATATATAAATGTATATATATAATATTTCATAATATAAACTGTCAAAGTACCTAACCTTTACTGTCTCTTTCATTCTATTTATAGTATTAGTTTTCTAGTTTACTAGCTACTTAATTGTTTGTACTTAGTTTCTATTGAGTTTAGTCAAACATAGTTTTAAGTAAACTTGTCATTAAAAAAATATTTAAAAAAGTTTTATACCGACAGGACGCAACTTTTACTTATAAATGTCAAATTAACTCTTGAAGTGCATGCAGTAACAAGCAAACATTTTCACATTAATATTATTAGTCTGGATATTAGATAAAATAAAGTGTAATTTTGCCACGTATTAATTATACCTATCGTTAGCCTACACGAGGCTTCGACGCGTAAAATGGATTCGCAAATATTAAATAGTTTCTATTGATCTTTGGAACGTGAAACTAGAATTTAATAAAAAACGTCCACAATGCGTTTGCCGTGAGTAAACCTACATTTTGTATATTAAGCCAAATTCCGAAAGCTTTAATATTAATATATTATTATAATAAATTTAAGATATGATGGTAGATATATGTTAGATTTGTAAATGGTTCAATAATTAAGGCGAAGAAATCCTTTTTAATACACGAATGTCTTACACTATTTCTCGAATGTCTCGATGGTGCAGTGCTTAGAATATACGACTACGTATTACGAGGGTATGAATCCCGGAAAACGTTAACAGTTGCTACGTGTTCTTCTGTCCAGAAGTATTCAGTAGCAGCACAGAGTAAATTGGTACCTCGAAGAGCATGTTAAGGCGAGGGTTTGAATCCCACTGGAGGGATTCGTGGTGGGTCTTTGCTCTAACTCTTATAAAAAAAACATCGTAACATCGTTCAATTTTATACCGAAAACAGAATTCGCATCATGCTAAAAAAGAAGTAAAATAAGTACGTCCTCTCGCGTTATATTCTAAGGCCTATATCTTAAGGTATTTTAATTTTTTTTTTTTGGGTATATTTACGCCCTTTGCGAAATCTTAATTTACTTACACGACCACTGCTACAGGGAGGTCGAAAGATGAAGTTACTTTTAAAGTAAAGAAAAAATCCAACAAATAAACAAAAATTATATTTGATAATCTTAACCGTACTTTCTCGTAACATTGTGCCCAAAAGCCCTACCTTTCTTCACCCCATGACTTTCTTAGAAGAAGATAATGTGAAATTAAGAGATAAAAAGTACTCGGTAATTTAATTTGGCCCGTAAATCTTTGAAGCGAATATCGCTCCGAGCCATCCATGTACGCTTTGTAGATTTATTTTTCACCGCCGCAAAAATACAACGTTATCACAAGGTTCTGTACAAATGTTATTTAGTATGAGTAGATGTTATTGTTGTAGTTAGAGCTCGTCCGGGGAAGTACTCTGCAGCCATGCGTAATTCTGCCATCAAGCAACATTGTTCAAAGTCAAATTCAAAATCAAAATTTCTTTATTCATGTAGGCCTATCACAGGCATTTATGAAGCTTTCATACATATATGTTTACATAATTGTAAGGGGATGGTGACTTCGTTTGCCAACCTAAACCTAAAGCTACAAGGGTTCCAAACGCGCCCTGGTCTAAGGTAAAATTTAGTTTTTGTTATCACCATCCCACAGTAAATTTATATTAAGCTATAAAGCTAGAGCAATTCACATTCAAGCCTTTTTATCGTTTAAGTAATCCTTAATATTGTAATAGGATTTTTCTGTAAGATTTCTGTAAGATTTTTGTTCAGCGTGTTGCCGGTGTTATTACAGGCACATGAGGCCCACCTAAGGCATAACACCTATGCAGTAGCGTGCACTTCATAAATGCTTAAAAGCACTGCTTACCCTAAAATTTATATATAACTCGTATAGGAGGAGGATTTTTGCCATTTTATCAATTTTTCCTGCCTTTTGCACACCCTGGTAGGAAACTCAGTGCACGCCACTGCACCTACGCCTCAGGACGCTGGGCACAGAGCGGCACTTTTAGGACGTGTTCCTTGCATGCCCTGCGAAATGTTGCTCAGTTTATGGGTGATAGCTTTCTCCCAACAATCAGAACGGCCATCTGCTTGGCTTTCCAATTAAGATTAGGGCATGAAATCTATACAACGATCAATCTCACTATCCTTAGCCCACCAGTATTCCACGGCTGCAGAGCTAGCGAAAGCAGGAAACATTTTCTCCGCGGGAAAAGGACAAAATGTTTATATTGTCAAAGTTTTATCGACTCTCCGAGCATGGGCGCACGGGTGGAAATAATATCTAAATAATGAAATGAGTGAATAAATGAATATAGTTCTATTGCACACCACAAAAAGTACATAAAAAAAAGAAAAGTATAACAAAGCAACGTATACAATTTAGCGGCCTGATCGCTATGAAGTGATAGGGCCGCCAAACAATGCGTGTAAAATATCAATTGCCGCAACGGTGAAGGCAAACATCGTGAGGAGACCATGCCGGAAAGTTCTCCGTAATGTTCTCAAAAGTGTGTGGAGTCCACCAAATCGCACCGGGCCAATGTGGAGGACTACGGCCTTAACCCCTTCTCACTGTCGGAGGTGACCCGTGCCCAATAGTGGGCCGGTAATGGGTTGATATGATGATGAAGATGATAATGCCTCGTTGGTTGGTTGCGGTTAGCATGTTTAACTAGACATCACAAGGTCGTGAGTTCGGACTCATCCCGGTTGGGGTCAATAAGTACTAGCTCGGAGTTAGGTCGGTCCCGGCTATTATCACTAACTTGTGACAAAATGCATCATCAACCCACCTTGGATCAGTGTGGTGGGTCTAGGCTGCAGAACCGTCTCTCCTATGAGAGCGTAAGCCCGTGTTCTGCTGTGGGACATAGGCAGCGCATCCCTGTTGCAATGCAGATGAAGAAGTAAATTTCATCCCTTTTCAGTGCATACAATTTTTGTCTCTACCTATGCAAACCGTGCTAAGTACAGCCCTTCCCGCTCAAGACTGAAAGGACAGAGGCATATAGAGCTTACACCCACCAATCTGCTCTAAAGCGGGTTTACGGACTATGGCTCATTATATTTTAAAGCGGCCATTTTATTTCCATGTTGAGGGACACTAAACTCGCGTTATCGGCATGGCGTATCGGGCCGCAGTATCTGGCATACTAAGTGCCCGTTTAAAAACCTAATTATGTACCTACCTTGTATCAAATATCTTTAACTCCGATTCAAATTGAGACATAAATCATGAACTGACTTTTTAACAGACTTCAAAGTTTGGAGAATGATCGCAAGGTTGCGTGTTGATCCTTACGTATTATATAAAATGTGTGAGTTAGGGGCATTTTAAATCCATACCCCTAATAGGTTTCTCCGCGGCATCGTACCGGAACGCTAAATCGCTTTGCAGCCTTTATCGGTTGGGTGGTAACCGGACCAGACCAGAGAAAAATCTGATAGTATGCATCCTTAAATTGCACCTGCCTGGGATCAAACCCTTGTCATTCAATTATAAAACAACAGCGCTGACCACTGCACCTTTAAGGTCATTCAAAAATTTATTTTCCAAGAAAAAAAATCATTTATTCGAAAATTAATCAGATAGATATAAACATGTCATCGCATCTGAAATTTATTTCGGTAACTTTCTAACGTGAACTCGACATATTTTTAACCTGATGCATTTAACGAATCGTCACAAAGTCTACTGGTCTCGAGTTAACATATAAATTTAATTAATCACTAACCGAGTGAACGGTTTTTCACATTTTACCGTCATTTGGATAGCTTGCCGAGGAAAAACCAGAGTTATCTGCCAGTTAATGCATTCCACACAGACTAAGCAAAAAGGTAGAAGGAGTTGTCAGTTATGTATGTTCGTACATATTATTATGAGACAATTCAGTGCACTGTTGTCAAAGTTACGCAATTATTAGAATAGTCATAATAAAGCGAGTAAATCAGTTTAACATGATCCATAAGTAGCACCTGAAGTGACGTTAGTAATTTTGAATAAGTTCATATTTATATGAAACTTGTTTTGTTAATAAGTTTTAGACACAAAACATTATTATCATTCAAGATAAAACCACTACATTTTATACGATTTGTATTCCAATTCAAATAACAAAAAAAAGAATTATTTACAACTAGCTGTTGCCAACGGTTCATCCACGTTTTTTTGCGGTCAACGCTAAAAATCAAGTTTTTAGGTTCAATAAGGCGAACAGGAAAGACAAGCAAACAATTAAACTTCCGCATTTATAATACGAGTAAGGATTAGACAAAAAAGAGAGAGAGATCAGAATACAGTTGTCACCAACCTACCTCTTCCTGCGGGTGTCGTACTAGGAGACTAAGGGTATATAATGAGGAACTGGCAGCAGCGTCCTCGATGCTACTACTACCATTTACAGCGATCACTAACCCCTCTGCCCAGCGTGGTGATTATGGGCAAACCTTCCCATTGGAAGAGACCATTAGTCCAGCAAAAGACTGTTATAAGCTTTTGGTGATGATGAGACAAAAAAGCCTAAGTTTCTTTATTGTACACTCCATCTATATTTTGATACAGTCTGTGGCATTCTACTGGCGTATAAAATGTCACTTTATTCAAATATAGTCAACGATTGTTTAAATTAATTCAATTAACATACTTTATGTAGTGCTCGCGCACTTTGATACCTTCGGAACGGTTTTGAAGACGTTTGGTATAATTAGTGCGATGGCATGGAGCATTAATGAGATAAAACTAAATAATTTCCACTGCAATCGAAATGCTAATCACGAGTTTATTAAAAGGTAGTATTTAAGCCAGCGAATATGAATAAATAAATATTGAATGATATACACTGAAAATCCGCCATTTTGTGGGCCGATTTTCATCTAACATAACTAACAATCCCTGCTAATTTATTAATCTTTCGAAAAAAAAAAAATCAAAATCGGTTCATTCGTTCAGGAAATACGATGCCACAGACAGACACACACACACACATACTCTGAGACATCGAACTTTTACCATCCCGTCGTTTTTGCGTCGAGGGTGAAAAACATACATCGCAAACATACTAAAGAAACGGAAAAAATAATGTCCTCACGCCAAATAATTAGCCCTATAAAAAATCGGGCGGCAGATCGGTCATTTACACCCATTGCGAAATCGCAGCGTGACAAACGATTGACATAACTCTAAAAATAGTCTGAGCCGGGTTCAGTGCTGGCTGAATCACCTGTTGCTGAAACTTTGCGAACTCGGCGCTTACGTTCAACAATGGCGTCAATGAAAGTCACAACACACTTTCTCTTAGTGTGAAACTCACCATACTTAGATATTCGTTAACAGGAAAAAAATTCTATTTTCGGTGAACTCTTTTCCTAAAACGAAAAACTCTCTCGTTCGTTTAGCTTTTAGCCAAAATTTTAAACAAAAACTCTAAACTAGAAGCTTTATAATTTTTGGTTACTTTCTTACTTAACTTATTTTTTTATCTGAGCAATGCTGAGCTGGCTATTTTTTCTAGAATAGAATAGAATATCTTTACTTGCTGGAATGTGTTTTTTTCCCTTAAATTATTTGTGTCCCTTTACATTTAACGAATTAAATAGTATGCAAAAAAAAAAAATTATAGGTTTCTCATTTTGTCTAGGTAGTGCCACAGAACCTTAGTGTCGTTGACATTGTAAAGTGTGGCACAATGTATAAATAATACTATTATTTTCTTTTTTCTTTCAGTAACCGGGAATGAAAACTTTTTTTTTTTTATACAGAGAAAATAACTGACGCATAGCACTCCGTTGGGGGAAACGGAGTACTTATGTGGGACTTGCACCCACTAAAAACTCTGTGTATTTCTCGATAGACCTATAACTGAGAGCACGGGGTTCACTTGCGTATTCACCGCACTCTACCGGGAATCAAACCTAGGACCTCCGTAATCCGTAGCAGAAGATGCTAACCACTACACCAACGGGGCAAGCGCATAGTAGGAAGGCAGTATGTATTAAACTAATAAACTAATCTGAATCAAATGATGATTTTTTAAATGATTGCGCAATAATCTCTTAATCCAATCCCTTTAATTTATTTTCGTGTGTCGGTCGACATTCTAATGGGTCGATATCTGGGTTAATTGGCTTCTCATGCGATATTGATTTTGGCCGTTTGTTTGTCCAAATAACTGTGCCTATTAATTAATATCTTTGATTGAAGTTTCTCTTAATGCCTAGAGCCCTTATTCCGGATGAAACTCTCGTCGTAAGCACGCGTGGATCTACATAAACAATTAACCTATGTTACGATGATAGGTGTATCGAAACTGCATCTTAATTTATACATTCTTTTGCCTCATTCCCGCGTTGTTATTTTATCTTAAAAATATTTTATCATAATGGAGAAATAACAAGTACACAATTTTCCAAACGCTGTTTTTCTTTACCTTTAATTGGTTAAATTAAAAACACGCATAACTCTGAAAGTCAGTCGTACCGGGGATCGAACTCGGCACCACCTCGAACACCTGGCTATCACCGCTCTTTACGCAAACACGGCTGAACGGATTTGGATGAAATTTGACATGCATGTAGCCTTTAACATGGAAAAGAGCATAGGGTACCTTTTATCTCGATTCCTTACTTAATTCCCGAGGGAAAATTGAAAATTGTTTACGTGCTAATTGCGCAGACAGGTTTGAAATTCAGTATGCTAAGGAAAAGGACATGCACTTTCTATTCCGATCTGTAAAATAGTTCCCGTGGTTGATTACAAATTGTTAACGAGCGAAGCTTAAGATCTAATTTTGAAGTCAACGCAGACGAAGTCGCAGGAAAGAAGCTAGTTTTATATATTGTTTAGATTCAGGTCTAGACAATATCTACAGCTTAGTATACCTATAGCTTAGTTCAGAAGTAGACTGATTAATAGTAGAATGATGTGTGGATATCATTTGTATGACGTGAGAAGATAGCTAAGACCGCATTCAGAGCCCATCTAATTTTTCTCTAAACTGTCTCTCAATGATTTCAAAATTCAAAATTCAAAAATTCAAAATTCATTTATTTCAAGTAGGCCTAATATAAGCACTTTTAAAACGTCAAGTCTGCCTGTGTGTAGTGACTCTACCACCGGTTCGGAAGGCAGATTCAACCGAGAAGAAGCCGGCAAGAAACTCAGCAGTTGCTCTTTTCCAACATTAACAATTTACATTTTATATTTTAAAGTTCATTTTTCTATCTTGTGAGAGATGAAAGCGGAGCCGGATGCTTCCAAGCAACCTTGTCATTAAGAAATTCTTCAATTGTAAAATAACCTCGCTGTAATAAATGTGTTTTAACACATTCTTAAAACTTTTGCATTGGTAGGTCCAAAATTACCTTAGGAATCATATTATAAAAGAGCATACTCAGTCGCACAAATGACTTCTTCACCTTTCGCAGACGATATGCAGATGTCACTAATTTATGACCATTTCCTGTAAGTCGACTGTTTATATCCACTTTTTGTTTATAAAGACTAATATGTTGTATTTATAATGGCATGTTAGACACTATACAATTTATCGAATTACCGCACATGAGCTTGTTTATTGATAGACACACATTGTGGCACGGTGTTGAAATAATAACTTACGTGCCATTCCAATCCAATCGAATTGGATTAGGAAACTAAATGAACACAAAGTACCTATTGGAAATACTTTAAATTATTACAAATGATTTTTTTATGGTTTTGTAGACAGACAAGCAAATCTTATAATTTTACATGTCTGTCTGTCAGCATTTCTATAATTCCACTACCACAATGTGTTTAAAAAGTTATTATGTTTATGTATTTTTATTAAAGCGAAACACGAAACTTAGGGATAGTAAATCTTAAAGCTTAAAGCCAATAAAAACACAGAACTACATGCAATTTTATTAAACCTCTAGATTTAGGTTATTGTAATAGAGCAATGATAGCATAGTGGTCAACACTGCGGCCTCCGTTACGGGGGGACCGAGTTCGATTCCCGGTATGCAACTCTTAATATTCTGAGCTATGTTTTTTTTTAATTCAAGCTAGTAAATGTTACGTCATGTTTTAAAAAAGTACATCGTTAGGAGACCTGCACGCCGCCGGAGAGTTCTACGTCGTTCTCCATCGTTCAAAGACGTGTGAAGTCTACCAATCCTTTTAAAGATGCGTGCCCTATAATAAATAAATATACTACGACAATACAAACATCGCCATCCAGCCCCAAAGTAAGCGTAGCGTATGTTATGGGTACTAAGATAACTGATGAATATTTTTTATGAATTATAAATACTTATAAAGATAAACACCCAGACACTGAAAAGCATTCATGTTCATCTCACAAACATTTTGCAGTTGTGGGAATCGAACCCACGACCGACCGACCGACCGATTGACCTTGGACTCAGAAAGCAGGGTCGCTGCCCACTGTGCCAGTCGGCCATCAATAATGGGCTGGCAATGAGTCGATAATAATAATAACGATATTTAACCCGACAAATAATAAATGTTACTACTGGTTGATTGATTAAACAAACAAACCAGCAAACACATTTTCCCATTTTCATTAATTATGTTTTCAATCCAGATACTAAGTAACATTCGCCGGCAATCGAGAATAATTAACATATCTTTGATGGCCTGAATAAATAAAACAATATGAACCTTAAAACAACTGTTATGCGACTTTAAGTGATAAGACTTCACTAGTGAAAATGTGGAGCTGACTGATAAGATAACGCGCGGTGGCCTGAGATACTTGAGCAGGCAAAGTGCAGGTTTCTGACCCTACCCCTATCCGTCATTCAGTATTTCGAGCTGGTAGCCTCTAAAATCAACTCCACCTTTTGAAGTTAGACTTGAAGCGGTACTAACCGAGTGGTTAGGATTCTGGCTTCACTTTCCGTGGGCTGAGTTAGAATCCCAACATAATAAATAAATAAATAAATATACTACGACAATACACACATCGCCATCTAGCCCCAAAGTAAGCGCAGCTTGTGTTATGGGTACTAAGATGACTGATGAATAATTAAATGAATAACATACGTAAATACTTATAATATTTAGATAAACACCCAGACACTGAAAAACATTGTTCATCACACAAACATTGTTCAGTTGTGGAAATCGAACCCACGGCCTTAGCTCAGAAAGCAGGGTCGCTGCCCACTGCGCCAATCGGCCGTCCAAACATGCACCTCTAACTTCTCTAAGCGATGTGCATTTTAGGTAATTTAAATATCACTTGCTTCAACGGTGAACATCGTGAGGAAACCTGCATGCCTGAGAGTTCTCCATAATGGTCTCAAAGGCGAGTGAAGCCAACCAAACCGCAATAGGCTAGCGTGGTGGTTCTACGACCTAAACCCTTTACATGCGAGTTGATATGATTATCTCCACCTGTGCCGTGTTATGTGCGTTTTAAGCAAATAAAAAGTCGCTTACTTCAACGGTGAAGGAAAACTTCGTGAGGAAGCCTGCATGCATGAGTTCTACATAATGACCTCAAAGGCGTGTGGAATCCATCCATATCATATGTACCTTTATTTGTAACATTTCCTATCAAGGTGGATATAAGATAACATATACCTTTAAGTTATGCCTTCACCGCCACCGTGCCTCTCTGTGGCGCTGTGCTATCCACGAGGATTTCCCCACGAGAGAAAGAAGAAAAATGTTCCATTCCAAAATTCAGCCAAATTAGTTCAGTAGTTTTTGCGTGAAAGAGTAACAAAACATCCGCGTGCGTAAAGGGTACATTGCCGAAGATCTATTTGGTGTGGAGTATACGGATTGAAGTAATTATAAATTACACCATACAGATTCTGCTGTTGTTCGCGGAGTATAGCAAATTAAGCTTCATTTTCATAATATATCATGGATTTCTGCAAAGTAACGCCTGCTTCTATCCAATATTTAACAAACATCCGTCCATCCGTTGATAGACTTTCGCATTTATAATATTAGTAGGATAGGAAGTAGGATTAAGGAATCAGTGATATCTAATCTGTAACTAACTCAACTAAATTGGCAACATAAAATTGCAAGTAATCGTATTGCAGCGGCGAGCGGGTCGTCGGTCGAATCATAAACTTACCATCCTGTACCAAATTGCCGGCGACTGTTAACCCAGATTAACTGCGACCGGCCCAGACCCCCCTTTACCCTACTGCGGTACACGAAGGGGGTACTGTTCTAACTTTAAAACATCATCGTAGCTCATACGGCGAGGTATCTACGAGTAGATTTTATCATCCTTTACCCGTTACAGCCTCAATACGTATTACAGGTTTCAAAACGAGGAGGAGAACGGAGATATATAGGCCTGCAGGTTTCCTCATGATATATTTGTTTTTTAAACTTGCATGCCTCCAAAAAGTTAGAGATGCGTACCGGAGGTTGATGTCGGTCCTCCCAAATGGAAAGCCATGCTCTTACCCACTAGGCTCTCACCGGTTTTTTTCAATCTCTCAGTTCTAGATAGCCTAACCAAATTCGCTGTTAACTGCCCGAAGACAGTAGCGCGTAAGAACAGATGATGATATTAATCGAAAAAAAAACTGCGCAAGGAGTTATAATAACAAACAACATAACTAGCAACAAATGCAGTTATCACCATCTCTAACATTAGCGTAACATGTTAAATGTATAATAATATTATAATAAATATACTACGACAATACACACCACCATCTAGCCCCAAAGTAAGCGTAGCTTGTGTTATGGAAACTAAGATGATGATGAATATTTTTATGAATAATATACATAAATACTTATAATATACAGATAAACACCCAGACACTGGAAAACACTTATGTTCATCACACAAACATTTTCCAGTTGTGGGAGTCGAACCCACGGCTTTGGACTCAGAAAGCAGGGTCTCTGCCCACTGCGCCAGTCGGCCGTCATGCACTTATGAAGTGTATGAACTCTTTATAAGTGCTTTTTAATAACATACGAGTATGTAGTAATAATGGTTTAAGCCCGCAAGCCCGAATTGGAGTATTGTTTTTTTTAAATTTATAATTGATGGACCAAGCAGGTAGCCCACCTGGTGGGAAGTAGAAAACTATAGCCTGTAATAGAGCTTGCAAGGAATACATCCTGAAAAGTGTTGCCCTGTGTCCATCAACCTATATATACATATACCCTTGAGACCGGAATTTCGACAATGCTGCTTAGCGGCACAAATAAGCATGATGGTGGTAGTACTTCCCCGGACGAGCTCTTTCACGAAAAGGTCTACTACTACTAAAACTAACGTGCTAAATCTGTGCTTTCAAACCATAAAGGCTTGTGGTCCTACTGATTTAACTTACTGGCAGTACTACTAGTAAAAGAGAAATCGGTTATACCACGGTTTACGGTTCGGTTTACGGTTACACTCTAGACTTGTGATTCTACTGGACCAGGGGCCAATGAAACTTCCTGTTCCCAGCAGTGGGACATTAGTTCTTTGATCAGGTTAATTGGCTTGTATAAATTTTGGAATTGAACCTGGTACTTACACCATTGTATAACACCAGTGAACTAGGCATTCGTTCGGGCACGTTAAGTAAACTATTCCAGAAAAAATGCAGCAGAATAAATATTTGCATGCAACAAACAAAGAGTGCTACGTGGTTTAACTAATCTCCCAAGTTTTCACTAACCCGCACTTCCGTCAGTTTTCGGTAACAGATAAAGAAAGGGGGACATATAGTGGGGGGGAGAGATAATAATTTATATCGCGCTATCGCTGTATGCTTTCTTTTCTTATCACAATGAAATCAGTGCTAGTTTATTAGTAGGTACGAGTATAGTTGAATGATAAGATTTAGATGTCAAACTGAAATATTACAGCATGATTTTGTCCAAAGTAAAAAGGACGTAGGACGAGGGTGGGTTTGCCCACCGTGCTTTAAAATAGGCTCATCAAAATATATATTAATTCAAAGTCAAAGTCAAATATTTCTTTATTCAAATGGGCACATAGATTACTTGTAGGCTTCACGTTCTGTACACCATACCTTATAATAATATTTGACCTGAACCGAGATTCAAACCCAGGACCTCGTGATGCTTAATTGAACGAGATAACCACTAGATCAACGAGGTAACTCTAAGTTATGTACGTTCAAACATGTAGTGTACGCATCAAAAGTGCCATTATGTGCCTATTTCGATAAAGATATATTTGAATTTGAATTACTCGTACACCTGACCCCCAAATACATTTGATCAAACTAACCTAAAAGGTTTTTATGAGATCTTTTTAATACAGAGTTCAGGTTAACTCTTTCATTTTAAAGTTTTTCGATTGCCATGTATTAGTTGCCAGAAATACATTCATTATGAAATTCGACTGTCCACCTATCATTAGATACAGCCGGATGGCAGACAGACGAACGGACAGACAAACTGAGAGTGCAGGATTATTAGGTCTCGATTGCACTCTTAGAAATACATTTTTTAGCTTAATGAGCTGAGCGGGGACGTGTTTTGCAAAAGACTGAAGACCTACTTAACTAAGGTTAGTCACCTGGTCACCTAGATCAGGTTGAACGCTTCTTTCATCTATAAATGACAACAAAACTGGAACAACAATAGTTATCTATTATTGTTTTTTTACTCCGGACTTCTACTGAAATGATGCTACTACGAAACTATTACTTCGAGAATGTATGAAGAAATATACTCTCGTAGTTGCCATAAAATGTAATAATTGATATACTTCTGTACTAATAGTGTTCTGTACTAACAGGTAAGATTTTGTAAACTTTATAACCAGGCAAGCGGTTATAGCTCAGTAGCTAGGACTTCGGTTTCAATTTTGGGAGGGCGAGTTTGAATCCCAGCACGCACCTCTAACTTTTCGAAGTTATATGCGTTTTAAGTGATTAAAATATCACTTGGTTCAACTTGGTTGGTGAAGGAGTGAGGACACCTGTGTGCCTGAGACTCCTGAGAGTTCTCCGTGTGGAGACCAACAATCAGCACTGGGCCAGCGTTGTGCACTACTAATTGATATGAGACTTTAAAACTAAAAAACCGATTTTAATAATTCTTTCACAATTAAAAAGCTATTTTAATTCGGGAGTCACATTTTAATTTATTAATTTCAGTAGTATTGATAAACCAAGCATTCGCCAAACGAATATTATGCCAAAAATAAACTAGAAATAAACATGTGATTTTCAATCGTTTTTTTGTTATAAAATATTAATTCTTAGAAAAAAAGTCAATATGATGGTGATGACATTGTTTTGTTTATACACTTAAGTTAAATATTCATGAAAACTCTAGATTTAGAAAACTGACGGGAAGAATTTTTTTTTTTGTTGAATCTTTTACCATTGGTTGAAAAACTTATTGACCACTATGGGGCATAAGCTGGTTATACCAATTATTTTAACGTGGGAGACTCGGAAATCAAAATAGGCACCCCTGGGTCCTTAGTTAAACATGCTAATCACTAGAATATTGAGCAAATACTTCAACAAACTAAATGGTTACCACCCAAATTGTAGCTCAAATAATTTTATTAAAACTCAATGTCAATTCAAATTACATTCAAAATCCGAAGCCAATTTGTATTGATATTTAAATTCAAGTACCTACAGTTTGATTGTCGTATGAATAAATTTAAAATTTCATACGGCTTTACATTTAATTCAATTTAAACTATAAACATTATCTAATTGGAATATCCACGTTGTATAAATATACTCACAGTTGTGATAGTGTAGTGGGTAAGGCTTCGGCTTCCGTTTTGAGGTACCCAGTTCGAGCCCCGGCACGCTCCAATAACTTTTTAGATTTATTTGCGTTTTTAATTTAAGCAATTAAATAACGTTGAAGGAAAACATCGTGAGGAATCCTGCATGCCTGCGTGTTCTCAATAATGTTCTCAAGGGTAAAGTGTGGAAAGTTTACCCACACTCCAACGTGGTGGACTACGGCCTTTACGCTTCTCATTCTGAGAGAAGACCCGTACCCTTACCCGGGTCGGTAACGGATTGCTGATGATACATATAGCAATTCACTCATACAAAAAATTATGGGACAAAAAACCACACGTACCAATTAGCGTTTTCAAACTTGGACCGTGAGCAAGAAAAGCGAGGTTGTAAATGGACCCGGCCTGTTAATGGACCGTTTTTGGGCGCCTTACCAAAAGGGGGGGAGGTGGAATCTTCGTCCATCGCGCTTGTTAGGTTAACAACTTATTATTGACTGAAATAATCACCGCACATTCTTTAAAAATATGACTGTGTATTTATGCTTCTACAGCAGAGATGTATGAAGCTGGTTTTTTTTCCGCTACTAGTTAGCCCATGACTTCAATCTCACCGGATGGTAAGTGATGATGCAGTCTAAAATAGTAGCGGGGCTGATTCTTAGTTAGTATGGTGAAAAGTTTTAGTACCAACCAGAGTTTGGAAATTGGAGGTTTTTCGTCCCCAAGTTTCGAAGAGCACGTTAAACCTGAACTCTTTCCAGTCGTGTCAGAGCTGCTGTCCCATACTCGAATAGGAAGTGGATTTTTCCATTTTATGCCATTTTCTAGCTTTATGCCTACCCTGGTTAATAATCTTGCACGCACGCCAATATCTGTTTGTAGTGACTGTGAAGGCAGCTTCTACCAAGAAGCCAGCGAGGCCTTCTGATGACTTCACGTTTCAAAAGTGCTTTAAAAGTAGCGAAGCTTAGTCGAATAAAATGAGTTTTGAATACGCTGATTCAGTTGTATATTAAATGCATCATTAGTCATAATTTAAATCGAATATTATCTGTCTAGGTCATAGATAAAAACATGATTACCGATTAAAAAAACCGGCTGCCATAGTTTTTGTGATATCAGTAAGCAGTTAGTGATGGTTTAATTAAAATATAAACTGGAAAAAAATTACAAAAAAACCTATAATTCTTCTTTTTTTATTTACTGGAATTTTAAATATATTGATTTGACGCCTGGCTAACCTAATTACGGCCAATCTTTTTTTATTTCGGAGTTTGGGAATTTATAATTTTTGAATTTTCTCGGTCTGGTCTCGTGTTAGGCTTCGGCGGTGGCTAGTTACCACCTTACCGACAGAGACGTGCCGCTAGGCGATTTAGTGTTCCGCTGCGACGGCGCGTAGATGCTGATTCAAATTCAATTCAAATTCAAAATTCAACAACTTACTGATTGCAGTCAAGGGCTAACTTGTAAGTGGAATAAAAAAAATGATAGGCCTATTGATATAGCTGCATATCGTCTGCGAAAGAAAAGGAGTCCATTGTGGGGTTGCGTATAGACTTGTGCCTCATAAGAAGGCTTAGAATCACTCAGCGTGCGGAGTATATCTACGTGATCAAATCAGAAATGAGGAGATCCGTAGGAGAACTAGAGTTACCGACATAGCTCAACAAGTCGTGAAGTTAAAGTGGCAATGGGCAGGGCACATAGCTCGGAGAACCGATGGACGATGGGGTCTTAAGGTGCTGGAATGGCACCACCGTAGGTGCCGCACCGTAGGTGCCCCGACGAGGTGGACAGACGGCATCAGGCGAGTCGCTGGGAGTCGCTGGGGGTAAGCGGCCCAGGACCGTGGATTGTGAAACTCCCTACAATAGACCTATGTCCATCCAGCAGTGGACGTCAATTGGTTTAAATGATGATGATGATGATGATGGACTTGACTCCTATCCACTCATCTTCTGTATGATTAAAATGCTTGTAAATGTTGATGTTGGAAAAGAGCAACTACTGAGTTTTTTCGGCTTCTTCTTGATAATAATATATGCCTTCCTAAACGGTGGTAGAGTCACTACCAACAGACTGACTAAAGTAGCCTTGATAAAAGCCATTAAAAAATAAATTGAATTTGAAGTTTACTGGAAATAAATGATGTTTATATGATGTGGATTCGAGTTTATATATTCATATACAGGAAATTCCCCAAGATATGTTTATAGATTTCCTTAAGATGTTTTCCTTTATAGAGACACACAACACTTGTTGTAATTTTACACTAATAGGTTCCAAATCTTAATATATATAAATCTCCTATCACAATGTTTGTCCGCGATGGACTCCTAATCTACTTAACCGATTTTAAATTAAATTGGCACACCGTGAGCAGTCTGATTCAACTTAAGAGATAGGATAACTTAGATCTTTAATTATAGTCGCAATTTTATTTTATTGCAAATTATTTGTCTATAATTAATTGACAGTCACATGTTATATATATACTACTATACTCATAGGCTTAGCGATACTGAATACTTTAAAAACAAAATCAAACGCAGACGAAGTCGCGGTCAACAGCTAGTTGTTTAATAAATCTTTCTTTATAAAATATCCAACACCTAAAACATGCGGCGGGGGAATGATAGCCTGGAAAAAATTATAGTTACGGGCAACACCGAAGGCAAAAGACCTAGAGGCCGGTCCCCAAAAAGATGGGCAGACCAGCTGAAAAAATCAAATTCAGACCGCTTCTATTAATTTAATTCATGTTCATCACACAAACAAACAAAACAGACGGCCGATTGGCGCAGTTTGCAGCAGATTCCCACAACTGGCAAATGTTTGTGTGATGAGCATGAATGTTTTTCAGTGTGGGTGATATTATCTGTATATAAATACTTAGAGTATGTTTATTCTAAGTATTTATGTATATTATTTATAAAAAATATTCATCAGTCATCTTAGTACCCATAACACAAGGTACGCTTAAATTGGGGCTAGATGGCGATGTGTGTATTGTCGTAGTATATTTGTAAAAAAAAAAAAAAAACCAGTTGTAGGAATCGAACCCAATGCCTTGGACTCAGAAAGCAGGGTCGCTGCCCACTGTGCCAATCGGCCGTGAAATAATGTGGTCTCAGTTCTTGTGAAGTCTACCAATCCACTAGGCCAGCGCGGTGGACTATGGCCTACACCCTTCTCATTCTAAAAGTGAGTTTAGTGAACTGATAGCGGAACGATGATGATGATGAAGCCAGCCCCCTTTAAAGCAACACGTTGGCTCAGTTTTATAAATCTATTTCTCGCTTAATAGTTAGTGAAATGAACGGGATATACAAACACTTACGTAATGCACACGTGACCGTAAAATATGCTAAAACCATGCAAAGCGCACTGTCGTAAATCCTCGTAAAATGCTAATATCTAAATACCTAGTTAAATATATTTAGTTTTGACTGCTAGACATCGTAGGATATTACAATCTGTATATTAAAACTTTCTACTCCTTTTTACGAAAATTTCGCTTTTAAAGGAGTGTGAAATTTCCACTACTTGTACTGTATACAACCAGTATATACAAAAGAAAACACCCTGTAAAATATTAAATCAAAAAAGCATATTTATTTTTCCATACAAACATAATTAAAACTCGCTTAGTGTCTACTTATGACAACCCTATTGCAGATAAAAGACCGACACGCGCATAGCACTTACGCTACGCGATGCGTACCTAATAAAGTGACAGGAGTCACTTGATTTTACTGTTTCAGTAAAAACCATGGCAATGGTTTACTTAAAAGCTATTACCGTTTCGGTTTCACAGATAAGTCTCAGATACAGTAAATCACGCATATAACATCCAAATCAATAAAAAAACATTAACCACACTACTGCGTATTTGACACGCATACGCAAATGTACTCTTTTTGATCTTTTATTGGACTATAATTTTTTTATCAAGCAAATTAACAGTGCAGCCTAACCGTTTTAAAAGACAATGTAAAATGGTGATAACAAATAAAAACCCGGCTCAGTTTTTCTTGGGTTTCTTCTTAGAGAAGGGCGCGTTTGGAACCCTCGTTGCTTTAATTTTAAGTTTACAAATGGGTATAAAATAAATAAATATAAATATTCTACGACAATACACACATCACCATCTAGTTCCACAATAAGCGCAGCTTGTGTTATGGGTACTAAGATGCCTGATGAATATTTCAATGAATAATATACATATATACTTATAATATACATATAAACACCCAGACTCTGAAAAGCATTCATGTACATCACACAAACATTTTCCAGTTGTGGGAATCGAACCCACGGCCCTGGACTCAGAAGCAAGGTCGCTGCCCACTGCGCCAATCTGCCGTCAAAGTTAATAGTTAGTAGTTATCGGGATCATCTCACTACTATACAGAGTGTGCCCCCTCTCTCGTACGATCAGCTTTATAGAGCTTAGTCCCACCACACCGCTCTGATGTAGGTTGGCGGGCTTTAACTTTTTTTCAGAAATAAGTGCTAATTACTGTACTCGAAAGCGTGTTCCCGGAGGTGGATAACGCAAGTTTCCAAACTCCTGGAGCTGGAAATCCGATTACGGATTACCTGATAATTTTAGCCCGACTTGAGAATGGAATACACGACGTCGCGATAAGTTGTCAGACATGTTAAGCACTGTACCAAAGAGGCAGTCCTACTTAACATTCATTCTTATTAGCATTTCATGTTCATCCTCATGAAATGCTAATAAGAAAATAGTTAAAGTATCAGCAGTGTGTTTTGTAATGGAGAGAAATGATATTGCTATAGGTAGATTGACAGAATAAACCGCTGTGCCAGGGAGGCACAGCGGTTAGCACTATGGTTCTAAGTGAGAGGTCCCGTATACGATCTCCGGCAGAGGCAATTTCGGAATTAATAATTTTCTCTGGTCCGCCCTGGTCTGGCTTCGGGCGTGGCTAGTTACCATCATATCGATAAAGAAGTGACGCCAAGCGATTAAGCGGTCTGGAACGATGCTACGTAAACACCGATTGCTCAAAAATTTTATTTTATTTCGACAAGTATAAAAACAGTTTCCTTGGCTAATTTCGGCCACGGAGTTCAATGTCCAGGGAAATTTATCAACTATCCGGGAGATATTCTAGTGCCTATATGTGCGCAAACGCGTGTGCACTCTCCATTCTCTAACTCTCATAATCCTTTTTTTCCCGCTACAAGTTAGTCCTTGACAGTCTAAGATGGTAGCGGGCTAACCTGTTAGGGAGTATGGTAGTCATACCCCTAATCATGTTCTACACGACATCGCACCGGAACTTCGTCGGTAAGATGGTAACTAGCCACGGCCGAAGCCTCCCACCAGACCGGACGAAAGAAAATTCAGAAATTATGAATTCCCAAATTGCACCCGCCGGGAATCGAGCCCGGGACCTCCTGTTTAGATTCACAGCGCTCACCATTGCGCCAGGGGGGTCGTCAAAGTCCGAGGGGACAGCAGCTCCGATACATTCAGAAAGAGATCAGGCCAGCTGCTTGACTTACTCTCCGAGGCACTCAGATGAATCACATCCAAATTCCAATCTCCGGACTACTATTAAAAAACGCTTGGTAGATAAACCCAATAAAAAAGAAAGCGGCGTTAGCCCAGTGGGTAGAACTTCGACTTCACTTTCCAGGGACCGAGTTCGAATCCCAGCACACACCTCTAACTTTTCTATGTTATGTGCGTTTTAAGCAATTAAAAATTCATCAGCTTTCACTAGCAACGGTTAAGGAAAACATCGTGAGGAAACCTGCGTAATGTTCTCAAAGAGTCCACCAATCTGCTCTTTGCCAGCGTGGTTATATGACGATGTTGATGAAAGCAATACTATTCATTGGCCCGATGGCATCGAACCCAGGACCTTGTGATCTGCAGTCGATCATGCAAACCACCAGACCAACGAGGCAGTTAAACAAACTTATAAAGCAAGTGGATTTTCTGCAAACGTAAAGTTTTTCAAAGATATTTTTTTGAAGAATTGCTGCCTAAAACATATCTTGTGTTTTTCACAGGTGTTTATAAAGTTGTTAGGTTTCAGCTATTAGTTTCCTATCATGAAATTATAAGTTCCAAACTAGGGTTAGGAAATATTTCAACACCCCCCTGGTAACCCTAAAAATGACCACGACAGAGGGAACTCAAAAAATCACAGATATATACCAACTCGAGCCGGGATTTGAGCCCAAGACCTGTAATTTCAAAGCGAGAACCGCTGCACCACAGGCAATATATATCAATAATCTCCCAATTTATTCAAATGTCAAGTCTAAAAAAAGTCATAGGATTCTATTTTAGGATTTCAAAGAACTAGTTTGTTGTTAAATCAATATTGTATTTATAATAATATATCCATAAAACAGCTCCTACTTTTTTTTAAATACCTTGTTTTTAACTCTATCTATAATCCTAAAACTAAATGACGTTCGTAAATTAAAGTTATATGTTAAAAAAAAAAGAAATATATCCATTAAAATCAGTTCAGCGGTTTTTGTAAGACGGCCCGAAGACCGGCCAGACAAACATTTGGGTCACTTTTTCTGACTCTACATTTTGAATAGTGCAGTCCACTCGTATAGACAATCAATACTTTTCCCAATCAATCTACAATCTATATCAACTTATTCATCGCACTTAAAATACCTTGTATGTGTGTCAACATTATATATACTCAATCTCACATCCACAAAGTTTGTTTTTAGTTTCATAGAAAAAATGACTTCAACTTTTTCATCGCATGAAACAATTTTAATTTAAACGCAAGAAAAATTGACATTATCTAGTTACAATTTTAAAAAAATATTTTTCCAGTAAATCAATTTTTTGACTATTTCAATATTTTTAACCTCTCCAAAAAAAAATCTTTTTCTTAATTTTGATAGTTCCTTAAAAGGAAAGCAAAACTTCTACTGACGGAATTTAAGCAAGCAGTTATGGAAGTGCTTGCTTTTTTTAACATCACAGTAAATGGGCCACTATCCATTTCAAAAGTTTTGATAGAACCCCGCATTTAGAAAACCTGTTAATATTTTTTCCAATCAATAGAAAATTAAACGCATCTAAAACTTAATAAACTAAACTTTAATCACATTAAGTATGGTTATTAATGAATTCAACTAACTTGTATCCGGAGAGGTCGTCAAATCGGTTGCGCTTTCGAAATACCGTTCAGTGTTAGGTATTTTTCATAACCAAGCGTTCCCATGTAACTATAATCCTCGGAACCTTAGATATCACTTGCGGTCCATGTAACTTTGCACTGGTAACACATACAAACTGTAACAGATACTTAAGTATTTCCCTGAGAACTAGAAGGCACAAAACACTGTCACTCTATAATTCCACCACACAAAATATTATAGAACTGTTTAAACAAAACCTCTTTTATTGGGGGAAATGAAGTCGGATTAAATTATAGATTAAAGATAGAAAAACTAAAAGAAAAACTTTTTTAATAAAAATTATATTTGCAATAGTGACCTGATTATTTCGCGAAATTAACGGGAAGCTATAATATTTATGGTAATAAATAATGAGGCGGTTAATTCGAGCCGCGCGAAAAAAGAAATTTTAAAACAGAACCGAAATTATCAGATTACTGTCGCCAGGCGAAACTTTTTTCGGCGAACTTTTTTGCTTGAAGCGTTTCGTAACCGCATGTTGAACTGAAATCGGTCCAAATCAGACTGGGCACCGACCGCGTGGACCGCACAACACTTCTACACACGTACATGCATATGCGAAATTTTCATACACATTTTCCACGCCGTCTGCAATGTTATGCAACTACGGTAAGATTTTCCAAGACTTTTCCAACTGAAACTAGGTGTGTTTTCAACGAAAAAAAAAATTTTGTTTAAATATTCTATAATATTCGGTGGTGTTACACTTTACCGAAAGCAGTTTATCGTAAGCGTTTGGTGCTCGCGTGCGTGGACATCACACGACCGGCGCGTGCCGAGTCTCGCGCAATACTGAGGAACTGTAAGAGTGAGATTCAAAGCGGTCGTATCGTACTGCCTGAGCGAAACTACTTCCAAAAGCTCGTAAGCGCAACTATTTCCTGAAAATAATACTTTTATTTTTAAAAAGTGGCAATAGTAGAGTTAGATAGAGCTAATTTTTAGGCATAATAATTATATATTTACACTCTATTTCTTTAGTTCTTGTTTCTCTATGTATGTACTAAGACTGGTGATAGCCTTGTGTGTAAGGCTGCGGCGTATCTTTCGTAGAGGCCGAGTTCGTTCTCCGGCACGAACCTGCACCTCTATCTTTTCGGAGTTATTTGCGTTTTTAATTTAAGCAATTATGTATATATAAAACCTGATAAAGTTCTTTATAATGTTCCCGAATGCATGAGAACTATAGATATATAATATATATATCAAAATTTAATATGCATAGTGCATATATATATAAGTATATATTAAAGCCTAACACTGCAAGTGTAAGGATATTATGTTTTTACATACGAGCGGTGGTAGCGCATTGGGAGCTCGACTTCATTTTCGGGGGGCCGAGTTCGAATCCCAGCATGCATACCTCTAACTTTTCTAAGTTATGTGCGTTTTAAGTGTCACTTGCTTCAACGGTGAAGATAAACATTGTGAGGAATCCTGCATGCCTGAGAGTTCTACATAATGTTCTTAAAGGCGTGTGGAGTCCACCAATCCACACTGGGCCAGCGTGGTGGACTACGGTCTTAACCTTTCTCATTGTGGGAGGAGACCCGTGTTCTGTAGTGGGCCGGTAATGGGCTGATACTTGATCATGATGATACCATGAAATAAAGTAAAACAATCTTTTGGATCTCTATCAGACCCTAATACCAACTTTATGTTTCTTCAGGCGCAAACACTTGATTAGTGTAAATATATTTATCTAAAAACACAATTTCATCCTCCATATTTTCGGTTCGCTAGATTTTTTTTGGAAGTGAAATTAAGTGTGTAACTTAATTTTCTCGAAAGTACCGGAACGCTAAATTGGTGGCCCATCTTTGGGGTAGGAACTAACTCTTATACCATATATACAAACACTTACCAAAGGTAGCTACAACTACCTTTGGTAAGTGCAGAGAAACTTATAACAATAACTCTCAACGCTGCGCCACGAAAGGTCACAAAAAATAATGTATTCTAATAATAGAAAACCGAGGAAGCCCTAAATTTAGCGGTTTAAATACCTTTTCTGAATGGTTTAAAAAACCGACGTTTTTAAAAAAATCTAATTTCAAAAATTCTAAATTCATTTTTTCATTCATTCATTTCAAGTAAGCCTAATACAAGCACTTTTGAAACGTCAAGGCTGTCTGTGTGTAGTGACTCTACCACCGGTTCGGAAGGCAGATTCTACCGAGAAGAAGCCGGTAAGAAACATTTTAAAATTCATTTTTCTGTCTTGTGAGAGATGAAAGCGGAGCCGGATGCTTCCAAGCAACCTTGTCATTAAGAAATTCATCAATTGTATACTAAACTCGCTGTAATAAATGTTTTTAACACATTCTTTAAACTTATGCATTGGTAGGTCCAAAATTACCTTAGGAATCATATTATACAAGCGTATACTCAACAACTAAGAAGCAAGAAATAAATATTTTCAACAAAATTTTTAAGTTAGTGCCAAGTAAAATGTAAATTAATACGTATAGCCAAAGAATTAAGAACATACAAAATCCTCATTTAGCCATTGCATTGTGTCAAAAACCAGAGAAGACATCCACAGCACGTCTCACTTCAGACCCGCGTAATGTTTCTAGCTAAAAACTTTTCCCATATTCTCCCAGTTTATGGTAAGCGTTTGGTTTGGTTATGGTTGTCGTTACGAATAATTACTGTGAACTGCCAAATAAATGTGGAGTGGTTTTTGGTGCTTCACTATTAGTCGTTTACACGGTTTCTGGATGTTCTTAATTCTATGAGTATAGTTTATGTACTTTGTATACGGTTCCCATTTATATAGTACCAAAGAAAGTATCTAGTAATTTCTACTTTTTAATGGCACCGAATATTTATTTCTCGATTTTTGTTTTTTTTAGAAAATCGGTATTTTTTTGTCAAAAAAAATTATCCTTGCCTATAAATAGGTCTAATTTATGATAGCTAAATGTCAACCACTCACTCATCTTTTACAAAATATTGTTTTTCCCGAAGCCAGGGTTGTTACCCGAGGTGTTAATGAAAAAAATATATATCTAAATTTAAGAGAAACTGTGACTGCAATAATTTGAACGTTACAAGCAAAAATTAACTTTCAGTGCAATACATTCAAAGAAAATTGTATACAATTTTAGAATCAATTACCGGTTGATATCTTCGGGGATTTCTCTAAAAAAGTTCAAAGTTTGTATTTAGCGAAGGTTTATTAAAAAGTCGTTTTATGGTATAAAGGATTACGTAAACGATAAAAAAGCTTGGGTTTTGTACTATTGCTCTAGTCAGATTGCTTCTTATTTTGAAATGACAATGTGAGATAGTGATAACAAAAAGAACTCGTGAACACGATTTTTTTGAGGGCTTCTTATTAGACCAGGGCGCGTTTGGAACCCTCGTAGCTTTAGTTTTAAGTTTACGAATGTAGTTATCGCCATCACTACTCACTACTAAGTAAATATTTTGTATTTTGTTGTTACATACGCATCAAAAGTGCCATCTATGTGCCTATTTGAATAAAGAAATATTTGACTTTAGCTTTGAAAATGGTTGAGGAGTTCTCCCGGCACTTACTTTCTTACCTAATATTATATACTATTAAGCGAAGCGCAACCCGCGTTATACTATATACTTATTGTTGTATAGTTTCAGTGGCCATCAAAAAATACTCAAATCGCAATGGATATTTTTCCAGGAGACCGTAAACATATTAAAATGGCGCCCACCTCTGAGGCATGATACCAAACAAACAAAAAAAACATCAAAATCGTTGCATAATTGGCGGAGTAATTGCTTAACAGTACAAACATACAGTGGAATTGAGAACCTCCTCTTTTTTTAAGTCGGTTCGTAAAATTTAAACTTGAGGTAAAATTATTTACTCAAGTTAAGCTCTTAATTAACTAATTTAACAGACCAAATGGATAGATCGATCGTATGAATTCAATCGCTACTTAAATTTTATGGTTTTAGTCTAGAATTCTCGATATCCATTACACCACGTTATGCTATTATGTACCGTGTACCGTATACCTATATTATATACCGTGCTTAGTTATTTGCAAGTTTATTAAACTAATACAATATATTGTTTTACCACGAAAATTAATGTACCGGTTTTTAGGATTAAGTAGTTTTTTGAATAAGTAAAAAAATCACGTTGAACGGAGTCCGGAAAAATTTAATATAGGAATTTAAAAAAACTGTGCCAAGTGTGCAAATCAGACTCGCGCAGAAGTGTTTCGTACCATTGTTTTAAAAAATGGAAAACCTTTTATGTCTGTTGTATTAGAGTAAATTTTATTTTATTCTGTCTGTTAGAATTTTTTGTATAAAGCAGAAACAGTAAAAAATTCAGCTGTCTCACTATCTCTTAGTAATAGGGTCCCGTTAATGTTTGTTTTAGAAAATATCTTCACAATCACCCAAAATGGTACCGAGAATGGTATGCCATCGACCACCACGCGTATGAGAGAACCGTTGAAACAAGTGATATTTCGATCGCTTAAATAAAAAACGCACATTACTCCGAAAAGTCAGTGGTGCGTACCGCCTTTCTTCTTCTTAGTCGGTTCGCTCTTGTAAAAGCGGTCGTAGTCGAGGACACGTAAGTATTTTGGCACGCTTGATCATCCATCGCCACTCCTTTGGCAGCTGCCTTCCTTGCACACTCATCGGGACAGCCACTGTTCTTCCGCGTGATCTGGTGCCTTCGATTCTTCCTTGGACAACCCGACGTTCAATGGAGTCATTGTCTCATACGTGAACAAAGATAGTGAGAATACGAGCCTGTTCTATGGAGGATAGACGGATAGACTGGTTTCTTTAGTTGCTAAGAAACAACCGAATTGAATGTTAGTCATCGTCAAAAGCCTGTGACAGTCCACTGCTGGAATAAAGGCCTCTCCCAATGGAAGGGTTTGCCCATAATCACCACGCTGGGCAGGCGGATTGGGGGTCGCAGTAAATGGTAGTACTAGCACTGAGTACGCTGTTACCCGCTCTCTGTTATAAACCTTTAGTCGCCTCGTACGACACGCACTGGGAGAGTAGGGTTGGTGACAACTGTATTCTGATCTGCCGTCGCCACACGGCCAGTGGCGTGCATAGAGGGTATGCACAGGGTATGCAGATTATATTAAATGAAGAAAATCTCCAGTACGAGTTATAAAAATTTGAGGGTAGGCTTTTTATAACTCTAACAAAGCCTATCCTTAGGTTTATATAACTCGTACTGGAGATTTTTTAAATTTTATATCATCTGCATACCCTGGGCATACTCTATGCATGCCACTGCACAGGGCTAAAGTAAATAAGTAAGAACTAGAGCAGAAATAATGTTTATCTTAAAACACAACTTGGATTCTCTTATTCTAATACTAGAAGGATAAATAGCTTAGTGGATACAGACAGTAGGCCGAACCGGCCTACTGTCGAGGGGACCGAGTTCGCTCTCCGACAAGAATTTCTAACTTTTCGGAGTTACGTGTTTCGAGCATTTAATCATCACTAGCTTGGTGAAGGATCATCGTGAGGAAACCAGCATGCTAAAGAGTTCTCTATAATGTTCCCGAAGGCGTATGAAAACTACCGCTCCGCAATCGGCTAGTGACCAGGACAGTCTAAACCATTTTTAATTATTTTCAATGAAGGAGTCTTAGGCTCCGAAACGGCTGGACCGATTTCAATGAAACTTTCAGGGAATCTCCGGATTGACTTGGCGAGTAATCCTGTAAAGTTTGGTGACGATCGGAGCACTCCTATTTTTGAACTGTCAAACTGTCAAATACAGCTTTTATTTACTATGATGATATTCTATTGTTGGGTGTACATGGGTGTAGATAATGATCTTCACCCGCTCGAGAAGAGAATAGAAGATAATGAATACGGAGAGAAATAAATGATTTAATATATTATGACTTAAATTAATAATTTAATGATGTAAGTTTATTGTTTAAATAAAATAAAGCAAAATCGTCAAAAATAAGTTACCTGTTGCCTTAGTATGGTGTGCTTTTTTTTTGTAAATGTTACCCTACCCTACCCTAAATTTTATAGATATTTCAAAAATGTTTTATTCATCTGAAAAAAGGTCTACATGAATAAAACATTACAGGCACTTATGAAGCGTTCATACATTTAAATGTTACACTAATGTTATTGATTGTGATAACTGCTTTCATTTACTTAAAACTAAACAGGGTTCCAAACGACCCTGGTCTAAGAAGAGCCCACAACAAACTTAGCCAGGTTTTTTTTAGTATCACCATCTCACAATGTAATTTAAAATGATTAGAAGAGCAACCTGGTTAGAGCAATAATTCACACCCAAGCTTTTTAAATATGATAGGACTTTTCTATAAGCTTACGTTCAATACAAACTTTGAACTTTTTAAGAGACATCTCCAAGATGTCAATTGGTAGTTTATTCTTACTTCTAATGTTTAAATTATTGCAGTCACATTTTTTCTTAAATTTAGAAATGTTTTTATGAACGTACATTAAATTTTCAAATATGTACTGACTAAACACTGTCATTATATTATGAATGCAGGATGGACTAAAAGGTATCGTACATCGGTATTTTTCGAATCAATCAATCATATTACAAAAATTTGGCTTTGGCTTTACAGCAAATTCAGTTTTGGTTTTCATAATATAGATATCATGAAATTCCTGGCTAATGTTGAGGTATGAAGTTAGAGCAATTCATACCAAAGCTTATTTATTGTGCATCCTTAATATTATAATAGAATTTTTCTATATTTGGGGATACAATTTTGTATCCCGCCTATGCTAGCCTTGCTGATCTGTATATATTGGGCCATCTGCCAAGCACGGCGAACACATCTATATCTTCTCCCACAGCTTTATCAACTCTCAGAGCATTGGCGCACCAAAGGAAATAATATCCAAATAATATATGTGTTATAATAAACGGGGGTAAACTTCTCCTGTTCCATGTTCCCATGCTTTAACAGGTGGACACGATAATTATATCCCCTGTCAGGGGAAATAATCGGGGGATATAATTTTCGTCTCCTGGCTGTGTCAGCCCTGCTGTAGGTCTTTTTTTTTGGCGTGGTGGAAAACCTTTATTGCTTTCTCCGACCCTTGGGCAGGACGAAGCATTGGCGTGCACTTCATACAAGCACAAAAGCACTCCAATCACTCATATTTTCGCATAACTCATAAAGGGCAAGGATTTTTCAATGTTATGCCATCTTCCATCTTTATGCATACCCTGGTCAAAAACCCGCACCACTGATATAAAATTGAAAAAATCTCCAGTACGGGTTCTAAAAAAACATAAGGATAGGCATTGTATGAGTTATAAAAGGCCTACCCTAAAGTCTTTATAACTTGTACTGGAGATTTTCTTCATTTTATATCATCTGCATACCCTGTGCATACCCTCTATGCACGCCACTGGGACGTAGGTTATTTGCGACTCCCCCCACTAAAGGGGTATACCCAAACTAAAAACCACCACGGCATGTCCCTCTTGTTGGCTTTGTTAGACGCCCGGGGAACCCGTTGTATACCTCCCGGACGCTGCTGTGGATCTCTTACCAATGAAGACAGTAAGTATTTATTATGTTCTTTGTTGTAGTTTACTTTATACTTTCATTTAATTATTTAGGTTTTGTTATTGTGGGTAAGAGCACTCTCAATGTCTGACAATGACATCTGACAAGCGGTGACAGATGACTTTGACTGACGTGTATTTGGTAGTTCGTTTAGAAACATTGAAGCATAGACTTTATAAGGCCTGCAACTCACTGTTATGTTTTATTTTTATTTTGTTATACGCAGTTTTGTTAATTGTTTTTTTTTTGTTTAACTTCAATATTTTCTGTGCAAATGTTTTAATTGTCTAGTATTCTTATATTTTCAAGATGCAGCTGGCGGATTAGGAAAATCTATATATTAATACCATAGTTAGTATTCTTTTTTTTCTTTTACTCTTTAAGTTTATATATATATTGCTTTATATTTGTTATTTTTATTGTTTTTTTTTTTTTATATTTATTATTTGATATATTATTTTATTCTATACAATGGCGTTGAACAGTATGGACAGTGATGTTTTTCTGTCTATGTCGTCTAGTGATGATAGTTTCCACAGTACATCTTTCCTTCCACTTGATAAAACTCTTGATTCTTGCTTCTCAGATTGTTTGAAGAACCTTAATGTCATTCATATTAATGCACAAAGTATCCCAGCTCATTATCCTGATATGCTTGCATCTTTTGATTCCCGTAACATACATGCTATACTAGTGTCTGAGTCTTGGCTTAAAACTTGTTTACCTTCTACCTCTTATTCGCTGCCAGGTTTTAGGCTTATTCGCAATGACCGTGTTGGTAAGGGGGGTGGTGGAGTAGCGATCTACTTGCGTTCTTATATTCCTTTTACTGTTATTAGTATGTCTTCACAACCCCCCTTAACTGATGCTGCTGAGCACCTACTTGTTGAAGTTCTTATTTCCCATACCAAAATTCTTCTTGGAGTGTTCTATTGTCCACCATACGTTTCTGATTACTTTCGTTCATTTGAATCCTTATTAGAGAAAGAAGTTCCTCTTTATAGCCACTCCATTATTTTTGGAGATTTTAATACTTGTTTACTCAAAAATGATTATCGCAGCAAGAAATTTTTGACTACAGTGGAATCCTGTAATTTGTCTGTCCTGCCCCTGGCTGCTACGCATTATTCTCCTGGTTGTACTCCTTCTCTTCTTGACCTTATTATGGTATCTTCTCCGGATTTCGTCTTTAAGCATGGCCAGTGTCCTGCCGATGCATTTTCTTATCATGATTTGATTTATCTTTCATATAAAATACGTTCACTTAAAGCAAAATCGAGGGTACTTCTGCGGCGTAACTTTGGAGGAATTGACAGCCGTCGCTTGTGTGATGATGCTAGTCATCTGGACTGGGCGGCTATCGCAGCTGTTGACTCAGTTGACCGCAAAATTGAGATATTTAATTCCCTGATAACGCAACTCTACGATACGCATGCTCCGTTAAGACCAATCAAGCTGAAACATCTACCGGCGCCTTGGTTATCAGAAGAGATAAAAATTTTAATGGACAAAAAGATTGCGGCGAAATATAAATACAAAACAAATAATACTGACGCTAACCGGGAAAAATATCATAAAGCACGGAATCGCTGTAATACATTGTGTAGGGATGCTCAACGACGCCATATTCATAAGTCTGTTGAAAGTGGTGATACTGCTAAAACCTGGAAGTTTCTTGAGTCTCTTGGAGTTGGTAAATCATCTCATAGATCTTCTATTAACGTTGATATCGAACTCCTAAATAAACATTTTTCTACTTCTGATACAATTAATAGTTCCGATAAAGAACGTACTCTTAGTATTCTTTCTTCCCACTCAACTCCTAACTTTTTACCATTTACCTTCGAGTCTTTTACTGAATGCGATGTTAAGAAGAGCATAATATCCATTGCATCGAATGCTGTTGGTGTAGATAGCATTACCCGTAATATGATCATTCCAATTCTTGACGTTGTTTCCCCTATTCTAACCCATATCTTAAACTCTTCCATTCTCTGTAGCAAATTCCCTGAAGAATGGAAGTTTGCTCAGATTATTCCTCTACCTAAAAAAAACAACCCTTCGTCGTTTTCTGATTTTCGCCCCATTTCTATATTACCATTTCTCTCAAAAGTTCTTGAAAAACTCGTATCTCAACAACTTAGTCTCTTTCTTAATAAGAATAACCTTCTCAGTTCTTTGCAATCTGGCTTTCGTCCTGGTCATAGTACGGCTACTGCTCTTGCTAAAGTAACTGATGATATTCGATGGGCGATGGATAACAAGCAGCTAACAATTCTTATTCTGCTTGACTTTAGCAATGCCTTTAATACAGTTGACTTTGACATCTTGCTTAGTCTTTTACGCTCTATTAACATATCTCCATCAGTAATAGACTGGTTTCGGAGTTACCTCAATGGCCGTCGACAGCGCATTCAGATTGACGAGTCCTTTTCGTCTTGGTGTGATGTAGCGGCTGGGGTACCTCAGGGTGGCGTGTTATCTCCTTTACTTTTTTCTATTTTCATTAACTCTATTACTCAAAACATCTCTTCTCTCTATCACATGTATGCAGATGATATCCAAATATATCGCTCATCTACCCTTCAAAATCTTGGTTCTGCTATTGCAGCTATAAATAATGATATGGCTGCAATTTCTGAGTGGAGCAGGCAATATGGGCTAAAGGTCAATCCTGCAAAATCAAAAGCTATCGTTATTGGTAGCTCAGGAATGATCGCGAGGGTTGATTGGCTGAGCATTCCTTCTGTTATTTATAATGGCATCGCTATTCCTTTTTGTGACTCTGTGAAAGATCTTGGTGTATACCTCGACCGGGAATTGTCATGGACAGTGCATGTCAAAGAGCTGAGTCAGAAAGTGTTTGTGGCGATGAGCTCGTTGCGAAGGCTGCAATCATTTCTTCCAATTCCGACCAAAGTTATGCTAGCACATTCTCTTTTTCTATCTATTCTCGATTATGCGGATGCAAGCTTTCTTAATCTGACCGAGGATCAGCTTAATAAACTTGAGCGTCTTCAAAATCTGGCTATTCGGTTCATATTTGGCCTTCGCAAATATGACCATGTTTCCGTATTTCGACAAAAACTCAAGTGGCTTCCTATTCGTCGTCGCCGGGATATGCATGTACTTTCTCTTCTGTACTGTGTGTTATTTCATCTAAATACTCCCTCGTATTTAAAAGAGAAGTTCACTTTTCTTGGTGAGCAATCTGGTGTAAGATCGTGCCGTGCGCTGACGCTGTGTATGCCTTATCATAAGACAAAATTTTATAAGCGTTCGTTTAGCGTACGAGCTGTGGAATTGTGGAATGCGCTTCCATTGAGCATACGACGATCCAAATCACTGGCGATATTTAAAAGAGCAGTTAAGGCCCATTATATTGTTAACGACTTTTAATAGTATGTATATATGTACTTACTCATTTATTGTATGTTAAAGTATTTAATTATGTAAGTGTTGTTATTATATATATTAGTTTATTTTTATATTTATTTATTTATTATATTATTTACTTTTTATCTATTTGTGCACACTAGTTTATGTATTGGCATGTAGTTATTTGCATGTATGTATTTTAATATTTGTACCACCAGCAGTCTATTCTCCTCTTCTTTTTTTTTTTCCTAATTCTAAGGTTGCCTGGCAGAGATCGCTATTAAGCGATAAGGCCGCCTTTTGTATTACTACTTCTTTCGATGTTTCTGTTTTTGTTATATTTTAAATGTTGTGGTATACAAATAAAGAGTTTAATAATAATAATAATAATAAGAGTTTTTTTTCAGTCCGCACTTACTACACCTCACTCCGAGGTGTAAAACGGTACTGCAATGTGTAATTTTTAAATTGACTTATCAACCAGTTTACCTCATAATCACATTAGAGGTACCTGCCTGTGAAACAATAAAAAGACGCCGCGACTCCCAAACGTTTCTGTCATCGGAAACAAGGCAACCTGTTAATTGATTTTCGATATGTGAACAACATTCCCCGGCCATATACAGCGCGGGCCCCACTTAAACCTCGGTTGGCACATTTCTGATGATTTAATAGCACCATAACGGGTACTGGGAAGCTTTGTTCCTGGGAAAGCGACGCGTGCCGAGGTTTTTTATGGGTGTAACAAAAAACTGTATTTTAAACGAATTTAAAAAAAAAAAAGATGAAGCGGTATCCCAGTGGGTAGGACTTCCACTCCACTTTCGTGGTGGCGAGTTCGAATCCCAGCACGCACCTCTAACTTTTCCAAGTTATGTGCGTTTTAAGTAATTAAAATATCACTTGCTTCAACGGTGAATGAAAACATCGTGGGGAAACCCGAATTCCTGAGAGTTCTCCATAATGTTCTCAAAGGTGTGTTAAGTCCACCAATCCGCACTGGGCCAGCGTGGTGGACAAGTACGTACATTATGAGTACCTACAAATCAAGGGTGAATAGCCACCTTTAAAGCGCTCCACCTTAAGCTGTATCCTCCAAGTCCTTACCATCAGGTGTGATGTCAGTCAAGCGCTCATCTATGTAAAATTTTTTTTATCGATTAGGTTATATTTTACATGTATTGTGATTTTTGTTTCGAAAAGTTCCATTTGGTCCAGTGAAACTGTTTATGACGAATAAATATATATATAGCTAGTATATATATATTATATTATATATATATCTAGTATATATATATATATATATATATTATATTATATATATAGCTAGTATATATATATATAACACCGTGAGCAGTCTGGTCCAACTTAAGAGATAGATAGCTTAGATCTTTAATTATAGTCGCAATTTTATTTTATTGCAAATTATTTGTCTATAATTAATTGACAGAAACTTGTTATAAGGCTTAGCGATACTGAATACTTTAAAGCTATAGCTATAAAATTGCGACTACAATTAAAGATCTAAGCTATCTATCTCTTAAGTTGGACCAGACTGCTCACGGTGTGCCAATTTAATTTAAAATCGGTTAAGTAGTTAAGTCCATCGCGGACAAACATTGTGATAGGAGATTTATATATTTTAAGATTTTTATAAATACCGTTCGTTATTCTAAATAGTAGCAAGGAAAGAACCTAGTAAATTTTACATTTTACTCGGCACTGACGAGTTTTTGATGACCTATCTGGCGCAGCGGTGAGAGAGCGGAGGCTCCAAGTTCGATAAATTTGAAAATATATAATTAAAAAAAAACTCTGGTCCAGCGGCTCCTTGTCGCTTGATGTCGCCCCCGGGAATGAAAATCAACTTCAAATATTCTTTATTCATGTAGGCCTATCAAAGGCATTAATAAATCTCTTCGTGAAAAATTTAAAGAAAAAGGGTTTACTTACAGTAGTTTCGCAATATATAATTTAAACTTTGCAATACCAAACAATTGTTTTTATAAAAAAAAATGTGGATATGAACAATACACTCACTAATAAAGGGACATAAATTGGTTAGGGACATAAGCTTATCTCTCAAAGACTCTCTTTGGCCCATTTTATATGTTGCACGAAAAGCCCTCTACTGCAATACAAAAATAGAATCAATATCAGCAGCATTACCCTACAATAATAGTAATGTTAAGTATATCTAAGTCGGACATTAAGGAGAGGTTATATGTAAAAATCTTTGACACAAAAGAAAAACCGTGCTCGTCTTCTCGTTGTCTCTGCAAGGATGCTGGCTACTGGATACATGCTCTTCCTTGTGCCAGCCAGTTAACGAATCTACTGTTTTGAAGAATGGCAGTTACCTTATCCTAAGCGATTTATATGCAACATCGTACCGGGACGCTAAATCGCTCAACGGGCACGTCTTTGGTGGTCGCTAGCCACGGCCGCAGCCTCTCAAAAGACCAGACAAGTGAAAATTAAGGAATTATTAATTCCCAAATTGCGACTGCTGGGAATCGAGAGCTGTTCAAATAATAAATAATTCAATGGTTATATTTAATAGATTTTATTAGATACATTAAACTAATGTGATGCGGGTGCACTTCTTTACCAAAAAAAAAAGTAAGATGGTGAGTTACACACACACAGAAAAAATAATTCGTAAAAAAGTAATTTACAGATTATGTATGAAGTGCCAATTGACGAAGTCATGTGTAGCGTTTTTGTCTAACTCGCACCTATGGAGGGTAGAGGTAAGGAGAGTCAACTTATATGGGAGAAAAGTTGAAAAAGTGTCCAGTTGTATGCGCTAAATAACAGTTCAAAAATCCTCCACAATAGCGCTGGTGGATGCACAGGGTATGGTATGAATGTAGCAATCGTAGATGAATTGAAGTAAGCCGAGTTAAAAAATTTAATGTCATTATCGACTAAAGTAGTTAATTATTGAGAATTTCAACAACTTACGTTGTACAAAATATTGTGGTAAATATAACCTTACTTCCTTGTTTATTTTTCAAGCCTACTCTAACAATATTTGGTTTGGCGCTTCTTTTAAGAGTTACCTTGATGCAAATGTGGCGCCCTCCTAATTTAATACATTTTGACGACACTTTTTCATATACACAGATGATCCTCCTTACCTCTACCCTCCATACTCGCATCCTAGTACTGCCACCTAAAAATGAGGTTTAAAAGATAAGTTTCATATTAAAGCCACAAGATGGCGTTCGTGGTATATAAAATTGCTATTAAAATATCACAACCTTACGTTTCACGTTTAATTTTAATTTCCATGCATTTGTTTAAAAAAAATTAAGAGTTTTGAACGAAAGATCCAATTATTTCTAGACGAATCCATAGACAACATAATTTGAAGATTTGTTCCTAGTGTGGCGACTTAAAATAATTAAAATCGATGATCGATCGAATATCGATATCGGCTGGACGATAAACGTTACTTGCAAAAATTTATTAAAGTTACTCGTACCTACGTAGGTAACTTTGTCATTTAAAAAAAAGTTGAATTTTCGTGCAACTCAATGTTTTAACCTGTATTATTGTTTTTTTTTCCTTTGTTTTTGCTTTTGCTTTTTGCTTTTGTTTAAAAGGCATGTGAAATTTATTTGATTAAAACGCACATAACTCAGCAGTCCTTCGCAAGAGGAATATGCCGGGGATCTACGCTTGGCTCTCATCATCATCATCAAATCAATTACCGGCCAACTGCAGGGCACGGGTCTTCTCCCATAATGTGAAGGGGTTAACATTAAGGGCCGTGGTCCACTACGCTAGCCCAGTTGGTGGACTCCACACATTATGGAGAACTCTCAGGCACGCCGGTTTCCTCACGATGTTTTCCTTCACCGTTGAAGCAAGTGATATTAGTTAGATTACTTAAAACGCACATAACTTATAAAAGTTAGAGGTGTGTGCTGGGATTCGAACTCGGCCTCCCGAAAGATAAGTCGAGCTCCCACCTACTGGGCTATTACTGCTTGTTAAATTATTCTTTACACTTAACTTAATAAAACTTATTATGAATGCAGGATGGACTAAAAGGTATCGTACATTGGTATTTTTCCGAGCAATCAATCATATTACGAAAATTAGGCTTTATTAGCTATACAGCAAAGTCAGTTTAGATTTTCTTAATATAGATATTATGGGATTCCGCAAAGTGACGCCTGCTTCTATCCAATCAATCAATTTTATTTCATTGCTGATATAGGTGAAGAAAAATTTGTAGATCTTAACTTTACCGCGCCAAATTGGTATGTAAATTGGCATGCAAATTATTATTAGCGCAATATTGGTACAATTGAGATATTGACATTAACAATAAAATTATTTACAATTATTATAAAATAATGTTAATAATAATACGGTTAACAAATAATAAATTACAAATAACTTAATATGGGCACATGTCATAGAATACAATCAATTAATTTCATTTTAAATATTCATCAATCTTATAAAAGGGATGTTTGTTTATAAAACCTCTTTTAAAACAGTTTAGTTCATTTATTAGTTTCCTCAGGTAATTTGTTGAATATTTTTATCGCCTTAACTTATTTAGTATCAAACTATCGATACATCGATGTTTCTTTACAAACCTAAGTAGTGTTGACTGTTTTTGAAATAAAGAAAAATACCCAAAGCTAAAATTTAGAAACTTAAAGCAAAAACGGTAGAACCGTTACAATCACTGTGTATTGTAGTTTCTTTGGTCTTTTTTGTAAGTAATAATTGCTATAATAAACAGTTAATCTGTTTAACCTCTGTGCTGTAACCATGCTACTTGGTTAGGTTATTCTTACAGCTCGCTTGGTGTAGTAATGTTTAAGAATATTTATAAACTTAGTAAATTGTGTAAAAAATCCAGTTTTCGTTATTTTAGTGCTAACATAAACTTGTTAAAATATCAAAACATGAAGGTTAGTTTTTAAAACTTTATTCTACTTTTAGCTATCGGCAAGCTATTAAGATTCCTGTGGATGGCTTTGGTTACACGTAATCACCATCATATCAACCCATTACCGGCCCACTACACGGCACAGTCTGCTCCCACTGTGAAAAAGGTTAAGGCCTTGTCCACCGGCCCGATTAGTAAACTCCACACGCCTTTGGGAATATTATGCAGAACTCTCAGGCATGCAGGTTTCCTCTAGATGTTTTCCTTCATTTTAAATTAGTGATATTTGAATTACTTGAAAACTTCTACTTGTACAAGCTAGGCAATTTATTTGCTAGCTTGGCTTTCAATTTTTTATGGGCCTCATAAGAAAGCTCAGAGTCACTCTTCGGGCGATGGAGAGAGCTATGCTCGGAGTATCTCTACGCGATCAAATCAGAAATGTGGAGATTCGTTGAAGAACCAGAGTTACCGACATAGCTCAACGAGTCGCGAAGCTAAAGTGGCAATGGGCCGGGCACATAGTTCGGAGAAAGGATGGACGTTGGGGTCCCAAAGTGCTGGAATGGCAGCCCTGAACTGGTAAGTGCAGCGTTGGTCGGCCCCCAACGCAGTGGACAGACGACATTAAGCGCGTCGCAGGTAGCCGCTGGATCCAAGCGGCTCAGAACTGTGGAACTTGGAACTCCCTACAAAAGACCTATGTCCAGCGGTGGACGTCTATCGGTTGATGTGATGATGATGATGATGATGATGGCTTTCAATTTACCTATTCATTTTAAAATATTCTAACCTAACCTGTTGGTTGGTAAGGTAGTATTTCAAATGCAGTTGCACTGATCCCTTGCCACATTAATTGTTAAGAATTAAATTTTTCTATTAAATATTCTCATTACTGGCTGAAAGTTAAAGAATTTGGCTGTGTCCAACCCTGTGCACCATATTAAATGATATGCAGCCAGTTTAAGTTATTATCACTAACATGTGATAATAAGGGAAGGTCCGTAGCTGCCGGTGCTGACCAGGAGCGGGTCTACTTACCGGTCGCCTGATGGAACGCTGTATAAAGCAAATCATATGTACCGATGGGTTTAACTTAATTGTCAAATATGTCAAGAAAAAAAAAACGTGATAATAAACAAGTCACTTGCTTAACCTATGTAATCTTATATAGTGCAATATAAAAAGACTATACCATACTTGATTATAGGAAATAAATGAAAACTCATTACAATCCTGGAATGAGAAGGGTGTGGAGCGTAGTATACCAAGCTGGCCAAGTGGGGATTGGTAGACTTTACAGTCCTTTGAGACATCAATATAAACAACTCTCAGGTTTCCTTACAATACTTCCCTTCACCATTAAAGCAAATGTTATTTTATTGCTTAAAACACACATGAGTTTTAGAGGTGCGTGTCATGTATCAAACTTCCTAACCATTATAATATAAACACTTGAGAGTACAACAGAAGGTTCCAGCCGACCAAGTACGGAGACAAGTCCAGGGAAAGAAGAAGATAAACGCTTGAGATTATATATTGGTTTATATTGTTACAGATTGGTACCCATGATGGAGTCTTCCACTGCGATGAGGTCCTTGCATGCTTTATGCTCAAGCAGCTACCAGAATATAAAGATGCTGAAATCGTCAGAAGTAGGGACCCAGAGAAGCTCAGGTATTTGAGTTTAGCTTACATACCTAGGAAAACAACTGTATAAACTATCATTATATGCAATTTAGAGAAATGATTATTATTTTTAAGTCAAGTATATTTAAATTTTTAACATAAAATGAACTTGTTATGCGATGACATCACATATACCAGATACCTGAGTATGAGTGCAGAACATGGATCTTTTGTTTGTAAAAGTTTGGTGTATAAAACAAAAGTTAAGGCACTTTTACATTTTAGTTGCCTATTTTATTTCTTTATCATGAATGCTGTACCCATAACCTTAGTACCCTTTTTGCAAGCCTTGCATATTTGTTACAGTACCTGTGACATAGTGGTGGATGTAGGAGCCGAGTTTGATCATCAGAAGAAACGTTACGATCACCACCAGAGGGAGTTTAAAGAGACGTTAAGCACTTTACGACCGGAGCTGGGAGACAAATATAAAATTAAGTAAGCATATAATGGAGAGCGAACAGTATGATCCCATTTCATGCTAGTAGTAACGTGGACTACTACTGGCATGATACGGGATCACCAACACATCTGCCTGGAGTGGTGATTATAGGCAACCAGGCGATTAGTCAAGCAGTGGACCGTTATATGCTGTTGATTGATTTTTAGTGATACAATATATCTTTTAAATATTTGTTATTGACGGATCAAGCACATGACCTATCAGACGTAAGTGGAAAACCATCGCCTATAAACAGAGCATCACTTTGCATGGCATGTAAGGAATACATTCTCCAACCTGAGGCGTATATCATAGGCTTCATGTGTCCTGTAATTATACTGGCGGCAAAAGTATAGACATCCGGTACTTGTTTACCCGCAAATGAGTAGTGAAATTTATTATTTTATTATTGAAGTGACATTTATTTTTAATGTAATTAATCCAAAATGCATTTGCGAAATCCAAAAACAGTGTATAAGGTGTAAGTTTAAACCTGACAAGGCACCTGAGTTACAAACATAAGTAAAATCAAGTACCTAATTGACCTCCGAACCAGAACACAGCATTGCAACTTTTTTTTTTTTTTTATTATCGATAGCGGCTTGTAAGGCCCGTTTGAAAGCGATGATGAGGTCTAGGTTGGAGCACGCTTACCTAGAAAAAGCCTATTCACTTTAGCCTTAAAGGTACTCAAATTATACGTGACAGGAAACACAGTTGCCGTGGTTGACGACTGCTAAATGAAAGTTGATAATGTACAATATGAATTTAGCTCCTCGTATGTGCAGAGGTCTGTCATAAGCTATTGATGAATTCTACTGTTCCCAGATTAAGTTCAGCGGGATTGGTTTACACGTTCTATGGTGAAGATGTACTTAAACAGCTTGCACCCAAAGGGCATCTATTGACTTCAGAAGATCTACGTTTAATATACAAGAAAGTGTACGAGAACATAGTCGAAGAGATGGACGCTATAGATAATGGTGTCCCGCTGACAGACGATAAGCCGCGGTACAAAATAAGAACCCATCTTAGTGCTAGGGTGCACAGATTAAATCCAGAGTGGAATTCCCAATCGAATTCTAATGTCGATGAAATTTTCGTTAAAGCAATGGCTCTGGTTAGTGAAGAGTTTCTGTACACCGTTAACTATTTCATATCAGTGTGGCTTCCAGCGAGGGATTATGTCAAGTCAGCGTTGGAAGAAAGATCCGAAGATCATGAATCGGGTGAAATTGTGGTATTCAAAGAAAGGTAAGCTGGAAAGGAATTTTATATTTTACAAGCTTATTATCCAGCGTCAGTCTTTCGGTGTTTTAATTAGTTTTTTTTTTTATAATTTATAATTGATGGACCAAACACCTGGGCCCCAAGTCTGCTATTACAATTGTGTGTCAGTGATCGATCAGTGACTTCATAATTGTCAATTTTGGCATATTTGGTAGTCTGCTAACACAATGGTGTCATTATGGTGTCATTATGATTTTCCGATGGAAAACCACTGACACTTCAATGAACATTTGCTAGTCTGCTGCACAATGACAATTCAATGATCGCACGAATTGGTAGTCTGCTAATATTTTGACAGTTCTATTGATCATTGTGAGACCATTGAGACGCAATTCTGCAGTCATTGCCTTTTAGCAATATTATTGTTGATTACAATTAAATTGTGAAGTGTGAGATCATAATATTCAGATTAAGGTGGAATATTTTTAAGTTGGCTAAGACTATTGATGTTCTTCAATACCATTTGATTAAGCGTAGCAGGCGCCGTCGAGCCCGCAGCTTGCTAAGAAACAATGTAGACTACTTTAGGATATTCCCGATGCGGAATTTATAAAAAAAGGAGTTGCTTGGGAAGCAGACTGTAATGAGTCAAGTGTGGGAGCTCGCTCCACTTAGGCATTCCCAAACCACGGTAAGAAAACAACTTTAATTTTCGTTGCTTTTTAATTAAGTATAGTACCTATATCTCAGAATAAGTTATGATGGCATGGCTGTAATGCTGGTATTTCTGTTGCAGTTACTGGTAGCACTAGCATTTTATGCATCTGGCTCTAAAAAACGATTAACGATTGGGCAGAGAGCCCCCCACAATGTTTCTCAGATCACTGCCTCAAGAGCTGTGGGACAAATAACGGAGGTGCTTAACACCAAATTTAATAAAAAGTGTTAAATGTCCAGAGTGATAAGGATGCTTAAGTGGAGTGATGGATGAAGGAAGAAATTATATTTTACCAGTTATATGCTGAGTACTTTACCAAGAAGAATGCTTTTTCAGCTTCTATGAAAAAAATTACTTCAGATATCATAGATGGGACACATGTGGCAATAATAAGGCCAAATGTTCATGAAAGGCAATATTATAACACTAAGGTATTCCATTCCCTAACTGTTATAATAGTAACTTTAATATTGAACTCATGTTTTAATATTATGTGATATATCTAGCCAATAATCTTCAATTTATTTAACAATCTGTGACGCATATTTAAATATATTGTGCCTGCAACCCAGGCTCTGCTCTTAACTCCAATGTGTGGCAGAGTCACCCACTCAGCCAACACTTAACTCCATTAAATGATAATGGGGCATGAGGTTTTTTTTAGGTATTACTTATTTTAGGTTTTTTTAATTAATTCCAATATAGATTTTTAATCGTCAAGGTTAATATTGGTTGGATTTTCAGGTGAGTTTTTCCTCTGTGGAAAACTATGATGACCACAACTTAAATACTATAGAGGGGAGATACACCACACTACTCTATGCATGAAACTTGTGACTGTATGCAATACAGTAGAGTGCTGTAAAAGTATATTGGAAGAATGTTTCAGGTAAAGTAAATAAAATGCTTTAGATAGCATGTTAGGGTCTCCTAGATTGAAAACTGTAGTAAATCATGTACATAGTTTGATGGTCAAGTGTTTTATTTCCAAATATCTTTTTCTGGTAACTTACTGTTGGTATTTAACAATTGCATTGCTGGCAAGATTGCAGATGCATGTTGTGTTTGGCACAATATAAAAGCCACAACACAATTAAAGCAATTCTTCTGCAAGAGGCATTTAACTTTTGTGTGTTATTAAAATTATTTTTATAAATCTATGAGGAGACAAATAATACAAGTTAATAAAGATAAGACACTGAACAATGATTTTTATTTACTGTAATTTAGTTTACAAATGAATACATGTAAAAAATGAAGACTCTTCAGCTGGCTTCCAATAAAAGCAGGAGGATATAATTTTTTCTTTAATTAGCAAATTTCATTTTGAAATCCAAACCTTTATTGTTACCCTTTTTATATTAATTCCAAGAATTATTTATTTTATCTGATGAAGTTCCTTATAGATAGAGGACAGAATTCTTCAACAGATAACAGCAAATCACTTTGTTCACGATTAGAGCCGAGTTGAAAAGCTCTATCACATAAGGACTTGGTTCACAGAGACTTCAACGAGTAAACCAGGGTCTACTTGAAGGTTGGGCACTGCAGCAGGCTCTTGTCAAAAGACTGTGGACAAAGGCATATATTATGAGTATATGTGTTCCAAGGGTTAAACATAGTGTTTTGTCCTATTAATCTATTGTTTTTAATTATTCTACAACAATTTTTTACTCTGTTACAGGGATGCTGGTCACAATTTGTGCAATACCTTAAATGGGTCCACAAGTTAATAAAAGATAAAAATTTTAAAAGAAAATAGAATGGAATGAAAACCTCCTAGCTTTAGTTTTAAGTTAAAAAATGTAGTTAGCACCACCATGATAAGTACAAGTTCATTAGCACCTGTGATAAGCGTACATGAATAAAGAATTTAAGAATTTTATTAAATTTTTGATTACTCCCCATATTTGTGTTTTTTTTAATTAAATTACCAGAGATACTGTTGGAAACACACCAATTTGATACCTACTTAGACTTCATATCATGCTTAAACAGTACAAGATTGCATTACTTACTTTCGCTCTTCAGTGGGAATTTATTTATAAAATTTGAGCGTAGGTACGCAACCCAATGTCGCTTCGCCGGGCAACGTCCGTTATTGGTACAGCTGCAGTGTCCAGGCTGATCTGTCTAACTCTCCAAAAGCAGTGACGAAGTTTGCTCGATGAGGAGCATTTTGTTTGTTTTGATTATAATTTATATATTTTCACTAGCACAAAATAACGTCAATGAAATTTAATGTCAATTTGACAGTTACAGATTAAATATAATTATTTTTGACAAAATTTGGCACACAAAATATTTGTTTTTTGGGTTCCTTCGATTGTTTTACCAAATGTGATACAAAGTTCGTCTTTAGAACACAAATCAATAACATTTAAAAATATTTCTAATCAAAAATTCGCTTAATTGGACATTATTAATTAATGGTAGTTTTTTTAATTTTACTTCTCAAACACAGTTTGACCAAATGGCAACACTGATTCTCTTTCTACCACAATGCAATTATCATCCAATTACAATCCAATTGTAAGACCATTGTGAATTTAGTAGACTACCGACTTTGGGCACAATGATAATTGGATTGCAATGGAATGGTGTCATAATGACAAATCTTGTAAAATAGCAGACTTGGGGCCCAGATCAATACTTGTAAGGTCATGCATGGAACACATCCCGCAAAGTGTAGCCCTTTGTCCATCAACCTTTGTCCATGTGCCTGTATTGCAACAATGCTGCTTAGCGGCAACTGTTTTAGCCGGGTTTTGTTTATGTTTTTCAAAAAGTATAAACTATCCTTTTCTTGTCTTCAAAACGTAAACTCCGTTCTAAATATTATCAATATTAGTGCAGTGGTTGAACTAAACATAGGTACAAAGAAACAGACACACACTCATAGTATAGCTGATCAATATAAATAAGTAATATATATATAAGTATATATAAATAAATAATATTTAAATAATAAACATAAATTAACAAAAATGATAAATAATAATAAATTAAATAAAATAAAATATACTTACTTCGTACACATATAATATAAAAAAAATACTTATATGGTTTTTTTTTGTCTTTAAATCATTAATTTTTTGGTACTTTTATCCACACACGGATATATGCCAGCCTTATCGCCTTATGTGGTTGACATTCAGTCAATAAGAACGCTCTTCCGGCATGTTTTCTGCTGCATACAACTACAATGCCTTTAAGGCAAAAGTGACCAGGCATTTTCTAGGCCCCCAAGTGTGCCCCAACTTGGATCGTGTCATTGCTTTCAATCTGGCACGATAGTGGTAAAGCGCAAACCTATCTAGTATAAAAAATATACATATAAACAATATACTAAATGCAAGGGTCAGTTGTTTGTTATACCTTAGATTTCCTGGTAAAAACGGCACTCATAAGGAGCTGTTTATTTTTGTTGTTAAGGCATATACATAGGTACAGGTCTCCTCCCACAATGAGAAGGGGTTAAGGCCGTAGTCCACCACGTTGGCCCAGTGTGGACTGGTGGACTCCACACACCTTTGATAACATTATGTAGAACTCCCAGGCATGCCGGTGTTTTCCTTCACCCTTGAACCTAGTGATATTTTAATTACTTAATACGCACATAACTAAAAAGTTAGAGGTGGGTGGGATTCGAACTCTGCACCTCGAAAGTTAAGTCCAAAGTCCTGAGCTATCACTGCTAATGCTTTATTTAGGCTCATTACTAAGCCAGAATGTAACGCATGTACCTTAAGAGGTACAGAGTTGAAATTTTTACAAAATATTTATTATAAGCAACATATAGGTAAGAAAAATAAAAATAAACTTTTAAAATTAAAGAAAGATTCCAATATAACAACAGTGTTTGTATGGTGTTTTTGCTGCAGCTTTATAATGTTTTTTATCTTTTCAACGGTACAGACTGTAATGATTGTGTTGAATTGTACTTAGCTTATTTTCTTTTTTGTTTTTTTCAATTTAATGTTTTTTTGTAGGTTCCCGTGGAAAGAGCATCTGTTTGACCTGGAACAGGAATTAGGGTTGGTTGGTGAAATAAAATTTGCAATATTCAACGATAAAATTGATTCCTGGAGAGTCCAAGCGGTGCCTGTGGAACCAAACAGCTTTGTTACCAGGTAACTTTATTTCCTGCTTTCCTCTGCAAGTGTCTCGTTACTCTCGTTGCTAGACCTGGTTTCGAATCCTGGGTCAAGTAGTGATTATGATCAACATATTAGTTCAACAGTGAACTATTATAGGCGCATTGTGCTTTATACGCAATTAAATATCACTTACTCTAACAATGAGGGAAAAATCGGAAACTAATATTATTTTATTTTGGACGGCCAATTGGCGCAGTTTGCATCGGACCTGCTTTCTGAGTCCAAGGGTTCGATTCCCACAGCTGGAAAATGTCTGTGTGATGAGCATGAATGTTTTTCAGTTGGTGTTTATATGTATCTTATAAGTATTTATGCATATTGGAAACCTGCGTGCCTTAGAGGTTTGATTTTATTTTGGACGGCCGATTGGCGCAGTTTGCAGCGACCCTGCTTTCTGAGTCCAAGGCCGTGGGTTCGATTCCCACAACTGGAAAATGTTTGTGTGATGAGCATGAATGTTTTTCAGTGTCTGGGTGTTTATATGTATATTATAAGTATTTATGTATTATATTCATAAAAATATTCAAAAGTTATCTTAGTACCCATAACACAAGCTAAGCTTACTTTGGGGCTAGGTGGCGATGTGTGTATTGTCGTAGTATATTTATTTATTTATATTATTCATGAAAATATTTATCAGTCATCTACCCATAACACAAGCTTCGTTAACATTGGGGCTAGATGGCGATGTGTGCGTTGTCGTAGTACATTAATAAATAAATTATTTTACTAAAAAAAGTTTACTTAAAATTAAAAAAGAAAATAGCATATACACCAATTGAATAGTATACTTCTCATAGGCGTGTGATCCGCACTTGTCCAGCGTGGTGGACTACGGCCTTCTCATTCTGAGAGCAGACCCGTGTATTGTAGTTGGCCGGTAGTGGGTTGATGACGATGAATGTGTTCCTTAACAGGAAACCCCTGAACAAGAGCTGGTGGGGAGTCCGCGATGACCAGCTAAGCAAGGCGGCTGGTATAAAGGGCTGCATCTTCTGCCACAGCACCGGCTTCATCGGTGGCAACACCACGAAAACAGGCGCCTTGGCAATGGCCATAAACAGCTTGAACGCTGTATAAGATGCTTTGAACAATATATCCTAAATTTATTAATAAAATTAACCAGTTTTTATTTTCGTAAAAAGGCATGATTTGACCGTCCGACTGGCGCAGTGGGCAGTGATTCTACTTTCTGAGTCCAAGGCCGTGGGTTCGATTACCACAACTGGAAAATGTTTGTGTGAAGAACATGAATGTTGTTCAGTGTCTGGGTGTTTATATGTATATTATAAGTATTTATTTATATTAAGTATTCATAAAAATATTCATCAGTCATCTTAGTACCCATAACACAAGCTACGCTTTATTTGGGACTAGATGGCGGTCAGTGTATTGTCATAGTATATTTATTTATTTATTATTTATGATGACAGTTACAAAGAACCGCTAAAATATTGCATTTATCGAATGATATATGATTAATTAATTATGAAAAACGTATTGTAAACGTACATAGTAACTTGTTAGCATTTTTCTTTGCAAATTAAATTCTCTACTTTAACTTGTTGTCGTAGAACTATAAATAAAAAAGTTTAAGCGAAAATGTTCAGAAATTCGAGAAGAAAAAATTATACTTTTTTTTTATAATTTTACTCTGAATGTTTTTCCAGGGTTATCACAAATTCTATTTTACCGATATTGCAAGGAGCGGAAGTTGTGTCACATCCTGACAAGCACAGCAAGTTATCCGCAATTACATCTCCGTATATAAAACGTGACGCACAATATGTCTTTCGATAGTTTAAAAAAAACATTGCTTGTTTTCTACCAAGTGCTGTGAGCGATATCAGTATGGCAATATCTTCAACTAGAATAGTAATTCATCTGATTTGGTCAACTGTCAAACCTATTTCCGAGAATACAGTTTTAACACGTTCAGTGCGTCAGCGTCTGCTCTTACTTCTACAAAGTGTTGTATAGGGTTCAATAGGCCGGACGTTAAACTTTGCTGATGTGCGTTATCGATGGTTTAATCGACTTTTTCAACAATTCACCTTTGAAGTTAATAATATCTGAAATTATAGGATTGTACTTTAAATATGTGCTTTATATGTGTTTACATTGTATAACTACAATCAAAAATTCTATTAGTCCTGAAATCCAAATCTTCTTGCATATTTAAAAAACCAAGACAATGTTTAGGGTTGTAAACACCAGATGCCAGCACAGAAGGAAGTACGATTTCGAGCATTGGGCACAATGGGTCATAACTTTTTTTACTTTTTTGGCAGCCTCTTTGCTACATAGTGTTTCTCTTAGTTTGTTGTAACACCCAACGCAGTTTCGTTTCTTACTTGCTTTTTCTAAGCGATACGATGCAATGATTGAGTTATTAGCGCATGCTACAGCACTTGCAATAGCAACAGGGGTGCTTGTAAGTTTTTCTATAATATTTTCTGTAAATTACTCATTTTTGTCGCATTATTCATATTATAAACTATCCATGCATTTACCAAAGCAGTCCCGAAAATCATCTCCATCATCACTTTTCTGTACAATTTAAGGCCTTTTTTTAGTGTAGTAGTACGAGGACATTTGGTCACTATAATCTATGCCCTTTTTATATTTGTTGTTATTGATAAGTTTTAAAACATTTTGTGCGTGATTAATATCACGGCCACTGTCTTCTTTTCCAGTATAAAGCATAACGTCGGATTCAATACATTTAGTTGCATACTTGTTCGTTTCAAGAACAATGTTGTCAATTATGTCATCTGTTAGGAACAATCTGAAATATTCATCTGGATTCTTGATATCAGAAGGTACAAATATCTGGCTATTACCAAAATGTTCTTCAAATTTGGGTGTTATATTGGAAATATCTTGCCACTCGTCTTCGTTATGATTAATGCTAGTAGAGGGCTTTTGTATAATATCCCTACCTTCGTCTTCGGAAAAAGCTTCAGACAGTAAATTCGAGCTGTCAGATTCACTATTAAGATTATACGAAGTATCAGAACTAGATTCATCATCCTGAGCTGTGTCCACTCATTCCAGCATTAGAGTCTTCAGCTTGCAAATTTTTGCTCAAATCTGGGCAGGGTTTAGGTTCAATAGTTCCTTGTTCGTTCTTGGGATTATATTTAGAAGAAGGTGTGCAGATCATATTATAAAAGAATCTCATCTCTCATTGAAGGAAGAATTAGGTGAAACTTTCAGTGGAAATAGTCCATGCACGACCGAACTTGAGCAAGCTGTTCCGGCGTGAAGTAGCGCTTAACTTTGTTAAGGATGCCAAGTTTTTTGTTAGCAGTTTTAGCTTTGAATTCTATGCACCGTCCGAAGCTAAGATTGGATGAAATACTGATACTAAAGCTCCATACTTTTCATGATTGGCACTAATACATTTCGGAAAGTCGGAGTTAAGAGGAACGGACTCCGACATTTATTCAAATCGTCTTCATCATAGTCACAAATCTGATTAAGACTAATATCTGATTCTGAAGATGTGTTTAGATCGTGAAGTACGCGCCTGTTGGCCTTATTCGCAATATCTTTCTTAGGTTTCTGCTTCGTGCTAAGGTGTTTTCCTTTTGATGCTCTAAATGCTTTCTTATTTTCTTTTTCAACAAGGCTATCTTATTTATTTTTATTTTTTATTTATTTATACTCTTTATTTGTACACCACTCAGACGAGACAAAAAAAAGAACAAACACATGAAGAATGAAGCAGGATACGAAAGGCAGCCTTATCGCTAAGTAGTTATCTCTGCCAGGCAACCTTAGGATTAGGAAAACTAAAAAGAAAACAAATAAGCGGGTGTTGATGTCATAACTTCTGCGTGTTGCTTTATTCGTCCTTTTCTCACGTCCTTTTCACGAATAATTTTGATAGGTAATGGAAGCTAACATTGCTGATGAAGGCGACGGTATTGCATCAACTGCTATGGATGATATTGACGGCATATGATGTATTTCTGCAGACGATGTAGATGGTGTTAAAGTAATCGATAAATTACACGGTAATGTAGCAGATTATATAGATGGTAGATCTATTGGAGCAGACGTAGATCGGATGACACTTGATGTTTCTTGAATAATTACTTCAGAGTGGGTTAAGACTTCAGCTGCGGTAAAATCTTCATCAGAAAAAATATTCTGATTGTATGTGACAATACCTGATGCCCGGAATCCTGATTTACCTTTATTTATAGATGGCTCGGTGAAATATGCTCTATTTAAAAAAACCGCCACGTACAAAGTAATATCAAATAACAGGAAGAATTACTATGTTGGTGGGTGAATTATGTAGCGCACATAAAACTATTGATGACCTTCAGTCACAATTACAAAATGTTGAAATGCAATCAACAAATAACTTATATGATGAACTACTTACTTCATCCTCAACAATGCCAGTGTGCATCGATCTGACTTGTGATAGCCCTTGTGTTAAAAAAACCAAGCCTCAAATAGATCTCCCCTTTTTAAATAGCCACAGTAAAATAAAAAAATACATTAGAATTAGTAAAATAATAAAAAAAACTCAAAAATTAGTAAAAAACCAGAAGAAAAGCAGTGAAAACCTGATACTAAGAAAAGAACGTTCAGTTTTGTTAAATAAGTTAAATACCTTTTCTCTTTCTTTTCAAAGTAGCAGGGAAAAATATGAGAGTGAAATCCAAACCTTAAATGATGTTATTCAACAGCTGGAAGACTCACTTAAAACTATGACTATTAAATATGAGCTGTCAAAAAAGCAGATTGATGAACAAATTCTGGCAGCTGATGAGTTGTTAGCTCTAGGTACCTACAATATGGCTCGTTTTGAGTCATTGGCAAATAAATGTCAATGTTCTCAAGATATACCTACGGCTAACCTAGACTTAAGTAGTAGTATTTTGTCCTCTAATAAGCTAGAGACCTGCCAAGAGCAGTGTGAAAGTATTATTCCTGTCACTACATCCTTAGATTATAATTTATCAAGTAAGCATAAAAAACACACTTTAGTAATTTCAGACAAGCTAGGTAAAGGTTTTGGTCCTATTATGAACTGTTACCTAGATCACTCAGTGACTAATAGATGTTCACCGGGGGCTAATTTAGACTATCTTATTGATAGTTTGAACATAGACAGTTTAGATGTAAATAAAAATGTTATATTTTTGTTAGGAGACAGCTTAAATGTAAAAAAGACACAAATTATAAGATGTGTAGAAAAATTGCTGGCTTTGCATGAAAAATCTAAATGTAGATTTGTTATGTGTGCCTTTCCGTACTGTGGCACACTTTGTTCTAAGCGAAATAAGCAAATTTATAATTTAAATTTATTAATTTATAACTTGACATGCCGTCATAGTGAGGCAGTTTTTTATTTTGATGTGAATAAATTTATTTCACCACTGTTATTGACTAGGGATACTTTTTATCTGTCAAAAAAATGTAAGCAACATATAGCCTCATTATTAGCTTACAATTTAAATGATACAGTTACAAGTGTTGTAACTAAGTCTATTGACAACTTTACAAATTGTACTTTAGGTACCAATATTTCTGATAATGACCCAAGTACTTGTTCAAGTACTAAGAAAATTTCTTATAATTATTTAAACTAGATAGCCAGACAACGGAGAAGCTCTCCAATATGAACATTGTACATCAAAATATACAGAGCTTAACCGGCAAAGAAATTGAAATAGAACTGTTTGTGGAAAAACTCAATATACACATTCTGTGTATTACTGAGCATTGGCTCACTGGTGCACATCCAGCAGTTATCTTAAGGAATTTCAAAATGTCAAGTGTGTTCTTCAGAAGGACTGCAATTCATGGTGGGTCCTTAATTTTTGTACACAATAATATAACTTGTAAGGAGCGAAAAGACATAGTTAGTCTTTCTGTTGAACGCACTGTAGAACTATCTTGTGTGGAGCTGGAGCGATTTATAATAGTGTGTGTATATCGTCCCCCCTCAGGTGATTTTAGCCTTTTTGAGGATGTAATGGAAGATGTGCTTAAGCGATTGTCTGTATCCACAAAAAAAGCAATAGTATGCGGGGATTTTAATGTTGATATTTTACTTAGTAATGCAACTACGACTAGGTTGCTAAACTTATTTAAATGTTTTAATTTAAATTATGCTTTTAGTGAACCTACTAGAATCACAGCAACCTCAGCATCGTGTTTAGATAATATTTTTCTCAACTGTGATATCTTAGGTAAATCGATAATAACCAACTTAAGATCAGATCATTGTGGCCAACAAATTACTGTTTTGAATAATATAAACAAAGATAAACATATTGTCAAGTGTAGGCCGATAACTAAGAGCAAATTGACGCGATTCAAAGGTGAAATATCATCCAAAATTCCTGCCCTTGTCTTGAAGAACGGTCATCCTGACAGCATTTATGGTACGTTTTTTAATATTATAGAAAATGAATTTAACAAAATATTCAATTTCAAACATATAGATTTCAATAAAAAAATAAAGTTTAGCGATTGGGCAACTATTGGCATATACAAAAGTAGAGATAATTTGTATGAGCTCTATGGTGAAAAACAATATAACCATACTCCAGCTTTCCTACAACACGTAAAAATGTACTCTAAAACGTTTAAGAACGTTTGCTTTCATGCTAAGTCGCTATACTTTAAGGATCAAATCATAAAATCGGATAACAAAGTACAAACAACCTGGAAAATTGTTAATAATGAAACTGGGAAAGCTAAATCTCGCAACGTAAACTTTGAATTAATTATTAATGATAATAAAGTTACCGCTGACAGTGAGGTTGCAAGTACCCTTGAAAACTTTTTTCTGAGTGTTCCTATTTTGTTGACTGATTCACTTAATTCTTCACCTACTGCAGCTCAGAGTTTATTGAGGAACAACGTTAATGAGTGCAACGTTTTATTTAATTTTAAACATATATCTGCATATGATATAATAAAGAATTTTAAGTTATTGAAACAGAAGAAAACCGGTTGTTTATGGGGTATGTCTGTAATGGTAATATCTAACATTATAGACGTTATTGCCCCTTACTTAGCCATACTTTTTAATGAATGTGTTGATAGAGGTACTTTTCCAAATTTAATGAAACATAGTAAACTTATACCTCTATTTAAATCTGGCAATAAAAACGACATTAACAATTACAGACCCATTTCAATCTTACCAGCTCTTAGTAAGGTCTTTGAAAAAATTATATTAAATCAACTTTTGAATCACTTCAATGTAAATAACGTACTACATCCGGAGCAGTACGGTTTTACTAAAGGTCGTAGCACCACGGATGCAGGCGCTAAACTTTTAAAACATGTGTACGATGCCTGGGAACGTTCGCAGAATGCCATTGGTGTTTTTTGTGATCTATCCAAAGCATTCGATTGTGTCGATCATAAAACCTTGCTTTTTAAACTAGCCCATTATGGTATCAAAAACGTTGCACTAAATTTGGTTGCCTCTTATCTCAGTGACAGAACCCAAAGGGTTTGCATAAAAGACATTAAGTCGCAGGGGTCGGCTACGTCAATGGGTGTCCCACAGGGTTCAATCTTGGGTCCCTTTCTATTTTTGGTGTATATAAATGATCTACCACACCATGTCAGTGAAACCTGTGACATTGTACTGTTTGCTGATGATACATCTCTAATTTTTAAAACTGATAGAGGTAGAGACAACTCTGACGATGTAAGCCGTGCTATGTCGCATGTGTCGCACTGGTTTACTGTCAATAATTTACTTTTAAATGCAAAAAAAACTAAGTGTGTGGAATTTATTTTACCAAATGTAAAGAAAGTTAATAAAAATATAATAATAAATGGAGAATCACTAAAAATGGAAGATTCCACAGTTTTTCTGGGCATAACCTTGGATTGTAAGCTTCAGTGGGGTACCCATATAGATACACTAGCAGGTAAACTAAGCTCGGCTGCCTACGCCGTCAGGAAAATTAGACAGATTACTGACGTAGAAACAGCAAGACTTGTTTACTTCGCGTACTTTCATAGTGTGATGTCTTACGGGATCTTATTATGGGGCAAAGCTGCTGATATTGAAACTATATTCATATTGCAGAAAAGAGCTGTACGGTCAATATATAAACTTAAATCACGTGAATCCCTCCGTGAAAAATTTAAAGAAATTGGTATACTTACGGTAGCCTCACAATACATTTATAACAATATAGTATTTGTAAGACAACATATTAGTCTTTATAAACAAAAAGTGGATATAAACAGTCGACTTACAAGAAATGGTCATAAATTAGTGACATCTGCATATCGTCTGCGAAAGGTGCAGAAGTCATTTGTGGGATTGAGTATACGCTTTTATAATATGATTCCTAAAGTAATTTTGGACCTACCAATCCATAAGTTTAAAGAATGTGTTAAAACACATTTATTACAGCGAGGTTATTATACAATTGATGAGTTTCTTAATGACAAGGTTGCTTGGAAGCATCCGGCTCCGCTTTCATCTCTCACAAGTTAGAAAAATGAATGTTAAAATATAAAATGTAAATTTTTGATGTTGGAAAAGAGCAACTGCTGAGTTTCTTGCCGGCTTCTTCTCGGTAGAATCTGCCTTCCGAACCGGTGGTAGAGTCACTACACACGGACAGACTTGACGTTTCAAAAGTGCTTGTATTAGGCCTACTTGAAATAAATGAATTTTGAATTTTAACATTATTTTTATCTTGAAAGTGCATATTATCTGCTACATGCATATTCTTATTATATTACCAGTTACATGATACATTTGCTTACAATAAAATTACTGATGACACAAAAAATAAATAACACTCACACAAATTCCCACGTTATCTCTTTACTTTTTACAATAACAATACGTTATCCACTCAGGTATCAAAAACAATTTGCATACCTATTACAATTAAGCACAAAATAATTATTATTACATAAAAAAAAGAAATGTATATTGTGTTATTCCTTACGCCTTTAACTATAGAAAGACAGCAGGTGCGCTGGTGGCGCACCTGCGCTTAAAATTTCTGCGACAATGCATGACGCACACGTAACACACCACAGCACACAATAAAACTACTATTGCTATCACTTTTTACTTTTTCGGATTGACACTTGCCGATGACTACCTGAGGGGTTGCTACGGCGTCTTCAGGGCAGTGGGGCGAGCACGAAAGCTCGCCATGAGAAGGTCGCCATCGGGAGGAAGGTGTGAGACGTCGACCCGAGGGTGCCTCCTGCGAGGACTCTGTCCTTGGCTCGGTTCGACGTTAATCGGACTGTTTCTATTGCTATTATGGGGGTTCCTGGTATAAAAATGAAACCCGCATATATGAAATATCGTTTATATTAGATCTTACACAAATCAACAATTTAAACATAACCACGCGGCGTGGTGTGCGAGTTACCGCGATGCGTACGCGCGTGGTGCCTACGACAGGGTCCCGAACGCACTGGCGAATCCCGACAGCCGAAAGAACTCGAGCTACCACGAAAACTCCCGAATACCTACCGCGCGGCGTTCCGCCACACTATCAAGATCACTTCGAATTCTTTATAAGTGTTATTAGTAACGTTTTCGATAGTTCGCTGCTTTAATTTGCTTTTTTCAGGAGAGCAGTTTAAATAAAACAAAAAATTGACTTATTTGTATCTTTTATTTTAATAATGGGAATCCTTTGAAATTAGCAAAAATCAACGTATAATCTAAGAAATGTTCTTATATTATTGACCTACTTAACTCTTTCAGTACAAAAATAACACATAAACTTGTAAAAAATAGCGTGCTTCAGACATACGTCAAACAGTTTAAAATTGAATTATTATCAACATTGGCATAAACCATAGAATGACCTTTAACTTGACAACATCCTTTCGTGAACAATGACACTATTCCTAATAGAACAAAATATGTAGTAGGCTAAGCAATTTTTATACAATGACTCATGTATTTTTGATGCAAATCTTTTGGAGTGGATTTTTCAAAATAATGTAACATTTACAATTACATTGCTATTCTAAAGAAAGTGAAATACAAAACTTATGTATATTTATTACATAATGGCATACCTTGTTTTGTATGGCTAACTTTCTATCAGTCTTCAACGTTAAAAAGATCACAGAAAATACTCATTAGTAAATTACTTTATTTTACAGAATACACACTACACCCAAAATTGCAAATATTAGCTAGTATCTGTTTAACAGAAACAATGTTTTAATAACAATCTCCTACCACAAATTATGTATGACTAATGCCACAAGCCCACTTTAACAAAACATAAACTTTTTTCTAATAAAACAATCTTTTATTGAACCACTAAAATCAAATAAAATAACACAAACTTCAAAAAAAAATGTAAAACTATGTACAAAAATAGTCTTATAAGTTTCTGAAATGGTAAAAAAACTATGTCTGTACCTCCATAGGTATACGAACTATAACTATTATGAAAAAATACTTTTATAGATTCTCAAAAAATGGGGCGTAAAATCTGGGAATAAGTTTTTTATTTAGCCAAGTAAGTAGGCCTTTTTTCTTTTTCTCACATATCATCATTTTAGTTTTGTAAATTTTCTTTAGTGAAATATTTTTATTACTAGTGCTACTGTTTCTTGTTTTTCCAATATTTTCAACTATCACTTTCTTGAACACATCACTTTCGTATGAATTTTTATAATAAATTGAGTAATTTTCTGTATCTTTTGCTTCCACTTTTAAAACGACAACATCTGTAATTTTAACTATTTCTTTTTCTGTATTTTTAGTATAATTTTTGCCTATGGAAGTAGCTAAACTTTTTATATCAATAAAATCATCATGACTCAGTTCGTGAACTTTATATGGCGTACCTGTTTTCTTAGCATTCCTAATTATGTGGGTATACTGGTCTGGAGTATATATAGGGCCTGATTTCAAAGTTTTCTGTATTTGCCTTTCAATCACAGAATGAGCACTGTAGCCCTCATTCTGTGTGTGCCCTTTAACTAAAAATTTATGTGTGATTGTGTTGATATAATCAAAATGATGAACTATATACATATAAAGTGCTATTATGTAATGATTTTTTTGTTGTCCACAACAATTGTCGGAATAGAACACTAAATCTAGCTTGGAATCAAGGTTATCAGCAGTTTGTTTTAAATTTTTAATGTACTCCAGAACGCAAGTCCCAATCTCAACAGCCCCTCTTTTTGCTTGGCCTTCGTGCCAAACAAAACAAGTGACATCCTTATTTTTTAAATTGCACACAGTAAAATTATAGTTATAATTATAAATGAAATATTATTTTCATACGTAAATATATTATAATACATAATGTAAGTTGCGCTCGGTAGACCCTTCGATTGGCATTCAGCCACATAATCTCGATGCAAATCTGCTAGTCTTACCACCATCTATGTATACACGTTTAGTATCCGCTCGACAATAGTGGCTCTCTATTTTCGGTATTGAATCAAGGTGCTTTCTAATACCTTCTTTAATGGCTGGATCTATAGCATGATGGTTGCCGTGTTTCCCACGTTTATCTTGCTCCAAAGATCCCGATGGCTGACTTTTTTCGAAAACTGTTCTAATAGGGCGATCAGATATAGCTAAGGTGGCCTTAAAATATTGTTTACATACTCTAATACGTTCGCCATCTACTGTCAAATAAAAAGCATTATTATTCCCGTGGTTACTGTTATGAACTTTGTAAGAATATCTTGGTTTAATAGTTGAAGTATGTCTCAATATGTACTCTCTTTGTCTTTGCAGGTCGCCTAGGCTCCAATAAGTATCAAAAATCTCTTTTCGCTGGGTTTCTGATATTTTATTCGTACATTTTTGTTTGCACTTCTCACCACATGGAGTCTTCATTGATTTTTCTGGCACAATTTTACCACATTTTGATGTGTATTCCTGTCCTCTATTTCTCAATGTCTTTGCTTGTACGCATAACCATTTTTCTGGATTTAGCTTACGTTTTCGGGTTAATTTTATTGTATTTGATGATGGTGAAAGGACTGCAGAATTATCAGGATCAGTAGTGTCTAATATAGTTCTGGAATTTGCCTCTGAATTGAAGCTTGTTTCAGGATTCTGGTTAGAAGGTGCAATCTCATTTGAGAGACAGACTGATATTATGTTATTTTCTACCACTGGATCTGATATGATAACGCCTGCTACGTCACGACTTTCTGATTCGGAATCCGATGAGTTGCTTGAATCAGAAGACGAAGAACTGCTGGAATCTGAAGAACTGGCACTAGATGAGATTCTTGAGCTAGACCTTTGTTGAGAGCTGTTTAAATTTGTAATTGCTAAATCAGACTGATTCTGTTCAATATTGCTGTTAATTTCGATAGCTGTTGAGGAGGTTGGGGCAGCAAGACCAGTTTTATCACGATCAGATTGCCTGTTTAATTTATTATCCGCTGTTTGAAGAGTGGTTTCGGAAACATAGTCTCTTTTGTTCTGTAACGGCAGCAAAGGCTTACGAATATCAAAAGTAAACTTTTTATTTGGTACCTTTTTGGTTTTAGAATATCTTTTCTGTCGTTGTGTTGAAAAAGTTTTATTAATGTTAGTTTCACAACTATCCGAATCACTTAATATTATATTATTTTCGTAGTCAGGATCCTTGACACTATCGTCTGAACAAAAATCTTGTTCTTCTATAGGAAATTTGTTAAATACCTTCTTGTTTTCAACCAGCAAAGGTGATAATGCATTCCTTTCTTCGTATTTTTCAGGACCATAATCAGATACCGAAATTGGCAATAATTCTTCTGAACTGATATTATTTGTGTTTTTCTCCATGTTCATGTTTTTAAACATCTGAAGAGTACGTCTATTATTCACTGCGAAAGAATAAAATAATAAGATTAGATCATAATATTGTAAGGTATTATTTTCAATCCATAATTTTTTGCTCCCACACCATGCTTCATCATCATCATCATCATATTATCAGTCGCAGGACATCCACTGCTGAACATAGGAACACATCCCCTAACACCATACTTATAATTAATGTCACATTAAAAAATATTATTTTATTGCATATTATCTTGAATAATGGCGCATGTTCAAAAATCATTCAACAATAGCACAATAAAGTGACATATTTGGCAAAGAATAATCGTAAAACTTATGACCTTAAAAACGAAACAGACATATTTCGCATTAGGTCCCTAAATTAATAAAAGTAATAATTGAATATAAACTTATTTTGAAATACGCAATTAAGTTTATGTACTTACTTGTTTTGATATTGTCACAACACCAAATACCACGTTCTTTAAGTGAAACAAAACACAACTATCACATCAAAACTTTTTGAATATGGTCACAACACGTAAAATGACTTTATCTAAGAAAATATTCTAAAAATAACAACGAACTATTTCGTTTTGTGCCTATATCGTAGAGAAAATGCGAGCGTCACCTTGCGAGAATTCTAAGCAACTGGCGTTGTGTCGATGTCCAACAAAATGGCGGTCAATTTCGACCAATCAGATAACGTCATTCAGTCACGCCACCTAGCCAAATATATACATAGGAATATGAGTTTTATTCACAAGATGCTTAAGGTTAGTTTGGGTAGAATGGTAACATTACAAAAATAATGACACATTTAGTAATGTGCCACTGTCAAATTAAAGCAGCGAGTTGTTGTTTGGGCTACTACAACTTTCTCTTTATTCTGTTGGTTCCTCATCATGAGCTGATGTACTAAGCAATCAATATTAAAAGAAAAAATGTATATAAGTAGAATTTCTGTAGATGTTAACGACTGGCCTACAGTGTGTAATGTAATGAAGCTATGCTAGTCTTCCAAATTATATATTAACCATAAGCCGCGTCCAGACCGGCTGAGCGCGGCTCGCGAGTCGCGCTCAGACTTCCTGCTCGCGAGCCGTGGCACCCGAGCTAATTTGTGAAAAGTTCCGAGCCGGGCTCGCAAGCGAAGGTGAGCCGGTTTGAGCATTCAGTTTCTCTCAGTATAACATTTATAATTATAAATTTAATAAATTTCGGAGAAAATTTTTCGAGTTTCCAAATTTTCTAACAAAATTTTCGCATAAGCGTGTGCTCCTCACCGGACTGCACGACACCCGCACGTGCGAGAGCGGCGCGCACGCGAATTTCGCACGTTTTAGACGGTCGGAAAATGTGTCATTTGTGTCCTTCAATAAATTGTCAAGAGAATCATTTTGTGCATTCGTATTCAGCCGTCTTTTCTTTCGCGATGGTTGTGGCGATGGCAATGGTTGTTGTGGCGATGACGATGGTTCTTGTAGCGATAGCGTGGGTTCTTGTGGGGATGGCGTGGGTTCTTGTGGGGATGTCTCGGGTTGTTGTGGCGATGGCGTAGGTTGTTGTGATGGTCCTGGTTGTTGAGAAGGATTGCTCTGTAAAAATAATGTTTAATTTGTTATTTGCAGACACCGTCCACATAAGAAGAATGGCTAGCAGTATCAAATGAATTTGAAATAAAATGGAACTTCCCACATGTTATAGGGGCTATGGACGGGAAACACGTAACTCTTCAAAGGCCCATCAATATAGGGGAAAGTGGTTACCCTTCGTACACTTTTTAGATTTTATTTATTTTATTTATGATTAATTGTTGAATTTATCTAGTTTATGTACCTAAGTGTAACAAATACATTGTAGTTTGTTACAAAAAAGTCCGAAACTATTATGTCAAAAGGTTGAAGAATCATAGTAATTTTTCTGCGATAAGATATTTGTACGAAGGTACCCCACGTATGGGGTACGTTCGTACAGTAGGTGGGGTACTTTCATACAGGGTAATTAAAAAGCCTATTAAAGTCGTTAAATTTTTATTAATTATTATAAAAATATTTATTTATTAGGGTGCTCCCTCACCGGGAGCATTCACGTGTACTGTAACATTATAGATTCGTCTTTGAGCATTACATTACAATTCTACCTCCCTGACGCTCCCTCACCGGGAGCATTCACGTGTACTGTAACATTATAGATTCGTCTTTGAGCATTACATTACAATTCTACCTCCCTGACTGACGAGTATTTGCGTGTAATGTAATATTGATTCGACTTTGAGCATTTTCAGCATTTCATAGCAAGATGTCAGACGAAGCGGTCGTTGTGCTGAGTGCGGCAATATTAATTCGACATTGTTATTTACGTAAAAAAAAAACACAGAAGAAACGATATTGGTGTCATGAATTATATCAAAACCGGCAAAATACAGGCGGTTTGGATATTTTAGAAAGAATCAACCGACCCATAAGTAAACTTAAAATGTTTTTAAGAATCTCTTCTTCGGATTTTGAACACTTAATAAATCTCATTGGACCATATGTTAAAAAAGAAGATACTAATTATAGACAAGCAATAACAGTGCAAGAAAGATTAGCTGTTACGTTACGATTTTACGCATCTGGTGATTCTTATTCAAGCTTGCAGGTTACTTTTAGAATGTCCAATCAGATTATAAGTTGTATTATCAAAGAAGTGAGTGAAGCTATAATTGGATGTTTAAAAGAAAATATACTGGTGAGTTTATTAATCTAGTTTATTAATCAATCAGATCTCCAAATTCACGCATAAACCCCTCACTTTCTTGGCTATTAATACTGGCTTCAGGCGAAGAAAGTTGGGCGTCTGCAGTGGATGGAACTGCTGCTGGTGAGGGTGTACTTTGGAGGCCTGATGGTCCAGCATGGTTTGATTCATTACGCGAAAGTTGAGAATCAGGAGTCCAATATCCATGTTGCTGGTACATGTACTCATATTCACCGCGATCGGCACTAAACAAGATATTGGAAATGTGGTGCTGTACACAGGCCCTAGTATTTTGAGAGTACGTCTTGAGTTTTTCAGTAATAAATTTCCCAAAAGTAGTGCATTCATCCGATTTAGCAGAAGTAAAGTCTTGCAAAATTTGGAAAGTCGAGTGCATTATTTCATCACTTCCATCCACCTTCGCTTTTTTCCGTTGTGGTGCATCAGGATTTTCAGGTGGCTTGTTGCGAGTCTCCTGCAAGTCTTGTGTCCCAGGTTCACAAGGAATCTAAAACAAGGTTTTTTTTTTCAGTTACCTAGCATACCAGATGGTTGGCTAAATTTGGCTGAAAACTTCAATAACCAGTGGAATTTCCCTCATTGTGTCGGCGCTATAGATGGCAAACATGTAGTCCTGCAAGCCCCATACAGAAGTGGAAGCGATTACTATAATTTTAAAGGTTTTTTTAGTATAGTTCTATTTGCGGCTGTGGATTCAAATTACAATATAATATATATAAACTGTGGCTGTCAAGGGAGAATCTCTGATGGAGGAGTATTTAATAATTGTAATTTGTATACTAAAATGCAGAATAAATCTTTGAATCTACCACAGCCAAGAGCATTGCCGATGCGGAACAAAGAAATTCCTTATTATTTTATTGGGGATGAAGCTTTCGCATTATCAGAAAATATAATGAAAGTGTATTCAGGACATCATCGTAAAGGAACAAAGGAGAGAATTTATAATTACAGACTTTGTAGAGCACGGAGAGTAGTCGAAAATGTGTTTGGCATTATGTCAGCAGTTTTCCGAGTGTTGCGGAAACCCATGTTATTGCAACCAGAAAATGCTACTTTAGTAGTTAATGCCATAGCACACCTACATAACTTCTTACGAAGAAATCGGCGAAGTAGGGATTTGTACACACCTCCGGGATCTTTTGACAGGGACAATTTAGGAGTAATCACACCAGGATCTTGGAGGGCTGATACCGAAGAAAATGCTGGTTTAATGGATTTGGATGAACAACAAGAAGCAGCACAAATAGTTCCTCAAGAGATACGTGAAGAAATTAGTAATTATTGTTCGCAAGAAGGAGCAGTACCATGGCAAAACGAATATGCTTAATGTTTATTAATGTCCTGCTTTATTTAGCCTTGATAGGTTAAAAAATATTTAAAACCTGTGTAAACAGATATTAAATGTAATATACATAATATACTAACTGAATCTGTTGTCTTCCGTGGTTCATATCTGTCCAGTATAAATGATAAAGCTGCATATGCGAACCAGGTACTAGTATATACTTCTTCTGCACCTGAAATATAGATTATGTAATATGTACTGAATTGAATAAATTAATAAATAAATAAATAAATAAATAAATGGTGAAGGCACCTATAGTCCACTTGTTTAGGTATGCGGATGCCCAGTTTTGAAGTGTAATCAACATTGATCAAGATCATTTCTAATCAAGTTTACATTTTTTCTAAACAAATGGCCTATAGTGAAGGTATCATCAACAAACAAAACATGCCCTAGGTACACACGAGTCGTGTGGAATGTGACCTCTCCGCCACTCACACTCACCCCTTGCTTGTCACAGTTATTGTCATGACTAAAGTAGATGTAGGTACATAAATAAAATATGTTACCCACCTTTTCCGGTTCCTGAAGCACTTTTTTTCATTTTGCTCTTTTCTCTTCTAAGAGATGCTAACAGGCTTGTGATTTTCTTTTGACATTCTTCTACGGTTATTCCAAATTGATCCGATAATTTCACCCAACCGTCTTGTTTTATTATTTTATTAAAGTGTTGAGGATGCTTAGGGTCCCATAATTCCCTGATTTCCCTATATTTTTCTATGAATAATAGAGTCTTCTCTTTGTCCCAAGCCATTACTTAAATTTACAACTGTCCGTGACGCCAAAAAAATCTCCGAAGCGTCAGAAACACTTTATGACAACGTGCGTTCACTTCACTGTCACGTAGGCTACTGAGCGGGCGGGCGGGGGGCTAGGGGCAGTGAAGCCCCCCGCCCGCCCGCTGAAGCTGTGAAGCGCATTGATGTTACAAGTTGTATCAAGATATTACACATTGTATCAATACAAGGTGCGCATTGTAATGCTCGGTTCTCCTCCTTCACTGATGTATGCCCGTTTTGTATCATTACAAGGTGCGCATTGTAATGCTCGGTTCTCCTCCTTCACTGATGTAATGCTCAAATCTGTAACGTTACATAACACGCGAATGCTCCCGGTGAGGGAGCACCCTTAAAGAACTAACCTAATAATGTTTGACTTGACTCATAGTCGATAAATCTTTCTTTAGAAAAGTAACAAAAAATTAAATCGTTCATCCTTAGTTTACTTATTGATAAATTCTAAGCTTTACAATCAGTCTAAATGAGATCTTTACAATCATTTTCTATGAGATTGTTGTACAGTCTTTGACAATTTAAACTTAAAGGTAATCATATCTACATTTGATTCTTTCTTTGGAAGTTATTGCACGTTATAATTATTTAAATTAACTGCAAAAGTAAAAAGTCTAGCCATTCTAGCTGTACAACCCGCTCGTGGTTGGAGGGAGGATCATGGCGACATCGCTGATATACAGAGTGTGTATATCTTCTATATCAGGGAAAAAGAATGACCATGATCCCGGTTTCTTCCGAAGGTAAGATATTTTCAGCTCTGTAGGCGAATAATGACTGAGAACTTTTCCGATGTAATAAACAACAGAAGTCTTTTTTGCAAACTTTACCAAAAGAAAACAATTATCTTTGATTTTCTCTGGTGTCACATTTAAATTATCATTGATACTCCGATCATCAGTTTCTTCGTCCGTTTCGAAATCGATTGGAGATGTTGAACTCTCCCGCAAGCTAAATTGTGATCCTTCAGTTTCCTCTGAATCTTCATCACTTTCTATTTGCTTAGGTTTCTTTTTCTTTTGTCTTGAATTAAGTTCCTTCAAACTACGTTTCACTGCTTTGGCTCTGGCTTTCCTTTCCTGTTCTATTTTTTTCAATTCTTTCAGTCTATGTCTCTCTTCTAGTTCATTTTTTTCCGGTGTATCTGTATATATGCGGGATTTACCCGGTTTTCGTCCTTTATCGGTTTTTCTGGTTCTTGCCGCTGTAGGGTAAGGTCTTATGACTTCTGGTGTGATGGGAATATAAGCACTCGGTTCAGGTTGTGTCTCAGCCGCAGAGGTGGAAGGTTCGCCAATTCCGGTAAAAAGAGAATTTTGAAGCAGAGAAGGCGACTGCTCACGAATATCTGCCTCAGTCGATGGCACGCTGGTGGAAGGTTGTAGTTCTAGAGCGACAGTACTTGTATCCGGATTAAATGTCCTATTTACTGAATTATTTGATGCGTACACTTCAATGGGAGCGAAATCTTCATCACTGAAGGCCATTTCATTGAACGGCCATATACCTGGCTTTTCAAATGCACTTGTAATATTTTTGGCGGTAAAAGATTCAAAATATGCAAGTTTAACTAGTTTAGGTATATTATAAATGTTGATTGTTTTGCCAGGATTTGACATATGCCAATTATTGAACGCTATTTTCAACTTCGCCTTGAATGGGCCGAACACTCCAACGTCTAAAGGTTGCAATCGATGACTTGTGTGCGGGGGAAAAGACACAAAAATGATTCCATTATCTCTAGCGTATGTGATAGCCTGTAAGCTAATATGGCTTTCGTGATTATCACATAAAAGCAAAATTGGGTGCTCTTTAGAGCTCAGTGTGTGTTTCTGTATGTGTTTCAATACAGAAACAAATATGTCAGCATTTATCCACCCGCTTCTATTAGCAGCTCCGAGGCTTCCTTCAGGCGCACCTTCAAGGAAATGGTCCTTGTAGTGTACACGTGGAAATACAAATAGCGGAGGGATAGTATTTCCGCTTGCAGAAATAATTGCGCCAAATGTCATCAATTCGCCTCTTTCCGCCGACACGATTTGTCCCACTTGTTTCTGTGATTTAGGAGCCAAAATTTTAGGAGTTTCTAAAACTGTAGACACACCAGACTCGTCAAAGTTAAATATCCTGTCGGCAGCAAAATTATGTCGCTGTAACACATCAGCCAAATTACTATAGAACTCAGGAACTGCAGTCTTATTGAAGGCGAACGATCTAGCTGCGCTTGTATTTTCCGGCTTTCGCAGACTGAGGTTGGCGTTTCTTTCTCTATACTTACGCATCCACTCTAAGCCGGCCATTTGGTTTTCATCCCATTTCGTGGGATATTTTAAATTTAACGCTTTCGCGTATTCGTAGGCAAGTTTGCGAATTTGTACTGTTGTTAGCCCATAATGCATTTTGCAGCAATTAATAATGTAATCATTTAAGCGTGTCTCTTCTTCCAAGGAGAAGACTTGTAGACTTGTGAACTTAGAATGAAATGTTCGTGGGGGTCTATCGGTGTTAGAGCCATCTTTGAATTTCTTGACTCTGCTTTCTAACGTCGATGTCTTGATGTTATATTTCAACGCGGCTTTCCTATATGACAACCGTCCTTGAATTACGTCATCAGTTGCTAATTTCATGGACTCTTCATCCACCTCTTGAGTACGCGTACCCTTTTTTTTATATTTTCGCACCATGATTCTGCAAAAAAAATATTAATTATAAGGGTTATTTAATTAAAAAAAATCATTTTGTTAGAAGTAGAATGATTCATAAAAGGAAAAATATGTTATTGTGCTGTCTGCACGATAATTTTAAAAGATTACTATATTTCATTTCATAAAAATCTAAAGGGGAGCATACGAATGTGCCCCCTGTTTGGCTGTCCGAATGCACCCCATGCTTTACACAAAATTAAAACACAACTTTATACAAATTCTAATTTAGTTTGAGAAATATAACAATTAAAGCTCAAAATAAACAATTTTAACATTAATTAACCATCACCATTTTGTCAAAAACAAAACAATTCTACTTACAATTGCGAATTAAACTTATGTAAAAAATTTACTCACCGCGCGCGAATAAACTTTACGTCTTGTCAGCCGAGACACCGTGGTGCGACTGGCGCGACACTCTGCTAGCAACATGGCGGCCGGTATGTCTATGCACGCAATGGCGTGTTTGTGTGCTGTTTAGTTTTTCTGTTATACTAACTGTACGAATGGTGACCACTCTCCCCTAAGTACTGATTACGACAACTACAAGAATTTTCCTAGTATAGTGCTCTTCGCTCTCGTGGATGCTAATTACAAATTCTTGTTTGTTAATGTCGGAAGTAAAGGGCGTATTTCCGACGGCGGAGTTTTTAAAAATACGATTTTATATCGAAAATTAGAAAACTGTCAACGGAACATTCCTGAAGAGCAGATACTACAAATACCGTACATAATGAAAATACCATATTTCATATTGGGCGACAAAGCTTTTATGCTTACCAAATATACTATGAAACCATTTGAAGGTAATCATGAGGCGGGTTCCAAAGAAAGAGTTTAATTACAGACTTAGCAGAGCTCGCAGAGTCGTTGAAAATGCCTTTTGTATTTTAAGTTCAGTCTACAGAGTCCTTATGGTACGATTCCACCAAAATAGTGTGCAGCACATTTGTTTACAAACATTTTGTGCAAAACTCCAGCAGTGCACGTACTAAGCTGGTATCGTGTCTAGCTGCTGTCTCCACCGGCAAGGTTGTGCGTAACTTTTGTAAACGCACAATATGGCACACTTGTGCACGAACATGTTCACTGAGAAGAGTTGTCTGTCTTCAGTTGTTAATATGGACGGGCGGGAAAACGTAGTGCTTTGTGCTGCAGCTTGTGTTTTATTAAGTCTTCTTAAAAAGAAACGAAGAAAGAAACCGCGTTGTTGGGTGAGGCCTTTCCTACAGCGACGAAATGAAGAAACGAATAGATTTGTAGAAGAAATAAAAATAGATCCATTGAGTGGATTTAAAAATTTCACTCGAATATCGTGCGAAGATTTTGAGTTGCTGGTCAATGCAGTTAGTCCTCTTATTGCTAAGCAAGATACAAACTACAGAAAATGTGTCCCTGTTTCAATAAGGCTTGCAATTACTTTAAGATATCTTGCTACTGGAGATTCTTTTGCAAGTTTAATGTATTTATTTAAAGTTTCAAAAGAACTTATTGCTCGGATTGTACCTGAAACCTGTAAGGCGTTGATAAGCGTGTTGAATGAAAATATTAAGGTAAGAAAATAAAATGACATTTAATTTTAGTTACTTTTATTGCATTACATATCATGCCAAGTTAATATTTCGCTGTCATTCTGGCGTAAAAGATCTGAGTCATCATTATCACGGATCTGAAAACTTGAAACTCGGATCTGAGAATTCGACGAATCTGAATACGGTGAAGGCATTGGAGTCGCAGTATATTTTCCAGTACCAATAATAGCATCATACAATAAATTATCATTATCTCTTTGCACTAAAATCTTCGTCCGCTCATCTTTAATTTTCCTTAACTTCGTTGCGACGGCTGCAGCAAAAATGTCGTCATCATCATGTTTTTTTGCTTCCATCTGCTTGTTTACGTTATCCATAATGGACAAAGCATGAGCAATTCTCGGGTCTTCATCGACAGCACGACGTTTCTGCGAGTTCTTCGGAGCTTTAAACTTTTCGACTGGCCTTTCATGAGGAGATTCTTGATCTTCATTCACTGTGTGTTCCTGGATATCTTGTGTTAGCTGAAATAATAATAAGATTTCTTTTTTCAGATGCCTAACACTTCAGAAGAATGGATGATGATAGAACGTCAATTTGACCATCTATGGAATTTCCCTCATTGCATTGGGGCTATGGATGGCAAACATGTTGTTGTTCAAGCTCCAAAGAATACTGGAAGTGACTTTTTTAATTACAAAGGTGATTTCAGCATTGTACTTTTAGCACTGGTTGATGCAAATTATAAATTTACGTACGTAGATGTCGGTTGTAAAGGAAGAATATCGGATGGTGGTGTCTTCAAAAATACTGGATTCTATGCTAATCTTCAGCAAGGAAAATTAAATTTGCCTCCACCTTATGCGCTACCCGGAAGGAACAAACCAATTCCACATGTCATTGTGGCAGATGATGCTTTTGCATTAGATATAAATTTAATGAAACCATATCCCGGTCAACATGACAAAAGATCAAAAGAAAGAACATTTAACTATCGGTTGAGCAGAGCGAGACGTGTTGTGGAAAATGTATTTGGCATTTTGTCCGCTGTATTTCGCGTACTCAGAAAACCTATACTGTTAGCTCCAGAAAAGGCACAATTGAGGCCACCAGAACCAGAGCGGCCCAAACCACAATTTGTGATATATTAGTTGACCACGGCAATGCTCCTTTTCAAACCCTTAAGTTCATAGCCAGAGTGGCTCAAAGGTAATTTCAGTAAACAATCATAGATGGCGTTAAAAAAATTGTTCTGGCATTTTGATTCTTAAATGAATATTAATAGAGCATAGTGGCCCAGATCACTTGAGTCACTATAGTATCTGCCGCCATTACGGCTCATGTGACATGGGCCACTCTGGTCTTTGGTACTTACGTGTAAACATTTTTGGTGTTGTGGGTACAAAACTGGTGTTTTTACGCAATAAGTGTGTATAGATTAGTTATTAATCTACGTGAACGTGCGGAAAGGTGTTGGCGGTACAGCAATAAGCTTAAGAGGTAAGAATACCTGTTATTAGTCAGATATTTTCTTGTTTTTTCGATGTCAATAAATTGTAACCTACAAATTAACTTAATTTTTACTATTTTTGTTTCGAACAGATCTAGCAGGAGCTACAATGATTGAAACTGAGAATGAAGCTGCTGAAAACATTGAGGATGACATACTAGGTAATTCTTAGTTTTAAATGTTGAGTTTTCGTTAGGTTATTATTTAATTTGTTACTGTATTTTCATTGACTATTTTTGTTTGGGCCAGACCCAGCAGAAGCTACAATGAGTGCAACTGAGAATGAAGCTACTGACAACATTGAAGGTGACTTACGTGGTAAGCTTACGTTTTTAGAGTTCCGTAATAAAACAATGTGGGATTTTTTTTTCGCGTATTAGACTATTGAAGGAGGCGTTCTTGGATAGATCTTTTGAAAAAAATTGAGGGTGCTTATGAGAAGTTTTAATGTTAAGTTTTCGTCATGTATGTAGGTTGTTACTTACTTTTCTGATTTTTATATATTTTAGCTATTAATTTACGCTATAATAATTAGTTAATAATTTTATTTTTGCAGATATATTTGGATTGAGTCCGGTGGAGCCCTATGAGGATTCGGGTTCTGAGTATGTCCCAGAACAACGTAGCAGGAGCTCATCGAGGAGTTTACAAGACATTCTTGGGGACTCGTCTACTGAAAACAATGAAGAGGGTCAGCCATCTTTTTCAACAAACAAAGATACAAGGAAGCGTATGCGCAAAGAAAGTTTATGGAAAAAGAATGTGAGAAAAAATAAACGAGCTAGAGGTGAGGCATACGTAAATACAAAAGGCGTTCTCATTCCTGCTAAACAAATAGATACAGGTCTTCAATGCACCTGTAATCAAAAATGCCATGACAAAATTGTACATGACAGACAAAAACAACTTTTTTCAAAGTTTTATGCCCTAGCAAATTTTGATTTGCAAAGTGCATACCTATATTCACTCATACATGTCGTGATAAAAGCAAGGTCTTATGTGAGAGTTAGAGATACCACATCGGATCGGGTAGCTGGAAACGTCACATCGAAGCCCAAGGAATTTTCTCGATTGTATCACTTACCAGAGGCGAATGGAAAACATATTCGTGTGTGTAAGTCATTTTTTAAGCAAGTTTTTAAAGTATCGGACGGACGCCTTACAAGGGTTCTGAAAAATAAGCCTCTTGGCGATCCCGCTCCCATTGATAAAAGAGGCCGGCACATTCCGTCGAATAAAACTCCAGAAACAAAAGTAAACGAAGTAAAGGATTTCATCAATACTTTTCCGAAATATGATTCTCACTACACAAGACACAAAAGTGAATCGAGACAGTACTTGCCTCCTCACTTAAATTTGTCAATAATGTACTCTGAATACAAAAGTAAGGTTGCAGGACCAGTTTCAAAATACATATTCGAAAAAATATTTAATGAAAATTTCAACCTCACATTTCATGCTCCAGTAACTGACTCATGTAAGCGATGTGACAATTTCAAAGTAAAAATTGACGCTTGCGATAACAACGAGCTTTCTAAAAAAAATGAGCTTACTATCGCCAAAGAACTTCATTTGCGAAAAGCAGAATCTGCGATGAAAAATTTAAAACTTGACATGCAAAATGCGAAGCAGGATAACGATACTACCGTTATAATCTTTGACTTAATGAAGACTCTCCCAACACCAGTAATTTCAACTGGTATTTGCTACTACAAGCGTCAGTTGTGGACCTACTGTTTAGGCATTCATAATGCTGGTACAGACGAAATGTTTATGTATGTCTGGGATGAATCGACAGCATCCAGGGGACCACAAGAAATAGGTTCATGCCTCCTAAAATTTATCAGAGAACATGTACACACAAAGAGGCTAATCATGTACTCTGACCAGTGTGGCGGGCAAAACCGCAACATAAAAGTTGCAGCGTTATGTATGCATATTGTTTCTAGTCCTCAATTTACAGTGGAAAATATAGACCACAAATTTACGGTCAGCGGACATTCTTTTTCATCTTGCGACCGGGCTTTTGGCTTGGTGGAAAAACAAAAGAAGTATTTCCCAGACATATACGTTCCCGAACATTGGAACAATGTGATATTAGCAGCAAGAAAAAAGAAACCTTTCAAAATTGTGGAAATGAAAGGAGATGACTTTATATCCACCAAAGCCTTGGAAACTAATATCACAAACAGGAAGATCGGCGTTGATCGAAGTAAAGTTGAATGGCTTAAAATACAGTGGCTTTTGTACAATAAAAGCCATCCATTCTCGATGTTCTTCAAATATTCCAACGAGCCAGAAGTTCTTTTCGCAGAGGTTAATTTCAGCAAGAGGTCATCCAAAGATACGTCAAACTTTGAACTCGAGATTTTATTTCCAGAGGGAAGAAAAATCAGCCATGAGAAAAAAAAAGACCTTCTATGCCTTTTGGAATATGTTCCACCTATCTATCACCCTTTCTATGAACAACTCAAAGTCTCCTCCAATGCGGGGAATGAACTAGATGGTGCAATTAGTGATTCTTCGACTGATTAACTGACTGGCTAATTTAATACTTTGTCATGTTATGCCTAAGATAGTCTTAAGTTGAAATAAAAACTATAATAAATTAATAATATATGAGTTTAAGATAAATCTAAAGTTTAATAAAAATTACACAGTAATAAAGGAGCTAGTTCTGAGTTTAATTTGTAGTATTTAAGTTGAAAAATGACAATTTGCATTTAAATTAATAAAAAAGGTGATAAGGTTCATACATATTGGCCTATTATTTATACACTGTTTATAAATATATTGTCAATGCTAAGTGCCATAGTGGCCTATCTGCAAAAAAAATTACAAATAACAAAAATACTGATTATTTTTACAGTTCATCTAAATTTTATCAATAACTAATATCATATTTTACAAATTTTGAATACAGTGTCTATGATTTTTTTTTTAATTACATCTACTTAAAATTTCACCTTAACTATTTTGGCACATATCCACATAATAGTAGCTTGTGTTTGGGTCACTCTGGTTCTGGTGGCCTCAATTAATAACATTGACATGTTGTTACTTGCATAATTTTTTGATGACACAAAAGTCGTCTGCGCAACTTTATACTTCTTTTGGCAGTTTTGATACTGAGAACCAAATTACTCATAGCACTATCGATGGAAGTTGGCGGCGCGATGCACCCATGGCAAACTTACTACCCTTAAGACATATCGGAAGAAGACCATCTGGTGATGCGAAAGACATACGAGAAGAATTTGCACATTATTTCCAAACTGACATCGGAATGGTGGCATGGCAAGAAACACTAGCGTAAAAAGCATAACTAAAAATAAAAGCAGAGGTTTGAAAATAAAAAATTTAAACGTACCTGTTCATTTATTTCGTCCAGTGAGTTCACACTGGCATTCGGTTCGTCCCTTCCATGAAAGAAATTCAAATATGCATAACCAAACCATTTTGGCTTGTATATGTTTGATATACCAGAACCTGAAGATTTTGATTCCGCGATTTTCTTCTTTTCTCTTCGATATTGAGCCAAAATAATTTTCCATTTTCTCATTATCTCAATCGAGTCACAATTGAAACTTTGAGCCAACTCTAGAGTGGCATCGTGTTTTTTGTTTCTATTTTTATAATCATTGTGACTGGAATCCCATAGTAGAGGATAAGTTTCAATTGCTTGAATAAATTTTATAATTTTATCATTCGTCCAATCCATACTTAACTTAATCAAACAATGTGCGCGTACACATAAATGTTTTCGCTCCGGTAGCGGAAGCAAGACTGAGTTCGCGAACAACAAGCGTGTACGCGTCGACAGGAGTCCATTGCATGCATGTGTGCGCGCACAAAAGTATACAGATGTGCGCGAACATTTCTAAAATGTTCGCGCACATTTTGTTATTGTTTGTCGGAGTGAGTCGACCAGCGTGAACATTTGTGTCATACACTGTGCGTTACAGTGCCGCACAGTTCGGCACATTGGTGGAATCGCATCTTTAGGAAACCAATCCTCCTAGAGCCAGAAAAAGCTACAAAAGTTGTCTTAGCAACAGTGTATTTATATAATTACTTACGAAGAAATAACTATTCTATTCCACCAGAATATTATGATAGAGAAGTTGATGGTTCATTTATTCCAGGTCAATGGAGAAACAATATTCCATCTACAGCACTATTACCTCTAACGGCCATTCCGCGCAGAGGTGATGTTAGTGCTAAAGATATTCGTCTACATTTAGCAACACATTTTGTAACAAACGGAATAATTCCATGGCAGCATCAATATTAATGTTCAACTAATTTTGAAAATAAACATAAATAAAGGACTTACGTTATCTATTCCGCCTTCTTTTGTAATTCCTGTGTCATCTTTATTTGACATAAAGTCAAAATATTTGAAACCAAACCACTTCGATACATAAATTTCGACAGCGCCTGTAACAAATATGTAGACGTTATAGGTTATTTTTCATTTCCTATGGTGTGTCCTATAGTAAATGTTGTACATATTGATATTTGATAATGAGATTAACTAATCTAACATTCACTATAATTAAATAAAAGAATCCTGACCTGAACCAGTGATATTACTTTTTCTCTGCTTTGACTTTTCGCGTCGGTATGAACCTGTCAATGAGTCAAGTTTCTTTTTCAACTCGGGTATAGGTAACTTCATTTCCTTAGAGATCTTCCTCCAGCAATCTTCTCGCTTGTTTTTATTTAAATGATCTGGATCTTTCGAATCCCATAACATTTTGAAGCTTCCGTAAAGTTGTATTAAGCGAATACTGTCTTCTTTATCCATTTTTGATTCACTGGCTCGCGAATGTCGTTACGTCCGTCCACACCGGGCGAGCAGCTCAGACTAAGCCGCCTTTGAGCATCGGCAAAAACCGACAACGCATGGCTCGGGGCCGAGTGGCGCTCGGCCGAGCCAACGTGGGCCCGAGGAAGCCCGAGCGCCGTCCACACCGGCCGAACTATTGGCTCGCGAGCGGGACTTGCGAGCCGCGCTCAGCCGGTCTGGACGCGGCTATAGAGTTACCTAAATTGAAAAAAAATGTTTAAACCTTTGTAAAAGTAAACGAACTTTTAAATAAGCATTTAATGTTATTGAGTACAAAAAAACATATTACACAATTTGTTGATTCTGCCACTACGAGTTACTTTCCGCTGCATGGGTGAAAACGCAATATGGTTGTCACCCACTGTAACTTTCTTTTTAATGTCAGGTTCTGAAACTTTAACTAAATTACTACCCGGAGTACCCTCATCTAAGGTTTCAAACGATTGGTAATTGAATCTTATAAACTTTTTCTCGCCTACTTATCACCTTGTATGGGCCATCATAAGGAGGTTAGAGTAGTTAGTTTTTAGCATATTTGCCATGCTCGCAATACCTTTCGATGCTTGATTCTCCTACCAAGCCTGTCAACAGGCTTTGTAGGAGAATCAGAAGAAGGAGAATGATAATAATTTTGACGAATGAATGAATGGTTTCCTGCATTTGAAATCAGTTTTGAATATTTTTTTATCACTAGTGTCATGTTTTTGACGTGCCGCTGCGACATCAACAAGTTGATCTAAAGATTCCCATTTTATATCAACAAAATCCTCTAGTTGGTTCATAATTTCGACGGCCTATGGCATACCTTCTAGAAATCGTGTCGTTACACTTCATGTTATACCACGACCATGTGATAATCCTTGAGCTCCTGTGTGGATAGTACGCATTAGCATCTGTTCAATAGTCATGTCTGTCCATGTTCCAGCCCTAGATGTATCAGTTTTACGAACAGGAAACTGTCCTTCCTCAGTGAATAGTCGATATTAGACGAAGGAGTCGAAGAAGACGTTATGGATCCCAAATCCATAACGTCTTCTTATGTGCAATTAACAACAAAAACAAATCTGCTGCAGATATATTTGAATAGCTTTGACGTAATTAATTTGCCCAGCAGCATGATAAACTAGTAACATTTCTTGAACGCAATATAAATGCAGATTCCAATTTCCTAGTCTCTCAGCTTCAGTATATCGTATCGCTATTGAGATGAAGTTAAAATACTGGATCCACAGTTCAGCAGTTGTACCCCGTTCTTTCAGTGCTTCGGCCGCACTGCTTAGAAGATTTTTCATAGCAGTAAAATCTTCATCATCATTTATTTTACGTAGTGATGGTGGATTTATTGACAAGTCTTCTCGATTCGAAGGTTTTTTTGGTTGATGATCTCTATAATTTCTTTAGTAGTTGCTGTAGCCTGACGCATCCACTGGTTTTTTTACTCTTTCTATGTTCGTATGGCTTTCGATGTTTTCAGCTGACTCTGTAAATTCTGCAAATAATTCTTTGCAGAATTTACAGAGTCAGTTAATTATTGTTCCAACAGCTTTAAAATAAGACATTAGCGAGCATGTTGTGCAGTATACATTAAAGATAGATAGATAAAGTCTTTATTGCACAAATTAAAAGCGAAAACAAGAAATAACAAAACAATAAAAAATCTATATATATAAGATGCGCAAAGGCGGTCTTATCGCTTTAAGCGATCTCCTCCAGACAACCCTTTATGGTAGAGAATTAGGTTAGGGAAAACGGGATAGTGCAACCAGTGATACAATTAAGTTAAATACATACATATAATTATAATATATACATACACCTCCTCAAACCTGCAAGTCGTCAGCGTACAAGTGATATGAAGATATAACTGAAGAAATTGAATTTATATATAAGGAAAAAAGAAGAGGAGAGAGAACACTGCCCTGGGGCACTCCGGACTTAAGTGAAATGAAAGAAGAAACTTTTTTGTCTAAACGTACACACTGCTGACGTTTACATATGTAACCCTGGAACCAATTAACAACAAGTTGTGACATATTTATTGACTTTAGAATAGCCAGAAGTAGGTCAAAGTCTACGGTGTTAAACGCGTTACTGAAGTCTAGGATAGCTATTACAGTAAGGAATTTATTATCAATAACAAAGCGAATATCGTCGCAAACCTTGACCAAGGCTGTAACTGTACTATGTCCACGCCGAAAACCTGATTGGAAGGGGCTTAAGATGTCATATCTTGTTAATTGAAGGCTGAGTTGCTGGTGCACAATACGTTCAAGAACTTTAGATAGGTACGGAAGAATGGAGATAGGTCGAAAGTTTGAAAGAGTTGAGGGATTGAAGACCTTAGGAATTGAAATCACATATTCTTTACACCAAACAACGGGAAATGTACCTGATGTAAGGGAAAAATTAAACACATGGCATAATATTTGTAGAATACAATCAAGCGCCATAATAATCATTTTCCTACTTATACCATCACTTCAAATCGCATCTGATTTAACAGCCAGAATGTGTTTCTTTACTTCATCTGCAGTTGTGGTACTGAACTGGAATTCTACTCCAACTTTTGCTGGCAATAAACTGAGGTACTTTAGCGTACCTTGTTTAACTGATACATCGAAGGGCCACGTGGATGCGAAATGTTTGTTCAGACAATCTAAATCAAACAAATGTGACACTTGCTGACGCTGACGACCAATACCCAATGATGCTAAAAATTGCCAAGTTTTGCCAGAATTCTTTGGGTCCACCGAGGAGTGAATATATTGGCGCTGAGCATCTCGACAAATTCTGCTACACTGGTTGCGAAGTCTTTTATATTTCTATAAATTCTCGTCGGTAGGGTTCAACTTATATTTATTTTTAGCTGTATTGCGTTTAGTCATAAGTAGTTTAATATCATTAGTCAGCCATGGTGCAGGCAGATGTTTTAATTTAATACGTCTGAACGGAGCATGTATGTCAAATATGTGACTGACCTTGTCAAGAAAGAATTAAAGATGTTAAGCTTATCATCTATATCATTATAAATAATCAAATACAAATACTAAATCAATATAATAAAATACTATAAGTAATATATAAATAAAAGTAAATAAAAGAAGATAAATAAATAATATATAATATAATAAAATATTAAAGGGGTTCCCTAAAGCTACACGTAACGTGCACTTAATAATACTATTCTGTCCACCAGCAGGTTCTTGTAGGAAATCGCTTAATTACATCAAGAAATTATAATAATCCAAAGAGATAGTATAAAACATAGATATTATTTACTAAAATAAAACTCACACTCTACAAAACGTCAATGTCAAACATTTATGTATGTATATATATAATAAAAGGTAAAACATAAGAAACAAAATCAAAATATTAAGTAAATTTACACACACCTCACAAAGACAGAGTCTTTAATTTGGAAAATTAATTTAACTACTCCGTAATAGTATACTCTGAGATACATTAAATTAGACTCCGCCATTCCAACCCATCTTACTGTGCAAACAATTCTCTAACCATTTTCTAATTTACGGTACGCTTTAAAATTAGAAGGAAAACAAATGTGTTTGAGTAAATAATCAAGTAAAAAGAAATCCTGTATAATTTGAATGTATGATTTATTATTTTACGATTGCCAAAACGAACCCCACACCGAAAGCAAATCAAATCACCAAAATCGAAAAATTGTTCACAAAATAAGACATCCAAGAAAAACAAAACGTAAAAAAAGAGAATTAAAAAAAAAAAAAAAAAAAAAGGTTGCCAAAAACTAAAACCAATGACAATTATTTATCAATTCAAATTTGACATTGCAAAATTTGAAGTTGACATATTACAATTTATTATTAATTGTATTGGCTCCTTATTTCAAAATGATAATAAGGAGCCAATTTTTAGTAGCGATATATTATATTCATGATAGTCGCCAAAATATTTAACGCATAGCCCAGGTTTTTTAATGCAACTGGGACAATAAAATAGGGTGGCTTTGCGAATTTTTTGCGTATTTAAACAGTATCTGCAATATTTTCGTTTAGTTTTGCCAGAAGCGTATGTAGGTAAGTTAGCTATTAAATGTATAATATCGTCTTTTTTTTTTGTGCCAGTCGATTATGTAGCAATATTGTTAACGCCTGTCTGTCTATCAGTCAGTGTGTCAACGTTTAATAACTGCTTAAACAATTTTAGATGAAAATCGAAAAATGATTTTGCGTTTCTATTATCACCGGTTCGTTTCCTTTGTTCATTGATCATTACGTGTACTATAATTTTTTTATACCATCTGGTTTATTTCTTATAAGATGTATTATATCATAGCATTTGATCTTTTCTATCAACGCTTTTCATATAATTGAACTCGAGCATGCCTATTACTAGAATTTACAAAATCTGAGTGATGCTCACTCAGTTGATCTCATGAGTAAATTCCTTTTGTGCCTGTTCGCAATTGGTGACGCATACGCCACGGACATTGTATCTAGTAAGCAGTGTACCTTTAGCGATTTGAGCTTTAGTAGTACTTGGATTCCTAAATCTATTGGCTCTAAGTGTACCAGTTAGATAAGTGCGTTTATCCAGTAGCTTTCCTGCTAGTGACACACTATTATAAAAATTGACAGTATAAAGAGCTTCGCATTTAGGTAATCTTTTATAAGCATCATCACTACTGTTTAGCATGACCTTTGCCCTGAAGTTCGATATCATGTGATCCATAATACATATGCATTTTCTGCGTTACGCCATTTGAATCCGTAAGTACGTACATTTTCAACTCCATATTTATGACTTTTGCCTTGAATATATTGCCTTATTTTAAGCGAATTCGCGTATGATAATTAATGCTTGTAACCAACTTTGACATAAATGTGGAGTTAAACAATAAATTGAAAAAAAAAGATAGCAGAGTCAGCTGGAGCAATATTGAAATGGTTTATGTTGGTAAATGGGAGCGTCTGCAGGAAACCCGCTGCAGTCCATCCTTCACGCTCTGCTTGATCAGAAGGCAATTCTTCATCTTCGGAAGAAGAAGAGGAAGAAGTATTGAACCCTTCTTCCCTATAAATGAAAATAATTTACAACCTTGGTATATAGAAATGTGAATGTGCTTATATTAAAGGTGGCGCAATAACAGAATATGGCTTACAAAATACAAGAAATAAAAACTAAGAGGGTACATGAATATTATTGTTTTAACCCAACTTTAGATATTAGTAATATTGCGGGGATAAAGCGACTTGGAGCACTTTATTTATCGCTTCGTATTGCATAGTCTTGAGAGACTTCACAACATTAGCATTCGGTTCATATTTGGGTTACGTAAATATGACCACGTATCACATTTTCGTTCTCGTCTCAAGTGGTTACCTATTCGAATTCGCCGGAATTTGCACATTCTTTCTATTCTCTACTGTGTGTTGTTTGGTCCTTCTTATCCGCCTTATTTAAAGGAAAAATTTGAATTCGCTGGTCGCCCAGGTGAAGTTCTCCGTACTGCAAGGAAGCTGATCTTAAGGGTGTCTTCACATAATTCATCTTTCTTCCACCGATTTTTCACTATTCAGGCTGTTAAGCTTTGGAATGCTTTGCCTCTTGAAATCTATTACCATTTTAAAAAAAATTGTTGAAGATCATTTTTTGTCTGAATCTTCGGAACTTTAACATGCCTATTCCCTTCTGTATTACTTGGGGTTTGACAATATTGTATATATTTATGTATTATTGATATTAATTTTTTTATAATATGAGCTTTTATAATATGATTCCTACGGTGATTTTGGACCTACCAATGCATAAGTTTAAGGAATCTGTTAAAACACATTTATTACAGCAGCAAACACATTTATTACAAGGTTGCTTGGAAGCATCCGGCGCCGCTTTCGGCTCTCACAAGATAGAAAAATGAATGTTAAAATGTAAAATGTAAATTGTTGATGTTGGAAAATCGTTTGTGGAGATTTCAATATAAATCTATTAAAAAAATAATAACATATCTCACAAGTTTGAAGATATAATAACTAGCCATAACCTTAAAATATCAATCTGTCAACCAACTAGATTAGTGAGTGGGACATGCATTGACAATATTATACATAATATATACAATAGTAAAGCACAAGTAATTGATTTGGCAATGTCTGATCTGTGCTCAACTATTAAAATGTCCTGTTAAAAAAAAGCTTTTACCTTAAATACTGGTCTGTAGAAAGACGCGACTATTCAAAAGATAATTTAAGTAAATTTAAACTGGTACTCCAATCCCTAACTTTCTCCGAAGTTAAAAATCATAAAGGTCCCAACAAAGCCTTTAATGTTTTTTACGATACTTTCAAGTTATTTTACAATCTCTGTTTTCCTATTATTCGAACAAAATTGTCCATACATAAAAAGCTGCAGTGGATCTCTAAAGGTATTAAACGTTGTTGCATAAAGAAAAGACGACTTTTATGGTCATATAGGCTAGCACCTAAAAATAAACAAACAAGTGATTATTTTAAAGCATATTCTAAGCGTTTAAGTAAGATAATCAATTTAACACAAGCGTCCCAAAATAATTACCACATCAAAAATAGTATAAATAAGTCCAAAGCAATATGGAATGTAGTTAATCAGACCAAAAGCAACTTCCCTAAAGAAAATATTCGGCAAATAAAAAATGACGGTAAAATTATTACTGAACCAGCTGAAATTGCAGAAGCATTTTAATGATTATTTTGCAAATTTCTGTGTCTCCTTAAAAGGTAAAAGTAATCATCGTCATACATTTAACACTAATTGTGTTCAGTCTATATTTCTCAAACCTGTAATCCCAGCCGAGATCACAACAATTATAAAAGGCTTGAAAAATACTAACAGCACAGGTTATGATGATATCTGCACTAAAGTAATCAAAGAGACTTCTAATATTATTTCTCCATTACTGTCATATTCAATTAATTATTGTTTTCGAGAAGGTGTATTTTCCCAAAAATTAAAAATATCAATTATTAAGCCCTTGTCCTAAAAAGAGGACAAAGTAAATATGGCATTCTATAGACCGATAGCTCTTATATGAATATTTTCTAAAATATTTGAGAAATATATCTATAAGAATCTTTACTCTTATTTAGAAAAATACAATATGTTATCTGGACAACAGTTTGGCTTCAGAAAGAACAAAAGTATAAATCTCGCGATTCACAATTTTATTCAGAAAGTTTTGACTGGTATGGATAAAAAGTTATTTGTATCAGCATTATATATGGATCTCACAAAAGCGTTTGACTTTGTAGATCACTCCATATTACTTAAAAAAACTCAATGGCTTTGGTATAAGGGGCAACGCTCTTAGTCTTATAAAATACTATCTTAGTAACAGGAGTCAAATAAACGGGTCACACATGGAGTTCCTCAAGGCAGTATATTAGGACCACTTGTCTTCCTTATTAACAAATAGATGATATGCCGAAATCGACAAATATTCCCATGGTCCTCTTTGCTGATGACTGTACAGTAATATATATTAGAAAATAACGGTAGAACAAGATAGATTTTAAACATAAAATGATGATGATGATGAAAAAAAGCTTCTAAACTATTAGGATTTATTATGCGACAAGGTCGAATTTTCAAAGAAGCTAAAACAAAAATTAGTCTTTACAATAGTCTTGTGCGCAGTCATTTAGAGTACTGTAGCGTTGTGTGGCGTCCTCATTATTTTACCCACTACTTAAGACTGGAGCGTGTTCAAAAGAGATTCATGTGGTATTTGTCATACTCGGCAAAGATTCACAAAAAGGTGGTATCCTATACAAAAAGACTGACATACTTTAAAATTCTGAATCTTGACCAAAGAAGAGATTTGCTTGATTTAATGTTTTTATTTAGGTTGCGAAGAAATAATTTAGATTGCCCCATTTTGCTGAGTAAAATTAATTTCAGAGTACCGTATAGATATCCGCGTGCTGCTATTACGCCGATCGTGCCGCCACGCACCAGAACAGTCTTCGGCGCAAACTCCACTATCCCTCGGTTATGTAAATAATACAATAAATTCAGTCAGTCAATTGACATTAACTTTAACTCGCATAGCACTTTTCGTAAAATAATCATCAGTAAATTAACCAATCTGTCATCCCAAGTTTAATAGTATCTTAATCATTGTTTATTTTTTATAATTAGTCTCTTTAGTATGTAGAGTAGTTAAACATAGTTCTAATTTTAATTTTGTTTTTAATCATAACTTCTTTTATAATAATAATTTAGTTTTTTTCCGTTTGTAACTGTTTCGGCTTTTGTTGTTGTTCTTTTTATTCTTTTTTATTGATTCTCTTTGAAAATTGTTAGTTCATAAGCGAAATTAGCATGTAGTGTTTACCTTTAAATGGTTTTGCATACTCTGTGTAATGTTTATATGATAAGTAATATTAATTTATTTATGTAAAATTGCTAATAAATAAATAAAGAAAATACAATATTATTATAATTTAGGGAATAATTAAGTTATTTATTATAACTAATATACACAGTTTCTTATATTCGGCCATTCTGACAAAAAAAAAAAGTTTGTCCTCAAACTAGTCTAACCTAATTACATGACATAATATGTATCCTACTAAACTTAATCACAAAATTCAAATTTATATTCTATATCTCAATCATCTATTTATTCAATCATGTAAAATAATTAACACTGTTTTACAGTGCCCGGTACGCATCTTCAGGCTTATACATTCTTCTAAATCTGCCCGGAACTTCTTCAGGCTTTCACATATTTATATCAAGTCTGCCCGGAATTTCTTCAGGCTCATTAATTAAAACAATCATATATTTTTTTTTATTCATACCTAGGATTTCCTTTAAACTTGCAATAGTTTTAATTAATTTGCTTAAGTTTCTTCACTACGAGTATCTGTACTATCATTGTCGCAGTCAATGAGTGTCTTAATCCATGGTTGTATCTGATCTACTGCCCATATATTGCTATATTCTTTCTTGCCTAAATTTAAACCTGGTATACTGGATATTTCGTATCTATCGTTTTTTACCACTTTTGTTATTTTATACGGTCTAGAATAAACGGGTAGTAACTTTCTACTTTTTCCTTCCTTACAATTTATTTGCTTTTTAACCAAGTCACCTACAGAGTAAATTTTTGGTTCTTTTCTTCCTACATCAAACCGTTTCTTTTGTTGTTCTTGATCTTTATTTATATGACTACTGATTTCGGATCTAATTTTATCTATATCCTGAGTAGAGTTTCGTGTGTCTGTAAACGTCTCACTGAACATATTTTCACTACTATGTGTTAAAAGTCTACCAAATAAAGCTTCAGACGGTGTTTTACCTATGCCTTTATTAAGTGTATTATTCAATCCCCATTGGATTTTACCTAAAGTTTGATCCCACTTAGTTTCACCCAGTTTATCTGCATAAGAGCCTAACGCGTCTAATACTGTTCGGTTGTAACGTTCTACCTGTCCATTGGATCTGGGTGAAGCCACGGCATTCAATATGTGCCTAATATAAGATGATTTGCAAAATAGTTCAAACTCTTTGGATGTAAAAGTTGAACCTCTATCAGAAATTAATCTTGCAGGAAATCCAAATGCAGAAAAAAAAACATCAGTAAGTGCAGCTATAGTTTGATTTGATTTCAAGTTACGTAGGGGCTTAAGCATACAAAATTTTGTAAATCCGTCAACTAAGACTAGTAAATACAGATTTCCCTTTTTACTTTTCACAAAAGGCCCTAGGTGGTCAACATGAACAGTGTGAAATGGGATATCTATTTTAGGGATAGGATGTAAATAACCTTCCTTTTTCCTAGATACTTCCTTTCCGTACGCGCAATGTATACACGCCTTTACATACTTAGTTACAATTTTTTTTCATTTTGGGGAGGTCCAATTTTATTTTAGAGAGGGTTTTCTCTGCAGAAAAATTACCAATCTCATCGTGATTCTTTTGACAAATTTGCCATCTAGCATCCCTAGGTACAACCGATTTAAACTCATTTTTTACTTTACGAAACAATTTATTATTTTTTAGAAGAAAATTTTCTTTGATATCTGTTAAATCATTATATTTACTATCTAACCAAACTTCACGGATATGACATAGTTTAGGGTCAGTTAATTATAGACTGTACAACCAATCTTCTTCTTGAGTTAGAGCCAAAACACGTGTATTTGATTTTTCATTATAACTGGAATGGACAGGATTTCGACTAAGAGCATCCACGTGAACCATTTTATTATTTGGTCTATAAATTATATTACAATCGTATTCTTGTAATTGTAGCCACCAACGCGCAACTCGTGGTAAAAGGTCCCTTTTTGTGAAAGTAGCCCTCAGCGCGTTACAATCTGTTAATATTGTAAATGAAAGTCCTAATAAATAACGGAAAACGGGAAAAAAACAATCCTGACAAAATAATTTAAGCAATATTAGCAAACTGAGTTTGAAATCACAATTCAAATTCAAAATTTCTTTATTCATGTAGGCCTATCACAGGCACTTATGAAGCGTTCATTCATAATTGTTTATATAATTGTAACGGGATGGTGATAACTTCGTTCGCCAACTTAAATCTAAAGCTACGAGGGTTCCAAACGCGCCCTGGTCTAAGAAGAGCCCACAACAAACTTAGCCGGGTAAATTTATTTTTTTGTTATCACCATCTTCCAGTAAATTTAAATTAAGCTATGAAGCTAGAGCAATTCACACCCAAGCTTTTTTATCGTTTAAATAATCCTTAATGTTATAATAGGATTTTTCTGTAAGCTTACGTTTTATATAAACTTTGAACTTATTGAGAGACAACTCAAAGATTTCATTTGGTAATTTGTTATAAAATAATATACAATTGCCCTTGAATGAATTTGCAATTTTGTGTAGCCTAGTAAACTGCACAACGAGTTTATTTTTGCTTCTAATATTTATATATTGTTACAGTGCATTTTCTTTTTAAATTTTGATATATTTTTATGGACATAAATTAAATTTTCATATATGTTCTGACTATGCACCGTCATTATTTTAACTTCTTTAAATTTATCCCTTAATGACTCTCTTGGGCCCATTTTATATATCGCACGAACAGCCCTTTTCTGCAGGACGAAAATAGAATCTATATCAGCAGCATTACCCCATAATAAAATGCCATAGGACATAATGCTGTGAAAATAACTAAAATAAACAAGCCTAGCAGTTTCTATGTTTGTCATATGACGAATCTTTTTTACCGCGTATGCTGCAGAACTAAGTCTGTTCGCTAAATTATTTATATGTGGGCCCCATTGAAGCTTAGCATCTAAATTTATTCCTAAAAAGATTGTCGTGGTTTTTACTTGTTTAACATTCGGTAGTGTGAATTTAATACCCTTCGTTTTTTTTCCGTTAAGAGCTAAGTTATTAGCCTCAAACCATTGTACTACTTTAGCGAGACATATGTTTACATCGTCAAGATTTTTTTCACGACGTTTAATTTTAAACATCAATGATGTATCATCAGCAAACAATACTATCCCGTGATTGTCCTCAGCTAGGTAAGGAAGGTCATTCATGTAAATGAGGAATAGGAAGGGTCCTAATATAGATCCCTGGGGGACACCAATTTGCACAAATGACCCGTTAGGCCGGGTTCCCACTATGCCGGACCGGCAGATCTCCCGGTCCGGTAAAATTGCCGGAAGGCCTAGTGGCGGTACAAATTGTATGAAGCTATTCACATGATCCCGAGTCTGGCTTTTTCGCCGAGCCCGGCATTTTTACCGAGCGTTTTGTCACTACAAAATGCCGGCAAAATCACCGGACCGGAATAATGTGAACCAGTTCGACCCGCGTTCCCCGCCCCGCCCCGCCCGTTCTCCCCGCACTTCATTCGGCTCGCATTTTCTGAGTAAAGTAGACGTGTAGCATGAGCGACATACAAATAGAAACTTTAATTACGCTTGTCCAAGAGAGACCTGTTCTGTGGGACAAGACCGAAGATGTCTATAAAGACAAAAACTTAAAGTTAGCAGCATGGCGTGAAGTATGTTTAATACTGAAACCAAACTTCGATGAACTGGAAGAAAAAGAAAGAAAACAGTACGGTGAGTTTTTTAAATATTTTTATTGATAAAAATGCATTCACAAATTTTAATTTATAGCTGCTGCCTGCCACGGAACGGAACCAATATCCGAAACAAAATAATTAGTAAATGCTGTTCGTATAGCATTGGCATTAGGGCCACCTCGAGTCGACCCATTTCGATCCACGGGTCTCGTTTCTTGTTCTTGTCCATTTTCTATATTTTGGTAACTTTCAAAATTTATACCGTCTTTTTCTCTAACAAAATTATGTAAGACTGTACAAGCTTTAATTACTTTAATTGCTGTGTCTACGTTCAGATCTATAGGCCGATGGAGTATTCGCCACTTATTTGCTAGAATACCAAAAGCGCACTCAACGTACCTTCGTGCTCGACTTAATCTATAGTTAAAAATCTTTTTATCATTATTCAAATGTGTACCTCCATATGGACGTAGGAGATTAGGTGTTAAAGCAAAGCCTTCATCGCCAACTAGTATAAACGGTAATTCCTCGTGCATGTTTGTATGAAGTGGTCGAGGCTTTGGTACATTTAAAGTACCATCATTGATTTTTTTCCAAAATATACTATCCTTTAATATAGTGGAATCGCATTCCTTGCCATACGAGCCCACACTGATAAAAATAAATCGGTACTCTGAATCGACAATTGCCATTAATACAAAAGAATAATATTCCTTGTAATTAAAGAACATAGAACCACTCTTGGCTGGCTTCAAAATTCTAATATGTTTGCCATCTACTGCTCCAATACAGTGAGGAAAGTTGGCTTTTCTTTCGAATCTTAAAGCGATGTCCTCCCATTCTCTCTCAGTATCAGGCAGCTTAAGAAAATCTGTCTGTAGGCTTTCCCAAATGACGTTGCTCATTTCTTTTATTATTTTACTTATTGTCGAAACGCCTACTCTGTATGAGTAATGTATTTCTTTGAATGAACATCCTGAAGCTAAATATCTGAAAAAAGTATATTTTGTTACTACATATTACATTATATGTCACCAATAAATAAATTCAATTCTGATATTTTTTTATTTATTTCAGGAAAACTGGTTTCAACTAAATGGAATAATATACGAGATTCATGGCTTAAGACGGTGAAAAAACAAAAAGATGAGTCTAAATCTGGATCTTCGGCCAAAAAGACACGAAATTATTTATATCACGAGCAATTAATGTTTTTGAAAAAGGTCTCCGAACCTCGACCGCCTCATGAGTCGGGTTCAAAAAAAGCAAGAACCGAGACTGAAGTAGGCATGGAATCAGATTTTCGTTCATCTTTAATTAAAGATAAAAGAACAATTGATAATAAAGAAGTAAATGAGAAGATGTCAAAGTTTTTGGATTCCAGAATGAACCCAGAAAAAGAAAACCATCATCTTTCTTTTTTCAAAGGCATTATACCAGTCTTGAACACTTTAACTATCGAAGAGACTTTAGAATTTCAAGCCAGCGTCCTGACAATGTTGCAAAAAATTAAAAGTAGGAATTATGAGAGAGAGAATTACGGACATTGGCGTCATTATAATCAGATGACCGGACCAGATCAGTATACTCGCTCTGGATACTACACACATCCTAATCAACAGGCGACACCTACGCAAGATCAACACTCTGGATACTCTACAACACCTATACCATCAACTTCTTCCCAAATTCCAGTGAATCCAGTTTCGCCAACAGCATCTACTCATTCCATATACTCCCAAGAGTCAGAATATTTAGATTTTGAAGGGTTTTAAATTTGAGTACAAATAAATACTTAAGTGACTAATTTGCATTTTTAATTAATAATTATTTATTGTCAAAAGAACACACACACACACTTTACCTTAAACAAATGGCCAATCTTTGTTCTGGGCAAATACATTCTCTAAAACTTGTATTTCGTACTCTTATGCCTGGTGAAAGTCGTCCCAGTAAATCGTCAAAAGTGGTTGTTGTCATTCGAAAATAATTGAAGAACTTTGATCCGTCACTTCTAAGTTCACCCATCAATGTTTCAAATGTCCCTAGTGTAAATCTTTCCCGTAAAATAGGATGTACCCAATACTTTCTTCTTTTATTTTGCCTTCTGTACCACCACCACCACAACACAACAATTTCGTCGTCCATTGTGGGCACAGGTCCAAATTCAACTGAGGTGCTTTAAATGTGAACACTCTGTCCGGTGTCCGGTTTCCGGCAGATCTGCCGGTCCGGCATAGTGGGAACCCGGCCTTAGACCGCTTTCCGTTCACGTCAACTTTTTGAATTCTATCATTAAGATAGGAAATCATTAAATCTAGAGCTATGCCCCGAATTCCATAGTGGTGTAGTTTTCTGATTAATGTTTCATGTTGTACACAATCGAAAGCCTTGGACAAGTCACAGAAGACGCCAAGTGCGTCCCGTGACTTCTCCCAGGCTTCAAATATATTTTTTTTTCTAACTCAACACCAGCATCGGTTGTTGAGCGACCCCGTGTAAAACCAAATTGCTGCCCGTGCAATAAATCGTTCTTATTAAAAAAGTGAAGTAATTGATTTAATATAAGTTTTTCAAAGATTTTACTGAGAGTAGGTAGTACAGATATTGGTCTAAAGTTAGAGGGGTCGGTAGTACTACCCGATTTGAACAACGGAACTAGTTTGCTATGTTTCATTAAATCAGGAAACACACCACAGTCTATACAATTATTAAATATGAATGATAGGTCAGGTGCAATTATATCAATCAAAGGCTTTACAACGTTAACGGAAATGCCCCACAAGTCATTTGTTTTCTTATTATTTAATAATTTAAATGCCTTAATAACGTCTGAGCTGCTAACGTGTCTGAACTTAAAAGTATCGTTACATTCAGGCACATTAAACTTCAACAAAGAGAGAGCTGTGTCCGGTGATGATTTCAATGATTTTGTTGTGGAGACAGGAATGTTGGTGAAGAACGTTTCAAAAGCAGTTGCAACCTCGAAAGCTGACGTTATTGATTTGTTATCTACATCAAGTTTGATGTCATTAGTTCGAGGTGTTACTCTTCCTGTCTCCTGATTAATTATATTCCAAGTTGTTTTTATAACATTACTGCTATTTTTTATTTTGTTCTGTATGAATATTGATTTAGCCAAAATGCATTCGCGTTTAAATTGTTTGGAAAACAATTGCACATTTTTTTTGAACTCATCACTGGTGTTATATTCTCGTATCGCGTACAGATCATATAACCTTTATCTACTTTTATGCAATTTAGTCGTAGCCCACTTACTGAAAACTAGTGTATCAGTAATCATGACAGACTTACTAGTGAAAATGGAATTAAATATTGTAATAAATTTACTGAAGAAAGTAGTGTACATTGCGTTAGGGCCAATTGTAGATGATAAAAAAGGAAGGTCCTTAACAAGGCCTATTCTCATTTTCTCCAGTCGGTCCGATGTCACAGGCACAAAAGTTATTTTATGTTTAGACAATGTTTTTTCCCAATTTTTGAACTGGATTAATTGACCACAGTGATCAGAATCTAATTTACTTATGATATTTTTAGTGATTCGGTTGATATTTGTGAAGATATTGTCTAAACATGTGGCGCTAGTGGCAGTTATTCTTGTAGGCTCCATAAACATATTTGATAAGTTAAATCGTAGGTCTTAAATAGATTTAATAACCTACTACTTTGAGAGCTACTTTCTAAAATATTGACATTAAAATCACCGCACACAATAATGTTTTTATTCGATTTAGATATTTTATATAATACTTCATCCATAACCTGATCAAAAAGTTCAAAGTTTGATAAGGGTGGTCGTCTATATACAGTAACAACAATGAATTGCTCTAATTCCACTGAGGCAAGTTCAATTGTTCGTTCAACAGACAGGCTCACAATGTCTGTTCTATTTTTAAATTTCAAATTTTTATTTAATATAATTAATGAGCCACCATGTATTGCAGTAACTCTGGTGAACGAACTACCAACATGATGGTTACCAAAATTAAACATGTATTCATGAGTTTTTAACCAATGTTCAGTTATACATAAAATATTAATATTAAACTGATTTAAAAATAATTCAATCTCTAATTCTTTTCCTTTAATACATTGAATATTTTGGTATTTTGGTAATTTAAAATGCTTCCATCAATATACTATGACAAGCATAAAAAGAAACACCAAAAAGTTTAAGTCCTTACCTTGGTATTGGTATGCTCGAAAAATTAGATCAGAAGGGATCGAAAACTTCTTACGTCTGTCACTCTCTAGCCAAATATGCTCGACCGTAACAATAAGATCTTACTCCGTGCGAGTAATCGTGCTCGGGGATCGAGGTCCGAACATTCTAGTCTTCTTTCGGAGTCCCTAATGGGGCTCGGGGTGACCGCTCAGGGCGATGGCCTTTTTCGGTGGTGGCAACGCCGTCTGCAACTAGAGACGGGACACTGGGTGGGACCGTTGGGTCCGTGGTGTCATGTCCGGGTAGTGTCGCGGCAGCGCCATCAAGCCTGCGATGTGTCGCGGTGATCAGCGATGTTGCGGCGGCTTGGAATGTCCGAGGGGGGCTTACGCCCGCCGCTCAGCGTGGTCGAGCTTACCAGTGTAAGTTGGCAAGCGCCCATCAGCCAGCGGCGAGGAAGCGTTTGTTTAGATGTCCAGGAGGTCACGTAGCAGGCCTTTGACGTTCGGCGGGCGCCGCCGGTGGTGTGGCGCGATGCCCCGCAGGTGTTGAGCTCGCGCTCCATAGCGCATGCGAGCATCGAGGTACTCAGGCGGCTGATAGACTCATCCAGGCTCTCCGATGATCCAGGCGATGACCTGGTTCCGTACCTGTCCGTTCCTGGAGCGTGGTGCTCGGGAAATGACTTGTTCAAGGGTTCATGTTTTACCACAGATTCCACTACCAACTCCCCCACTGAATCGGTGCTTTCTAGAGAAACAGTTACTGTCTCTAGACGCTTGAGTTTTTCTATCCCTATGGTGACTTTGTTCTTTACTGTATAGTCGGTAACCTTTGACATGATCACTATAACCAGTATATGTTTTCTTGACTCTTGGCTCTTTTTTCTTTTGGTGTGTGCACCATCATTGGACTCCCAACACGTAAATGTTGTAAATCTGGTTTCCTAGCAAACCACATCACATATGTAGTCTTTTCAATACCTGAAGCTGTAGAAATGTTTTTGAGATATACTGCGGTATTTGCAGCTTATGCCAATTTTTTTTATCTAATTCTACTTCAAAAAGTAGGCATCTAGCTCTCTCTACAACGGTGCAATTGCTTCTTTCGCTGAGTCCATTCTGCTCTGGTGTGTAAGCATTTGATTTTTGATTAATTAACCCTTCATGTTTTAAAAAATCTCTTAAATCATTGCTGCAATACTCACATCCATTGTTTGTGCGCAATATTTTTATTTTTCTGTTTTGAAAGTTCTCCACCATTGACTTAAACTCTTTAAAAAAAAGTCAGTGTTCAAGTTTTACACTTTAAGAAGTATATGAAGGTCATTCTGGTGAAGTCGTCAAAAAATATAATGAATAGCAAAAAATATCTTGCACCACCAATGAATTTGCACTCCATCGGTACACAGTTGTCTGGGTGCACAATCTACAAGATTTCTGTAGCTCGTGTACCTTTAGTAAATGGTAATCTTGCCTGTTTGCCTTCACAGCAAATTTGACAGCTAGACTTACTTGTCACAAATTTGTCTAAGTAATCCATTCCATTGACTAAACCTTGTTCATATCTGTGCTGTTTAAGTGTCCAAGCCTTCTATACCATGTTTGTCCATCTACTGTTGATGATGATAACAAGCAAGTCTCATTTTGCAAGATAGACTTGCGTACATTAAGTTCAGCTTCCGCAACTAAATTGCCTAATCTGTTTTTTATGATGAATCGGTCGGGTTCATACACGAACACTATTTCCATTTCTTATCAATTCACTGACTGATAGTAGGTTAGTCGCAAGAGTCGGTACGCACAACACGTTCTTTACTGTAACCTTGTAACCGAAACTCGTTATTTCGTGTCTCGTTAACTATGTTTATATTAGCTAGATAACCGGTCTATGAAATGGCAGCTCCCCCGCTACCCCCACCTGAGACAATTTTCCGCACCGCCAGTCGGCACCCTGTCATTAATGAAACCGCATGTCTTTCTTCTCGGCGCTCTTATTTTCACATCAGTTTTGTGCGCACTGTGACTTCTTGTAGTTTTTTTAGGAAAAAAAATATGAATATGGAAGAAGAAAATATGTTTCGAAAAACTACCGTCACACTAAGGTGTGTAATGGGTTCAGTGTCTTTAAACTAATTCATCCTATCAGTTCCTTCACCAAAACCAAATAAAGTAAATCAAAATCCACAAAAACATTTACGTATAGCGATGAGATTGGATATAATATCGTCTTATTTCTTAATTCACATCCACACGGACACACTGTATTGAACACCTGTTTACCTAATTCTGACTTAAAAACAGGCGTTGAACATGAACATTGAAAGATATTAAAAACAACGACAATTTATTTAGCGGCACTCTGTTAGTCCTTTCAGGTGATTTCAGATAAAAACTTTCCGTCATTCCACGTTCGACATAAGCTGATGAGATCAACGCTTGCTTAAAATCATCGCCATTGTGGCGTAATGTTGTAAAAGTACAGCTGAAAGTAAATATGCGCGTTTAAAAGCTTCAAGATCCATCCGCTGAAAAGTTAGATGAAACTGGATGGGTAAAATTACCGACCGATTTCTGAACAATTGATTTCTGAAAAATTGATTCGCAAGATTCATTGGAAAAATATTTCCCGATGTACGAACACAGTACATAAAACATGAGTGGCTTGCAGAAAGAGCAATTTCAGCGGCATAAAATTTGGTTTCATCAGATTCAAAGTGAATTTGTTGTCAAACTGATTACGGATTGAGTCAACTATAGCATTCACTTTCTTCTTGACCTCTGGATCATTCGATCGGATTAGGAGGTTATCTCCTTCCAAAGAGTCATGATCAGAAGCCTTGTCAACCTGAACACCCGGAGATTCCCCAGATTCTGTCACTTCTTCTTCAGGCTCATTCACCTCATACTCTATATCCTCATCTTGATCACCGTTACCTCTCAGCTAATTTAGTCTTTTCTGGACTGTGGCTGGTAATGCAAGAGAAGTCGAACCTGGTCCCCAATTGCCCATTGGTGCTTCAAAATCTTGAGCCTTCTGAGTCTCGTCCTTCAGCGTCTTGCCGAATTCTTGGAGGTTGAATTCTTTATTACGTTTAATAGGTCTTTCAGGGTTTACAGACATTGTGTATTCATATATAAATCTGTTGTTGCTTTGAGTCTTTAGCAAATAAATGTAACTGTACTCGTGAGATACCTATGACTAACTTAAAATTATGTGATACATTATCTTCCAACCAATTACAAACATGCCTGGAGCAGTTCACAACTGTCATATCAGAACCTTCACCTTTATTTAAAAGTATGCCTAAAAACAGACAATTATATTTTCCGACAAGTTAGGTAGAGGTTTTGGACCTATTATGAACCCATTACCTTGATCACTTAGTGACTAATAGATGTTCACCGGGGGCTAGTTTAGATTATCTTATTAATAGTTTGAATAGTGACAATTTAGATGTAAATAAATATATTGTTCTCTTGATAGGAGACAGTTTAAATATCAAAAAGCATCAAATTATTAGATGCATTGATAAATTACTAGCTTTACATATTGAAACTAAATTTAACTTTAAATTCGTTATGTGTGCCTTTCCTTACTGTGGCACATTTAGTTCAAAGCAGAATGAACATATATATAATTTAAATTTATTAATTTGTAACCTGACATGCCGTCATAGTGACGCAGTTTTTTATTTTGACCTCAATAAATCCATGTCATCCCTATTGTCTAGAGATAGTTTTAGTTCATCTAAGAAAAGTAAGCACCACTTGGCATCTTTACTAGCTTACAACTTAAATGATACTGTTACAAGTATTGCAACTAAGTCTATTGACACCTCTACATATTGTACTTCAAGTACCAGCAATATTTCTATTATTGACCCTAGTTCTTGTTTTAGTACTATAATTAATTCAAATAGTAATTTAGACTAGACAGTGAGACAAGGGGGAAGCTCTGTAATATGAACATTGTACATCAAAACATACAGAGCAAAATGTGCCTGATCTAGTCGCAGTAAAAGCGCATTATCACACTGTTTGTATGGCTAATTTTTATCACAAAAGAACAGAAAGAAAAAGGGGTACCTCAGCATGTGAAAACACTAAGAAGTTTCTTCTTCTTCTTCTTTTGATTTATGGCTTTTCGTAGTGCCAAAACAGCACAATGTACTTTGCCAGTGTCAAGTAGCTTGGAAAAGGCACGAACTAGAGTGGTCAGTAAAGAAAAAGAAATGTCTATTTCATTACTTCGACCTGCAATAGTAGTTGTTAGTGAAATGAACTAAGTACGCATGAATTTAACAATCATTTGAAGATAAAATAGAATTCAAATTTTATATCCAAAATAAAAATCATAGTTTTAATTTGTTATTTTAATAAGATATTTAACATACCGACTATACACTGACATTAACACACACTCGACATTTAAGGGTCGAGGAATTTTAGAAGGAAGTATATCATACAGATTAAAGGGCAATTTCGGGCAGGAAAAAAGGATATGTGAGACTGATCCTTCGTCCAGGCCACACTCACACAGAGAATGATCTCGAACTCTTATTTTTGTCAAATGTACTGGGGTACAAGCATGTCCAATCCGTAGACGACTAATAGTTGACGTGACCCAGCGAACAGATTTTTTATGAATAAAGAACCAAGGTTTTCGGGGGATATTAGGCTGGATTGAAGCATATTGTTTTCCTTTAACCGATTTTGATTCGACCCACACTGATTTCCAAGATTTCTCCAAGTCTGATTTTGCTAAGCAACGAAGGTCTTGCGGGTGGATTTTAAAATAGGTCATAGAACCCGATTCGGTTGCAAGTTTAGCCCAGGCGTCAGCTGTCTCATTACCAATGATGCCTGAGTGACCTGGAACCCATCCTAACACAACGGTAAGGCCTTTCTGCTGACATGTTTGCAATACCTCTCTTATCCTTAATATGATGGAGATTCTCATCTTAAAGCGAAACGGATTATCCTTTAGTGCTTGTAAGCAGCTTAAGGAGTCAGTCAGTACTAATGTTCGTTTTATGTTATGGGCTTCCACAAAGAGGATTGCTTCCAATATACCTATAGACTCTCCAGTAAATACTGAAGATTGTGGGGGACACTTGAATTGAATACCAATTTTGTATTTTGGTATCCAACATGCTACGCCAACGCAACCAGACAGATAATTTTGAGGCATCCGTATAGATGGTAAGGTACTCGGGCCAGTTACTATGGATAATTTCATTGAACCTTTGGTTGGCCTCAATTATAATAATATCGTTATGTATATTTAAATTAACAATGGATGGTTTATAAGTCAAACTTTTGAATGGTGTAGAAAAAAGGGATATCATTGGAGATGACTGAATTGGATGAGGAAGAGATGTGAATTTACGAAAACTGTTTAAAAGAAAAGGGAGGTCATGGTTTGTTTTGACAACAGAAGATAGAAGATAGACGTCGAAGGCTATCAAATAACGGATGCGCAGAAAGTTCTAAAACTTTACAGATAAAGCGGTCAGATAAATACTGGCTTCTTATCTGAACTGGAGGATCAACGCATTCCACTTGCAGTGCATTGGTGGGAAATGACTTCATGGCACCAAGTATTATTCTTAGACATCTGTATTGTATTTTGTTTAGCTTTTCAGTTGCCAATTTGTTAATGGGGTCAAGAACATGAGCCCATAGTCCATGTGGCTGCGGATTATGGCATTATAAAGAAGTTTTTGGGAGTAGGGGTGAGCACCCCACCACACCCCTGACAATGCACGGAGGGTCTTAATGCCACTTTCACATTTTTTACTGACGTGTAGAACATGAGACGCGCCATTGAGTCTTGAGTCAAGTACAACACCTAAAAATTTGGCCTTATTTTCGAGGGTAATGCGTTGACCATTACACATAATATAAAATTAATGATTCCGATGCTAACCGTATAAAGTATCATAAAGCACGAAATCGCTGTAATACATTGTGTAGAGATGCCCAACGTCGCCACATCCATAAGTCAGTCGAGAACGGTGATACCGCTAAGACTTGGAAATTTCTTGAGTCACTTGGAGTTGGTAAATCATCCCCTAAGACTTCTATCAACATTGATATTGAACTCCTTAATAAACATTTCTCTACTTCTGATACAATTGATAGTGTCAATAAGGAGCGTACTCTTAGTATTCTTTCTTCGCCATCAACTCCTGACTTTTTATCTTTTACCTTCAAGACTTTCACTGAATGTTATGTTAAGAAGAGCATATTGTCCATCGCCTCGAATGCAGTCGGTACTGATAGCGTCAGCCGTAATATGATCGTTCCCATTCTCGATGTTGTTCCCCTTTTCTTACCCATATTCTCAACTATTCCATCTTGACTAGCAAATTTCCTGAAGCTTGGAAGAATGCACAAGTCACCCCTCTGCCTAAAAAGGCCAATCCTGTTTCTTTCTCTGATTTCCGTCCCATTTCTATTTTACCGTTCCTTTCTAAAGTTCTTGAGAAGCTAGTTTACGAACAATTCCATCTTTTCCTTAATAAAAACTTACTTCTCAGTCCCTTGCAATCCGGCTTTCGTGCTGGTCATAGTACAGTTACAGCGCTAGTAAAAGTAACTGATGATATTCGGTGGGCGATGGATAATAAGGAACTCACAGTATTGATACTGCTAGACTTCAGTAATGCCTTTAACTCAGTTGATTATGATATCTTGTTGAGTATCCTGCGCTCCATTAACATATCTCCATCGGTGATAGATTGGTTTCGGAGTTACCTGTTTGGTCGTCGGCAACGCATTCGGATTGAGGAGACCTCTTCATCCTGGTGTGATGTTGCGGCCGGGGTACCTCAGGGCGGCGTGTTATCTCCCTTACTCTTTGCTATTTTTATTAATTCAATTTCCAAACGTATCTCTTCTCTCTATCACATGTATGCAGATGATATCCAAATCTATCGCCATTCAACCCTTGATAACCTTGGTTCTACTGTTGCTGCTATTAACACCGATCTTAATGAAATTTTTGAGTGGAGCAGGCAGTATGGACTTAAGGTTAATCCAGCTAAATCTCAGGCTATTATTATTGGAAGCCCTGGTATGCGGTCAAGGGTTGATTGGGGAAATCTACCTAGTGTTGAGTTTAATGGTGTCACAATTCCGTTTTGTGCCTCTGTAAAGGACCTTGGCTTGCATCTTGATAAAGAGTTATCGTGGTCTGTGCAAGTCAGGGATTTGAGTAGAAGGACTTTTGGCACTTTTAGGTCGCTGTGCCATCTGCGATCCATTCTTCCAATCCCGACTAAAGTTATGTTAGCACATTCTCTTTTTCTCTCTATTCTCGACTATGCGGACGCAAGCTATCTTAATTTGACCGAGGACTATCTTAACAAACTTGAGCGTCTTCAAAATCTAGCTATTCGGTTCATATTTGGATTACGCAAACCATGTATCTGAATTTCGTCAGAAGCTTAAGTGGCTCCCTATCCGCCGTCGCCGGGATCTTCATGTACTTTCACTTCTGTACTGTGTGTTATTTAATCCTAAGACTCCTTCTTATCTTAAGGAGAAGTTTAAATTTCTTGGAGTGCAGTCTGAACTTAGATCGAGTCGTGCGCTGACTTTGAGCATGCCGTTCCACAAAACGAAGTTTTATAAGCATTCGTTCACTGTCAAAGCTACTGAATTGTGGAATGCACTCCCATTGATCATAAGGCAGTCAAAGTCATTGGGCATATTTAAAAATGCTGTTAAGGCTCATTATCTCGCTCAGTAAAGACGACTATTATTATTTATTTATCTACTCAAACTCATATTTAAGTATTTATGGTATATTAAGATATGTATTAGTATATTTATTTTTTTATATTTATCAATAGTATTTTTAATTTTTTTTTATTTGTGTAGTCTGGTTTATGTATTAGTATGTAGATATTTGTATGTATGTACTAAATAGTGTACCCCACCTATCTGTTTTCTTTTTAGTTTTCCTAATCCTAAGGTTGCCTGGCAGAGATCGCTACTTAGCGATAAGGCCGCCTTTTGTATCCTGCTTCATTCTTCATGTGTTTGTTCTTTTTTGTCTTGTTTCTTTGTTTGAGTGGTGTACAAATAAAGAGTATAAATAAATAAATAAAATAAATAATATTAGCATCTGGAATGATTCTTTTCCGAGTAAAGACTACTGCCTTGCACTTATCGATAGAAAGAGACATACCATGATCTAATAACCACTGGCCTAAATAGTACAATGCAGAGTTTAAGTTACTTGTGATATTTTCCATGCAATTGGAGCTAACGTACAGAGCGATATCGTCAGCATATTGTAGAACATTGCAAAAGCTTACGACAGACAGTTCGAGATCATAGGAGTAAATGCTATAAAGCAATGGACTTAAGACAGACCCCTGAGGGAGACCTCTCCAGATGGTTCTGGGGGGAAGAAAAGAAGAAGGGGTTTTCACCAGAATATTTCGGGTTCATAGAAGATTTAATATGATTTGAGTTAACCTCGGCGGAATATTCAGCTGATGCAGTTTATGTCTCAGAAGCGGAAGGAGAACACTATCATACGCTGATTCTATGTCAAGAAATACACCCACGAGATACTCTCCTTTAGCCAGGGCTGTTCGAATATCTGTCGTAATAACTCCAAGACTATCCATTGTTCCGAGTCCCTTTCGGAAGCCAAATTGGGACTTGGCCAATAAACCTCTACTTTCTACTATCCATTCCAATCTGATTTTTATCAAGTGCTCCATAATTTTGGCTAACGTGGAGGAAAGAGCTATGGGACGGTAAGAGTTTGGATCCATGGAGTCTTTACCATGTTTTCGTATTAGGATTATGACTTGAGTTCTCCAAGATTCCGGGACTATTCCTGTTAAAAAAAAAACTGTTGATCAAATCAAGGTAAAAATGTTTCGCTTTTTCGTTAAGTTTTACCAAAAAGGAATACGGTATGCCATCGGCCCCAGGGGTTGAATCTTTAAGATTTGAAAGAACTCCTTGAAGTTCATCAAACGAAAATGGGGCATCCATTTCATTGCCAGATAATAACGATGAGGAAGGAGTAAAGCTACTTCCACAAGGGACATACGGAGGAGCAAGTTTATCTGCAAAGGCTTCAAGCCAGATATTTGTATCGTTCGATGAAGGATCTGTAGAGTTCTCTATCTATCTACAGAGTTCCGGAAACGCTTAATTTTATTCCAGACTGAGGACGAGGGAGAACGGGGATCTAAGGATTCACATTAATCTACCCAACCGTTTTTTTTCTTTTTAGACATAAGTCTCCTAGTTATACCATTAGTACGCTGGTAATCAAGAAAATTGCTACGAGTCATATTTATTGTATAAGAGGACTCAGCTTCCTTGCGTTTTTTAATCATGTTTGTACACTCGTCATCCCACCATGGTGGAGGAGTAAAAGTCATGTTCAGTCTTTTTTATAGGAATATGGAGGTTAGCTGATGATTTCAGAATTTTAACAAATTGCTCATAGTAAATTAAACAATCACCACCTCCAGCAGCTGAGAGAGAATCAATAAACCTATCAACGGAATCTGCGTACGCAGGCCATTGTGCTTTTGTTAGCTTATACTTAAGTAGCGGGTTAGACACTTTGAACGGAATCGACCTTTGGGCCAAAGTGAGAAGAATAGGGAAATGATCGCTGCCGTGCGAGCTTGGGAGGGTTTGCCAAGACATAAGTGAGGCTAAAAAAGGAGAACAAAGAGATAGGTCTAAAGCAGACTTAGGGTTCTGATCTGGGTATACTCTTCTTGTCGGAGATCCGTTATTGAGAATACATATGTCAAGCTCATCAAAGAGTTCCATCAAAAAAATGGCAAACCCGTCACATGAGTGGGAACCCCAGGCTGTGTGGTGAGAGTTAAAATCTCCCATTACTACAATAGGGGAATTTAGTGATAGAAGTATAGATTTCAACTCTGGGATAAGTGATGAATGTGGGTGTGAAATATACACAGAGAGGAAATATATATTAAGTACTTTAACAGCTACAGCATTGAACTTTTTACTGTGGGAGGGAAGAGGAATGGAGGAATAGATGAGAGAGCGCCTGACTAGGATAGCGCTTCCCGCATACCCATCATCCCTGTCATCCCTCAGACAAGCAAAGCCCGGGACCCTAAAATGGGAAACTGGCTTAAGCCAAGACTCAGAGATGGCAAGAATGGCAGGTTTATATTCGTTTATTAGTAAAGATAATTCATGTTTTTTACTACGTAGACTTTTACAGTTCCATTGTAGAATTGTGACTAAGTCCATTATGAAGAAGAGAGATGATTTTTATCAATATATTTGCAACGTTGGACGGTAATGATTGGGTAGTAATCTTTTCTAAAAGATCAATTAGGGATGTTTTTAAAACAGGGATATCATTGTCACTAGAATTAGTAAAGTAGGAGTGATCATGGTTGGGATTAATGGCACAGCCATTGCCTAGGGAAGATGAACAGTTACCAATGATATTTTTATGAGCTTTTTTAATGGTCGTATCCCTTTCCTGGGCTAGGTCTAGTACGAGGACTGCTAATAACCGTTTTTCGGTAAGATCGTGTAGGAATTGATTTAAACTGGAAATTTTCATGACCAGAGTCATGATTATTAGATGAAGCAAACATTTGCTTAGATATTTCGGCATAAGAAGGGTGGCTAGGCGGGAAACGGGAAGAAGCTTCAATATAGGATATATTATCTTGAGACATAGCCTGCTTAATAGACTGTTGGCGTGTATGTTCAGAACAGTTTTTGTCAGTAGCTAAATGCCCTCCTGAACAAAGTATGCATAATGCATCATCCATAGTTATGTTGCAAGTATCTCCGGTATGTTGCTGTGAACACTTGTAGCACCTAGGTTTTGAGCGGCATTGGATTTTTGTATGACCAAATCTACAACAATTTACACATTGTATGGAAGGGAAATAGTACGTTTCTACTGGAAGAGATGTATGGTAAGAGTAAATTTTATTGGGAAGAACTTGTCCTCTAAATGTGACGACTACCGATTGGATTGGAACCCAAGTCAACAATGCCTTCTGTTATTTGCTTACGGTTAAGTCTTCTGGCTTTGAGCACCTCTCCACAGCCGGAAGGGAGATCAAGAGACTCAACAAATTCGTCCAGGTGCCATTCAACAGGAACTCCTCTTACTAGACCCATTCGAGTTATATATTTGGCGGCATAAAAAATCAACGTTGTTTCGCGCCATCTTTTTTTCAGTCCCACTAAGAATTTTATTAATTATCTTATTAATTATATCGTTGACAACAAAACAGAATGTCAATTTTCTGTAAATGAAATAAAAGAAGGATTATAAGGAGATCTTCCGGACTACACAACTATTAAAAATAAATTGAAAGAGCATTTTCAAAACTATATCGAGTGTCATTTAATTAAAAGGGACATGATTATTTTATACAAAAATTGTACTGAAAGTAAGAAACTATGCACTGCTGGTACGAGAAAAGATTCAAAAGTAAAGAAGACGAACGAACTAGAATTGTTGAAATGGCTGCTGATTTTGTTTTATATCATATACGTATAATATAATTGTTTTAGAACGTATAAGATATACGTTCTAAAGTATATGATATAAATTACTACGAAACTTTTGATATAGACGAAGGCAATATTTTTAAGGATGTTCCTAAATCTTTGCAAGTTTTTTTGAATGTTGTGTGTAAGAGTAATAAAAAAAAAGTACAAAATATAATGTAGTATAGGATGGATTAAAAAGTGGCCACAATGTCTCATTGCATCATCAAATCTGTAAGGCCCCGTTCTTTTTTATCCCCAATTTTACTTGGTTTGTGATTCACATGATTTTATGATTTACAAAAAATATGCCTCGAAAGGATTGATCGACTCATTCATTATCCAATTTAGGTTTGTGTTCCTCATATAAAGAAACTTTGCGCTTTGAAGCGTCGATTATGAAGGACCCTGCTAATCATATTGTTCCTCCAGATTCATATGTTCAATTCGTTTTTGACAATGTCGATCATAATGCATGCACGATTGATGGCAAAAATACTTTCCATGCAATGGGTGGAATAATGGTTGTTACTCCGGCGTCTAGTGTTACTTCAAAGAAAAGCATCCCTAGATTAAAACAGATTCCATCTTCTGAAGAAATAGATGAAATTGGATTCGTGAAACTGAAACATTTTGAAAACAAAAACTCTGATGGATTAAAAACAGTTCAGATAGAAAATGTTTTAGATGTTACGGACAACTATGAAATTTCTTCGGCAGATTTTACATGGACTTATTCAAAATTTGCAAATGTCTATTAATCCTTGTGTTTAGTCCGTATGTTAAATTCTTATGCAGATTCATTAAACGTAACAACATTAAACTGTAAATACACTAGTCTATTACATACAATACATTTTATGCATAACAACACATATATTTTTTGAATGTAATATAAAAAATATATGTGTTGTATAGACAAGAGATTTATATATATTAAGATTGTAATGTTTGATATTAACAGTTACTAAAACGCAACCCTGCTATTGTTTTGCGAACTAAAATAGTCTCAAGACAATTCCATCATCCTCCTTTGTGTTTTCTTCAAGCTACCCACCCGTCATTGTCGAAGTAAACTGTGCCGTACAGGCATGACAAAAAGCCATTAACTCAAAGAAGATGAAGAAGAAACTACTGTGAAGTTCTATCAACAGAGTCGAACTTAATATTACAAAGGAGTTTCATATCATTCTCCGCCACTAAAAGGTATAGCCCTGCAAGTATTGAGGCACTAGTCTTGTTCGACAAGATCTCCGCGTAGCTACTTCTTGCGGAGACTCAGGTGACCCTGAATTTGAAGGAGCGTCAGGTGTTCCCCACACTGTTGGACTATCTGGTTCTCGCATTGGCGTAGTAGGCTCTGGTGGTTCCGGTTCATGCACGGGGGTTCTAGGTGGATTGTGTTGAGAAGGTCCAGGTAACTCAGGTTCTGCCTTCTGACCATTGAGATTTCCTGAAGCATAATCAGCTGGACTCGGTTCGTCTCGTATTCTTTCTCCCCCTTCACCTATTGGAGCTAAATGTCGGTTAGACACAGCTGTCTCTCTTCCATCGCTCAGTTTCACGATTGAATAATCTGGGTTGACTTCGATTACGTCAGCTTCTACTACTAAAGGCAAGTACTTGTTTGCTCGAGCACAGCGTTTGACGAGGACTTGTCCAGCGCTTGTACGCCATGTCGGGATAGTACCGCCATTTGGAGATTTGCGTGTGTGTTTAAACATTCGTTCATGCGGTGTGCAATTGATTGAGGTGCACAACAAAGATCTGATTAAATGTAATGCATTGTCGAGTACCTTTTTCCAACACTCTATTGGCAGATTATGTGAGCGTAAGCCTAGCTAAATTGCTTTCCATAAAGTAGAATTAAGCTTTTCGACTTGTCAATTTCCTTGCGGGTTGTAAGCTGTAGCGATTTCTGTAGTTCTGCTTGTAGCGATACCGCGCAAATGGAGGTATTCTTTTACTTCATTGAATAAAAAAGAAGTTCCTCGGTCGGAATGTATATAGCTAGGCATCCCAAATATCATGAAAACGTTGTTCAAATGCTTAGTTACTGTCTTTACACTCATGTCAGAGCAAGGGAAAGCAAACGGAAATCTGGAAAATACATCAATAATTGTTAATATGTATCGGTTATTCGTATTAGTCGGAACTGGGCCTTTAAAATCGATGCTTAAGCATTCGAATGGCGCTGTGGCTTTAATAAGTTGGTAAGGGTGCCAATTATCCCTCCCACTTACTGATGAGTATGAAATACGTAAAATAATAACCTCTCTTGATGAAAACGTTGCTGCAGGTTGGGATAGCATTCCAGTGATAGTAATAAAGATGGCAATAAATGAACTTTCTTTTCCAATTGCGCACATATGTAATATGTGCATTACTACTGGAATCTTCCCTGTTGCTCTTAAAAAATCAATCATCCATCCAATCCATAAGAACGGGGATAAAGATCAACTAAGCAACTATCGACCAATATCTCTCTTACCTGCCCTATCCAAAATAATTGAAAAGGTTTTACATTCTCGACTAATATCTTACTTAGAGCGCAATCAGGTGCTCTCTCATAGCCAATTTGGTTTTCGATCGAAAAAATCAACCGAGGATGCGGTGACAGCATTAACTAATGAAATAAATATTAATCTAGATAAAGGTAAAAAATGCTTGGGAGTTTTCTTAGGGCCGCCGTACACGGACTGCTCGAGCAGTTAGCGGCTGAGTGAAATACACGGACCGCTCGAGCGGTCGGCGTCGACTGCTTGAGCTGTCGGTTGTTGACTGCTCGAGCTACGACTCAACTGCTCGAGCAGTTGATTTTCTACCACAGTCGAGTCATGGATTCTGACGAGGAAGCACTGCTTTTGCTGCTCCTGCTCAGGCGGAGACGACGGCGGCGACGTCAAAAGAGAAAATTTTGGGTTCATCCAATTTTGCAATTAAGAGAACAACGTGGACAATTCCATCATTTGTTTATGGAACTTAGAAGTGATGAAGAAAAATTTTTCAACTATTTTAGAATGTCAAAGTCTTCGTTTGATGAATTGTATAATATACTAAAGTCTCACATTAAACGGGAAGACACAATTATGAGGAGAAGTATCGAACCTGAAGAAAGACTAGCAGTAACATTGAGGTAAGAAAAATATATAGTAATTATTAAAATTTTTATTCATTAAAAATATTGGAAATTACATCATCGGACATTACAGAACATGATGAAAGGTCTTCAAATTGAGAATTTTGGTCATCAGCCATTGATGTAGAGGGGCCGGTTGCTGATCTAGAGGGACCAGGCACTGATGTAGAGGTAGAGGGGCCAGTATTATAACCCCATGGTCCACGATAATCATTAAACGATGAATATCCCCTGTCACCATAACTCGAAGGATATGTGTGATTTGTCATCCCTTTAAAGTATTTCACTACGTTAAGTATTTCGGTCTTAGCATCTAATTTATAATGCTCATTAATTTTTTTGAATTCGCCAACTAATGATAGTAAAAACAATTTATCTTCATCTTCATTATCAATGCGCGAATTCTGCGTTTTTTCATCTAAACGTTTGGATAATTTTTCAATTAAGACGTTCTCATCTGTGATTTTAGTAGTTAATTTTCTTTTGTTTCTTTCTCTGGGTATTTTATTTTGACCATTTTCGGTTTCTCCGGACGTAATTTCAGTGTGCTCACTCTCTTGTAAACTATTTGTTTTGTCGGGTCTATCTTCTATTATTGCCTTTAAAAAAGACATCTGCTGATAATATGCATATGGCCGAATGTTGAGGGCTGCTGAACCACTCTTTGGTTTAATTTTTTTAGCATATCTGGTGTATCCATCTCTTAATGTTTTCCATTTTTTCTGTATTAACATGGCTGTAACAACAAAAAAATATAAGTTAGTATAATTGATTGATTTATAAATATGTTTTACAGGTATTTGGCAACTGGATGTACATTTATGGATTTGCAATATAGTTTTAGAATAGCATCAACAACAATAGGTAAGATAGTGAGGGATGTTTGCAGAAATATATGGATACATATGAAGGATATGTGTATGGAACAACTAACTAAAGATAAATGGAAAGACATAATAAATGGTTTCAAAAAAAATGCTCAGTTTCCGAACTGCCTCGGTGCCGTTGATGGCAAACATATTAGAATAATACAACCCGCGCAAAGTGGATCGTCATATTATAACTATAAAAATTATTTTTCGATAATACTTCTAGCAGTATGTGATAGTAATCATATGTTCACTTTCGTGGATATAGGCTCATATGGAAGGCACGCTGACTCGACTATTTTCGAAGAGAGTTGTCTATATAAAATGTTACAAGAAAAAAAGTTAAATATACCTCCACCTTCTGCAATATCACAAAATGGACCGTTATTACCGAATGTGTTTATTGGGGATGAAGCGTTTAGCTTGCAGGAAAATTTAATGCGTCCATATGGTGGCAAGAATTTACCAGAGAAAAAAAAAATTTTTAACTATCGGTTATCACGTGCGAGGCGATATATTGAATGCACGTTTGGCATATTAGCTAATAAATGGCGGATCTTTCATAGACCACTCAACGTCAACGTTGATTTCGCAGTGGATATAGTAAAATCATCGTGTGTTCTTCACAACTACGTAAAACAACGAGATGGAAATAAATTTGAGGATACGTTTGAGGGTCTTCCTTATTCTATAATACATTCAACCCAGCAAGTTCGTCCAGGTGGACCTATGTTAACAACAATCCGTGAAGAATTTGCTAATTACTTTGTGAGCGAAGAAGGCAAACTAGATTGGCAATGGAATATGATATAAATCAAAAGGGCGCCGTCCGTATAACATAGCCTCTGTATTCTTTTAAATATTAAAAATATAATAAGAAGCAAAACAACTATTATATTGTTACCAGTCTGTTTTTTAATAATAAATAAAATAATAAATGTGTGTGTTAAATGACTGACTTTTTTACTTACCGATTTGATTTTTTTCTTCAACTGGTTTTTCATCAAAGTTCTCAATTACTTGGGCACAAATAATTGCCCATGCATTGTTCTTCTTTATTTTGTCGCTGTGTTCCTTAAGTTTATAGTTCCAAATAAGTTCTTGCGTTTTAATTGCGCTAATAAGGGCATCACTATCGCACACGCCCTCCATGTTCAAAAAACAGCCGGCAAATGAGAAAACAGACGCCGCGAGGCCGCAAAGGGCGGGGGGGAGAGGGAAGTCGGAGAGCTGTCGACTGCTCTAGCGCAGTCAACGGCTCGAGCAGTCGGTGTATGCCTCGCAACCGCTCGCGAGCGGTCGACGGCACGATGGAATTTCATCATGCAGTTGACGGCTTGAAGCGGTCGCGACTGCTCGAGCAGTCGTGTGTACGGCAGCGAATGAATGACTATAGTTCACTGCGCGGTCGCGGCTTTAAGCAGTCGGTCTCAACTGCTTGAAGCAGTCCGTGTACGGCGGCCCTTAGATCTAGCCAATGCATTCGACACGGTATCTAAATTACAAAACCTATACTCCTCGCCAAATTGGAATCGTGTGGGGTCCGAGGCCTACCACTAAAACTGTTTGAAAGTTACTTGTCAAATCGAACACAATCCGTTAAAATACACAATTATACTAGTAATGTAGAACAAGTTATGTTTGGAGTACCACAAGGTAGTGTGTTAGGGCACATTCTGTTTCAGATATATATCAATGACCTTTGCAATATTAATATACAAAGCGCTAAACGTTGCTGATGATACAGCTATTCTTTTTACAGGTAACTCATGGTAACAACTTTTAGCAGACGCAGAAACTGGCCTAACACTTGAAACACGAAAATGGCTAAACAATAATTTATTAACTTTAAATATTCACAAAACTAAATTCATAACATTTACTTACTCTAAATTCCCTCAGCCAGATATTCAGTTAAAGATTCACTCCTGTTCAACCACAAATATACTTAACAAAGATTGCTGAGAATGCTGTTGTCCCCTAATTAGATAGACCAATGAAATAAAGTACCTAGGAGTCCAGTTAGACCAACACCTTACTTGGGAAAACCATATAAATAAGGTGTAAGGGTACACTGCGGATAAGAAAGCTTATATTTATATTCAAAAACCTGCGCCATGTCGCAGACAAACCACTACTAAAGCAAGTATATTTCGCTTTAGTTCAATCAGTACTTACTTACTGTATTACAGTTTGGGGTGGAGCGGGAAAATCTACTATTTTAATACTTGTACGAGCACAGCGTGCCTTACTGAAGGTTTCGCTATTCAAACCCTACCGATATTTTACCGCGCAACTGTACCAAGAATGTAAATTACCGACTGTCCGTCAACTTTTCATATGTAACATCGCTATAAAACAACACGTGACACTGGATTATAATGAAATAACAAAACAATTTGAAGGAAAAAGAAGGACCCGACATGTTTGTCCTATACCTAAAGTGACACTGGACCCATAATTTATAACAGATTAAATATATCTCTTGATATATTTGGTAAAACAAAAGCAGTAGCCAAAAAATACATAAACAAATACTTAATGGCCCTGGATTATGAACAAACTGAAAATCTGTTGACTATTCTAGAATAAGAAACATCACAACTCATTTATTATATTATTACCAAGCAAACAACAATATCAATAACTGAAGGAATAAGAATAACTAAACAAGTAAAAGGAGAAAAAAAAAAAAAAAAAAAAAAAATAATAATAATACACTTAAAACTCTATTTATAGAATTAAAACACCTTAATATGTAACAATAAGGATAACTCATTTAATTCACTAAACATATATTACTTAAATTATATAGTACGCTCAATCTCCATTATTCATGTCAATTCCTGCAAAATTTCCCTATATCTTTGTAACAATAACACTGTACGTCGGCGCACTACGCGCGCGCCGACTGTTCGCCGTAAAATTTGCGGGTAAGCACACATCATTATTAATGTACCTATGGGTAATTTCGGAGCGTTTGGTGTGTTGTAATAGAAAAGTGATTAATTTATTTGTGTGGTGTTTTGTAGTGTCATTGCACATTTTAATGTCTTCTTAGTTTTTTAATAGCAGCTAGGTCTATCATGTTATGTACAACATAGGTAATTAGTGCTTGCATTTGCTTATACATAACTAAATGTTCAGGTTAGATACAACAAAAAATACACATAATAAGTACTTATAAGCCGAAAGTTCGTGGTTGATTTATTATGATATCCTAGACACAGATATCTAGTTAGGAGTCAAATATTCACCCTAACATATGGCCAATTATTCTTTTTAAGTAAAAATTTTACGTGTATATAAATTAATTTGTATAACCTTGGCTGTAAGTGGGTTAAATGTATAACTAATGTATATGTACTTAAATAAATAAATAAAAATAAAAAATAAATAAATTTGGCCAAGTGCAGCCGCAAGCCTCCGTCTAGATAATTAGGACAGGGCTGGTATTGTTAACTTTACAATTTTTTTGGCGGTACTTATTTTAACATCTAATGAAAATGTTTTTTTGTAGTTAAAGTACTGTGATCCCGATTTACGGGGCGAAAAAATTACCACGTGCTTGCCATCAATTGCACCAAGGCAATTATTGAAATTCCTCCTCTTCACCTACATGTTAAGAAGGAGGCGAAGGCCTGCATGTACAGGCTCAACAGCAAGGGTGTAGGAAACTGACTCTCTCAGGAACTGAGGCATCTTCATAACTCAGTTCTTGGGATACCTGTTTTGGGGATGCCAACGGACACAATAACTCCAAGAATCAACTTCCTCAGACCATTATACTGTGGAAATTCCAAATCGTATTAATCGGATCACTTGGAAACCGGGGAGCCTTAAGTGGTACACAGACGGCTCAAAGTCGGGAAGAAACATAGGATGCGGAATATTTGAAGAGACTACCAGGGTAGGGCTTCACCGTAACCTGGGTGTCTACGCCTCCATATTTCAAGCGGAGGTCTTCGCAATAATTGAATGTGCGGAAACCTGTCTGCTAAAAGACTACATAAACAAAACCATTTATATTCATTCGGACAGTCAAGCAGCACTTTCTGCTTTATCTTCTGAGGTTCTGAACTCAAAGTTGGTAGAAAACTGCAGACAATTCCTGAATACCCGGGCATTAACTAACAGGGTCATTCTTCGTTGGGTTCCAGGCCATGACGGTATCATCGGTAACGAAAAGGCCGATGAACTTGCAAAAACAGGCGCTTCGGAGAAGAATAATATGATTCCTAAGGTAATTTTGGACCTACCAATCCATAAGTTTAAAGAATGTGTTAAAACACATTTATTACAGCGAGGTTATTATACAATTGATGAGTTTCTTAATGACAAGGTTGCTTGGAAGCATCCAGCTCCGCTTTCATCTCTCACAAGATAGAAAAATGAATGTTAAAATATAAAATGTAAATTTTTGATGTTGGAAAAGAGCAACTGCTGAGTTTCTTGCCGGCTTCTTCTCGGTAGAATCTGCCTTCCGAACCGGTGGTAGAGTCACTACACACGGACAGACTTGACGTTTCAAAAGTGCTTGTATTAGGCCTACTTGAAATAAATGAATTTGGAATTTTGAATTTTGAAGCAAATTGGCCCTGAGCCGGTCTGCGGAATACTCTTGGACTACAGAACAATTGCAGTCAGTTCTCTACGAAATGGATAGAAAAACCATACGAATAAACGAAATATCCTGACAGTTTGGAATTCTATCAACGACATTAAGAAGACGTTATGCTGCTAAAAATACAAAGAAGCAGACACTGGGTATGTATAAAAGGTCATGTTATACAGGATTTTAAAAACAAACATTGAACTTATTGCTGTAAGTTTCCAATACGTAGATTTATTAACGTAGTTTTTTTCGCAGGAAAACATGCTATCTTTGATTTTGACAACGAAAAAAGTCTAGTAAAGCACATTCAAAAGCTTAGAGATGCAGGATTTTCCCCAAATAGACAATCCAAACGTATGTGAGCTTACCAATTTGCTGAAAAGCTTGAGCTAAAACATAATTTGACCATGAAAACGAAATGGCTTGAGCTGCATGGTGCAAATCCGAAATCCCGAGCTTTCTATTAGTCACGCCGAAGGTTTATCTTCTTCTATTCTATTGTAATTTTCTTCAACCAATTCTTATAATAAAAGGTGTGAATAAGAAACCTCAATTTGAAGACTTCCTATAAGCGCAAAAGTATATATAAATAAAAAATCGGCAATTAAAAAGGCTTCGCATTTCGTTCTATTATTATCATGATTTGGGTAAGTAAATCCCAATTCTAATGTGAATTGTATAAAATCTTACCTTTATTATATTGTAGTATAAGGGACTCCGATGATGACGAAGAGGTCGACGATTCTCTACGTGTACGTAATATGTCCAATTTTCGTTCCAATTTTCTTATTTTATAATTAATATAATCGACCTCACTGTCCTTAGACTTCCTTTTAGGCATTTTTTCGATAAATTTACGCGTAATTTTTGAGAAGTGTTAGTGGTTGAGCACTAAAAACGTGAATGACTGATGCACTGATGTATAATCTAATCTTTCCTCTTTACAATAGCACTGGAGATAAGTAAATTTTGACTTACCGTCTACATTCATTTGTGTTCATATTTTGTTCCACAAATTGTTTTTGTATTTTGTATCCATATACTTTGCATGAGATAAATCATACAAAACAGTATTCTCACGAACTAATTCAATCAACACCTCTTCCTCCATTTTGTTTTCGATGCAGCGGCGTCAGTGATCCGTGATAAAATATCGTCGTCGCCGATCACGTCCGTGATGGCCGGTGCCGGCACTGACACTGACGGTACTGAGACGACACTGACACTGACAAGTGTGAATACATCCATGGAGAATGTTTGAAAGAATAATTATCACTGATGCGGTACTGTGCCGGAACTGTGGGTTCACCATGATATGTGTGAATCGACCTTAAATCCGACTGGATTAAATACATACATGAAACTATACACTTTTCAAAAATTATTGCTCAAGAAGTGGAAAACTGAGAGCACTATCCGGCTAAATATGATTTAATTAGAATTACAAAATTAAGTCTTTCTTGTGTTATTTTAATTTGTTTAAATAATGATTTTTGTTATTATGTATGTTGTTGTAAAAATTAATATTTTATAAGAAGAATTTATAATTTTTATTTTGGTTGAACAAATGTTTTTCAAATTTAAATTCAAATTCAAATTCATTTATTTCAAGTAGGCCTACTTTATAAGCACTTTTGAAACGTCAAGTATGCATGTTTGTGTGACTCTACCACCGGTTCGGAAAGCAGATTCTACCGAGAAGAGCCGGCAAGAAACTCAGTAGTTGCTCTTTTTCAACATCAACATTTACAATCATTTTGCTATCTTGCGGGAGATGAGAGCGAGGCTGCTTCCATTCTACCTTGTCATTGAGGAATTCATCAAATGTATAGTAACCTCGCTGTACTAGATGCGTTTTTACACATTTTTTAAATGTATGCATTGGTAGGTCAAGAATTTCCTTAGGAATCATGTTGTAAAAGCGTATACTCAACCCCACAAAGGAGTTCTGCACCTTTCGCAGACGATATGCAGATATCACTAATTTATGACCGTTTCTGGTAAGTCGATTGTTAATTTCAGCTTTTGATTTATAAAGAGTAATATTTTGCCTCACAAAGACTATATTATTATAAATGTATTGCGAAGCTACTTAGTCCGGTCATTTTAGACATTTGAAATAAAGAAAATTCCGACAGAGCTAAATCTTCGTAGAGACCTTAGGTTTACCACAAGGAATAAAGTGTCAAAAGTCCCCATCAGTCCCATGTGAGCTTAGGGACTTATTCGGGGCCCAAGGTCAAAATTTTAGGTTTTTTGGATTATTCTCGAAAACGGTAAGTTTTATCGAAAAAGTACCTCGGAGCAAAGTTGTAGATCTTAAAATTCTCTATAAAAATGGTTCCCATGATTTTTTCTCTAAGACCCACTATTTCCCAGATATTGCGCTTGTAAGAATCATGTTCTACATAGTATGCACACATATGCCACGTATATACATATTTAGGTACTCAAGCAAGCAAAAATGCCTACTCGTGCCTCTTCTATGTATACATTATACTATTCTAAGAAAATTTACTCTAAAATGACCGCCGGTCCCTTACCGAATCCCCTCTACTTGAATAACATCTGGCCTTGAAAAACATCTGCCTATTCTTTTGTCCATGTGGTGTCGTTCACGTATACCTGCTTCTTTAAGGGCCGAAACACATAAGCGCGTTGCGGCGCCGCGCCGCTGAAATCGGCAGTGCGCTATAGCGGTGCGGCGCCGCAACGCACGACGCGAATTCCAGCGTTATGACGTCATACTTGTTGACAAGGATGCAGTTTGTTTATAACACTCTTGCAAACAACACGTGTCAACCGAGAAGCAGTTTTAAAATTAAAATGTCTGACGTTGACGTCGATCTGTTTATATCTTCGGTTCAGGAACACCGTTGTTTGTGGGATACTAGTGACGAAACCTATAAAGACAAATTTATAAAACAAGAAGCATGGAAAAGCATTTGTGAGATCGTTTATGTTGATTACAAGGAAAAAAACTCAACCGAAAAATCAAAACTGGGTAAGTAGTAACATAGTATTTTCTTAGGTTTACGCGATCACTATTCACAATAAAACTACAATTTTTACTGTAGTAAAAACGTAAAAATCTGATCCGCGGTTTAAATTGTAAAAATTGTAGTTTAATGTAAGTAGCATGTATCTTTTTTTTTTTAATCATATGAAATACACCATTTATTTTAATGCCCTATGCAAAAGATTTTCTCTAAGTTAAAATTATATTTTTTCTCGCGCTCTTATTCAAAAAGGTAAACAAATACTATAAATAAAACCAAATTGCCATTTAAATTGTTTATTCGCAGTTCACAACATGTTAAATAGTTTGAATCAAATGTATTAAGGTATTATTTGTATTTTGAACTGAGTAGGTATACGAACATTCATATTTTGTTTAATTGCCAACTTAGGGCGCCAACATCACTGGAAAAGTAATTACAAAAATCATTCCGTATTAGATGTGGGCTTAAATTATTTTCATTTGCTGTGGGCAAATGCAACATTTGCAGATCAGAATCATCAAAGATAATGTCATCGGTCGCTTGTACTCCATCTCGATTCAAAACAAAGTTGTGCATTACACAACATGCCTTGATAATGTCTGTCGCAAATTCGTATTGCACATTCATAGATCGATGAAATATGCGCCATTTATTGGCTAGGATGCCAAAAGCGCACTCGACATATCTTCGGGCACGACTCAGTCGATAATTGTAAACTCTTTGTTGTACCGACAAATGTTTCCCTGAGTAAGGGCGCATGACGTTATTCGAAATTGAGAATGCTTCATTTCCTACAAAAACAAATGGAGTTTCATTTTGAGAACCTGGTAAAGGCTTTGGTACAGGAATAGGTAATTTGCGTGTCATAATCAAATCATAAAGTTTAGAGTTCTGGAAAACGGTAGAGTCACTTTCCTTGCCATACGCTCCTATATCGACAAAAATGAATCTATATCTAGAATCTACAAGAGCTAATAAAACTATTGAATTATAGCCCTTATAATTGTAAAACAGTGATCCACTGTGCGCAGGACATGTAATACGGACATGTTTACCATCAAGAGCTCCTATGCAGTTAGGAAAATTTGCTTTCTTGTCAAACTCAATAGCGACATCTTCTAGAACCTGTTTTGTTATAGGAGGTATATTTTGACTTGATAGATGTTTCCATATGGCGCGACAAACTGTCCTTACAATTTTTGCTATTGTACTTGCTCCTCGGAAGTAATTCGTATGCATGGTTTTAAAGTCACTGCCGGTTGCTAGAAATCTAAAATGAAATAATAATTAGTAGGCAAATAATAAAATAATACAAATGTAGGTATAATCAAACTCAAACTGCGCAGGTAATAGTGTTGCCAAAGGAATAGATTTTCAAAGATAGACAGGTAGTTTTTCAAAGAAGTACTCAAGAAATATTTTACATTATGGTTGTTCTAGGCAAAGTCAATCAGTTTTTAACTTGCCTAAGTCAAGAAAAAGCAGAAAATTGTTCTTTTTCGGCGGCCAGCCATTTATATGAAATTGGATGGACCGAAAGTACTTATGAAAGTTATATCAAATTTTATATGTAATTTTATATGTAGTATAAATGGAATCTAGGGAATTTTAGTCTTTATTACTATTTTTCACTTGTGAAGTTATTTGTTGCAGGTAATGATTTAGTCAAGAAGTGGAAGGCCATAAAAGATAATTTTGCTAAATATCAAAAAAAACTAAAAGATGCCAATCGATCAGGAGCTGGAGCTGCAAAAATTAAAGAATATCACTTGAATAAACAATTACAGTTTTTGAAAAAGGTTTCACAAAATGCAACTGATTCCAGTTTATGTGTAGCGGAAGGAGATATTGAGAATGAAATAACGGCATTGCCTCGTTATAAAAGTCAACCACGAAAACGAAAGGCAGATGATAAGGATGATATTGAAGAAGATTTATTGGCAATATTAAAAACACCGGAGAATAGACATTTTCATTTTTTCAAGGGGATTTTACCATCTCTACAATCGTTAAATGAGAATCAAACATTGATATTTCAAAGTCGGGTGCTTCAAATATTAACGGACATTCTTCAACCTTCAATTCATCAAAATACACATCACGGCTATAATCAAGAATATCAGCATCAGGGTTATAATCAAGGATATTCAACTATGAGATACGATAATACGGTTCAGAGTGGCTACCACACTTCTACTCCTAGAAGTTCGATTACTGAACAGAGGACTACCTCATCATCAAACCAACAACGTCCAATAAATTCACCATTTTTACTGGACGAAACGTCAGCTACTTCCTATGTTTCACAAGATGAGGAGTTTGATTTTTCTTAAATTGATCATTACATTTTTTAAGGCCTATTAAAGTATTCTTAAAGTAAGAAAATTGTATAATGCAAAAAGCTTAATTTGATTCTGTCTTGTTTCATTTGAACCTGGCTTTGTACCACTAGGTACCCCCAAACCATGAACACTAGTGATGCAAAATTTTTATCGACACCCCGCTAGTACCACAGGTGTATAAAGCCAGGGGTACAAATAAAACTAAACATTTGATTCCGAGTGCCATAAACATCAATAAAAAAAAAATAAGAAACCTATTTGTTTTACCTTAAAGTTAAGCCCAGCATTTCCAAAGCAGTAACTGGTTTCCTTCCTTTATTTTTTTTCTTCTGTATATATTTTGATAACTCGCTTAATAGCTCTTCAAATGATGATATACTCATTCTAAAGTAGGCAACAAATTTTTTTTCGTCTATCTTTAATGCTTCGTATTTTTTAGAAAAGAACTCGCCATTTGGATTCATACACTTACTTAATGGATGTATCCAGTATCTTCTTTGCCGTATTTTTAAGATAGAATAATGTCTTCTTAATAACAAATAAGCAATAAGTTTATTACGATCCATCGCAGAGAGACGTCTATCCACACTCAAAAATCACGAGAAAATGGTTACCCTACCATAATGCCCTGTTTCGCGACGCCGCAACGCGGCAACGCAACTGCCGATTTTGGCGTTGCGGCGCCGCAAAAATAAGCAGTTTGCGTTATGTGTTTCGGCCCTTAGTGTTGAACGAGCAGTTCGAGTGACTATACGTATTTATTACAAGCGTCTACTATTGAAGTTAGTGCTGATTAATATTTAACAAAAAATATCACAATTTTGCTTTATTTGTAATAAACTTTTTACTGAAGATGAAACTGTTGTGGTCAGTCGTGGAATGCCAACTTTAATCGATGCAAGCGTCGCGAGAAGTGATGAGTTTGTTGATTATTTAAGAAGCCAAAAATCCGTTACAATTCACGTGGATTGCAGAAAATCATACACCCGGAAAACTTCAATCTCTGCATCAAAAAGACAACGTGAGGAAGAACAGGCCAGTACTTCAAAAGTAAGTCCACCTCATACTAGAGCGCGAATAAGTGAATCCAGCTTTTGTTTTAAAAACAACTGCTTATTTTGTGGCGATGAAGCGGATGAAGAAGCAGAAAAGAAGAAAGTGAAGATTTATCGCCGAAAAATTCATAAAGTTTCTACACTTACATTCAAAGATTCCATTTTAAAATTAGCTAAAGATCGTTCTGATGATGTGTCAAAAGCGGTCTTTGCGCGTATTAATTTTCAGTATGATTTAGTTGCTGCTGACGCTAAATACCATGACAGTTGTTACAAATCCTTCCTGAGACCTAATACTGGCGGTAAAATTGGCCGTCCTCAAAGTGAGGCTATAAACTCTGCAATGGAGGAAATTTTCAATTTCATCGAAAGTAGCGATGACTGCAAGTTTTCGTTAGATGAACTGAAGAATGTTTGCCAAAATGTAGCTTTAGAAAACGGGATTATAAAAATACGATTGAAATTAAAGTATGGTAGTAGAATTATTATTACAGAGAAGCCTGGAAAATTAACATTTATTTGTTTTGTAGACAATTACCAAGACATTTTAAGTCAAGCCTGGTCTGATAACAAAAACTTGAATGAAAAGGAAAAAAGGTGGAAAACTTTAAAAGCTGCGGCAGAAATTATTCGAGAAGATATTCAATCTTGTGTGTTTGATAATACTATGTACCCGCCACCGGGTAGAATGTTTGAAGATATAAATAACGATATTCCCGAATCATTATCTTTTTTTTTGGGACAAATCATTCTTAAAAATAAGCGTCATAATTTGGATCATTTAAAGTTAGTTTGCACAAATATTAGTCATAGCATAATGACTGCTGTTCGGCCTAGATCCTTCAAGTCTAAATTACAGCTGGGTCTTTCAGTTTTTTTCCATCGGCGGTTTGGTTCAAAACGGCTTATACAAATTTTCTCATCGTTTGGTTTATGCGCATCTTACAGTGAAACAATGAAGTATGAAGCAGCAGCAGTTTTCAGTCGCCCACCTCACATTTTATCACCAGAAACTGCCACATTTGTTCAATATGTTGCAGATAATGCTGATATCAATGTAAATACTTTGGACGGTAATAATACGCTTCATATCATGGGTATTATACAAATTGTAACTCCCAAAGATTCAGTATTACTAGAACAGCCGATGCCGCGAGTAACTGAAGTCCTTTCAGCTAAAGATTTTGCAGCCAAGGCTCATGTACCTATACAGGTTTATCAAAATACTGGCGTAGTAGGATATAGCAAAATAAATGTGCGAAATTTTGAATACGAAAATGAAACAAAAGTATCTTTTCTAAAAAAAGTTGATGTGATATGGTTCTATGGAAAATGCAAAGCTTTTCCTTTACCTGGTTGGAATGGTTATATTGAACACGTGACTAGCAATATTGTAGACTTTTCAAAATCAAAAATTTCATTTCTGCCATTTGTTCAACAGCCTGCAAGTAATTACAATACGATATACACAACTTTACTTTGTGCTTTAGAAGATGCTAAACGTCACAACCATACAGTTTGCATAATTACTTTTGATCAACCTCTGTTTGCGAAAGCTCGCGAAATTGTATCTGCTGCACCTGAAGGATCGGAATTATCAAAGATTATAGTGAGACTGGGAGGATTTCATTTGTTAATGTCATTTTTCGGCGCAATAGGTTATATTATGCAAGGAAGTGGTTTAAAAGAAGTGCTTTCTGAGATTTATGCTCCTAAGTCTTTAGAGAAAATGCTTAATGGCCATGCTTACGCGAGGGCAGTTCGAGCTCACACGTTACTTCAGCTCACTTTAGCATTAACAATATTAAAAGAACTAGCTATTGATGATTTTATGGATGCAGATCTTATAATTACAGTGGAAAATATCCTCGATAAAACTCTTTTATATTATGACATTGAAAATGATAATAAGGAAATATCTGAACTTTTACTTGATTTATTTAATAAAAAGTTAATGGAATATCAGAAACGAGGACCAACTGCACAATTATGGGTACAGTATTTTCGGATGGTGTCCATTGCAAAAGAATTTATAAGAGCTGAACGTATGGGAGATTGGCAAGCTCATTTGAACTGCGTTAAAGAAATGCTTCCTTATTTCCATGCATCGGGGCATTTACCTTACGCTAAGTCTGCGCACTTATACTTGCAGGATATGCTTCAATTAGAGGAGGTAATTGATCCTAGTGTTTATCGAAGGTTTACTGAAGGATTTTTCACTGTTCGACGTTCTGATAAACTCAGTTGTGGAACTTCAACAGATATGATTATCGGACAATCAATGATGAAATCCATGAAAACAGATGGTGGTATTTCTCGAGGACGAAGTACAAAAGAAAGTGTAATAAGCAAATGGGTTTACGGAATGCATGCAATGAACACAGTGTGTGACGAGTTGGAAGATCTTGCTAATGTTCGAATGGACACGACAGATCAACATGTAGATGCGAGCGATTCGAGAGTTAAGAAAGATGCTAAAGATATTAAAAAACTTCTTGACTGGTTTTCATCACATGATCCTTTTCCCGAAATTAACAAAATCTTATCTATTGCTTCAGGAGTCGTTGGTGACGATAAGATTAATTGTCATAAAGCTCGTGAAGTTGGGATTGCCTCGATGTCTAAAATGACTGGTCAAACTTTCAATCATATAAAATTGAAACGCACAGATAAAGTACTTCCTCTTTTAGCTGTGAGTAGCACTGTGAAAGTTCACGACGAAGAAGTACCAATAGACCCAGTATTATTATTTCAACGTATGAGTGTCACTAAGACTTTTGAGGATGAAATTGACAAAACATTTTTCGCATATGATTTAGCTCCTTACCCGTTGTCACTCTTCGATGCAGCTGGAATGCGTAAAACAATGAAGTCGGCTCTTTACGATTGCTTTCAATCAGTCAATGCTGAGGTTGATTGTACAAACGCTGCTTACGTTATTGATGGGGGATATCTACTACATCACGTTGTGTGGGATCGAGAAGACACCTTTAACGTAATTTTTGAAAAATATGTTCAGTATTTACGTAGACATTATGGTCATACAGTTACGGTAGTATTTGATGGCTACAGTGACACAACAAAGAACATAAAAGCTGCAGAACAACGTCGTCGTGCTACAAAAACATCCTCAGGTACCGACATAATGTTTGACGAATTTATGACAGTTCCAGTTAATCAACAACATTTTTTTGCAAACATTAATAATAAATCTCGTTTTATTTCTATGTTGAGTAACAAATTAACAGCTGAAAATATTGCCGTGAAACAAGCTCCTAATGACGCCGATGTCCTCATAATTGAAACAGCAATAGAACAATTTAATGCAAGAAATACAGCTATTGTAGTGGGTGAAGATGTTGATTTATTAGTACTACTCACTGCAAGGACTCCATCTGATAAAATTATTTACTTTTTAAAACCTGGGAAGGCGCAGCAACGGACAGAAATATATTCTTCAAAAAGTTTATCAGCTTATCCGAAATGCCAAAACTTTATTTTATTTTTACATGCGATAACCGGATGCGATACTACGTCAGCAATGTTTAGAAGGGGCAAAAATTCAGTATTAAAATTATTTGAAAAAAATGATTTGATTGACTGCGCAAAAGTATTTACAGAAATTAATTCTTCACCTCAAATACTAATTACTAAAGGAATTCGGTTTCTTCTTGCGGTTTATGGAGCTCCAAAAAAAAATGATTGCATAGATACGTACAGATATTTAACATTCGTAAAAAATACACGAAACAAAAAGCAAGTACAGCTATCTTGTCTTCCTCCAACATCGGCATCTGCTACTCAACATTTGTTTCGAGTATACTATCAAGTTCAGACATGGCAAGGCAATGAACTGAACCCTGAAGACTGGGGTTGGAAATTGATAAATAATACATTGGAACCGATTCGAACTTTACTGCCCCCTGCTCCAGAAAAACTTCTTAACACTATTTTTTGCAATTGCAAGAAAGGTTGTAGTGCCAAATGGGGCTGTAAAAAAGTAGGATTGCAGTGTTCTCCAGCGTGTACCAATTGCCAAGGTGTCTCTTGCTCAAATGTTCAATTAAATACAATAGAGGAAGATTCATGTGATTTTGATGAAGAGACAACTGATTCATCTTCATTTGAACAATTTCTAAGCGTTCATCAACAGGAAGGAGAAGAAGAAGAAGAACAAGAAGAAATTGAAGAAAACATGATTGTTGAAGTTGAATATGAAGAGTATGAGTCAGATTAAAGTAATAAAAAAAAGTTAGAACGACAGTTAAACTCAGTAACCCATATCAATAATCTTCATACTATTAAATAATTATTGTTCCTGAAAATAACGTCATAAAGGTTCGTGGAATAGGCCTACCGGGGATACCACGTTAAAAAAAATGCGCCGAGTACACTACCTCACAGGTGGTGTGGAAATGTGTGCATATTATGTAGAACTTGATTCTTACAAGCGCAATATCTGGGAAATAGTGGGTCTTAGAGAAAAAATCATGGGAACCATTTTTATAGAGAATTTTAAGATCTACAACTTTGCTCCGAGGTACTTTTTCGATAAAACTTACCGTTTTCGAGAAAAATCCAAAAAACCTAAAATTTTGACCTTGGGCCCCGAATAAGTCCCTAAGCTCACATGGGACTGATGGGGACTTTTGACACTTTATTCCTTGTGGTAAACCTAAGGTCTCTACAAAGATTTGACTCTGTCGGAATTTTCTTTATTTGATCACTATTTTTATGTCTAAAATGACCGGACTAACTGTAAGAATACCTATTTGTTTAAATTTTTCACGAAGCGATTCGCGTGATCCAAGTTTATATATTGATCGTACGGCTCTTTTCTGTAGTATAAATATACTTTCAATATCTGCAGCTTTTCCCCACAGCAAGATCCCATAGGACATAATACTGTGAAAGTATGCGAAATAAACAAGCCTAGCTGTTTCAACATCGGTAAGCTGTCTAATTTTCCTGATTGCATATGCAGCTGAGCTGAGTTTACTCGCTAGGCTTTCTATATGGGTACCCCACTGTAGCTTACAATCTAAGGTCACTCCTAGAAAAACAGTGGAGTTTTCTATTTTAAGTGTTTCTCCATTTATTATGTTTTTATCAATTTTTTTTACGTTAGGCAAAACAAATTCCAAACACTTGGTTTTTTTTGCATTTAAAAGTAAGTAATTAACAGTAAACCAGTCTGACACATGTGACAAAGCACGGTTTACGTCGTCAAAATTATCTTTGTTTCTATCAGTCTTAAAGATGAGAGATGTATCATCTGCGAACAGTACAATCTCACAAGTGCCCCTGACATGGTGTGGCAGATCATTTATATACACCAGAAACAATAAGGGACCCAAAATTGAGCCTTGTGGGACACCCATTAAGGCAGATGATCCCTTAGACTTTATGTCTTTTACGCATACCCTTTGAACTCTATCACTTAGATAAGAGGCAATTAAATTGAGTGCAACGTTTTTGATGCCATAGTGGCTTAGTTTTAATAACAACGTTTTGTGTTCAACGCAATCGAATGCTTTGGACAGATCACAGAAAACACCAATGGCATTCTGCGAACGTTCCCAGGCATCGTAAATATGCTTTATGAGTCTTGCGCCTGCATCCGTTGTACTACGCCTTTTAGTGAAGCCGTACTGCTCCGGATGAAGTAAGTTATTTACATTAAAATGATTTAAAAGTTGATAAAGTATAATTTTTTCAAAGACCTTACTAAGAGTTGGCAAGATTGAAATAGGCCTGTAATTGTTAAGGTCATTTTTATGACCGGATTTAAAAAATTTTAGAATTTAAGTATGATTATTTTATTTGATCAAAATTATGAATTATATGCTAAGGATGACAATTGAAAAAAAATCTAAAACTGCAAATTGCTTTTTATTGTTAGGCCCATGTTTCAAACAATTTCTATTTAACTTTCTACTGCTAAAACACCAATTGGCCTCAAAACTCATAAAGTTTGTTTGAGTTTTTCGTTTAGGTATATAGAATGAATGAAGAAAATCCTTCCTCGTATTTTCATGGTGGGTCAACTATCCATACGGGTAGGCATCTATCCCCAAAAAACGAGATCCACAAAAACCAAAAATTAGCAAAATCTGTAATTTGTAGGGCCAAAAATACAAATCACACTTAAACATAAAGGATTAAGCTAGATTCTTAGTTAAATTCAAAGAAATTATTTGTATATTTTTTTTTTAAGAAGGTTATTTCACGATTCGTAACAATAGAACCAGGGAAGCTGGATCTATTTTGCCTAGTGAAAAGGCAATGAAAAAGAAAAAGAGAGGAGCTTATTCACAGGTCGTATGTGACAAAACCAAGCTGGCTCTCGTTCGCTGGAACGACAATAAGCCTGTCACCCTGATAAGTTCATTTGTTGGATGCACACCTGTGCATAAAATAAAGAGATATTGTAAGGTAGAAAAGCGAAAGTTAGATGTTGCCTGTCCTCAAATAGTAAGGGAGTACAATAAGTAGATGTTAGCAAGGTGAGGGATGATGAAATAAATAAATTTATAGAAATTACAAAAATTATAGTGGATGAAGCCGGTTTGGGAGAAGTTGTTCACAAAATGCTCTATTAGGTATCATTGATATTGATATTTCTGACGAGTTATCAGGAGTATTAATGACAGTCTTCACTTGTATGCGAAAAAAGGAAAATGATCCAACGGGCCACCAAAAATATCTGGGTTGTGTTGCTACAATTAACAAAAGGGAAGTCAGCATTCAAACGGTGGTTGACAAAATAAAATCTACAGGGATCAAAATAGAAGTCAATGAGAAAGAGACCACTCAAAACATTACGCAGTATGGTCTTGTTAATCATCATATTCCCTTGTTACAAGGCATTAGGTTTCCTCCAGAAAGAAGAACAGGTGTGTTAAGAAGTTTAGGTCCGTTGGCTCAGGCCATTCTCATGGTGATGGAAGAAAAATACTTTACTAAACTCAATAGCGCATTAAGTACAAGCCTCCAAATGTTGCCCATGGCCTCCGAAATCATTTCATGCCTTAAAGAAGCAAACAGTCCAGGAAGTGTCTCAGGAGTACTAAAAGAATTGGGCGACATATTGCTTATAACCACTGCCAGAGCAACACAGAAGATTTATTTTCCACTACTTCTTTGTTTCTACATGTGGTCCAAGAAAGGCAATGGTTTCCAATGGAGATTTTCTGGATCGCCTATGTTAAAGTTGTACAATAGTTTTGCAAAAGATGTCAAATTCAGAATGAGGTCAGGAGCATCACCCTTATTAACATCAGAAGCTATCTTCCATGCTGTTTGGTACATACTTGGAAGATTCGCAGAGAGCATTCTGCAGCAAATAACCAATCATCCTAAATTCCACCAAAGAAAGGACATGAACAGCATATTCCTGAAAAGGAGTGAGAAAAATCCTATATTTATTGCTCCTATACAATTTAAATATGTGTCGAAAATGGCACAAGCGCTTTTGACTAAAAGTTTAAACATTGATCCAGTATCGACAAGCAAACCTTCTTTTTCAGGGTTCAGGAAAAGAACATTTACACAAGAATTTCTTTCGTATCTATCGACAGGAAAAAGTGCTATCAATTATAGTTCAGATCCCATGCAGTAAATTAAAGATTCTTTGGTGGATGATAAAGATTCTGAGAAGGTATTGAATGCAGGTACTAAAAGCTGGGAAACGCTCAACGGAGGGGAATGGGTAGAATGCAGCTTTGTACCTTTGGAAGGGAACATTAAGTTCTTCGGAATTAACGCTTAGTTTTAAATTTTGATAATTTTATTTTAATTTTTCTTTCAAAATCTAATTTTAGTTCCATGTATTTGTAATTTTTTTAAAATAAAAAATTGTAAATTATGCCTGATACTCCGGCTTTTACTACATTTTTGAAGCACTTTTTGCTTTGTTTATTCCGGTTGTTGTTGTATAGCTAGCAAGCTTATGTCTCCTTCCGGGCATGGAGCTAGGATGGTAATAGAGTATCTTGATGGAAATGTCTCTTTAGGGATGTTCACGATGAAGATATTGGCTAATTTTGCGAAAGTTAGCGCGAGCTTTATCTCGCGGAAATAAATGTGTCGTTCCATTAAAGGGTCTAACCATTGGGTTAGAGAGATTTTAGTTCCAGACGCCCTAACCTCGCTTTGCCTCGAACGTTGCTCTCCTCAACTATGGCATAGTGTTGAGGATTGGGTAGCAGGGATGAAAGCCGGTCTCTTAGTATATAATTACTTGAAAGCTAAGGAGCATGTCCTATGCTTGACAGTGATTGGTGGCCTCCTCAAACAGTGCGTGACGTAAGCCCACATGGGAGAGGAGATAAAAACCTTCTTTGATAAGAATTTTGGTGGAGGTGAACCCCTCGCCCCCAGATCCAGGAGGCGCGCCGCTCATTGTAATATCCTCTTTCCATTGAGGATGACTCCCGTTGAGGCCGTGCAGGCTATTTGAAAGAGCGCTCGACATATCAAGGAACCAGCGTGCTGGAATACTCATTTTGTGCGTGATAATAGTCATGACGATATCTGGCGTGCAGGAATCTCGTTCCTAAAATTGGATTTTGTCGCACGTGATTTCTTTGGACACCGTGAGTATGTAGCTGCTGTCTCGAACGAATATTCTCAGCACGATGATAGCGAGAAAAATTTAATAGAAATCTTAATGCTGGGTCTAGCGTTAACAGAACCAGGCATCCCACGCAGCATAACTTGTGTCTAACACTATTGGAATAATCCACATCATCCAGAATATTCGTTGGTCCGGAAGATTGAACCTAGATTAGGATCCAAAATAGGATCCATGAGCATAATAGCTATATTGGAGCTATTTGAAGCGACAATGGACAGTATTCAGCACGTCGTTAACACGTTGGCTGCTGAAAACACAACATTTGTGTTTTAAAACTACGTAACGCGTGTGCGGCTCGAACACGCTAGGCGTGTTAAAATAAATGTACCTACAAGGATGCGGCCGAACACGCTGGGCGTGTTTTTTCGGCGTTCTGCGAGTGCGGCAAACACAAACGCTGTGTTGTTTAAATATACTGTTAGAGCGGCCTTTACGCAACAAGTTTGTTATACGTTACCGCAAGTACGTTTTATTAAATATTAGTTAAACGTTAACGCAATCACGTTTTATTATATATTAGACAATATACCTACTTAAAATTCGTTGTTTTGTGAGTTATCTAATCATTATACATGAGTGTTTTTCTTAATAAGTCCCATGCAATCGAGAGAATCGAATATCACACGTATAACTAACAAGTTCATATAAAAAACATGTTTTCGACCAAATATTTGCAACAATAGTATAATACCATCGATCACTAAATAATACCCACCTAGATAATTGCATTGTTTTAAAATATTTTATAGGGACGCGAAGTAGATATTGATATCGATATAGGATCGTCGTCCTATATTTTAGCATACTCTACAATGTTTTTCTGCAATAAAGGTATCCGCAACATAAGTTTGACGTCTATTTGTATATTTTTTAATATTTGTACGCCTGAGTTCGCCTGCACTATTTTTATTGGTATCGGTATCGTCAATAATTTATTTTATAAATATCGGTTTGCATTCCATTATACCGACAGAATTACAAAACGATGCATCCGCATCCTTATTTTTTCTTATCGTCTTAAATAAACGTTATCGGTGCGGCCAGCGGTTCCAATAAACTACTCAGGAATAAGTTACTATTGTTTCGAATTTAAAAGTAAATTTAACAATGGTTCTGTATATTTACTGGAAGGATTATTATATTTAAAATGCATATTATTTTAAAATTTGCTTCTTTGTCGGCAATCCGCATTCGTATGTAAGTAGGTATTTAATACTGTTTTTTTACTTATTTATTTATCATGATTCGTAAATGACATTCACAAGTTACACACAGGTTAACGTTGCCGCGATTTTGAATATAGTAAAATAGTGTATCTACCAGATGTAAAGCCACTATATTAAAAGCTCTTTAGAAAATGATTATTTTTGAAAAAAAGAAAATCTGTGTTGACTACATTAAAGTTTTATTCTATTTTATCCAACAAAAAAATACAAATTGCTATTCATGTTGTTCAATAAATAAATGAGAAAATACGAGTGATGTAATAACACACCTGTTGCGTAAAGGCCGCATAGCTGTCGCGATAAGTTTAAACACGCCAGGCGTGTGGGGCCGCAAGCTCGTAGCGCCTGTTTCGAATACGCTTCACCAGTGCTGAAAACACGCCTAGCGTGTAATCCTGCCGCACTCGTGTACCGTATTTGTTAATGTTAGGCAGCAGTCAACGTGTTAATACTGTTTCGTTTGAAGATTTGACTAACTATGATGAAATGGCGATAGACCTTATTTCTAGGAGATGGCAATTTCAATTCCCAGACAGTAAGGCCATACTGTTGCCTACTCTCTGTGAAGTGTTGCCTTATATTTTCACAAAGGCATGTGTCGATACTAAGCGCGTTAAGAACGCCTTATCTCCATACGTCAAAGGAGAGGATTATGCGTTACGGACTGTAGTGCATGGACGAATTAAAGCTCTTTATCCTTACTTATATCCCTAAAGTTCACGTTCCGTCTATCATGATAACAGAGCGTCTTACCACCTCCCCATTCATTGTACTGGTATCTGAGAAATACGGATACATAAAGGTATAAAACCTTCTTAGTGGAAAGTAGAGACCGTTTCGTGCAAGAAGCAATTGACTTTGCTAAGCAGGTGAAGCAGTGCCAATTGAAGATGTACGCCCGCAACAAGAGTACATCACTGATGTTATGCACAACATTCCTGTAGTCGTGGAAGTCTGGTCACCTGAACATGATCCCCTATGGAAAGACTCCTTCATTCTTGATGGTGAGACCGGCGTCACAAATGAAGATGCCACACGCGAGTTCGAAGCTGATGAGGCGGGGTTTGTCAACCTTCTACGCAGTCGGTAGGATTTCATTCGCGAATTAAAAGACGAATATAAACGTGAAATTTGAGAAAAAAGACGGTAGCCATAGGCTTTTAATAGTATTCGCCGAATCTGCGAAGAATGTTCCTGATCTTCGTGTTACTGTGGTAAGTGGCATAACTTGTCTTTGCTAATTTCCTATGGCATAACTTGTCTTTGCTAAATTTTCCTCTCCTACCAAAAAAAAACTAATCTAAAAAAAAAAACCCTAGCATATCTACACTCACCAACTCATCATCCATTAACTCAGATTCCAAAACTAACAGAAAGATGTCCCTAGACATTAGCACACTATTGAAATATATCCCAAACTTTGATACTACACAATCACAACAAATATATAAATTCATTAGATCCTGCGACTCTCCATTTACCTTAGCAGATCCCGAAAACACACAAATCTTATTAGTTTGTGCAATAAATAGCATTATAAGTCCAAGTGTACCTGACATACACTGTAAACAACATGCTACATGGGTGGACCTTAAGTCATACGTAATAGAAAATTTTTCTAATGTGAAAACAATTTCTCATTTAAATCTGGAACTACAGTCGATGTTTCAGAAACCAGGAGAAAGCATAACTGATTATTTTCATAGAATAGATTGGTGTCGTAGCAAAATAATAGAAAAATTCAATGCAGAGATTAAAGATGGCACTCTACTAGGTCGCATGGCTACAACCGAAGAAACCGCGCTAAGCTTCTTCGTAAACGGTCTTAATAATGAAATAGGCGGATTAGGAATTTAGGATTAGCGAAATAGGAAATGCAATCGCGGCCTGAGAGATTTGCCCGAGAGTCGCAGGTTCAAATCCTGTTTCGCAAAAAGCTTTCGTCAAATTTTTCATTGAAAATACAACTATTAGCTGTAAGCGAATTGGATATTTGCGTGAAATAACGAAATATCGCGCAGAAGGAAGACCGATAGTTTACATTGACGAATCGTATGCCGATTCATAGCATACCACTTCGAAGGCATGGAGTGATGGTAGCACTAAAGGTTTAAAAAAAAAAAGATATCAAAAGGTCAACGTGTCGTAATTGTACATGCTGTATCCAAATCAGGATTTGTACCCAACGGCCTTTTGATGTTTAAAGCAGGTACGAAAACCGGAGATTACCGGATAACATGAATTATAATAATTATGAAAAACGGATACGCACACAACTTCTGTCGAATCTCCCACCGAGATCAGTGATTGTGATAGATAATGCACCCTATCATAACAAATTAGAGGATGCAGCGCCGACGTCAAATAGCAAAAGGGCAGAAAAATGGTGGCATGGCTTAGGGCAAAAGATATCCCTTGCAGTTCTGACATGCTGAAACCAGAACTGTATAAATTTATTTCTATACATAAAGAAAAATTCAAAAAATTTAATATTGATAAAATTTTAGAACAGAATCACACAATATTACGGCTTCCACCTTACCATCCCGACTTGAAATGGCACGGGCATCCATAAAAGGTTACGTGGAGAAAAAAAATGTCACAAATAATATAACTAATATTGTAAAACTAGTGGAGGAAAAAGTAAATAGCATGGGTGAACAGGAGTAGACTGCACTATGCGACAAAGTTATTAATATTGATGAAGAAAATGAGAAAAGTGATGACATCATAGATGACCTAACTGAAAAAATAATAACTTACGTGAGCGATAATGAATCAGATGAAGAAGATTTGGATATTTTTTGGGAAGAGAGTGATTCGGATGCGGAACCATCCACTAGTAAGGGAGATGTTTTTATGGAACATTTATCCTATTATAACCTAACCTATATGTTAAATAAAATAACCTATGAAATAAACGCGAACTTTTTAATTTAAATAAAAATAAATTGACATAATTTAATAAGAAATTCTCGAAGTTCACTCCAGATAAGGTTTATTTGAATAAAATTAAAACAATTGCATAAAATTTGATGTTCAGTTGTTTCTTAATTTGAAAATATTTATTTTTAAATTAAATGACGTATAAATCAGCCAGCAACCTTAAATGATACTGATATCAAACCTTTTTTTGTGTTCCGCTAAATATGCCGGTGTGTGTATGTTTTACAAAACTTGGACATGAAGAGAGTGTGAGATGTGTGAAAAATACTTTACTTTCAAATCTAATCTGGATTATAAGGAAAAAAGACTGAAATTTCCTGGAAAATAGATATCAGCCTGGCAAGAATATAAGAGATGTTCAAAAACAAAATGACGCAAACATTAACTGAGATACTGCGTATTTGGTAGCTGATTCAGATTAAGTAATTCTGCAACCACGAACCGAAGAATTTAGGGCTATTTGCCCTCAATAAAGACTTAAAAAATGTAGTCACAAATAGTGTAGTGGTTAGATAACTGTGCAGCGCAAAATAAAAACTGGACGTTCTATTCTTATTTACTCTATCTTGTGAGTTCAGACCAAGTTAATTTTGAAACAATTATATTAGAATATTTAGAAGTTGGTCACGCGCACATGGCAGCAGAAGAATTTAATCATCAAGTGGAGCAATCCATGAAAAGGAAAAAAAAACATGTAGGATTTTGAAGATTTTCTCCAAACAATAAACTCCAAATCCCTAAAATGAGTGGAGAGGATCCGCTAATCGCTGCAAATGCCGCCGCGCCCCGCGCTTCTACATCGGAGAACGAATATTACCGTGAAAGTAGTTAATGTGGATGACGACCTTGAAATTCTTCTCCTAGAGCCTAGTTAGGTGATATGTGTGAAGTGACATTCGTCAGAGGTGTCCACATCATTCATTACAAGACAGCCATAATGAAGTATACTCACTCGACTTTCTCAGATTCAAAAATATATAATATGGGATACCGCCTCCAAAACTAAAGAAAGAAAGAGGAGATAGACTCAAGAATGTAAGTCAGCAATCATACATAAACTGAAACCCTTAAGCCGGGCGGTCAATTTCACGCGTCAGTTGAACTGACGTCCATCCAAAATTTGATCGTGAGTACCTAATCATCAATCCAGAGTTTTAACTGAAGACCGCCGGGATATTTTCCGTGACTACCATAATCCAACCCGGCGTTTCACGCCAAACTGCCCGTGAGTGTGCGATAGTCACTCCAATGGCGTCAGTTCGCTCGCAATGCGTAGTTTTTGTCAAAGAATTGAATAGTATATTAAATAGTACCTTCATGTAATCCTTTAGTACACTGAGTATTGCTTCACATGTTTCTGGAATGATGACTCCTAGGCACTGTGGAGATATTGCATTTGGCAATTTTAATTCTTCATAACTAATAGCTTCTCTCATATTAGTATCCTGTTTAGCAATATATGGAGTAACAAGTTTTAAAGCTTCAAATATGTAGATTCATCCATCCTTAAATAATTTCGCCAGTCACTGGTTATAGCAATGACTTATTTAATAAATTGACACGAGTGAATCGATTCCTTTTTTTAAGCCATTCTTTCATCTATAGCATTCTTTCTTGGTTTTTTGGTGAGTATATGGCAACAAAGCAACAATTAATGTTTCTTCTTCGGAATCAGAATTAATTTTTTTTGGCCCAAATAGGTTGTACACCTTCTAACAGCCCGAGAGTGACGCCAGTGAGTGGGGAAATTCAGTTGGCCTAAACCATTTGGAGTGACGCTACAGTTTTACGTCTGGACTGACGCAATAAACTGACTGTCAATGCCCGGCTATGCCATACAACGGGGAATCATTTTGGTATAATCTACCTACTAATAAGAATTGTGTTGATCTTAGTCAGGTTTATGAAGAAGACTAATTAAGAAGTAATTACCTTACAAGGCTGTGATTATATGTAATTATAATTATTTATTGTTTTATAAAACAATAACTAATTATAATTAAATAATTGTTTTTTAATTTTTTTTTTGAAAAATATAAGGCTGATTTCTGTACTTTGTGTTTTATTTTATAGCAAATGATTACCAGTTTAAAACGTACTCCAGTTTATATAGGGTAAAGGGTTTTAAGGAGCTAAAAACTTACAGGTATTAGATGGAAGCAGATGTTGTTTTATTTATTGAAAATGAATATGATTACCAATCTAGCTTACAATATAAATAAAAATACGTTTGTCATAATACATGAACCCTTTATCATTAGATAAATACAATATTTCAGCTACTCTTTGTTAATGTCATGCCTATAGAATTATTATTTATAAGGTCGCATCTTTCTGCGTCGTCACATCACACTGTAGATTTACACTTGTATCTTTCGATTCTAACGTTTCCAAATTTTCCACTTTGTTCACATCTGAATCATTTTGGCTGATATCTTTAAGATCTTTAGTTTCTTCATCTGTAACACCTTTTTTAGTTTCTTTATCGTCATCATCGTCATCGTCATCATCATCGTCACCGCCAGCTTCACCGATATCGTTCTTCTCGTCAGAAATGTTATCAGAGGGTTCGAAGGAATGGTTCTTCATTTTCTCGACCCACAAACCTACAATATGAGTATATTCAAAAATTGCATTGATGAATCTGCGGTTCACCTGTTAGTATGTGACGGGAAACGTGTTAAATGGAATCGCACTTCTAGTAGAGCATTTTGTGACGGCGCTAATTATTTACATAGGAAAGTACTGCCGCCAAGCGTCATTGTTGCAATTCTGTGTTCCGGTCTTAAGGGTGTGGCAGCCGGTGTAGTAACAGTTCCCTGCATGCCCTAAGAAGTGTTGCTTCGGTTTTAGACAACTTAGTTGAAAGCTATCCACTTACCATAAGGTGAGCCATATGCTTAGTCCGTGAATTAGAAGTATAAAAAAAACCGGCCAAGTGTGAGTCGAACCCGCGTATGACGGGTTACGTACGATTGTCTATTGAACGGCAAAAATTACATGTCTGTTGTTTAGAAGCCCCCTCAAGCCTTCCTTTCAATTATTTATTGCTATAGTATATAGTAGCTAACAGCAGCATGACAGACGGACGGACAGTGGAGTCTTAGTGGGTCCCGTTTTACCCTATGGTTACCGAAACCCTAAAAACACTCACTCATGGAGTTGTAAGGGATGTACTTACCCATGGAGTTGCCCTCGATCTCCCCCTTGATGATGTTGGGGAATATGACCGCGCGTTTGAACTTCTCAACAGCCTCGTCCTCCGACTCCCATGTCAAGCTGTCGTGGGAGTCCTTGAACTTGGCGGCATATCTCTCGTAGTGCACCTGAAATATTATCTTATTAGTTTCTTTTAGTTTTTTTTTTTTTAAATACATGTCAACGAGTATTGAGTAAAATTCAAAATTCATTTATTTTAAGTAGGCCTACTTTATGAGCACTTTTGAAACGTCAAGTATGTATGTTTGTAGTTACTCTACCACCGGTTCGGAAAGCAGATTCTACCGAGAAGAGCCGACAAGAAACTCAGTAGTTGCTATTTTCCAACATCAACATTTACGATCATTTTTCTATCTTGCGGGAGATGAGAGCGACGCTGGCTGCTTAAAATCGGAATTCATCAAATGTATAGTAACCTCACTGTATTAGATGTGTTCTTACACATGTATGTATTGGTAGGTCAAGAATTACCGTCAAAGTCAAAAATATCTTTATCCAAGTAGGCCCATAGGTGGCACTTTTGACGCACATAAGAATTACACGGTAGTGAGATGATGGTGATAACCACATTCGTAAACTTAAAACTAAAGCTACGAGGGTTCTAAACGCGTCCTGGTCTAAGAAGAAGCCCACAACAAACTTAGCCAGGTGTTTTTTTTTGTTATCACCATCTCACAATGTCATTTAAAATTATTAGAAAAGCAACCTGGTTAGAGCAATAATTCACACCCAAGCTTTTTTATCGATTAGTTAGTCCTTTATACTATAATACGGCTTTTCTATAAGCTTACGTTTAATACAAACTTTGAACTTTTTAAGAGACATCTCCAAAATGTCAATGGATAGTTTATTGTAGAATTGTATGCAATTTCCTTTAAATGAATTATGAATTTTATGTAACCTAGTATATTGCACTGTAAGTTTATTCTTACTTTACGTTTAATGTTTAAATTATTGCAGTCATATTTTTTCTTAAATTTAGAAATGTTTTTATGACCAAAATCATGTTGTAAAAGCGTATACTCAACCCCGCAGAGGAGTTCTGCACCAATGTATGCAGCCTGTGTTATGTACGAAGGCTGGCATTCCTTCTTAAATGTATTAAAAAGTCGTTTATCAGTCAAAAGAATTTGTCCAAAGTCTTGTCTTCGGGAGCTCGAGACTCGTGCGGAACTACCAACTTTCCGCACTTGTATAAAAATGTACTATGCGGGGGGCCTCACAAATAAAAGTAGCGTGACTTCGAAATAGTTATGTATTATTCGGTCACACTTCCCTAAAATAAAAGAAGACATGAATACCTTCGAGCATCAGCCAAGGCAAGGTGATGATGGGTATAATAACTTTTTTTTTCTCTTTTATTCCACTACAAGTTAGCCTTTTACTGCAATCTAACCTGATGATGAGTGTTGATGCCGTCTAAGGCGGTAACAGGCTAACCTGTTAGGGTATGGTAGTATCATGAAACCCATTATACCGGAACGCAAAACCGCTAAGCGGCACGTCTTTGTCGGGCCGAAGCTAGCCGGCCCGACAAACACGTGCTAGCCGCGACCGAAGCCTCCCACCAGATCAGACAAAGAAAATTCAGAAATAAAAAACCCCCTGCCGGGGATCGAACCCGGGACATTCCACTGAAAACCACAGAGTTCACTGTACCAGGGACATCGTCAATACCTGGTCTTTGCCGAAGGTTTTGTTCATCATTCCGACGTTATCATAATATTTTTTGAGACAGGTAAGAAAACCTGGATAGTCACCTTATCGAGCATCAGCCCTAGGCCGGGTGCTGTGGGTATCATGACCTTCTCTTTGCCGAAGACTTTGTCCATTATACCCATGTCCGTGTGTCCCCGTATCACGGCTATCATCAGCCCAACCATCTTCCTTATCTGGTGCAGCATGAAGCTCTGACCCTAGAACACCAATTCAAAATTTATTTATTTCAAGTAGGCCTACTCTATATGCACATTTGAAACGTCAAGTACTGTTTGTAGTGATTTTAACTTATTTATGTAGAGATATATAACCTAATTGGTAAAGTCAAAGTCAAATATAGTAGGTCCATAGATGGCAATTTTGATGAGTATGTTACATAAAAAATTGTACATGGTCGTGAGATGACGTTGATGACTACATTCGTACTGTTATACCTTTCGTTTGCATTTGAAAGGGCTGATGCGAAGTAGCACATCAGCACATTCCATCTAAGCTAAGACTGCGACGGGAATCATCGTCAGTCCTTCATTGACCACAACCGCAACAGGGTTGTTATTCGGTTGCCAAAAAGTCAAGTGTGTATGTAAAAAGTGAATAAACATTCTACCTAGTGAATATCTTTCTTTTATTTTCAGTGTAATTAATTATCTTTTTTTGAAAAGATAAAAGTTAATTCCCGTTACAACATTACGCTTAAAACTAAGAGAGTGAGTGAGAGAGTTCCAAACGCTCCCTGGTCGCAGAAGCCCACAACAAACGTGGCCCGGTGTCCTTTTTTTATCACCATCTTAAATTATTATTATTTGGTATTATTAGGCAGTTGAATAAAAAGCGTTCCTCAGCGGTTTTTATCTTATGGGCGCTGTAACCTTGAATTGCCGTTTTATTAACGACAGAACATTATTTATCGTTTAAATACAACGTGTAAATTAAAACCGAAATAATCTGATATATGTATATCAGAATAATCTGAAGCTTCAGAACATTATTAACTGTCTCTGAGACTTATCTGTGGAACCAAAACGCTAATGGTGTTTGAGTTAACCACTGCCATAGTTTTTAGTGAAACGAATTAGATGCAGACATAACAAAAATTCAAAATTCAAAAAAATTCAAAATTCATTTATTTCAAGTAGGCCTAATACAAGCACTTTTGAAACGTCAAGTATGTCCGTGTGTAGTGACTCTACCACCGGTTCGGAAGGCAGATTCTACCGAGAAGAAGCCGGCAAGAAACTCAGCAGTTGCTCTTTTCCAACATCAAAAATTTACATTTTACATTTTAACATTAGTTTTTCTATCTTGTGAGAGATGAAAGCGGAGCCGGATGTTTCCAAGCAACCTTGTCATTAAGAAACTCATCAATTGTATAATAACACATCAGACGCAAAAGTAAAATCAAGTGACTCCGGTCACTGTAGGTACTATCGCGTGTCGCTCTTTTATTTTCAATACGGTTGTCATAAGTTAACACTAAGAATGTATTGAATTCGTTTGTATGGAAAAATATATATGCTTCTTTTGATTTAATATTTTTACCTTATGAAATATACGTATGCACCCTTATGCAGTATTTCGAAATGTTAGCCGTGGTTATCCGTCTATGACGGATATGCCCGAACGTACATAATCCAAACTCTTTTTACACGCTTTATATTAGCTTCACATGTACGTTTGTATGTTTGTAACAGACTTCTTAGGGCGCGAACTTGACCCACTTTATTTGAAGTTGTTATAAAATAGAAAACTCACCTTAACTAATAACTCCGCAAACTCCATTTCAGATTCAATGAACACTCTTTCCAAATGAAAGTCCAGCATGTACCTTAGCGAGGATGGATCTTGATAATGTCTGAAATAATTTAATATTCTCTAATTTATTTATTTAATTATTTATATCCTCAGTACAGCCACTTAAAGCTCGCCAAAACGTATACTAAGTCAGTGTCAGATGTACATTACAAAAATTCTTATTTGATTTAAATATAATTTATGAACTTATATAAACTTATATTAAATATGAATTTGTTAGTGAAACATTTCGTTCAAGGTTTACAGACTATAGTTCTTTATATTAGTATCTTTAACCAATAATCTCTCATTCTCGGAAGCTACCTTTACAAAGATCTTTTCTGCATTTTAACTTAATTTCTATAAGTTATAAAGCTAACATTTTTTAAATTTCCCCCCTAAACACGAGGTGAATGTTTTGTGTGGAAGTCTGTAATTTTTCAAGATAAATTTATGAACATTAAGGTTAACAATGAAGTTAGTGAAATACATGTTTCACATTACAAAAATTTGTAAATAAGGCGATAAAAGTGTATTTGTAAGTGCACAATCTCTGGAACTGACTTAATAATATATTTGTTCTTGCAATGCCAAGAACTAGGCTTGCTTGTAGTGGTTCTACCCTACTGGCCTACTTCTACTGCGTATAAACTAACTGCAAAGCCATTTTAGGTTCGTTTCGGTCGTAGTAATTAGTTATTTTTATGATATTCATCTCCAGTGCTGGACGTAGGTCTTTTAAGAAGTTCCAAAATCGACGTTCCTGGGCCGCTTGCCTCCAGCGGCTCCAAGCGACTCGCCTGACGTCGTCTGTCCACCGCGTTGGGGACCGCCCTACGCTGCGTTTACCGGTGCGGGGTCGCCATTCCAGCACCTTAAGACCCCAAGGTCCATCGGTTCTCTGAGCTATGTGCCCCACCTATTGCAACTTCAGCTTTGCGACTAACTGAGCTATGTCGCAAAGCTGTCGGCAACTCTGGTTCTTCTACGGACCTCCTCATTTCTGATTTGATCACATACAAATACTCCGAGCATAGTTCTCTCCATTGCCCGCTGAGTGACTCTGAGCCATCTTAACACGTTGACTGCTGCCTAACATTAACAAATACGGTACACGAGTGCGGCAGGATTACACGCTAGGCGTGTTTTCAGCACTGGTGAAGCGTATTCGAAACAGGCGCTACGAGCATGCGGCCCCACACGCCTGGCGTGTGTAAACTTATCGCGACAGCTATGCGGCCTTTACGCAACAGGTGTGTTATTACATCACTCGTATTTTCTCATTTATTTATTGAACAACATGAAAACCCAACACTTGTCGCATTTGAATAGCAATTTGTATTTTTTTGTTGGATAAAATAGAATAAAACTTTAATGTAGTCAACACAGATTTTCTTTTTTTCAAAAATAATCATTTTCTAAAGAGCTTTAAATATAGTGGCTTTACATCTGGTAAGTACACTATTTTACTATATTCAAAATCGCGGCAACGTCAACCTGTGTGTAACTTGTGAATGTCATTTACGAATCATGATAAATAAATAAGTAAAAAAACAGTATTAAATACCTACTTACATACGAATGCCGATTGCCGACAAAGAAGCAAATTTTAAAATAATATGCTTTTTAAATATAATAATCCTTCCAGTAAATATACAGAACCATTGTTAAATTTACTTTTAAATTCGAAACAATAGTAACTCATTCCTGAGTAGTTCATTGGTACCGCTGGCCGCACCGATAACGTTTATTTAAGACGATAAGAAAAAATAAGGATGCGGATGCATCGTTTTGTAATTCTGTCGGTATAATGGAATGCAAACCGATATTTATAAAATAAATTATTGACGATACCGATACCAATGAAAATAGTGCAGGCGAACTCAGGCGTACAAATACTAAAAAAGATACAAATAGACGTCAAACTTATGTTGCGGATATCTTTATTGCAGAAAAACATTGTAGAGTATGCTAAAATATAGGACGACGATCCTATATCGATATCAATATCTATTTCGCGTCCCTATAAAATATTTTAAAACAATGCAATTATCTAGGTGGGTATTATTTAGTGATCGATGGTATTATACTATTGTTGCAAATATTTGGTCTAAAACATGTTTTTTATATGAACTTGTTAGTTATACGTGTGATGGTCGATTCTCTCGATGGCATGGGAATTATTAAGAAAAACACTCATGTATAATGATTAGATAACTCACAAAACAACGAATTTTAAGTAGGTATACTGTCTAATATATAATAAAACGTAATTGCGTTAACGTTTAACTAATATTTAATAAAACGTACTTGCGGTAACGTATAACACACTTGTTGCGTAAAGGCCGCTCTAACAGTATATTTAAACAACACAGCGTTTGTGTTTGCCGCACTCGCAGAACGCCGGAAAAACACGCCCAGCGTGTTCGGCCGCATCCTTGTAGGTACATTTATTTTAACACGCCTAGCGTGTTCGAGCCGCACACGCGTTACGTAGTTTTCAAACACAAACGTTGTGTTTTCAGCAGCCAACGTGTTAAGAGGCCCTTTAACTGTGTTTGTTTCCGATGAACAGTCAGCCCAACCAACCTACGCTTTACTTTGTTAAAAAAAAAAATATATACTAACTTCTTCTCCGTAAAATTATGATAACTCTTCGTCCCTTTATATACTTGGAGCACTTCATTGACCTTAGTTGTCTTCTCAGCGGATATCCTATACATCTTCCTGTCTCCCTCACTCAAACTCGGCTCGAACACATAGGTGGGAAGGGTATAGCTGTACGTTCTCGCGTTGCATTTTGATTTGCAGTTAAACTTGTTGGTGGTGCGTTTTATACTGAACACCTTTATACTAGAGGGCAGTCTACTGTTTATTTCATCTAAGTTCACTTCGAGAGCTGTAACAAATGCGTAGATTAGAATACAGTTCATTCTGTCAAAAAGTTTGCAGTTCACCCATCCCAGGCTAATTTGTAAAGGATGTCAAGGATTGGATAGAAGCAGGCGTTACTTTGCGGAATTCCATGATATATTATGAATATTAAGCTTAATTTGCTATACTCCGCGAAAAGCAGGTGATGTTGACTTTATAATGAATAGTAAAGTCAGCAATAAACAATTGTAAAGTCAACATCTCCGGAGGATGCTCCGGTTTCGGAGAGAAACGTGCGTAGAGGGTACATTGCCTAGGATCTGTTTGGTGTGGAGTATAAGGACTGAAGAAATTATAAATTACATCATATCGATTATCCTGCTTGTCGCGGAATATAGCAAATTAAGTCCAATTTTCATAAGAATGTCAAGATACATAGAATGTATTTTATTATTTTTCATTTGCATAAAAAGTAGACTTTTCCATGTGTGTTTAGCGTGCATTATTCTTTTCGACGCCTTGTACTTTTAGTTTCCTTGAAAGTAGGCTTTTAACAAAAAGTTTACTGTATATAAATATAGCATTGTTGAAAAAAAAATGGAAATTCATTTGATATTTAATTCATGTAAAATGTTATTTTTAATTTAATTTTACATTAAATAATTTGAGGTTTTTATTGGTAATTAATTCAAATTTGTTTATTAAGTACTAAGGTACACTGATATATTTTTAAAGTGTTTTTAAAATACTTCATGTTAATGATAAGGTTAACACATAAATAGAGATATTAAAATTTAATTTACAAACTTTTAGACTACATTTACATTTTATTTTATGCATGCACAAAAAAAACAGTTTTTAGTAGTTTTTGTTTATGAGATTTAGCCTGGTGAGAAATGGACATAGATATCATAATTATCATCATTATCATCATCATCATCACATCAACCCATACCGGCCCACTACAGACACAGGGCACGAGTCTCCTCTCACAATGAGGAGGGGTTACAGCCTTAGTCCACCGCACTGGCCCAGTGCGGGTTGGTGGACAGTGCGGATTGGTGGACAAGTGCAGATTAATGGACAAATCGGAAGTCAAAATAAATAAATACACTACGACAACACACACATCGCTATCTAGCCCCAAAGTGTAGTTTGTAGATAACAGACGAATAATTTTTATGAATAATATACATACATACTTATAATATATAGATAAACACCCAAACACTGAAAAACATTCATGTTCATCACCAAATATTGTCCAGTTGTAGGAATCGAACCCACGGCCTTGGACTCTGAAAGCAGGGTCGCTGCCCACTGCGCCAATCGGCAGTCATACACCAGTGGGTAGGACTTCGACTTCACTTTCGGGGGGCGAGTTCGAATCCCAGTAAGCACCTATAACTTTTAAAAGTTATATGCGTTTTAAGCAAGTAAAATATCACTCGCTTCAACAGTGAAGGGTAACTTCATGAGGAAACCTGCATACCTGAGAGTTCTCCATAATGTTCTCAAAGGTTTGTGAAGTCCACCGATCTGCACTGGGCCAGCGTGGTGGACTACGGCCATAACCCCTTCTCATTGTTGGAGGAGACCCGTGCCCTGTAGTGGGCCGCTAAAGAGTTAAAGGGCATACAAATAGCGGAGTAGCCAACAAATTTACTGCCCAAAAAAACTATTCTAGTCTAAAACATTAAATACTAACGTAGCTTAAGAGAGACAACCTGTCTGGCGGCCGACACGCCCTTGTCTGTGCGCGAACTCCTCTGGAAGTGGGCGCCCTGCTGTGTGGCAAAGTCCTCCTTGGTAATGTAATTGGCGTCGTACAGGGCTTTCAGTAGCTCTTCCTCTATGGTTGGAACTCCAGGATTCCTAGAAATCCATACTTATGTTATAAATAAGGGCGATTGGCGTATTGGGCAGTGGCCCTGCTTTTTGAGTCAAGTTTTTGAGGGTTCGATTCCCACAACTGGAAAAATGGTTTTATTATGAACATGAATGTTTTTCAGTGTCTGGGTTTTTAAACATACTTATCAGTCATCTTAGTACCCATGATGGCTACGCTTACTTTGGGGCTAGATATGTGTATTTTCTAGTATATTTATTTATTTAAATATGAAAATGTGCCAGTTTGTTTGTTCATTGATAGCTACATACAGGTAAAAGCAGAGTGCCATCCAGTTAAGAAGAACTACATGAATGTTTCTGTATTTGTGTCCTAGACTTAGTACACAATAACTTTTCAAAAAGGGTTCTAAAAATGGTATGTTTTCAAAAAGTTGTTAATCATGTGGACCTATCACAGGCACTTATGAAGCGTTCATACATATAATATGTTATGTTTCTGTGAGAGACCTGTAAATGCTAATAGAACAACCACTTTAAGATCCTTCATGAAAACAGTCACAGAAACGTCATGTTTTTAAATATTACCTAACTAATTATTATAAGGAAAAATAGTTTTAATTATTAATAATATTTCACTATGTTATATGCGGTGCGGTGGTAGCCCAGGGTGATAGTCCAGTGGTTAGGACTATAGATTAGGTTATTGTTATTTTCAGAATTATAATCCTTATTTAGATTCTAAAATAGGACTAGCATTTAACCTGTATTCTAAAATCTAGATGAAAACTACACACCGTTGCATTCCATAGTAATCCACCCCACAGTAGCCCAAGAGCATTGCTACTTTCTTTTTCTTGATCCTTTCAAACTGTGTGTCGCACACTTTCTTCTCACCGCTTGATTCATCTTCATTCTTATCCCCATTCGATTCCTCCCACTGGCGTTTCAGAAATCTGTAACAAATAAATTATAAGATTTCCAATTACTTTATCAAAGTCAAAAATCAAAGCCAATATTTCAAATAGGCACGTATATTATGTAATAAAATTTGTACATAGTAGTGGGATGATAGCGAAAACTACATTCATAAACTTAAACTAAAACTACAAAGGTTCTAAATGAGCCCTGCTCTATGAATTACACAAAACTAAGCCAGATGTTTTTTTTGTATTACCATCGTGCACTGTCATTTAAAATAATTGATAAGGTTAATTCTAGAGCACAATGTTTTGTTTTTTATTTATTTCATGAATCACAGTATGTTTTAACACACAGGCTATCTCCAGATTCAGCAGAGCAGACACCATTCAAGCAAATAAACTTGCCTGGCAAGTAATGTTAATGCATATGAAGAAAATGCTTTTAATCATTTGTCCAAATGATACACAGTAAAAGGGAAAAGTCTTTTGTTTTAAATACTATTATATATATATATATATATATATATACTATATAAATATATGACCAAACAATTTTAATTGTAAATTTTTAAATGTGACAGATATATAATAGATATATGATGTGAGATTGCAGTCAAGTGCTTATAGTTTAATAAGAATATAACTTTTAGTTACCTGCGTTTGTACCTAGTGTGGTTTTTGGTCCTCACTGGTTCAGGTTTAGTTTCATTATCGTCTTTTTTCTCTCCTAACATCTCCATCACAGCTATTGATCTTATTTGTATACCTGTATTGAAAAATATCAAAGTTCAAAAGATGTTGTTTCAACAAAGTAAGAATAATTTTATTACCTATCTCGAGTTACTTGAAATGTTCAATGTAACTACTTTTGCACTGGAATGACTTACAATTGATTTAGTATCATCATTATCAACCCATTACCAGCTTACTGCAGGCCACGGGTCCCCTTCCAGATAGAGAAGGGTTGAAGCTGCCCACCATGCTAGCCAAGTGTGGATTGGTGGACTTGAAAAACATTTGGAACATTATGGAGGGATTTTTGGTATGCTGGTTTCTCACGATTTTTTCCTCCACTGTTAAGGCAAGTGATATTAAAGCACATAACTTCCAAAAGTTACGAAGTCCGTGCCGGTAGTAGAACTCGGTCCCCCCGACAGTTAAGCCGAAGAACCACTAGGCTATAACTGCTTCTAGTAAACAGAAAGAATACCAAGAGGTGATAGGGTACGACTAAATTATTCCACCTGAACCTGAGATGTTATTTTGATGGATAATAACAAAGTAACATAAGTATGGCAGCACTCCTGCGGATAGGTAATCTGGCCAGAGTTCTGACAAGAGAAGTTAGGTAATTAATTTGAAAGATTGATTAATGTAAGAAAAAGTTATGTATTGAACATCCGATAAGGTTCAAGAATATTTAAATACATACCTGCGTTTTAAGCACATGAAAAATATATACTTATTGAAATTACTGATGAAATAAACAAAAACGCATCAAATTGCACGTGTTTTTAACTGTTGTAAAATTCGTACCTGATCTGGCTATATCAGATGGTCGGGGAAAACTCTGCTTAAGTGAATTAACAAGCAAGTTAAATAATTGAACAGACATACCTAAATACGTACAAAAATTATGTGGATACTACTAACAAAAAATAACTAATTCCAATTACACTTTACAGAAGTTGTTAGCTTAGCTTGAATTTCGTACACCGAGCGCCATCTTTTAACTTGTGCTCAATGCTCATGCTGTGTGCATTTGACATATGACAGACTCTTGACACTTGATAGCACGACCGCACTACCGGAAAGTCAAAAATTTGCACAGATGCAGCCAGCCATGGATATAAAAATCAGTGCAGCTCAGAGCCGGCATAGTCTGCACAATTGTCTCAGGTCAGCATTAAACACTGAGTACCACTCAGAATTCGAACAATCTAATACAATAACTATGTATTAAACATAGATTGCAAAAACTGATTAATAATAATAATCGTTATAAAAACGTAGGGTTTCTTTCCTCCTGGGTAGTAGCTTATCTTAAGTTCTTTTAACTTTGTTATAGTTATAATTGACGGACTAAGCAAAGCAACCCTTCGCAGAGAATGCAAGGAAATTTCTAATTTCTGCTACCAAACGAAACTCTACTATTACTTAAAAAAAGCTACAATGATAAAGAATGGATTTTACGCTGCCCCAAAGCAGCTGGTAGTTTGGCTTTGTTTACGAACTTCTTCAGGTGTTATAGTCGTAAAAAAGTAATAAGCCCGTTTTGACATTTGTCATCGCGACGTAACTAGTTATGGAACCATAAGACTCGGTACTCGATACTCACAATAAATCAATTCAAGTTTGTATCAGTACTTGATTGATATTATTATGTATTGTAAAGTGTTCGTTCGTTCAAATATTCCTTTAACTTCACAACCAATACGCGTGTCTGGCTGTTGATTATACATCCACTTTTCAACATGATGAAACAGAGTTAGTACTATATAACAACAAACACAAAAATCGAGTCAAATCACTATGTTTAAATTTATGTCCAAAATAGAAGAGCCATAGTTAACGTAATATTAAACAATATATATCAAACTTAAACGAGCGCACAGTCAACTTTACAAGATGAGGAACGAAAACTGCGCAGTGCGCGCGGGGACGCTTCAGTTATGTGCCGCTTGGTCAGATACATCAACTCAGACTCTTTATTTAGAACCCATTTTGAGAACCAAGCACATTCTTTGCAGTAAATATTACTACACAAAATTTATTTTCGATATTCAGTAAAGCAGCTGTAGTATAAAAAAAAAGACTGAGAACGTAACTGTTTTCGGAACGTTTCGCAACAATTACAAATTGCATGCTACTATAAAGTAAGCGCAAAAAGAATACTCGCGATATATTCTTTAATATTATTTAACGTCCCAAAAAAATTTACTTATTTTTTAAAACACCGTATATAATTGATTTTGTCAAAACGGGCCTATTACATTTTTACGACTATAGTGATAATACATAGTACCACCGAAGACTTCTCTGCTTACTGAATCATAAATAAGGGGTCAAAGCGAAATCAGTAGCTCCAAACTATACACACTTACTGATCTCATGCGATTAAATTTCCGTATTTCAAGCTGTAGCCTACAAGTTAAAGAACTTCTCTAACGTCAAATACGTCAGTTTGTAGTGACTCTAGCATCGGTTCCAAAAGCATTTAATTATTGTAAAATGAATATCACCTGACGGTAATCTATTAAAGAAGCGAAACATAATTATATCCAGTATTTTGGAGTATCTATGAGGTATACGAATAAGAATTAAAAAAGAAATAAATACTTAGGTCCGTGCAATACAAAACTTTGTCTCTTTATTGCTGACTATAGTGACTGAGATCTCACGAACTGCGATCTTCAGAAATGAAATAGAGATATCCTGTAACTCCGTTGAATATGAATCTTGTGCCTACTTCTTTTAAAAAAAAAATGCTAACTTTTTAATGGTTTTCCTTTACCGAAACCCCGATGTCATGTAACCAACACGCTTCTGCCAATAGCGACAGTTGTAAAAAAAACTTAACAAAGCGTTTAATAAGTTAACAGCGCATGCGTTAAAAATGCCGCGCAGGCGTACTAGTTCCCCAATAATGGTACTAGTATTTGGGACAAGGTTTTAACATCGGCAATGGGTTGACGCAACCAAACCATGAGGGGTGGAAGTTCCGAGCGTTTGGTCGTGCGATCTTCGCGCCGAAGAGGCGATGCCCGCGCGCGGTTAACCAAATACATCACTGTGATGCTTGCAGCGCTTTTAAGTGGTGGTGGTTCAGCTTTACTTTTCCTGGTGCCACTCTACGCTGATCCGGCGCTAAGCGCTTTAGCCGCTGACTTCGACCCAATACCAGCTGAGTGCGTGACTGAAAGGCGGGACGACAGACTTGGCCTGGACAACTGTACTTGGGCATCTTGTAGAGAAGGCTGCACTAGTGACGCGTACAAATGTATCCAGCTCCACGTGAAGTATAAGGCCCAGGCGGAAGACTGGCGCCCTGCTGTGCTGTATGTAAACATAAAGGGTTGTGGATACCCGCCTCTTGTGAACTGCGAGAACTTCACCCTCAGTTACGGATACGTTGGAGCGAGGTAATACCTTTTTAGTCTCCTACTGCAGGGCAAGAGACAAAAAATATATCCCCCGATTATATCCCTTGATGAGGGATATAATTAACGTGTCCACCTGCTAAAGCACGGGCACATGGAAAAGGTGTAGGATACCCTCGTTTATTATCTTGATATAATTTCCACTAGCGCGCCATTGCTCTGAGAGTTGAAAAATCTGTGGGAGAAGATAAATTTTTATCCCTTCTCCGGGGATATAATTGTCTCCTGCCCATGCTATCCGTGCTAGTAGAATCCAACGCGGTTTTAAGCTGATTTCAGCTCCTCTACCTGTTTCCGAAAGTGATTATCATTGACTGAGTGTGGCCAGGTTTGCTAGTGAGTGCTAGGTTGCTAGGTTGTGCTAGTCCGGTATAGTCAGGGTCACCAGATCCTGTAGAGCCGGGTCCAGATACGAATCATTGGCTCGACTAGATCACATTATCATCAGTTGCAACTTGTACCGGATCTCACTGGGGTCTCTTTTCCGTTGCATAATATCCTCAAATTGACCAGTTCTTTGATGGTTGGATAAAAACCTAGTCGACATCGAACCGGTCGTAGCGCGTATCATGAATTCATCAGAATTTGATAATATGGTACGTGAACTAGTGCCTTAAGGGTCTCCTCTCAAAATGGGAAGGGTTTAGGTCCTCGTCCACCACGCTGGCCAAGTGCAGATTAGTAGGACTTCACACGACTTTGAGAACAGTATGCAGAACTCTCAGGCAAGCAGGTTTTATGACGTTTAAAACACAAAACCTTAGAAGCGCATTTCAGAGACCGAACTTGGTCTCCCCTAAAGGTAGGTCGTTGTGTAGGAAAAAAGGCAAGTCCTATTTATTGAACTCTTAAGTTTTAAGAAGAGTAGGTACTGGCCACGAAATAAGTGCAGCGTATATAATTAAGCGTCTTACAACTGTTAGGTATGAAAAGTAGCCTATCAAGAGACTGAGATGGATATAGAGTATCAGGACGACAAATCTCGATTTTCGGATGGACACTTGTCGCTAACCACCTGAGTGGGGCGAGCGCGACAGCTCGCCACGATAAGAGCCCCAGGGCTCGACGACATCGGAGTCAAATATTCGCTTTTTTTTTGCTTTTTCGGAAGGACACTTGCCGATAACCTCCTAAGGGGTTGCTACGGCGTCACCGGGGGAGTGGGGCGAGCGCGAAAGCTCGCCATGAGAAGAGCCCCAGGGCTCGACGACATCGGGGGGAGTATGGGAGACGTCGACCCGAGGGTGCCTCCTGCGAGGACTCGGACCTCGGCTCGGTTCGACGTTAATCTGACTGTCAAATATTCGCTTACAATTAGGTACCTATATACGTTTGCAGTGAACACAACGATACCTTGTATTTTTTCCGACACAGCGACATCTATTGATGGTTATGACCACTAAACTTTCATGTACATCGTCAACTAAGACGCCTTGCCAGTATAGTAGATATAAATCATAAGTAGCAATAGTATCCCTCAAATGTGTGTGGAGTTCACCAATCCGCACTGGGCCAGCGTGGTGGACTAAGGCCTGAACCAAGTTTCATTTTAGGAGAAGACCCGTGCTCTGTAGTGGGCCGGTAATGGGTTGATATGGTGATGATGGATATTATCCCTCCGCCAGCAGGATGTAGCACGAGTCACAAAAATAAAACTTTAGTCTAGCAGTAAACTTTTGTCCATCGGTTGGCATGTTCGATATATTATAATTTTGGAGCATCGATCAGATATTTTGGAGTAAACACAACGATAGCTTGTATTTATTAAGAGCAGGACATCTATTGCCGGTTATGTATATTAATCATTCATGTAAATTGCGTAGAATATAGGAATAATAATAATAATGATAACAATATTAATATAACATTAATAATAGTTCCATACATTTAAACACCCATAGTCAACATGTGACTTAGGGGACAAAAATAGCACTTAGTCCAGCAGTGGACTTTTTTGATAGCTGATTGGCATATTCGAGGTATTATACGTTTGGAGTGAACACAACGATACCTTGTAGTTTTTCCGACACAGCGACATCTAGTGACGGTTATGCCAACTAAACGTTAATGTACATTGTCAACTGTAATTCGTGGTGTACAGTAGAAAGGAATCATGAGTTTATGTTCAGTTAAGGCATAACAAACGGAAAAAACCAGTTATTTCCTATTATTTGAATTAATGTAAACTTCTAAATTAATAAAATATAATGTTATATAGAGGAAAGATTTATATAGAAGTACGAAATAACTTACGTGTGATCTTTCTCCAGGTATCCGTGCTACTGGTCGCGGGCTGATACAAAAGTGGTGGTTCCGAGATGGTCAAGAGGAGAACAAGTGGCGACAGTTACCAGAACTCTAGCAATACCGCTCTTCCTGTCTGGCTGTGCAGGGATAGGGCTCTGTGCTTTACACTGCGAGTGTAGGCCGAGACGTCGCCGGCGTCCCCCGCGCAGACCTCCACGCGTGCCGACACTGACGCTTGACGACACCGCGGTTTACCGGCTAGGATAACTCGGCATTTGAACAAAACGTTTGTGACTTCAAAGTTCTCATAAGAACTCGTTCTTGACGTCACAAAATGCGGTAGTTACTCGGTAGTCATGATTTCAATGACGTCTAGCGAAAAGCACCAATGTTTTGAAGGTAGTTAAAGTTTGTGAAATAAGACTAACGTGGTAGATTTCAGAATGGCATCCCTAGGGTTGGCACGATGTGGAAATTCGTTCGTAGAACTATCTATAAATTTTAATCATCGATCTTGTTGATGCTAATAACTATCCTATTTGATAGATAGTTGTATATTTTATATATATAGTGGTGATCAGATGAGTATAGGGGGGTCCACGTTTGTTTTTTTTAGAAGTGAAATCCCAAATCATATCAGTTCATATTCGATGACGTTTGTCACGCTCATCAAGCTGTATTTCCCGAGCTTTAATAATTAATCTATGCAAAAATCGATTGAAAAACTTCCGATTGGCTAACAATCTTCCATTAGGTAAAATACAGATTTAGCTAGGATACCTGCCAAACGTGATATTCACACGGGACAGCTCAAGGGCTGTCCCATCAGAGGAGGCTGAAAATGATACCATAGATTATCTGCGCAAAAATTTAAATGAGTCTCCTTCCCAAAAAAAAATAATGAAATATGATAAATGAGTTTCTTAATCAAATAAAGAAAACTGTTAGCCGTAGCAAGATTTCTTTAAACGAACAAACAGCAAATGACTTTCGATCAATGCAAGAAGTCCATTTATTTTTACCTATCTTAAAATGTAAACAACATTACTTTTCATTGAATTTATGTTGTATTAAAAAAGAATAAACAAGTATGTTAAAATAAATAATGATTTTCTGTGTTATGTAATTAACTATTTATGTATTCAAAACATATTTAGCAATAATGTAAAGTAATATAAAGCTAATAAAAGCTAGTTAAAAAGTTGGTAAATGAAAGGTTTCTTACATTATGAGACAGATAATGAAGGCTTATAAACGATCCTATATTTTCACCTTTTTAGCGCGTACAGTCTACATTAGGGTTGCCACAGATGTAGCATAAAAAGGATAAATAAAAAAACTATTTTTTAATAACTTATTAAGTGATTTGAGCACAACTAAATATAAATAGTGTCATGTCTTTTCATTTTAATTAAGGCGAAATTGCATTAATATTTTTTATACAAAAAAACATATGACATAACATACACATGTTTATTATCATAAAGAAATTTGTCAGCCAACACGGTTGAAAATAATCCAGACCCCGAGTGGACACCCAAACACCTTAGGAGTAAACAGGTTCTAAGAGGGAATCTTCAATTCCTATTTTTTTAGTAGATAACTATAGATTTTTAACGGAGATATGTCCTGGCCGTGAAACTGAAAACCTACATCGCTGCTTTAACGATTAATGTAAATAAGTAAAAAGATACCTACTAGGCTGCGTTCCTAGTAAATACGCTTACTACTGTCTAAGTAAATCGATCACTGCTAAGCGCACTAATTCTAAATGAGTTAGCTCACGCATTTCTCTTAGGAAACCTTTTGCCGGCTAGAACTTAGGGCAAAGGCGTATCTATTTATTGCAATTTTTGTGCGTGGCAACCCTAGTCTACATATCCTACAAAACTCTGAATAAATGGACACCATTGTTCTGAACTATAAACAGTGAATAATCTGAACTTTGGAAGTTCAGATTCACTTAATGTATTGCATTGCACCAATCACAGAGTAGATATATTCTGTGGCACCAAATTTACACAAAGTTCTATTTTTAAAATGTCAAATTGTAATGTTTGTAATAAGACTAGAACAGAGCAGGAATTTTTTGGCGCCGAAATGTACCTACCTATCTATTATAGTTATGTGACATAAAAGTTTACTGTGTGAAGAGAAAATAAAATATATTAATAAATAAATTATTGTTTTATTTATACCACTCTATAAATGTTACAGATTTACATGTAGATATTGAATTATAATACAATATATTTTCTTTATTTGTCTATGATATCTGCCATATTGGATTTGCCATGACGTCATACAGCCTATGAAAAGCGGGACGTCAGAAATGAGAGTTGTAAATTATACTTAGTTGATCAAAATAAGTATTATTTAAATTAATGAATAGAAAATGAAAGGGCAACAATTGCAGTATTTAGTGATTCTGATGGTAGTAAGCAGAGCGTCTAGATACCTAGCTTTCATTTTAAGTCAAGTCATTTGAATGTAGTTATCACTTAATTCTCACGAGAATATAAACATCATTAATGAACGCATCAAATAATTTTCCTTTTTAAAATTAGAGACCATTTAAAATTTGTTGTAAAAGAAAAAACAACGGAGTTAAGTACAAAAAATCAGCTTTATTTGGTTTAACTATCTATATAATATAGCACACACATACAACAAGTTAACACGGCCACATTTCAAACATACGACGCGAATTTGAGTCGGGTGTTGTTTTATAATTCTGTACCCCTAGTACATTAAACTCGTTTTTGAGTATCGAGACACTAAGTCAGCTTAAAAATTGAGCGTATAAAACTTGTTTTAAAGCTCCAATTCTTGCACACATATCTACAGATAGCGCTTTGTGCAGAATGTTTTTCTAAACAAGTTTTTTGCGTTCTTCTCAGCAGATTGATACCTATATGAATTTTTCATACACCAAAGGGTTGTTGAAAAATTAATTGGCCGGCCATTTTTGGGATTCCGCCATATAAACATTTGGAATTACATCCTAACGTGCATGCAAAACTTGAGCTCAAGCGCTTCGGGATAAATTTTTTAAAATTTTGCCGCCAGATTTGACGCCATGTTTGCAATCGCAATTTGCTAAGGGTACCTTATACTTATAAGGTTAGGTCAAATAATATAAGAAAAACGCGCCGCTTACCTTGTTATAAGTGTGCAACCGCTACTCGGAATACAGTTTTTAATATCGGAAGCACCTTATAATTATTTTCAATTTACAACCGGTTAAAAAAGTACTGTCAGCAAAAAAAAATATTTCCAATTTAACATTAGTTGAACTATTCAGACTAACTTAAAAAATGAATAATAAATTATAGCGCAAATCCTGTTGCACCTGCACAAATATGTAAATAACACTTTGAAAGTTTAAAAATGACAGTATCGTTTCCCATACATTATGAAAGAATTAAAAAAATTGCGTAAAAACCGAATTGATAACGATGTCCTTAGTTATATATTTTTTTGCTGACCATACATTACAACAGTACCCTTAGTATAGAATTTACATACTTGCTATCGAGAAAGTGCAAATTAGTAGAAAATCTCACGAAAGGCTGTGACTGTGACCTATGACTTCATGATAAAATCTCTTAGTTAACGCAGAGCATACAGTGTAAAATAAAAATCAGCGGTACAGAAAATTCGACTGTAAATATTTACTATCTGGATAGCTACGTCTTGATTGCTAGCAAGCAAATTTTATACTACAGGCATTTGATAAAACACAGGTGAAGTTAGATCAACATTACAATAAATTTTACAATGGTAACTTGATAATAAGAAAAGTATTTTCAGTTTTACATAACAAAACTCTTACAGTATTCTTAAGTATGATATAAATAAACCAAAAAAAAACAGCCTGTATAAAGGGATATAGCTACTACCGTTAATCATTATTTAAGTATTAAATTGATTTGATCGACTGTAGTACACAACTGTTTAGTAAGACTAAGCTGAACTCCTTTCCTGGCGGTTAAAAAAAGTTAAAAAGGTACATTTTAAGCAAATTAATAAGTCAAAGCAAAGCTGACAAAACGAGACAAATAATGAAAACAAATTATGACGTTATTGCGTGCGAGTGAAAAGAAACTGTCAGGACTATTAGCTTTTTCATAATATTGTATGTTTTTGATGGATTATCTTTTTTTTAACTTATAATATAACACGCAAACATCTAACTTTAGTTTAAATTCTTTGCCGCGTTCTATTGGTTTAGCTTTGGACGAATATTTTCACAGAGTAAACAATGTAAACTAAGTAGACGGTATAGCTACACCCTTTGTAAAATAAATAAATACGCGATACCGTAGCCAAATAAGTAACGTTGACGAAAAAAAAAAATATTAGAAAATTTATTTCCTTGCATTTATTTTATATTATAATAAACTAAATCACTGTAAAGGAAAAAGATGATGAAAAGGTATTAAGTGCAAGTCGAAAAATAAACATGACCCTTTGGGCCGTTACATAAAACATCCGACTTATTTATTTCACACACTTAATACATTTATTCTATGCATAAAATTGTATTGGTAAATTGAGTTTTGATCACTGCACATTAATGGTGCTTACTTATATTATAACGAACTTATTTTTTGTTATACCGTTTAATTTCCTTTCCTTTAATTTTCCTTTAACCGTGCATAAAACTAGCCTGTATAAAAATAAATACAATCAACGTTTTTTATTCAAAAGCTCCCGTTATCAAAAACAATCCTTAAAAAAATAAATAAATGTGTTTAATTTATTACAATTCGCTAAGGTTTGTATCGCACAAGAAGTATTCGTTTTAATTTTATAACAATTTACACCTTTTGTAAATTTGCGCTCACATTCTAGAAAACTAAGACTCAAAGTACCAAGTAACTGAGATCGAAATATGCATACGCAAAGACTAGGCCAACAACTGCAGAAGAATAGCATTATATAATATAAGCTTTTAGTTTGAGGTTATTCGTTTAGTCAGACGGATATATATCAAAAATGACGGAACCGGCTGGACTTGAACCCCCATCGCTGCGAGTACAGTGCCATCTAATAGCGAATTTCGGAGTTCATCCTATTAGGCTACTCGATATCACTGCAGCCTGCAACGGCGGATAGAAATCGGTCGGTAACAGAAATTTTCGACACAAACAAACTGAAAAGTTGGCAGCAGTCGACACTCGTTATCTGAGATCAGAGTTTATGTAGAAACTTTTCCTTAGTATGGATACTAAAACAGTATATATATTTATATATATAATAATAGGAGTAATTTTGTTTGTCTGATGATGCCCTTTCTAACGTCTATCTTGTTCTTCTAGTCTCAGTAGACACATGAAAATAACAACAAAACTTCAACTATCTAGTGCAATATTTACAATTTTACATAATCCATCTGTTATGTAGGTAAATTAAACTATTATATACTAAGAAATTAATATTAAGGTGATGTTTTAGATAAAGACATTTAAAAACTTTGGAACTATTAAAAATACTGAAAAAAGAAAACAAATGAGCTAAAACCAAACTGTTATTTTACAAAACTAAATACAATATATAGTGACCATATTGAAATTGAAATACATTATATTTCAATTTCACTCAATCTTAGAATTTAATATTAACATTGCTCACTCCGTTAATAGGAAACCTTTAGATGACTTACACTCGTGCTTAACTGGCTGTCGATTAAGTTTACTTTGTATAAATTACCTATTTTCGTTTTTGAGATAGCTCCTGGAACAGCGCAGAGATAAATTGCAAATTTGCTCGCAGCCTCCGTGCCTTACTTAGTTATTATCCTAACCTTTTGAATATATTGCGATCTACAAACAGCCCCAACAATAAACTAAACGGCTCACGACACACACGACAAACTAGTCATACTGCGAAGTTTTCAAAAACGCTGCTGACACCATTTAACGAACCGCGCTGACAAATGTAAATTTTCTTGCTAACCAATTTAACACGCGAGGTAAGTAAAATCAGTCAAATTGCATGGAGTTGCCAATTGTTGACGTCTGTTAATAAAACAACATTGTGACGTTAGTTTACATGAAAACTTACACTCAGGGCACATAAGAGAATACGAATGTTGAAAACACACACACTGTGAGTAATCGACATTCGACTTAATTACCACAGACGTCGAGCTTCACCGTTGTAGGTTACAGTAACTATTATTTCATAACTAAAGGTTTAGAATGAGCATGCAATAAAACTAAATTGACAGCAGTAAAACAAATGCACATTATAGTGTTTGCTAAACCTACAAAATTCTGCTAAAATCACAGTTTGACTCGTAATAATTAAAAAATCACCTTAACATCGTAACAAAGGGTAAAAAAAATAATCTAATAATAAACGTATACCATCAAGAAATCGGCTTTGGCCACAATCCACATATTAGACTGTGCGACGTTATACCGTCCAGAGGTAGGGTTGCTGAATGGCCAGTAAATTCGAGAAAGTTCCGGAATTAACATTTTAAAAATACATATACGTTTGTGTTTTTTTCATCATCATGGTGATCCACTCTCTTTTGGTGGACTAAGATTATGCTGTACGCCATTGAGACCGTTGACAGGTCTGGATAAATACCTATCAAGGCACAGCAGCCCTCGGCAACGGATTGAGAAAGAGAGTGAGTGAGAGAGGAGGGAGAGATTATTCTCTCCCTCCTCTCGGGAGGAAGTAACTTAACGGTAACATACGGAATACATATCAAAGAACTAAAAATGGTCCCAAATGTCATAAGACGATGGTACATCTGGCAACCCTATCTGGAGGAAATCGAACGCAACGAAAATGCGCTGCAAACGTGATACTGTTGCGCAACAGAATATAACTCTATAAATTACATGACAGTTGCTGTTGCTACTCGGTTATTACATTTAGCTTTTATGTACTTAGTAGAACAGGAGTCAGTCCAACGATATTTACGCTAAAGGTCATGTGGATACCAATTATATCAGTAATGCGATTATTATATTTTGTTTTTAATGAATCGTTTTGTATCAGATGACAAATCGCGACAGTAGCAACTATGCTACTAAAAATAATAAATAAAATATTATATGGATAGAAGCATAGAACATTAAGGAAAAAGGATTTCCCTGGTTTTCACAGATTATATAGTTAGGCTTAATGTTCATTGTATAAAATATTAATTATTATTTTTACTCTCAAAAAAGGTCATCCCGCGCACCGTAGCTTACATTCACAAATACAGTTAGCAGCGCTTTTGTTGCGCGTTTTAAACGCTTATATGGAAAGGCACTTAGTTGGTTCAGTAACCATCTATCGAACAAACATACAAAATTTCGAGTTACAAGAAAAATATTAACGTAAGCAGTAAGTCGTAATACACTCATAACTTATTTTTATTACACGATTAATTTTTTTTTAATACACTTTTATCGCTATTTTCTTGATCACTAAGCCAGGCGCGCATAACTTATTTTTACTACACGGCGAAAACTTTTGATAATTTTATTATCTTATTTTCGCGTGTTTTTTTTTTTGCTTAGTACGTAGTAAAAAACGGTGTACACGCCCAGCTTTACATTGCATTTTCAACGCACATTCATTTATCATTCAGTCTTAAATCTTACATTGCATCTGGGCCTTGATCTGTATGACTTAATAATCGCATTAACACTAAAACCATTTTGTGACGCCAATATCAACACTGTCAAAATTGGCTTACTTACCGAATTATTTATTAGGTCATATCATATGAAAAGAGCACTATTTCTGCAAAGTGAGCGACGATTATTACATTATTATAAAATAACAGTTTTATATGACTCAATATCTTGACATCCCCAAAATTTGAATTATAATTCTACCAATAAGAACCCACCTCACGATATAGGTCGTCTAGTCCGGGCCCAGGATTTTTTTTATTCCAATACTCGTTAACAATTTCACCTGCTGGTAAGTGATGATGCAGTCTAAATTGGTAGCGGGCTAACCTTTCACGGGTATGGCAGTGGTTTTAAACCCCCTATCGATACAAAGAGGCAAATATCGATATATTCAGACTGATATGATACACAAGTGAAATTATTGTTGTATCCATTGCTCATCAAGATTTGTTTATTGATGTTCTGTGCAATCATTTTGATCTACTAAATTAATTATTAAAAAAAAACTCGAGCGCAGACCTAATGCCAGTTCACTTTTTATATGCGACCTATACAAATGAGCAGCGTTTTAAATGTCAAACAAAAACAAGGCCCGTTACGCAGATAATATGTTAACTTTATATAAAATAGCTTATATTAAATATTTACGGCAGTACTATTTCGATTACACAATAACTTTAAGTTAGTTAATTTATTCGAAACGCATAGATAATAGGGATATAGGTTAAAGAAAAAAAATTTAACTCCGTTTACATTATGACGAATCGATTTTTCTTTTACAGTGAAAAAAGATCTTTAAAAATGTTCTGTCGGATTCATGCTAAGTATACCATTGATCGTTAATAGAAAAATAACTATCTATCCTGAATCAGCTACGTATCGACACCAGGTTTTGTACCTTGTGTTACAAAAATATTCTACGCTACTTTCGTCACTTTGCCCGACGCCTGCCAGGACGCCACGTGAATACCACGCGGCCGATCGCCTAGTCGGTGGTTTGACCGTCGCTCAAATCGCCTCCCTATTACGGTAGCTATAGACCTTTAGTAATGAAGAAAACGACGAAGAAGAATAAGATGGTAATTCTAAAGGACACTAAAGAAATTAATAATGGTAGATATCTTATTGACATTTAGTAACATTAATAGTCTTAAGACGCCGCTCATCGCAACTGTATTCCTTCCAGTTGCGCAGTTGCATGCTAGCTCTTGAGCGAGCGTAGACTTGATAACGTATGCTAATTTATTCACTAGGCCATGTTGTGTGTTAGTATATTATTATTATAGCAGTACAATAAATACATTGCACGACATTCCTTTGGAATTGAACTTTTTTACATCTGTACTGCGGAAACAGAAACGCAAATCGCAAAATAAAACTATTTAAAGTTTATCCTTATAACTTCGTGAAAATGACGAATTCAAAGACAAAAGAGCGAACTGTATAGAAATGTTTAACTATGAAGCTAACTATGAGTTTAAAATTACCTTTATTAAAAATCGACCCGTACAAATGCAAACGGTGTACTAAGCTTCTGACGATGGAGAAAGGACAACTGTGTTATACATACAGGTTTTTAGTCTATGAGGCAACAGGCGTAAACGTACGCTTTTCGTTTGTCCTCCAAAACCTTTTATGCTGTAAAAGGTTTTGCTACAATTCCTACAATTTTGAAATCGACCTACGTCCCATTCTCAACGTCACAGGAGTCGAATACACAATCTTCTATTAACAAAAGGTTTTTACTAATCGCAATCAACTCACTGTGATATATTTTGATTGTTTATACGTATTTAAAGTGCCTTCTATGGTTCTATTTGAGTTCCGAAAGTTTTACTTGAAAAACATCAAAATTTGTTCAAATTTGGTATATGGGGGCATTACTATACAAAAATTAGCTTAGTATTAGGAAAATACATTTTTTATGGCGACGGAGAGATTTATGCTCGGAGTATCTCTCGGTGATCAAATCCGAAAAATAAGAGCTCCGTATAAGTAACCAGAGTTACTGACATAGCTCAACGAGTCGCGAAAAAAAAGTGGCAATGAACGGGGCACATAGCTCGGAGAACGGATGCACGTTAAGGAAGGAATGTCGACCCCGCACTGGTAAGCGCAGCGTTGGTCTATCCCGCGCAACCAGAGCAAAACCGTGGAATTTGAAACTCCCTACAAGAGTCCAGGAGTGGACGTCTATCGGTTGATATGATGATTATTTTTATAAGATTGTGAATTCGACCTAATTTGTTTCTATCTAACACTACAATAGTACGTCGTACAAAACTTGAAAAGTCAACATTTTACAAGTCTTTAATAAATATCGAAAGGCGAATTGTGATTACACTCTGTCCATTATTTCGTTTCTTATTTGACAGATACTACTTTTTTTATTTAAATAATCTTATTAAAATTTTGGGATACATATTTTTATTTGCTTTTCTTATATATCATGCTTTGTTTAGCATTAAAGTTACTAGCTGCACCAAATCGGTTATTACCGCAAAATACGAATAAAATGACATTTTCTAAAAATGAATCCTAGCTAGATCGATTTATCCCCTGTATATTTAAATTATATATATCCAAGAATTGCTCGTTTAAAGATATAAGATTAGTGATATTACACGATTGCTACCAGATGCTTGATACACTGTCAGAAACCAAACAACATAATATACAGAGTATAATCATTACACCTACAGTGAATTATCATCGTCCTAATTAGAATAACTAGAAGTATATATTTTGTCATAGTTATTATGCTTTTCGCATCGCAATAATTCAGTAAAGCTTTATTAATTTTTAAATTCATTAAATACTGATTAAAAATTGTATTCTCAATCATTCAAGTACCTCGTATTTAACACCGAATTATTGCGATTTTTTATTTAACGTTCAATATTAGCTTATAAATCTAAACAATGCTAAATATGTTTTATTAATGGTATAGCCGAAAGCCCACGTCTAGATCTTCGGCCAGTAACATGTCAAGATCGCTAGAGTTCTAGAAATAACATATCACTGACCTTGGTTATATTATATCCATACGTCATTGAAATCACAATTTAAAAAAGCATTGTGGCGTTAAATTCAATATACACAAAAGTCAAAAATTGTCGTGTATATTAGAATTTGAATGTCATATGAAATAAGGACCGTTAACAAATAACAGAGTATATAAAAACAAAAAGAAAGTGTAGCAAGTACGAAATGCAATAAACAGAGAAGAAAAATAAAAATAAACTTTTTTTTAATGTGGACTTTTTGTCTGACTGTGGCGAAATTTGATGACAGCTGTTCAAGGCACATTTAAAGAGGGTTTTTGAGGAATATTCAGTGCTAACTCAAAATGCATTTCAAGCGGCTCCAGTTTATAAGCTCTTTTGAAACGTCAAGTCAGTGACTCTTCCACCGGCTCGGAAGGCAGATTCCACTGAGAAGAGCCGGCAGAAACTCTCTCTCCTTTTCAACATCATCAAATATCGAGAACGTTTGTTTTGTTCATGACTTTTAAGTCACAAACATAAAATAGATTTTCTTTTAACTTCACGGCAAACTAACCTTTTACTGCAATTTCACTTGGTGGTAAGTTATTGTTATTAGCATAGCTGTATGTAATGAAACTTCCGAAAAAATGATTTAAGTCACCTCGATACACATAGTTTATCTCCCAGCCAATCAATGGTACTTTACAAAAATAACATTGGTTATAAGAGCGCGTTTTTTATCAACGACACATCTATTTACATAGTTGGAATTGACTCAAGCACGCGTTGCACCAAAGCTGGAAGCTCTTATTATTTTGCCGATTAAGTTTAAAAAGTAAAACAAAACAGCTGTCATCCAAAGCACCACAGTCGCCGACGAGACAAACACACAAACAATCATAGAACAACCTGAGACAGCTGTGAACTCAGACGATACCTCTTCCTATCTAACTCTACATTATTATCTAAACCACGCTTAACTGCAACACTGGTGGACGGCTGCCCCGGCTCCAGCAACCGGCTTGACCTACAGAACCTGTAATCAGCGGGGTTATTGACCCTTTGACAGGTCATATCTACGGGTAATCTGTACAAATTTGTGTATTCCGTATTGGGTATATCAGATAAATTGGTATCGGTGACATCTAGAAATGTTGATGTTACATCTTGCCTCCGGGGATGTTGGTCGAGAAATGTAGTTGGTATATCTTGCCTTACTGGATGCTGTCGGTATGATGTGTCGATGATGCTTATACGGGACGATGTGCTGCAGGAACTTGATGGGGATATCTGGTGGCTCGGGGACGTGCAGGGTGTTACGTTTGGTGATGTTTTAGCACTGCTGTACCCTTGATCTAGCTCTGAATCGTGGTTGTCACGGGACTTCAATATTTGCATCATCCTGTAAGTTACGGAGAAATATTGGTTATAATTATTTATTTACAAGGAGTTTGAGTTTTTTGCTGTTTTGTTAAGTTTCAGTTTCGCTTCGCTGGTATAAACATTGTGAGAGGACCTCACCAAAAGGGATATCGACTCTCGTTTCTTATAGGCCTTTTGATTCATCATATAAAGTTTAAACATTCTTATTGTGAGTTTTTAAGAACAAAATAAATGAATTATATTAAATAAATTTTATAAAATAAATTATATTTGGTGCGTTCATAACATATCGACTCAGCGGTAGAACTGAGTCAGTGGCGTGCATTGGATTTCTTACCAGGGTATGCATACAATAGGAAAATTGCATAAAACGGCACGAATTCTCCTCCTATTCCAGTTATACATCAATATTAGGGTATGCAGTGCTTTTGCGCATGTATGGAGTGCACGCCACTGAACTGAGTCCTATCTGCAGGATTGATAGTTTTCAGTAGAAGTAAGAGAAGTTTTGGACTTGTGTAATTCTTAACCAGTGACTTAAAATTTAGATTTTTTGGTATGTAGTAACTACACCCCAGTCTAATTAAATGCTATGTAGTATATATTTCTTGTTTAATTATTTCACGAGATAGTGAGTTTCATATCAACGTAGGACGTTTTATGGCGGAAGAGCGGGGGTCCGTAGTGAACATTGTACGTTGTTTTACGGAGACATTTAAATTAAGTGACGTTCTATATGGGTAATTTTATGTTGGAATTAATTAACCATCCCTTGTGAGTCCTTAGTGAATAACCATCTTAAAATTTTGAAACATAATGTTAGCCATATGACTACTACCCTCCCATGTAACTAAATATAAATTAAAATTATTATTAAAAATCGTTTATTAATTAAAAAGGGTTACTTTAGACTGCAATAACATCACTGTGGGGTAGGGTAGGTACTCAAAACTAGCATAGTCTAAAACGACTCCTCATTAAAATTGTGTTTCATATTATACCACCGGTTAAAGGATATAAATTTATAATCTCCCACAGCATTATCAACGGATTTGCTCACAAGTGGAAATAATATCCAAATATGTGTTATATGTATAATAATAAGCGGGGGTAAACTTCTGCTATTCAATGTAATATAATTAACTTTGATAACTTAAAACACCCCATACTTTAGCAGGTGGACAAGTTAATTATATTCCTTGTCAGCAGTGGCGTACACAAGATTATTGACCAGGGTACGCATAAAGCTACCGACGACCGATGCAGTGGCGCAGTGGGCAGCGACCCTGCTTTGAGAGTCCATGGCCGTGGGTTCGATTCGCACAACTGGAAAATGTTTGTGTTACTAACATAAATGTTTTTCAATGTATGGGAGTTTATCTGTATATCATAAGTAAATATGTATATTATTCATAAAAAAATAATAGTCAGTCATCTTAGTGTCCATAACACAAGCTACTCTTACTTTTGGGGCTAGATGGCGGTGTGTGTATTGCCGTAGTATTTTTTTTTAAAGCTGGAAAAATTGCGAGGGGTATAAAATTGTATAAAATGTAAAAATCCCCTTTCCGTTCGAGTTACATGAAGTTTTTAGGGTAGGCAGTGCATTTGTGCTCATACGGCATGCACGCTGCCCGGGGATAGGCCGGCGGGGCGAGGCGGTTACCGTTGCAGCAGGCGCGCGATGGGCGCCACGGTGGCGCGCTCGCGGCCGGCGGCGGCGGCCAGCCACGCGGGCCACGCGCCCAGCCCCAGCTCGGCGCGCGCGCACGCCACGCACGCGCAGCCCACGTCCACGCACTCCACCACCTTGAGGCGCACGTCTGCGGGCAAACGAGAGGCTCACGCACGCTGGCAACCACATTCCAAATTCAAACTTCATTTATAAATTTAAAATGCATATATGATGACGCTACAGTTCGCTATAACACTGATGCGAAAGGCATATACTAATTTTTGGCAGCGACGGTAGGAGAGTCGTCGCTTAATTGGTGAAAGCGCTCAGGCCGCGATTGCCCGAGAGTCGCAGGTTCAAATCCTGTCGGTTCCGAACATTTCTATATTTTAAATTTATAAAATTGATAATTCCTCCAAGTGTAGGTAAAAAAACTAATAAAAAATTATAAAAACTTCATTTAATTCAATATTACGTAACTTTATTTAAATTATCTAAGTATTTGTATCTTTACATTTTATTAGTATTTATGTAACTTGTTTTACGATTTTTCCAAATACAGAATTAATTTCAGACAAAAAGATTAATAAATCATGTACCCCCTTCTTACCAGACAGTGTGAGGTCCAAATAAGCTTCCAAAAGTTTAGCACCGTCCCTCCGGAATCGCCTCACGAACTTGGGGTGCCTGGTGGTGAGGTCGCAGTCGGCCACCACATATTGAGCCAGGAGGGACGCGAAGGTGACGGGGGTTGGCGCAAGCAGCCTCCACCGGACGTGCTGGCCGACCATCCACTCCAGCTGCCTGAACGTCTTGCCACACAGTTGGACTCCGCTCACTTTAGCTAGCGTTTTGAGTGTGGGCGCCTTGCTGAAGTTCTCTTCACTTTTTGCTGTAAATACAAAGGGATATATTACCTGCAAGGTTGCGGTTAATCCCTCAACGAAAACATTCCCAAAGAATCTGACTACCGACCAATCTGTCATGACTCGCCTAAACGAAGAATGATAGAAGCAAGCGTTACTTTGCGGGATTCCATGATAATTAAGCTTAATTTGCTATAATATACTCCGCGAAAAGCAGGAAAGTCTGTATGTCGTAATTTACAATTTTTTCAATCCTTATACTCCACACCAAACAGATCTTCGCATGTACCCTCTACGCACGTTTCGCTCCGTAACCGGAGTCTCCTGACACATATAAAATGTGCGCTGTGAAATTACGTAGGGAATATTCAATTTCAAGATTTTTCTGTACCTGTCTGGTGGGAGGCTTCTGTGGCTAGTTCCCGCCCTACCGACAAAGACGTAGAAACAGTCTTAGGGGTTTAGTATAACTGTAGGTTTTCCCGTTACCATCTGCATCATCACTTACAAGTTAGCAGTTAGGATTGCACTAGAAGTGGAATTTTAAGTTATTTGATTACTCGTATTCGGCCGAATAAAATTCTAGGCTTGCATAAAAAACACTTGTGTATACGAGACGTACCAAACTTGCAAAAATGACACTGGCGAGCTGTATACAAGACGTACTAAACTTGCATAAACGAAACTTTCTGTCTGCATACGAGAGGCACTAAACTTGCATAAAAACTTGCGATCTGATTACGAGAAGAACCAACCTTGCATGAAAGACACTTGTGACATTGTGACATGAGACGTACTAAACTTGCATAAACAACACTTACGGTCTGTATACGAGGTGTACTTAGCTTGCATAAACGACACTTGCGATCTTTACACAAGACGTACTAAACTTGCATAAACGACACTTGCGATCTTTACACAAGACGTATAAACTGGCATAAACGACACTTGCGACTTGTATACGAGACGTACTAAACCAGCATAAACAATACTTACGGTCTGTATACGAGATGTACTTAACTTGCATAAACGACACTTGCGATCTTTACACAAGACGTAGTAAACTTGCATAAACGACACTTGCGACTTGTATACGAGACGTACTAAACCAGCATAAACGACACTTGCGATCTGTATACGAGATGTACTTTACTTGCATAAACGACCCTTGCGATCTTTATACGAGACGTACTAAACTTGCATAAACGACACTTGCGACTTGTATACGAGACGTACTAAACCAGCATAAACGACACTTGCGATCTGTATACGAGATGTACTTTACTTGCATAAACGACCCTTGCGATCTTTATACGAGACGTACTAAACTTGCATAAACGACACTTGCGACTTGTATACGAGATGTACTTAACTTGCATAAACGACACTTGCGATCTTTATACGAGACGTACTAAACTTGCATAAAAGACACGCAGAGTAGAGTAGGGCACGGGCGTTATGGAAACCCTTTTTTTCCCTGGGATATAAAGTAGAGTATAGTTGCTCTACGTCCTTACTGCTATCTCTATGCCAAAAATCAAGTTGATTGGCTCCTTAGTCAGAGCGTGAAGGAAGGACAAACACACAAACACTTTTGCATTTATAATATTGATATGCTTTTGGCTTTATCACTTACCAGCAAGACTCAGGCAGGCCAGGGCAACGTGGGTGAGTCTGTCCGCTCTCAGTCGATGTGCGTCCATGAACAAGTCTAACTGCGCAACGGCCGAGTGCAGTGTGGCAAGCGTGAGACTGAGCTTCTTGGTCACGTCTCTCAGTTGCTGAACTAAGGCACCTCGGAACTCCAACTACAAACAGATATATATTATTACTAGCTGTTTACCGTCTACTAAGGGTCTTAGGGAAGCGGTGACAGCCTAGTGGATATTGGAAGGCTTTGGCTTTCTTTTCGCGGAGACCAAGTTCGAGGCCCAGCCCGTACCTGACTTTTCGGAAATATGTGCGTTAAACATCGTGGGGAAACCTGCATGCCTTACGAGTTCTTCATATAATATGGCGTGTGAAGTCCCAATGGCGTGTGAAGTCTACGAATCGGGTTAATATGATGATACATATAAAAAAAAACGGAAAATATCCATAAGTTGTGTTTAGACTGTCATTCATATTAAAATGAATAACTGTTTAAAGTAGTTTTAAAATAGTTTGTTTTTACTATAGCAATAGTGATGTTTTTTCAATTAAATTGTGTGTAATCTAATAAATTAGTCTTATGTAACAATAAACTTAATGTAATATTGCATGATGCATCAGCATTAACTATTTCACAACAATTACTCCATAAGTATGTTGATAAAGTCATCAATACAGTTAAAGACAAAACTTGTGTTTGCTACACAAAGAAAGAATGAAAGTTAATTAAATTAATTTTGGCATTTTTATGAATAAAATTGATGAAAAATTTATGACAAAAATAAAGATTTATTTTATTAGGGGTGTATACTGAATGGGTTGGATGCACAGATAGGCAGTGGTAAGCTGCAAAGGTCAGAATCCATCCACCACACTAAAACAAATTCAGATATAATAAATTTCCAAATCAAAAGGAGGTTGAACCCGTGACTTCCCATTTTAAGCCACAGCGCACAAAAATATGTTTGTTACAACATCACATAAGAAAGCTTTGAATTTCTTGGCTTTTTCCCTGTAATATGCATGTATACTACATAAAAACCTTCCTCTTGAATCACTCTATTGCTGAAAACAGCATTAAAATTTGATAAGTAGTTTAAAAGATCTAAGCGTACAAATGGCGGGAACAGCCTGGTTTTACACAATTTAAAGATAAAGATAACCTGGATTTACCTGTGGAGATTGTAGATGGATAGTTGGCTTCTCAGCATCCTGTTCCAGTAGCGTCTTCCATATATCCTCACGATATTCACAATGATAATCCTCTTCCGGGTCAGTCAATGACTGTAACATAAAGTTTACAGTTTAATTTCTTTTCCTTCATTTTTTTTATCCATTTCACAACCTGCAGTGTTAATCAACATCTACAAAAAATAAGTTATAATATACTATAAGACTTAAAAACTGACTTAATACTAAAATATTGGAAAGACTGCCTATTTAAAACAATGTTTGAAATATTCATAGAACATTGTTCTGAGGTGCATTTTATAATTATATTATTAAGAGCTCAGAATACTCAATTATATATTGGAGTACTTCAGAAAGAATTTGAAATAAGTTAAACTATTAATTACCCTCAAGTTATACTCCTCATTTATACCCTCTATGCAAAAAAAAAATAAAAAATTAACCTACAATGAAAATTAAAAGTATGGGAGTTCCTTATAAAAAAATTTAAAATAAAAAAAAATACAATATAAAGAGACTTATCTAAGTATTTTGTTTGTATTAATTGTTTCAAACTATTGATTTAACCTGATATTTCCTTCAAGTATTGGTAAAAACAACATATATATATAAAGAATGCAAAAAAATGCAAGTTACAACATTGCATAGTGAATTTAAATCATAAGGAATAGTATTACATGTTACATGATAACAACAGAGGCTATCTAACTTGATCTCCAATGAACTGAGGTTACATATACACACAACCAACTAATGGGCTGCTAATAAAAACTTTGGAGTTTAAAAGCTCAATACTTGTAAACTTTTAGCCCTACCCGATGGTAAAACAAGAAATAAACATCTGGATCTTTAGAACTCTCTGATCTATCGTCACAAGTTCAATTACTCATAGATAGTATATAAGCCTAGTAATTATGTAGCTGTAGTTAAACCAAAAGGACCCAACATGGTATATTTTAAAAAAAATTATGGCCTAGCAGAATTTTGCCACTATTCTACTAACAACACATTTTACTTAACAGAGTATGAAAAAACATTAGTATTCAAAACTTTGCCAAGTTTCCTTATAAGACCCTAATTGCCCAAAGCTAGCACAATTTGGATTCCTTTCAATTATATATGTCAAATTTTAACAGCAACATAAACCCTACAATTATTTGAACCTGTATCAAAAACATTTCATCTTAAATAGCCAATAGATTCTTTCTGTAATTAAATGTTGTTAACTGTTAATTAATTTTGTAGTTGGTGTGATGAAAACAAATACACTTTGGCATTTATTATATTAGTAAGAATTCAGAGAAATTTAATAAATATATAATTGGTTTTAGTTGTTATTTTCATTTTGATCAACTACATAGCACATGTTGTAAGTCAGGAATCGACAGATTATAAACAACACCATATAGATTTGCCCTGTTGTCGCCAATTAAAGTAATTAAAGTTTTATTGCATTGCAAAAATGTGATGCAACTAACAAAACCTTCAACTTTTTATGAACTACACATATTTCCGAACCATATGCTTTAAGCTTAGCTGGACATGATGAAACAATTTTGGCCAAAAAATACAAGCAAACAAGGTTAGAAACATAAATATTGCAAAATAAATATCATACATAACTAAACACAATTCAACTTTGGGAGCACGTGAAAACTTTGCATTATTCATTCATTTGTGTACAACACACTTTTATGTTAAAATTATTTTAATTATTTTGATACGCATCGTAAACTTACACTGGTTTCTAACTTTGAGTCGGAAACTTCTTGTTTTGGTGGCGCATTTTCTGCGGGCACATTGTTCCTAACACTGGACAGGTTAAGTTTAGCCATATTTAACGACTCCATGTCGTGCTTTAAATGTAATCCCGGATGATAACACAAAATAAACGATATTTTAGACACGTAGACTTCGCTATGACACTAAAGCAACTCCATGTAGGTACCACGTGGAAACGAATGTCAAATAAATACGCTAATTAATATCACAACTTGAGAAAGAAACAATCTTCATGCAATCTCGAGGCGTTTCTCATCATGTTTTGCTTCTTTATTGCACAGCAATTGCACCATTAAAGCAAATTCTGTGAATTTTCATTATGAAATTTCCGAGACATGCTTGACATTGCACTGGTACAAAAGTTCAACGCATTCAACACAGCGACCAAAAGCGAAATGAAATGTGGAATGAATGACACTTCGATTTGACGAGAGGAATGACAGATGACAATGACAGCGAATTAGAGTTCAAAAATGGCTATCGTTTAAATTATTATTTATTAAAGTATTCTTTTTAATAATTATGGGTTTAATAATGAAAAATTCTGCGAAGGTCCTACAATATCCTAAAATATACCCAAAACAAATTAGCGCACACTCTTAGAATACTTATGAACTACTACAGATTATGTAAAAAATAATAATTAATTTATTAATTTGACGAATTCCTTAACTTAGCGCCGTGTGTATTCAAGTGGGAGGTCCCGGGTTCGATCCCTGCAAGAAAAATTTGGGTATTAATATTTTCTGAATTTTCTTTGTTCTAGCCGCACGCATAATATACGCATAATAACGAATAATAAGTCTGATAATGATAATGAAGTCAGCTTGTCTAGAAAATGCCCATCCAAATTTGATTTATAATGATTAACTATTATGTTATTTTAAATAAAATTGAATAATACGGATTATCTAATCAGGCATAAGATCAAAGTAAAATTAAACAGTCATTAGACATTGAGCAATTTGCTAATCAGTTTAAAAAAAAATGCATTAGATTACTCACGAGCCGAAAAAAAAAGGGCTGCTGCTTTTAAGTTTTTGGTTAAATAAAATCAGTCTTACTATCGTTAATGTTCAGTTTTCTGGGTGGAATTTTGAGAGTAAACTTTCCTGTTGTCGATACCTACATAAGTACAGACTAATTCCATCATTCATGGTTATCACCAAGAAGGACCAACCCTTATATGGGCATTTCGTGAAATAATGGGCTACCAACATAGCGACGATAAATTGTCACTTCCACTAGTGCATACCGACGAGTTTTATTTTTGAAGTTATTATTCTATATCGATTTTATTTTTATCATCGGTTTTAACATTAAATTCACAACGTGTTGTTGGGCAATATTAAAAAAGGTAAAAAAGGGTGCGTTATATATCGTGAATTTTCCCAGTCCCAGTTTCTTTGATCTTTACCCTGTCTGCGGGGAACCCTCAAATGCCCTATAATATTTAGTTTACAAAAAGAGGTGTACGATCAATATAATATAAACTTAGATAACGTGAATGCGTTCGTGGATAAGATGCAGGTACTTAATACTTCCTATAGTTTTAGTTTTTTAAGATTATTTTGGACATAGCAAGGCATAAGACGTCTAAACAACATGCAATCATTGCCGACTCCACTACAGCTCTCGAACAAAAAAATAACTAATGTTCAATTTTTAAAATGCTGTTTGGAAAAGAGTATATAGAATATCTTGCTACTAACTTCCAATCTGAGGCAGTACAAACTGACAGACTTAAGTTTTTTAAGGGTTCGTAAAGTGAGCCTACTTTGCTTTCATAGAATTGTATAACAGTAGAACTTATTATTTTGTAGCTTTTAAGCTATGAAAATTTACAGGTTTAAGCTGGTCACGAGTACTGAATCTCCACTCACATACCTACATATTTATCTATATTATAAGTATTAACTAAGTACCAATTCAAGATCACTTTCATGAGGGTTGCAAATAATTTTGACGTACGACCAAGTGACTCAGCACCCCGGTACAATGCTACGTATACATTAAGTGTGTCAATTTCAATTAATTGCTTTACTCATTCCAGGATTTTACGCTTCCATCATAAACTAAAACGTCAATTTATTGAACAACACAAAAATCGATTTGATTAATCGTATCCATCGTTTGTCTTCTCAAGTTTTCATCACTGGCCGGGACGTCACGACTCACGTCACGTCATTTTTCGGGAGGCTATGGATTGTATCGGCTGAATTTGTTTTCGTAAAATTAAACTAAAAAGTACTCATTCTAACTTATTTTTGTCGGCGTCAGTGTGTGAAATAACTATTTATACGTGTAATTAAAATGTCATATTCAAATAGTAAGTGTTAATTGACTTTTTATGTGCGTTTGTGAATTCGAAAGCGTGATGGGTAGATTCAACATTAAAATATGAAACGGTACTATATGGCGGAGTAAAATTGTTGGGGAATAATGGGGTGGCTAATGCCAGTCAGCCTCCTGATAAATCTGTCTAACTGTCCCGTGTTGGGCTAATAACCGACAAATGGTTGTAGGTGTATCCATTCGTTCTCAGAATTCAGATGGCTCAACATTCTCTGACAGATTAAATATCGATAACCTGGCATCCGGGCTAGTAGTAGACTTCTTAAGACTGAGTTTCTTACCGGTTTCTTCTCAATGGAATCTGCCTTCCGAACTGGTGGAACAGTCACTATGAACAGACAGACTTGTCGTTTAAAAAGTGCTCATTAAGTAGGCCTCCTTGGAATAATTTCAAGTTCAGGGGTTTTAGTTTGTGTTTCTGTGCTTTTTTTGTCAGCGCTTATATGGGGAAGTACTATTCAATCAATTCATGGCAATATCCAAATTAGCGTCTAAAGTGGGTTTCGGGTGTGATCACAGGCAGATGAGGCTTAACTTCCTAGCCTCAAGTTGAGACAGAGCGGCACTTTGTAGGATGTGTTTGTTGTATGCCAAGTGTTGCTCTGTTCAGAGGCAATGGCCACTATTATATATATATATAAAGGGTTAAGATAGTAAGAGGCTATATAGTAGATAGCTATTAGATAGTAAGAGGAATACTATATAATAGTATAGCCATGAAAAAAGACTTACATTATAACAGACTTAACAGACTTAACATTATAAAAAAGTGTGTTTGTTTGTTTGTCCGTCTTTCACACCCTAACTATCCAACCGATCATTTTGTTTTTGGCATAGAGTTAGTTGAAAGGACATAGGCTACTTTAAGTTCTGGAAAGACATCAATATGTGTGATGTGCTTTCAGCTACACATGACATGTTCAATGAATGTGTGTGTCCCATCTACTTCTTTCGTTGCCTGGTTTCGTTCTTAGCTGTTAATGGAAAGACACACAACAAAGTATTGTACAAAAGCATCCTTAAATAGTGCACTTTTGTGTATTATTATTCTTTTTTTTACTCCTTATTTGTACCCCACATAAAGTAAAAGTACATACAAGAAAAAAAGAAACATAAAAATAGAAAGAGAATGCCTAAGCTAAGTAGCGATGTCTGCCAGGCAACCTTTGTTGTGTATTCATGGTGTGCATCTTATTCATCCTGGCAGTTTCTCTTTTAATAGTACATAATTCTAATTCAGTTCCATGGTTCTGATAATGTTATTGTTTTCCAGAGTATACGTTTGCGGCACTGCCTAGGACGCAGCGCGGTACACCTTTAGTGCTGGGTGGAGATCCTAAAGGGAAAAATTTCCTTTACACAAATGGCAATTCAGTTATTATAAGGGACATTGAGAATCCAGCAATATCCGACGTGTACACTGAACACTCCTGTCAAGTGAATGTAGCTAAATACTCACCAAGCGGTTTCTATATTGCTTCCGGAGGTAAGTTTTTTCTTTGTACCATTTTATATTATAATCATTTACATCATAACAATTTAAATGACTATCTATGCAAATAATAAAGCTAAAGATTTTTTTTTAATTGGATAATAATATTGTCTGGAACTAGTGGTTGGATTGTAATTAATTTTTGCATTTGTCAACCCAACTGTTGAGAATAACTATAGGCTATATAACTTAATATGTTCCCTAATTTATATCATAGTATCAAGCGGTTTACGGCTTACTCCCATAATAAGAAGGGGGCTAAGGCCGTAATCCACCCAGTGCAAATTGGTGGACTACACACACCTTTTTCAATGTTTTTCTTCACTGTTGAAGCAAGAGATATTTTAATTGCTTAAAATTCATATAACTTAAGAGGTGCTTGCATGCTGAATTTTTTTTTTACTACAGCAATACACTATCTAGCCCCAAAGTAAGTGTAGCTTGTGTTATAGAAACTTAGATGACTGATGAATATTTTTATGCATAATATACAGAAACACTTACAATATACAAATAAACACTGAAAAACATTAATGTTCATCACACAAACATTTTCCAGTTGTGGGAATCAAACTCACTGACTCAGAAACCAGGGTTGCTGTCTGTGCTGTCAAATTTTCAAATTGAAACTCTTCCTCCCGAAAATGAAGGTGAAGTCTTTCCCACTGCTATCAGCACTATCAGTTATCACCTCATCAAAATAATTTTTTTAAGTTATATGAATACTTAATATATCTATCTATGTATATATATAAAAGACAGAGTGTGTGGGTATGTTCCATATAGGCTCCGAAACGGCTGGACCGATTTCAATGAAACTTTCTGGGAATCGCCAGATTGACCTGGCGAGTAATCCTGTAAAGTTTGGTCAAATCGGAGCACTCATATTTTTGAACTGTCAACTGTCAAATACAGCTTTTATTTACTATGATGATATTCTATTGTTGGGTGTACATGGGTGTAGATAATGATCTTCACCAGCTCGAGAAGAGAATAGAAGAGAATGAATACGGAGAGAAATAAATGATTTAATTTATTATGAGACTTAAATTAAAAATTTAATGATGTAAGTTTATTGTTTAAATAAAATAAAGCAAAATCTAGCCCAGCGAAGCGGGCTGGGTACGCTAGTAATATATAAATTGGGAGGGTAAGCCAAAGCTGCGTTTTCTAATATCCAGGTATAAGACCCTAGCATCCATCAGTTATCTAAGTGATGTATCAAAAAAAACAAATAAATATTTCCTCTTTATAATATTAGTAAATATAGGCTCAATCCATTGATAAATGTACCACAGGCTTCTGGTGGTGCCAAATAAACATCTAACCTTTAGAAAAACAGTTGATGCATAAAACACTTGGCTAAAGAAAATATGACCATATAAAGGTGTTGCCAAGGTTTTAGTGTGAATCACCTTGTTTATCACCTTATCTGTTGCAATGCTGTATTAGTAAACATTATTTTGTTGAACTAGTTTGCGCCAGCGAATTCGGTCGCATTAGTTTTTATTATCTTATATCTAAACGAGAAATTCTTGTATATATATATATATATATATATATATATAAATGGAATCTCTGAATCAGCTCAAACGATTTTCATGAAATTTGGTATACAGGGGGTTTCGGGGGCGGTATATCGATCTAGCTAGGATTCATTTTTAGAAAATGTCATTCTATTCGTGTTTTCCGGTAATAACCGATTTGGTGCAGACGAAGTTGCACGGGTCAGCTAGTTATTAATAATAAAACCAATTATTCGTAGTCCCTTCCTGTAACACTGTTGCACGAAGCATGGCATCTATACCGCGTTCGTTGTCTTCATTCAATGCGCTCTTGGACAGCACTGGTCAATGGGATCTATTCCATGACGGGTGGACAGCATTGTTCCGTGAACTGTTGAGATACTCTGAGAATATTGAATAACCTTTACTTGATTATTCTTAGAGTATCACTATAGTACACTATATTAATATCATGTCTTTTAAAATGTGTAGTGACATCTCTCATTAATTTGTCTTATCCATAAGTTATGTAGTTATATCTAGTTAGTGTAAGTGGCCCTGCCGTACTAAAAAGATAATAATAAATTACACTTTATTTGTACACCACACAAAGAATATATACAATAAACAAAAAAAGAAACATGAAAGAAGAAGTAGAATACAAAAGGCGGCCTTATCGCTTAACAGCGATCTCTGGCAGGCAACCTTAGAATTAAAAAAAAAAAAGAGGAGAACAGACTGCAGGTGGTTTTGGTTTATATCCAGTGGAAATTTTTAGTTATGCTTTATAAATAAATAAATAAATATACTACGACAATACACAACTCGCCATATTGCCCCAAAGTAAGCGTAGCTTGTGTTATGGGTACTAAGATGACTGATGAATATTTATATGAATAATATACATAAATACTTAGAATATACATACAAACACCCAGACACTGAAAATTACTCATGCTCATCACACAAATATTTTCCAGTTGTGGGAATCGAACCCACGGCCTTGGATTCAGAAAGCAGGGCCGCTGCAAACTGCGCCAACTTTTTTAACTGCAATCTCATCTGGTGGTGAGCGATGATGCTGTCTAAGATGGTAGCGGGCTAACCTGTTTGGTGAATGGCAGTTATAATAAACACATACCCCTGTTCGGTTTCTACGCGACATGGTGGACCGGAACTCTCGCTGGGATATTTGATTGAAGCAGGCGTTACTTTGCGGAAATCCATGATATTTTATGAAAGTGACAGACCTGGGCCCCAAGTCTGCTATTTTACAAGATTTGTCATTATGACACCATTCCATTGCAATCCAATTATCATTGTGCCCAAAGTCGCTAGTCTACTAAATTCACAATGGTCTTACAATTGGATTGTAATTGGATGATAATTGCATTGTGGTAGAAAGAGAATCAGTGTTGCCATTTGGTCAAACTGTGTTTGAGAAGTAAAATTAAAAAAACTACCATTAATTAATAATGTCCAATTAAGCGAATTTTTGATTAGAAATATTTTTAAATGTTATTGATTTGTGTTCTAAAGACGAACTTTGTATCACATTTGGTAAAACAATCGAAGGAACCCAAAAAGCAAATATTTTGTGTGCCAAATTTTGTCAAAAATAATTATTTTTAATCTGTAACTGTCGAATTGACATTAAATTTCATTGACGTTATTTTGTGCTAGTGAAAATATATAAATTATAATCAAAACAAACAAAATGCTCCTCATCGAGCAAACTTCGTCGCTGCTTTTGGAGAGTTAGACAGATCAGCCTGGACACTGCAGCTGTACCAATAACGGACGTTGCCAGGCGAAGCGACATTGGGTTGCGTACCTACGCTCAAATTTTATAAATAAATTCCCACTGAAGAGCGAAAGTAAGTAATGCAATCTTGTACTGTTTAAGCATGATATGAAGTCTAAGTAGGCATCAAATTGGTGTGTTTCCAACAGTATCTCTGGTAATTTAATTAAAAAAAACAAATATGGGGAGTAATCAAAAATTTAATAAAATTCTTATTCTTTATTCATGTACGCTTGTCACAGGTGCTAATGAACTTGTACTTATCATGGTGGTGCTAACTACATTTTTTAACTTAAAACTAAAGCTAGGAGGTTTTCATTCCATTCTATTTTCTTTTAAAAATTTTATCTTTTATTAACTTGTGGACCCATTTAAGGTATTGCACAAATTGTGACCAGCATCCCTGTAACAGAGTAAAAAATTGTTGTAGAATATTTAAAAACAATAGATTAATAGGACAAAACACTATGTTTAACCCTTGGAACACATATACTCATAATATATGCCTTTGTCCACAGTCTTTTGACAAGAGCCTGCTGCAGTGCCCAACCTTCAAGCAGACCCTGGTTTACTAGTTGAAGTCTCTGTGAACCAAGTCCTTATGAGATAGACCTTTCCAACTCGGCTCTAATTGCGAACAAAGTGATTTGCTGTTATCTGTTGAAGAATTCTGTCCTCTATCTATAAGGAACTTCATCAGATAAAATAAATAATTCTTGCAATGAATATAAAAAGGGTAACAATAAAGGTTTGGATTTCAAAATGAAATTATATCCTCCTGCTTTTATTGGAAGCCAGCTGAAGAGTCTTCATTTTTTACATGTATTCATTTGTAAACTAAATTACTGTAAATAAAAATCATTGTTCAGTGTCTTATCTTTATTAACTCGTATTATTTGTCTCCTCATAGATTTATAAAAATAATTTTAATAACACACAAAAGTTAAATGCCTCTTGCAGAAGAATTGCTTTAATTGTGTTGTGGCTTTTATATTGTGCCAAACACAACATGCATCTGCAATCTTGCCAGCAGTGCAATTGTTTAGAGCAAGTATGCATTATAATGCATACTTGCTCTAAACAATTACCAGAAAAAGATATTTGGAAATAAAACACTTGACCATCAAACTATGTACATGATTTATTACAGTTTTCAATCTAGGAGACCCTAACATGCTATCTAAAGCATTTTATTTACTTTACCTGAAACATTCTTCCAATATACTTTTACAGCGCTCTACTGTATTGCATACAGTCACAAGTTTCATGCATAGAGTAGTGTGGTGTATCTCCCCTCTATAGTATTTAAGTTGTGGTCATCATAGTTTTCCACAGAGGAAAAACTCACCTGAAAATCCAACCAATATTAACCTTGACAATTAAAAATCTATATTGGAATTAATTAAAAAAACCTAAAATAAGTAATACCTAAAAAAAACCTCATGCCCCATTATCATTTAATGGAGTTAAGTGTTGGCTGAGTGGGTGACTCTGCCACACATTGGAGTTAAGAGCAGAGCCTGGGTTGCAGGCACAATATATTTAAATCTGCGTCACAGATTGTTAAATAAATTGAAGATTATTGGCTAGATATATCACATAATATTAAAATATGAGTTCAATATTAAAGTTACTATTATAACAGTTAGGGAATGGAATACCTTAGTGTTATAATCGTGCCTTTCATGAACATTTGGCCTTATTATTGCCACATGTGTCCCATCTATGATATCTGAAGTAATTTTTTTCATAGAAGCTGAAAAAGCATTCTTCTTGGTAAAGTACGCATATAACTGGTAAAATATAATTTCTTCCTTCATCCATCACTCCACTTCAGCATCCTTATCACTCTGGCCATTTAACACTTTTTATTAAATTTGGTGTTAAGCACCTCCGTTATTTGTCCCACAGCTCTTGAGGCAGTGATCTGAGAAACATTGTGGGGGGCTCTCTGCCCAATCGTTAATCGTTTTTTAGAGCCAGATGCATAAAATGCTAGTGCTACCAGTAACTGCAACAGAAATACCAGCATTACAGCCATGCCATCATAACTTATTCTGAGATATAGGTACTATACTTAATTAAAAAGCAACGAAAATTAAAGTTGTTTTCTTACCGTGGTTTGGGAATGCCTAAGTGGAGCGAGCTCCCACACTTGACTCATTACAGTCTGCTTCCCAAGCAACTCCTTTTTTTATAAATTCCGCATCGGGAATATCCTAAAGTAGTCTACATTGTTTCTTAGCAAGCTGCGGGCTCGACGGCGCCTGCTACGCTTAATCAAATGGTATTGAAGAACATCAATAGTCTTAGCCAACTTAAAAATATTCCACCTTAATCTGAATATTATGATCTCACACTTCACAATTTAATTGTAATCAACAATAATATTGCTAAAAGGCAATGACTGCAGAATTGCGTCTCAATGGTCTCACAATGATCAATAGAACTGTCAAAATATTAGCAGACTACCAATTCGTGCGATCATTGAATTGTCATTGTGCAGCAGACTAGCAAATGTTCATTGAAGTGTCAGTGGTTTTCCATCGGAAAATCATAATGACACCATAATGACACCATTGTGTTAGCAGACTACCAAATATGCCAAAATTGACAATTATGAAGTCACTGATCGATCACTGACACACAATTGTAATAGCAGACTTGGGGCCCTGATATGCAAGTGATATTTTAATTGCTTAAAACGCATATAACTTGGAAAAGTTATTGGTGCGTGCCGGGATTCGAACTCGCTCTCCCGAATGTGAAGTCGAAGTCCTACCCACTGGGCTATCAACGCTTTCAACCGTGCTCACTAATATGTAATGGAGTCATTGTTACCTACGACATCCCAATAGACCGCTATCCAAATATCACAACCTTTGAAAGACTTCAGACTGTAACAGGCATGGATCTCTGATTGTATAAGAAATCCAACAAATGATAATAGATTTCAGAAAAAACGAAGACTTAGCTGGTAGATAAGGCTTTCTACAGTTAATAGAATTCGTGGAAAACAAAATATTATAAAACTTGACTTTTATTTGTTATTGTAGGTAAAATATTTTAATGAATTTATGAATTCGTATGCATTTGTATTAGAAAATTCATTATCTGATAATTAATTTGTATCGCATAATATTAATGTTTATGTATTAATAACTATTGACTATTAACTTTTACTGAAAACTAAACCTGTCTGTTTGTTGATAAATAATTCAAAAGATTTTATATATTTTCGTGTTGTCGGTTGGCTTATCTGGGTAAATCATGGAACTATTTTATCTCCAATCTAGTCTTTATTCATTACCTGATATAAAATTATATTCACATTGGTGGAAAGTTATATTTTAACGCGAAAATATTTTTTATGCGTAAGTACATAATTGTGTTCGTGTGTCGAAGTTTCTAACCACTGAGTCAACGAGCCACTTGTAATAGTTACAAGCTGGGCCATTTCATAAGAGCGTGGCGTTAGGTTTTGTCACCCGAGATATTAGAAATCGTGTAATGATACGGCTCGGCTTGGATGCTGGCCAAATGGACCGATGTTAGATTAAACTATGTTTAGATTCCCGAGGTGTTAAATTTTATGTACGGACTGACTGTTCCCCGTGGCTTTCCCCGTTTTCCAAAGATCGCAACATCATCATCACTATCAATCAATTACCGGTCAACTACAGGGCATTGATCTCCTCTCAGAATGAGAAGGAGAAGAAGACCGCAGTCTACCACGCTGGCCAAATGCGGGTATGAGAACTTTATGGAAAACTCTCAGGCATGCAGGTTTCCTCACGATGTTTTCGTTTACCGTTAAAGCAGCTATATTATGAAAATTAAGCTTAAATTGCTAAACTCTGCGAAAAGCAGGAGAATCTGTATGTAATGTAATTAATAATTTCTTTAATCCTCATACTCCGGAGCATCCTCAGGAGATGTTGACTTTACAATGAATAATTGTTAAGTCATAACAATTATTCATTCCTGTTTCAGAGCGAAACGTGTAGTAGAGAGTACTTTGCCGAAGATCTGTTTGGTGTGGTGTATAAGGATGGAATAAATTTTTTTTTTTTTTTTTTTTTTTTTTTACGACAATACACACATCGCCACCTAGCCCCAAAGTAAGCGTAGCTTGTGTTATGGGTACTAAGATGACTGATGAATATTTTTATGAATTATATATACATAAATACTTAGAAAATACATATAAACACCCAGACACTGAAAAACACTTATTGCTCATCACACAAACATTTTCCAGTTGTGGGAATCGAACCCACGGCCTTGGACTCAGAAAGCAGGGTCGCTGCCCACTGCGCCAGTCGGCCGTCCAATTATTAACTACACCATACAGATTCTAATGTTTTTCGCGGAGTATAGCAAACTAAGCTTAATTTTCATAATATATCATGGATTTCCGCAAAGTAACGCCTGCTTCTATCCAATATTTAATCCACTTCGAGTTAGCTCTTACTGAAATCTCACCTAGAGTACGGCAGTTGTATTAAACCCGGACCTCTAATAGGTTTCTACACGGCATCGTATCAGTTCTTGGGCTTCTTCTTAGATCAGGGCGCATTTGAAACCCTCGTACCTTTAGTTTTAAGTTGACGAATTTAGTTATCCCATCAACTAACTAACATAAATACTAATAATATACAGAAAATCATTAATGTTCATCAGACAAACATTTGTAGGATTCGAACCCACAGCCTTGACTCAGAAAGCAGGGTGGCTGCCCATTGCGCCTATCGGCCGTCACAACGTCCATTGGTTGACATGATGATGACATAAAAAGTGAATTATCAAAAGTGCACGCCATTGTTTTGTAGTGGAATAAAGTTCATATACGAAACTTTCAGACATTGTATGCGGGGAACCAACTAGCGTTACAGATATTGTTGCAGACTCGGACACGCTTCGTTGGTCGTTTTATATTATAATTTCGGTACCAAGGACAAGTTTTTCATCAGTGCATGTTATTATAAAGGGCGTTGACTCCGGGGCCGAGTCACCAACCTAAACATATTTGGCACCTTTTTACTGTCCACTAATTGATTTTTGTTTTAACCGGTTCCTCATTCGAGCGTGATTGTTTTGTTTGGAATGAATTAAATGTTACTCGCTTTAACGGTGAAGGAAAACGTCGTGAGGAGTGCTCCACAACCTGCATGCCTGAGAGTGCTCCATGACATACTCTGTGAAGTCCACTAATTCGCGCCTGGCTAGCGTGGTGAACTACGGCCTAAATCCTTCTCATTCTGATAGAAGACCTGTGTCCTACAGTGCGGCGGTCTAATGCGTTGATGATGACGATGATAATTTTTATTTAAGTATTGCATAAAATACGCGCGCTTTTTGGATTGTGTCTATGAACAGTTAAACTTCCTTTTTTGAAGTAAAAACACTATCTATGTCACACGATGATCCTCTAGAACACTGAAAGTGAGTACGCAATATAAACATGCAATGCTCTTTCAAAGTCAATTTTTACTGACTGCGTAGCTGAGCTAAGTTAACGCATTACAAGGTCTAATGCAAATCTTAAGATTAAAGATTGAGTTTTGTAGCGCTATCCTTATCTACAGGACAGAGTCGGAAAAGGATGGCACTACTAAATTCAATCTGACATCTGAAGTTTACTGTATTGATTATTTTGTTGCGAATATGTGACAGTGAACTTGAATAGTAAACTCCAGTGAAAGTCTACAATCCAAGGTCACTCATTAAAAACTGGTATTATCTGTTTCTATTTCTGAGTTGCAAATAAATCCATACTAATATTATAAATGCGGAAGGGTGTTTGTTTATTTGTTTGTTTGTCCTCATAATACGCCCTAACTAAGCTAATTTTGTGCATTGAGTTAGGTGACAGAGCAGGACGAATATAGGCTACTTTCCCCGGGAAAACAAATGTTTTCAACGGGATTATAAAAACGTAATAAACGCGGGCAATAGTTTATATTGCTATAAGAATCGGTTGGGATTGACTAAAATATTGTCAAAAAGGATTACTAAAACTGATTACCAGTCTGTCAGTCAGACAGACTGACAGACTGGTAATCTGGTCTGGTCTGTCTGTATCCGTCAGGAAATCCATGATGAAACATTGTAATCTAATTTCCCTATTGCCTCGTTTTCAGATGTGTCAGGCAAGGTGAGGATCTGGGACACGGTGAACAAGGAGCACATCCTCAAGAATGAGTTCCAGCCGATCGGTGGACCGATCAAGGACATCGCGTGGAGTGCGGACAGCCAGAGAATGGTCGTGGTCGGGGAAGGCAGAGAAAGGTATACTCCCTTCTTGTTCTGTTTCAGGAGACGAAGTGCCACTAAGAGAAGCAGAAAGTGGCAAAAAGTAATGATAAAAGAAACATCGATATCATCATCTTCAACTCGATGTCAACCAATCTACTCATGGACATAAGTCTTTTGTAGGGATATCCAAATACCATGGTCTTTCGCGCTTGGGACTAGCGGCTCCGCGCAATATTAGTCAGGGGTCTACTAACGCTGCGTAAGGTCGCTATTTTAGCACCTTTGCACCCCAACGTCCATCGGCTCCCCATTGGCACTTCAGCAGACTTTCATTCAGCGACTTGCTGAGCTATGTCGGTTTTTCTTGTCCTTCATATTGTAATATGGACCTTTAAAAAAGTAGATCGAAACTGCAATGTTTCCTACTAGATGGCGCTACAGCCGCTATAGGAATGATATAAAAGGCCTTTTCTAATTTCGATTTGCGGTTGGAAAGCCTTAGCTTAGTTGGATAAAGCGCTCAGGCCGCGATTGTCCGAGAGTCGCAGGTTCAAATCCTGTCGGTTCCGAAAATTATTATATGCATTATAAAATAACAAAAATGTTTATAATTGTTGTGGTTATTAAAGCTTTTTATTGTTATCATATCTTCGTGGTTTGAAGCACAAGATCCAGTGGGTAGGACTTCGATTTCACTTTCGGGGAGGCGAGTTCGAATCCCAGCACGCACTTCTAAGTTTTGAAGCAATTAAAATATCACTTGCTTTATCGGTCAAAACATCGCGAGGAAACCTGCATACCTGAGAGTTCTCCATAATGTTCTCAAGTGTGAAGTCCGCCAGTCCGCACTGGGCCAGCGTGGTGGACTACGGCCTAAACCCTTCTCATTGTGGGAAGTGTGACGAGATTATGATGACGGCCGACTGGCGCAGTGGGCATCGACCCTGCTTTCTGGGGTTCGATTCCCACATCTGGAATATGTTTGTGTGATGAAAATGACTGTTTTTCATTGTCTGGATGTTTATCTGTAAATTAAAATTATTTATGTATATTATTCATATCAGCTATCTTAGTACCCATTACACGAGTACGCTTACTCTGGGGCTAGATGGCGATGTGTGTATTGTCGTAGTATATTTATTTATTTATTATCGTTAAGTCGCTTGCCCCAGATTCGGGCACGTGTTCATGGCGGAGACCGGCACGTCGGTGGGTGAGATCAGCGGCCAGTCCAAGCCGATCAACTCTGTGGACTTCCGCCCCAGCCGGCCCTTCCGCGTCGTCACCGCCTCGGAGGACAACACCATCGCCGTGTTCGAGGGACCGCCCTTCAAGTTCAAGTGCACCAAGCAGGTGAGACGTGCTTGATTAACTTCTTACTTCGGTTTGTAAAAGGTAACCTATGTCCTAGTACGGAATATATTCTATCTCCTTTTTTTTGAAGTAAATTTTTACGATGCGCGGGAACACCGTCACGAAAAACCGACACCCTGAAGTTAGCTAGTCAACAATTTTGTTTTTTTTTTGTGGGGAAATCCTCATGGATACCACCGCGCCACGGGGCATAGTGGTTATGACGGTAACTAAAGTTACTAAAACCGGTTAATTTCAATCGATTGAGTGAAATTAAATAAAAACCGGGTTAAAAAAAAACCGAAACCGAAACCGTAATGATTCCAATACCGGGGTTAATGTCTGAAACCTGGTTGCTGCATGTGTTTCTTGGTGTGCAATAAAGTTACTTTCTTTTCTCTTTTTTCGTTCTTTCTCTTTGAAACATGTGTTTATCGCAGGATCACACTCGCTTCGCTCAAGCGGTCCGCTACAGTCCGGACGGCAGTCTCTTCGCCTCAGCGGGCTTCGACGGCAAGATCTTCCTCTACGACGGCGCCACCTCGGAGCTGAAGGGAGAGGTAGGACATTACGGGGCGCATAAGTCTCTACACGTCAATCAATAGACTTGAACGGTCCAGTCCATTCCAGTCTAAAGGCCTATTTATTTATTTTAGAACACTAACAACATGCATATTACACGTTTTTTTAAACATATCACACACACGAACACATGGACTGATATATGCACGTCAATGAAATGTGCACATAGCATTGACAAAGCGTCATGTAAACTAAATGCGTCATTTACACAAAAACTCACCGATAAGTGTTCGGTGAGTTTCTTTCCGGCTTCTTCTCGGTAGAATCTGCCTTCCAAACTGGTGGCACAGTCACTACAAACAGACATACTTGGCGTTTCAAAAGTGCTTATATTAGATATTGGATAGAACAGGGCGTTACTTCGCGAAATTCCATGATATATTATGAAAATTGAGCCTAATTTGCTTTTTACCGCGAAAAGCAGGAGCCAGATTCTCCTCGTACAATTCGTAATGACTTATTCATTGTAAAGTCAACATCTCCTGAGGATGCTCCGGTTTCGGAGCGAAACGTGGGTACATTGCCGAGGATCTAATTGGTGTGGAGTATAAGGATTGAAGAAATTATAAATTACACCCCAAATTTCTCTTTACCAACAACACATTTTTCACATTTTAACATTCATTGTTCTACCTTGTGAGAGATGAAAGCGGCGCCGGGTGCTTCCTACTAAGTTAATTTGTTTTCCACGTTTTCGCCTCGTCTGTCACCAATGATCATTGCCAGGATAACGGCGTATTAAGTTTAATTGGGTCGGGTGAATCGGTGATTCTGAAATATATCTTTTTTAAATTGTCAGATCGGCTCTCCGGCCCACAAGGGCGGCGTGTACGGCATAGCCTGGTCGCCGGACGGCAAGCAGTTGTTGTCGTGCTCCGGGGACAAGACGTGCGCGATCTGGGACGTGGAGACCCGGGAGCGCGCCACCACCTTCAACATGGGCGTCGCGGTCGAGAACCAGCAGGTGACCGCAACCTCGCATCTTGTATTACCAAACATGGTCAATTTAGTCCGATTGCCAACCATTGATGTGGGCAACTTGACCAAATTGTTCAGGTCGAATTCGTCAGATTGTCCAAATTAGTCAGATTATCCAAATTAGTCAGGTTGACTAAACTGGTCCGATAAACTTAATTGTTCAGATTAACTAAATTGGTAAGATTGACTTTATTGTTCAGGTTGACTAAATTGGTCACATTGACCAAATTTGTCAGATTGACGTCATTGTTCAGGTTAACTAAATTGGTAAGATTGACTTTATTGTTCAGGTTGACTAAATTGGTCAGGTTGATTAAATTGGTCAGATTGACTTAATTTATCAGATTGACTTTATTGTTCAGGTTGACTAAATTGGTCAGATTGACTCAATTTATCAGATTGACTTGATTGTTCAGGTTGACTAAATTGGTCAGATTGACTAAATTGGTAAGGTTTTAAAAATAAGTCAGCTTGACTAAATTGGTCCGATTGACGTAATTGTTCAGATTAACTAAATTAGTCAGGTTGACTAAATCTGTCAGATTGACTAAATAATAAAAGTCATATAAATTTTCGTACACTCTCGCTTTTACATTTAAATCGTTGTAAGACCAATGTTTGGCAATAATTTCAATATACCATATTAAATAGTTTAAAAGGTTTTAAACTGTAACTGTAACCGGCCTCAGTTGTCTCACTGCCAAATTTTGACCGTGTAACACCAATGACATCGGATTTAGTAGAATATGTGTCAACTACGACTTCGTGTAAAGAATAAAAAATGAGTCAATCACAATCCGCATTTCACGCTCCAGGTGTCCTGTCTGTGGCAAGGGAAGCACCTCCTGTCCGTGTCTCTGTCCGGGGACATCAACTACCTGGACGTGTCTGCGCCGGACACGCCGCATCGGGTGCTGACCGGCCACAACAAGCCCATCACGTGCCTTGCGCTGCGGGGCAAGGGGCTGTACACCGCCAGCCACGACGGCGCTGTCACTCTGTGGGATGTCGATACAGGTACACGCATCTATCGGCTAAAAGGGTATAATGTCTGTCAGTTGTCATTATGAAATCTTGTTCAGAGTTGCTTGCATCCTGTTGGTTTATGTTACAAATAGATACAAAAACTAATCTTCATTTATTAATTATATTTGAGAAGGTACTTCGAATGTTACATGTTATAAAAGTAATGTACCAGCGCCATCTCATTCATTCTTGTTCACAGTTTGCTAGGTGACAGACTTATTACTTACCTTCCTAACATAATAAAATAATAATAATATTTTTGGATAATATTAAATTCAGTTCTATCCATCGAGTCGTTTTTAATCTTCCATAACCCAATTTCTCACACATCCTGCTGTTGTTTTTAAGTTAATACAACGTGGAAATAATACTTCAGAGGCTTTAGAGGTACATTATGCACTATCTCTGAAACTTATTTGTGAAACCGAAACGCTAATAGTTTGTAAGTTAACTATTGCCATAGTTATTACTGAAAGCAATCTGATACAGCCCTAACATCACATGCAAAAGTAAAATCAAGTAACTTTATGTGCTACGCGTCGCGTAGCGTAGGTACTATACACGTGTCGGCCTTTTATGTTCAATAGGGTTGTCATATGTAAACACTAAGAATGTTTGGATTAGTTTGTATGGAAAAATATATATATTCTGCTTCTTTTGATTTAATATTTTTACATGGTGATTCCTTTTGAAATATACTTATGCATCCTTCAACAGTATTTCGTAAATCCCTTACACGTTGTGTACAGAGAGAGCAACGCAGAGCAACACTTTTCAGGGAATGAAAATTTCACGTCCTGTTCGAGCTGTCTCCGTCTTTCACTTCTTCGACTACGTATAAAAAATAAATGAACAGTCCGAAAAACTCAAAAACGCGCTTGAACTATTATTTTATTAGAGCAAAATTAATCGGTAAAACATTCACCATCAAATTTGGTAATATAAAAGAAATTGGCTAAAGAATGGTTGGAAATTAGAATTAAGATCATTCCATATCGACTTTTGATGAAAATTATGTAAATTTACAAAAATCTTATTTTGCTAATTGTAAAATGGAATAATCTTATCAAATTATTATTTAGTATTCATTTTGTTTGGTCATCGATATATCTACAAGGTTTAGCGAAATCAGACCGTTTGCCGGTCAAAATCAAGCCGAAAGGAGTTGGTTAAAAACAAACATACAGGTAAAGCTATGAAAAGCGTGTAAAAATTCAGTACGCATATAAATACTACTTGAGATCCCACGTTTTGACCATTGAAAATAAATCATTAATCATTTTTTAATCAAGTAGAGTACAAAAGGAGGCCTTATCTGCCAGGCAACCTTAGGATAAAGACGACGGCCGACTGGCGAAGTGGGCAGCGACCCTGTGTCCAAGGCCGTGGGTTCGATTCCCACAACCGGAAAATGTGTCTGGGTGTTTATCTGTATACATGTAATAAGTATTTATGTGTATTATATTATCAGCTATCGTGCTTAGTACCCATAAAACAAGCCACGCTTACTTTGGGGTTAGATGGCGATGTGTGTATTGTCGTTGTATATTTATATTTTTATTTATTTGAGCTTTTGACTTCCCCTCAGGCGAAGGTCGCCGGGTCGGGGGTCAGGGGCACGGGAACCAGGTCAACGGCATGCGGACCGGCAAAGACGGGACACTGCTCACTTGCGGCATCGACGACACCTTGCGCAGGGCCGTGGCCAGCGCCGAAGGTGAACATATTAAATATCATTTCATTTTAAGTATAATCATCACCAGCACCATCACCATCACCATCATCATTTCAACCGACAGACGTAAAAATACAAAGTATTAAGATAAATTATTCGAATTAAATCTAATAAGGATTTTCGTCCTGATTTATTTAACGTTTTATACAGTTAATTTACAAAATACAAATCGAAAAATTCAACATTCGTTTATTTCAAGTAGACCTAATTTAACCTTTGAAACGTCAAGTATGTTTGGCAACCTTGTCATTAAGAAATCCATCAATAGTATAGTAACCTCGATGTGTTGAATGTGTTTTTATCACCATCATCGTGGCGCTATAGTAAACGCCAAACTTATTTCCTATACAGGTATGGTGGTTCTTTTGTTTTAACAAATTTGACAGTGACACTTTCAATTGTCAAAGTCTGCGGGCTCATACCGGTGAATTGAGTCAATTGTTCAAAAATCTTAAATTTTAAAGTTCAGTTAACTTGTGGTCCGATAATGCTTTATAACAAAACTTTTTTATATTGTTAATGTCGTTTTTTTCTACAAAAGCGAAGGCGAAGGCGTTTTAGGATACGGCGAAAGATACAATTTTTGTAAAGATTGTTGTCTTGATACGCCAAAGAACTGTAACTTCTAATGCTCAAATAAAAGATTTATTATTATTATTAAAATAATGCTCAAATTCCCAAGCATGATTTAGTAAAGACCGCTGTTGTTCCAGGCGAGGTGCCGTCGTACACGAGCGACGCGACGCCGTTGGGCGCGCAGCCGAGGGCGTTGGACCACCTCGCTGACGAGGACCTCACCATCGTGGCCACAGTTAAAGAGGTAACTTGTCATCCCTCATTGACGACCTTTCTGACACGGTGGACTGTGCTGTGGTCAAAGATTTAAGAACATACAGAATCCTCATTAAGTCTTTATTGTATGCAGTGCATTGTGTTCAAAAACAGTGAAAACTCGAATGTTGCTAGCTCACAATTTTTTTCTTGTTTTCCTGTTTTTGGTAAACGTTTAGAACATTGGAGGTAAAATAACTTACTTTAAACTGCTAAATGATATAAAGTGACTAACTGTTTGTTCTGGAAACTACTCTAAAGTGGAGTGGTTTTTGATGTTTCAATATTAGTCGTGTCCACGTAGTAGGTATCCTATAAGAGCGAGGGCCCGGGTTTTAACCCCGACAGGGACCATTTTATAATTTTGGAATTATCTCTGGTCTGATCTGGTCTGGTAGGAGACTTTAGGGCTGTGACTTTTGACTCTTGTTTATTTATAACGTCGTATTTATAAGTCTAGCAGATGCTAGACCTGGTGCAGTGGTGTCTTCAATGTTAGAGGTTCCGTGTTCGACTCGCAACAGGGCAATTCAGCAATTTATTTTTTCTTATATTTCTGATTCCGGTCTGGTCTTATGGGAGTTACCTACCGACAAAAACTTGTTTGTTTCATAATGTTATACATTCCACTTAAAAGCCTGAAAGTTAAAAAGAGCCACTTAAAAGTTTCACAGATAAGTCTCAGAGACAGTATATTATAATGTACCTCTGAAGCCTGTGAAGTATTATTTCGGTTTTCATTCACACGTATAACATATTTTATTTAGCACTCGCTCCCCATCAAGTCCCGGCCTAACTGTTTCTCCACATATGGCAAGCCGACATAACGACCATAATATATTTTTTTTATTTCAGCTAGCAGTGATCGTCGGCACCAGCAAGCAATCCACGCTGCCAATCAATTACGAACCCAGCTGCGTTACGATTGACCCCAAATCCAAACATGTAGCCGTTGGTGGTAAGATTGCTCAATACTTCTTGATACACTCCATCGATACATGTAAATTATTATAATATTATTGAGAAAAAGAAAAGATCACAAAAAAAGTCCCAAGTGTGAAATTTTCTAACTCCGTTTACTTATTAGATTGCGTGAAAGTTGACTACGATTTATATGGTATCGAAAGTGCGCCATCTAGTGGCAGTACAGTTTCTCAGTATTGTAACTAGATCATTGTTAATTTTTTCTATAAATTATTATTATTATATATTATATTATTTTATAAGTAAAAAAAATGTTCATTGGAGGAAAAATGTTGAGGTTTCTTGAGATAATTAATCTAAATTCTGAGATGGAAGAAAAAACCGGATCTTATATTTCGGAAGGTACATTAATAATTTGCATTAGATAAAAATCTTGTTTGAACATATATGAATATAAAAATAACTCAATCCAAGACGGGATTTTGAAATATGATACCTTTTTCCAGGTGCTGACAGCAAAGTCCACATATACTCCCTCCAAGGGACCTCGCTCACCCCGGTCACAGAGCTGACCCACCTTGGAGCCATCACTGATGCGCGGTACAGCCCCGACTCCACCTACCTGGTCGCCTGCGACTCTAACAGGAAGCTTATCCTGTACACCACAGAAGAATATAAGGTATTGTTTAGTACTAGCTGTTGCCCGCGACTTACTCCGCGTTTGTTTTGTTTTAAAGCATAACTTATGTATTGTTGTTTTTAAATAGAACATTTCGAATTAAGTTTTGTTTAGGTGTCCTTAATATTTTCAATCTCACGATGATATAGAAAAATTTGACTAAAATAAACGTAGCCTAAGTTACTCCTTATTACATCAGCTACCTGCCAATAAAAGGCCCGTCAAAATCAGCCCAGCCATTTCAGAGATTAGCCGGAACAAACAGACAGACAGACAAAAATTGGAAAATGTTATTTTGGTGTACCGTATACATATATAATATTCATATATGTACATGGAGTAAAAACAGTTATTTCAATATTACAAATAGACACTCAAATTTTATCACTTGCTTCAACGGTGAAGGAAAACATCGTGAGGAAACCTGCATGCCTGAGAGTTTTCCATAATGTTCTAAAAGGCGTGTGAAGTCCACCGATCTGCAAGACGCCAGCGTGGTGGTCTACGGCCTAAACCCTTTTCATTGTGGTGCGAGACCCTTGGCATGTAGTGGGATGATACCTAATAATATATAATATAAATATTATTAATACTGTTCCCAGCTGGCGCACAACAAGGAGTGGGGCTTTCACACGGCGCGCGTCAACTGTGTCGCGTGGAGCCCCAACGGGTTGCGGGTGGCTTCCGGCTCGCTCGACACCAGCATCATCGTGTGGAGCGTGCAGCAGCCAGCCAAGCACGTCGCTGTAAAAAGTAAGTGAGAAAACTGGCAGAAGAGAGGCAAGAGAGAGGCAAGAGAGAGGCAAGAGAGAGGCAGAAGAGAGGCAAGAGAGAGGCAAGAGAGAGGCAAGAGAGAGGCAAGAGAGAGGCAGAAGAGAGGCAGAAGAGAGGCAAGAGAGAGAGGCAAGGGAGAGAGGCAAGGGAGAGAGGCAAGAGAGAGAGGCAAGAGAGAGGCAAGAGAGAGGCAAGAGAGAGGCAAGAGACAGGCAAGAGAGAGGCAAGAGATAGGCAAGAGATAGGCAAGAGATAGGCAAGAGATATGCAAGCGAGAGGCAACAGAGTCATGATAAAGAGTGGGGCTTCCTTGGCAATGCTCCCAGAATTCATGGCGCTCTAGTGAATGACCGTAAAGGATACCTTTTTAAAAAAGGGTTTAGATAATTAGGGTGCAAAAATTGACTGGGTTGATTGACGGCTTGGGTTCGATGTCTCATTAAGGAGCATACAAAATCTTTTATATCATTTACTATTACAGGCGATCGGTTAAAGAGCGGTATTATGCGTATATATAGCTTTTTTCGTTCCCAAACTTTACTTTGTTTATTAATGTGTCCGTCCCCACACTTAAGTTGTTTATTTCCCTACACTAACTTAACTAACCTGTTTCTTTCCCCATTGGTATTAAGTCTTTTCACCAACTATTATTGTGTCTTTCCCAAAACTAATATTTAGTCTTTCACTTACTAATTTCGTCTTTTCATAAACTAATATTGTGTGTGGCCCGTATTGAGAATTGAATTGTATTTTTACCGCTTTATACTCAAGAACCCATAGCAGATCAGGGGCTCTTTTAAAGAATTTGCTACGGGCCCCGCGTTTTCCTAATCAGGCACTGGTGTGGCCCCCTCACATATAACGTTCATTTCACCCAAACTAATACTCGTCTCTTTCCACAGACGCGCACCCTCAGAGCCAGATCACCGGCCTGGCCTGGGTGGACGACGAGACCCTGTCGTCAGTGGGGCAGGACGCCAACACGCGTATATGGAGCCTGCCAACTTCTTAGATATTCGTTTATCATATAACTATTTCATAATATTCACAAGAAATCCAGTTACTTTACGATATGTACACGGGAACTTTACAGTAGTATGCCCCTTTTTTAACGGCCCTTGGGATTTTTTCACGACTTGGACTGCATCGCCACTTACCACCAGGTGAGATTGCAGTCTAGCCGCAATCCAATATAAAGAAAATAAAGGCTTTATTAAAGCTGCACACTACTTGAAGTCTTTGTAAACCATTAGCCGCATAACGAAATAAATCGTAAAGTGACACGATTCCTTAAAGAGTTTAAACTCAGAGTTTTATAAGCCTATATAATATATACTAACATATTTATTTTGCTTACACGTTAAGTTACTTTTAACCGTTTGTACGCGATACTAACATATCGAATCGAAAGCATTTTTTAAAAAGTGAAACTCCTTTAGGAACAGGGCAAACCTTATTGGTAGTGAAAAGCACTTAAGACGCTGTACGACAGTGGGTCTTGGTGACTTTTAATTTATTTATGAATATATACACAGAGAAGTTTCACTAATGTGTACGCAAATAACTTTTCGTTAGCGTACATTTTTTTAAAACATTGTATTTAAAGTCAAAGTGTATTTAAAAGTAGTTCTCTTGAAGTCTGACCGCTCATTGGCTAAAATAGCTTAAGCCACTTTTTGATTGTATTTTTCTCGGACTGGCAACTTGTACGGTTAATTAAATGGTGCCAGCAACGTCGTGCGCAAGTCAGCCCGAAACAGTTATCTGGCTGGTTTATCTTAAAGATAACTCGCACTAATTAGCGTAGTTTATTATAAAGTTAACAACAAATTTTAGCGACTGAGCGGCTAACTTTATTGATGCAAAAATTTTGTACTGTATGATACTGTAATTTTATAGTCTATATATTCTATGTCGGTGCGCATGACCGATTTTTTAACAATCGGTCTGTTTTCTTAGTCGGTAATTTCAAAAGTTATCGTGTAACATCAACACGAAAAGTAATTTTAGTAATTTACTAACATTATTTAAAAATATATTCATTTTTATTTTTATTTGAAATCCGCTTGTATTGAAAATCAGATGGCAGTTGTGTCAAACATGTAATTTAACTTGGGTTTCACTTATCGCAACTCTTTTTATAATAAAAAATTCTTAAAATCGCATATGTTTCCAATAAATTATTTTATCTATTGCTAAATCAATATGATGATGACTTTTATAGAACTGGCCAATGCTGGACTAAAAGTCTCTCCCTTAGTCGCCTCGTATACATCCTAAGAGAATGGTGACAAACTGTATCCTAATCTGCCGTCACTCATATTAAATAAATGAATTAAAACATCGGTCATACGCACCTACGAATGAAGCTTAAAGTATTTGCAATATTGGATATGTCCTATCGTTAAATACCTATTGAGTATTGATATAATTAATATTATACTAAGTATAAAAATAAACGATTTTGTATGAGATTTAGATTGTATCTAATTATATTTATTAGGTTACGACATAGACTAAAGGAGAATGATAGACGGGAAAAATAATAATATAATACGGGATAAAGCGGCCTCTAAAAGAATCCTATTGCATATTTTGTTTATATCTCATAATATGGAATATCACGTTTTTTACTAAACAACATAACATATTTTATAACTCATCGAATTCAATTATTAAAATTTTTAGTTGCGTTTTGTATATATTATACGCCTTTTAATGGCAAACTTAATGAAATCAATAGCTGATTGACCTAAGAATTAGGAAAGATCAGATTAACAACCAATTAACAGCCCACTATAGGGCACGGGTCTTCTCTTAAAATGAGGCTGTAGTCCACGAATTGTGGATCGGTAAAAAAGTTTTGCAAAGTTCTTATTTTTCCTGGAGATGTAAGAGAAGGCAAAAAAATGGTGATGTTCAAATTTGCGTTCTGAATCTATTCAAAGACTTCCTGTGAAGTGTTTTTTATTATATTATGCGCCCAGCGATTTGAACAATGTTAGTCTCAGTCACACCGAATGATCTTATTTGACGTATCATTATTTAACTGGTTTTAATCTGACAAAGAGTATCCCGTCTATCATTTGCATTTAGTCTGTGGCCAAAGTGTGAAACGCATTTAAGCTTGTCCTATTATTGTAACTAAAATCATGAGAATAACTAAATGTAGAGTGTAATCTGTTTTAAGCACCAAAACATAATTATTAGGTTATGGTTTGCCACTTACTATCACGTGCACCATTTGCTGAGTGCATCATATTGACTTACTTATTTATTTTATATATTATTATAAAAAAAATGACTCCCCATATATCCGGTTTTTTTTTTTGATTTTTTAATTTACTGCAATCTCTCCCGATGGCAGAAGTATAGAAAAAAGACTTTAAACCGAGACTTCTCTATACACGTTTTAGTTATTCTCATGCTGAAACTCAGATCGTAGCTCGCTAAGAACAAAATTAAAACTTCGGAGTCTGTATTTTTGTACGACCTTATTTTCTAATGGATTTTGTCGTTTTTTTTTACATGGTTTCTACTAAAATTATAGTTGTTTAAGTGATAAAATGAATAAATTGTGTACACTTGTATATTTTTTGATGTTTAATTGTCATTTTTCGCCTTAAGCACTACAAATGTCGATACTAATTTTGTTTTATTATGTTTCCTTTTTACGAAGACATCGTTATAGCCCGAGGTTCCCATATTTATTGTATAAAAAAAATTGTCACGACGCCTGCGCCCTAACCTAGCTAGTTAAAGTAGATAGGTGAGATAGGCGCACAAAATAAAACATCCTCATTATGGAACTATAAAAAATAATAAATTTTAATAAATAATTAAAAAAAATAAAATCATTTTAACAATAGCTGAGTTTGGTGATATCTCAAAACAGTGTGTGGGAAAAGCCGTGACACATGAACTATTAAAAAAAAAATATTCACCCATTATCGGCCCACTACAGGGCACGGGTCTCCTCCTACTCCTCGTATGAGAAGGGTTTATAATAATAATAATGATAATAATATTTATTTATTTGCCAAATTGTGGGTACATAACAAGAACACATTTCATTAAACATACCCTTCACAATCTACTGTCGCAGACAGTGTGCAAATGTTTATAAAAATAAAATATAAATTACATTACAATTTAAAGAATAAAAATACAATAATCAGAAATAAGTAATAATGTCATTTTAAATGAATTAGGCAAATAATACAATTACAAATTTTGTTGTACAGTTAGAAAAATTAACTAAGTAGGTATATTGCTGTCACTAAGGTATTCTTTTACACTATAGTAGTTTTTTTTTTTGAGTATCAAAAATGGCTCGCTTGAATTTTACTAATGGTAAATTTTTGTGACAGTCCGGAAGTTTATTGTACAAAGTAATAGCCATACAAAATGATTTAGGCCGTAGTCCACCAAGCTGAACAAGTTTGGATTGGTAGACTTCACACGCCTTTGAGAATATTACACGCACTAGAGTTCTCCACATTGTTCTCAAAGGCGTGTGGAGTACACGCCTTTGAACACCAATACGCATTGGGCCAGCGTGCTAGACTAAGAACAAAACACGTCTCATCGTAGTAGTGGACCGGTAATGGGTTGACAGTTGCGTGCACAGGAATTTGGACAAGGGTAAGCATAAAGAAGTAAAATGGCATAAAATAGCCAAATCCTCCTCTGTTACCAGTTATATGAAACTGTTAGGGTAGGCAGCGTTTTTGTGCATGTATGAAGTGCACGCCACCGTGGGTTGATAGGATGACGCCGCCGTTTCGTCAGAAAATCCATAACGAATTGTTCTCCCACAGTTTTTTCAACTCAGAGCATCGGTGGAAGATGGTGGAAATAAAATCCAAATATAATACGTGTTATATGAAAACATTACCCTAAACCCAGCGCGGATTGGTGGAAATGCTTGGAGCAGTGAAATTACAGGCATACACCTGCAGAATGGGCGGCAAAATAAAACTCAATAAAAAAAAAGTGAGTATTTATTGAAATTAAGTCTTTTAATTGCTTTTGTCTTTTATTTTAAAATCTTAAACGTATGACTAGAATATTGTTATGGTAGTAAAATAATAAATATTATTTTTGCTATTTGTTTTAAGATGCTTTTAAACCTATATAATAAAACTTTATGTTTTCTTTTTGTAATTATGAAGTTTAAAAACAAAATAAATAACATAATAAACGCAATAAAGTTAATACGACCAGTACCTTTAAGTATCAAATCATATCAATATACACTTTATGGTACACCAAATACAAAGAATTAGAACAAAAAAAAACAAAAAGAAAAGGTACAATAGGCGGTCTTATCGGTTAACAGCAATCTCTACCTGGTAATAAAGTTATTTTTTCTTACTTGTCTTGTTTTGTTGTGTAATAAAAACATAGAGAAAATATCAGTTTAATTTTTTAAATTATTTTATATCACTTTTTTATACTTTACTTTAAGAAGTGTAGAAAATTTTGTTACCCTTATCAGACAAGTTTAAACAATAGAGAATATAGGACGATCGCAGGCGTAGCCGAAACACTATCGTCAGAGTAAAATGGACCTAACCTTACTGGTTTTAATGTCGCAAATTCTGTACTTGCTGATTCTTATTTAGCTTACCGTCCGCTAAGAACGCAGGCTGAATCTGAGCTTTAAAACAATATGCATAAGTTACATTTTACTTTGACGTTATAGTGTTTCTAATCGTTTTCTGGACCACGACTAGCAAATAATCCTTACTACGCAAAAGTTATTGAATACTTTTTCTTTCTTTTATTATTGATGAAGTAAATTGAACAGTTGATTTAAAGGCACCTACATACTAAACTATAGCGTAACTAACTTACATTAAATACTTTTTACATTATCTTTACAATTCGGGTTACAGAACAAACATTTAATAAAACAGTCCAGTGGGAATATGATAAAACGGTCAAAATTATTAAAAAAATTAGATGCACGCCATGCCATCTGATCTAGTGATTTTGTGATTTTATTTGGGACCTTGAAATATTTATTTAGTTGATATAGCTTGATATAATATTGATTTGATGTGATATGGGAATAGGTTTTTCCGGTGAGTTCCCAACGAGTCGCACCCAATCGTGACACACTTGAGTCGTTGGGAATATTTCTCCCACACCCAAGGGACAGACTATGGGAATGGTAATTAAAAATACTTCCAACGAGTACCAGGTGTGACTCGACGGGGAAAGAAAAATCCCAACGATTCACACTCATTTATTTATATGGGGGATTATGAATTAGTCGGGTTACCACGGGTTACACGTAACCCCATCGACAATCCTTATCATTAGATGTGCCTTCATGAAGAAGCTATTAAATATTTGTTAAATTTTCATTGGTTCATTCATCGAGGGGTAAAAAAGATTTTTTTCCCAACCTATTCTTTAAGGCCTTTTCTTCCATCAATAGGTCCATATACAGCTTTCCAAAATAAAAAAAATTAACAACTATTTAATAGCTCCGTCATTAAGGCTGCTACTAGATAAAATACTTATTCTATAGTGTACGTTTCTCACGCCGGAGAGCACGTCACGCTGTCCGAGTTGTTGCAAGCAATAATCAAACACAAACACAATCATCTTTGAAACTCACCAATCTGGGTTTCATTTTGAGATTGAACTTAGAGAGGTAAATTGGCCGTTTCTTTTTATTTATTATTTATTCCGCTACAATTTAGCCCTTGGCTGCAATCTCACCTGGTGGTAAGTGATGATGCAGTCTAAGATGGTAAATAATATACCACTAAAAGTCACCGGTATTCTTTCTCATTGCTTAGCTTAGGTTATCGAATCCAATACATCGTGCTCATACACCCACAGCACTTACCGCAGCGCCAATGAGTTGTGAACAAGCGTCAGTAAGAATATTCAGCCAAGAACGCCTATTCCACATTATGATTAATCTACTGCCTGGCATATTTGCATTGCTACTATGAACAATCATACGGGATATATATACAAGTTTCGGAACGAGGTTTTAATTAGACTTACCTTGCGGTTGAAACTACGTTGAAAATTAATATTTATTACTTTATTACTTCGGATCGGAGCAGACATTTCAACCATTGGGCAAACCTCTGAGAGAGTATGGTAAACATGGCACCGGAATAGAGGTTTGTTTGGAGATTCCCACCTTTGCTATCCACTTTGTGATCGAGACGTAAACATGTCCAGGCGCGCGTGACGTCACATCTTGTGTTGCGCCGCGTGCCGGTACGCCACGTGCTTGCGCAGCGCGTCCCGCGAGCGCGACACGTGGCTGCAGGCGCGGCACGCGTGGCGCCGGCCCGCGTGCGTCTCCATGTGCACGCGCAGGTTGTACTGGTTGCTGAGCCGCTTGTGGCACACGCCGCACTCCGAGCCGCGCCAGCGCCGCTCGTCCGGCGGCTCTGCAACGTTACGCGGTGACAGCCGGCGCCTGGCGCTAAGGCGACTCGGAATCGAGAGAACGCCATCTATTACAATAATGGCACGGAGACTTCCCCGAAGGAGCTTTGCCACAAAAAGCTGAACCAAGTACAAAAATGCTTTAAATGGGGACAAAACATATATTATAAACCCATTAACAGCCCAAGCTAGCACGCATCGAGGAACAGGTCTCCTTTACATGAGAAGACTGTACATGGGAGGGTTTAGCCCGTAATCCATCACGCTGGCCCAGTGTGGATTGGTGGATAAAAAATATTGTCCAGGAAAATTATTTAAATTAAAGAATTATCTAAATATGAGATGTTGCTTCGATACAAATGCTAATAACTAAAGAAAGTGGTTTTAGGTCACAGAGGCTGCATTTAAACGCTATTTAGTGACTGTATGGTATCAATTTAACACAAAGATTTTTCATTTACAAGAAAACAAGAACAGTTCAGTTCAGTTCAGTTGAAGCGGTAAGTGACATCTCCAGACATATTATCAGCTTTTAGGAGATTCATGTCTACACGGGGAAACTGTGCAGAAGTCTAGGGCGATAATGGACTTTACTTTGTTGAAGTCCCAAGAGAGTTGGCCAAATAATAAACAGAAGTAACAAACAATAAAGTTCACTATTTTACGGACTAAAACCCGCTATTGTTAGTTCTTTTCCTACAGAATTAATATTGTACGTTTTTAGATACTGATGAAGACTAGTTTCAAATATCTGGCAATCAGTATTATTATATATGGATAGTATAGATAGGCACTGGTATTGTTTATTTTTAAACCATATCATACAGTATTTTTAAGTCGACTTTTGTTAAAACACGATGGTAAAGACATTCCGTTCCTATAGCTGATAAGTTTCAGATCTCTGTCATAAGAAAAAGAGTATTCTTACCTCCCAAACTTGATATTGGTGGAAGCGTCGGTGCTGCCAGTGTTCCCACGAAGTTTCCAACTCGATGGGTACTGTACAAATTCTGAACTATCTGATCCAGCTTGCTTAATTTGTCTTTATCGTTTCTACCCGCTGTTTCGTGGAAATATTCCGATGCTTTCTGTGTTTCACTTAACGGCCTATCGAGTTCTGGATCGATTGTTTCATTTTTGGCATGATGCGGAGGAATATTTGTCTTTTCAAGGTTGATAGGTGACTCTGGTTCGTTTGGCTCTTGGAAAGGTTGTGGTAGGTTATTCTGAAATTAAACATTTCTTTATTAACTGTTGCCTGCTCTCTTCGTCCGCGTTTATTACGAAATCGGTTATACGAGTTAGTTTTTCCTGGGATTGTAACTCTTGTCCTTTCAACTAACTATGCAAAAATCAAGTCGATTGATTGCTCAGTTAGGGGCTAGTTTATAAGCGCTTTTGAAGCGTCAAGCCCGTCTGTAGTGAATCTACCAGCGGTTTGGAAAGCAGATTTTACCGCGGAGAAGCCGGCAAGAAACTACAGTTCTACAATCTACTTTTTTTTAAACTGGGAGCCGCTGGAGGCAAGCCTCGCTGGACCGTGGATTGTGGAACTCCCTACAAAAGACCTACTCGTATATCCAGCAGTCAGTGGCGTGCATAAAGGGTATGCACAGGGTATGCACATGATATAAGATGAAGAAAATCTCCAGTATGAGTTAGAAATACTTGAGGGTAGGCTTTTTATAACTCTTACAATGCCTATCCTTAAGGTTTTATAACTCGTACTGGAGATTTTCTTCATTTAATATCTCTGGATACCCTGTGCATACCCTCTATGCACGCCACTGCCAGCAGTAGCCGTCGATTGGTAGAAATGATGATGATCTTAATTCTGAGTACGTGACCTCTTGCTTTTATATGACTCCACTCGTACAACTGAGGCTTACCGTGTCGGCGTCCGTGAGTCCGGACACCTGCAGCGTGTGCGCAAGCCGCAGCAGCGCCGGCAGACACTCGCGCGACGCCGTCACCTCGCCCGTGTACATGAACGTGAGTAGCAACCGCAGCTCCGCCGCGTCGCAGCCCAGCACCACCACCAGGGTGTGATTGTCGGTTTCCACTTCCTGCACGGGTACACTTTATAGAAGCGACGACCTCCGTAGCGCAGTGGTGGCTTTCGGCTCGGGTTCGCAGGGGTTTTTTTTTTTTTTTTTAATTTTTTGTACAGCTTGGAGCGCGATGTTATTAGATCGACTTGGACACACAGCCAGCAGAAATCTCGCTTTTCTGAAGTAGACGTAGAAGTAGAGTCGACGTCCTAGAACCCCTTCTGGGACTACGACTCTACTTACTTGAGAGTTCGGAGTTAAGAACGCGGCCCGGAAACACGCCAAGAGCAAGAATCAGGCACCCTCCCGCGATTCGGCCTATGTAACCGAAAGGTTGGTTGGGCCATGGCAGGAGGCTGTCGCATATAAACCGGCTGGGGTATGGTTTAGTATAACTGCCGTATCCCTAAAAGGTTAGCCTAGAAGTGATATTGCATGCAAAGGCTAACTTGTAGTGGAATATAAAAAAAGACAGAGCCAGCCCCGTGGCATATGCGTAGTGAGTATAATAGTTCGTCAACCACTCTGTATACTCATTGAAAGTATCGGCGCGCAAGCAAAGCCAAGTCACCCAACCGCAGGTGATGCGGGCAAAAGGTTGGACTCCGCACTCCCCCGCACCGCACTCATTATTTATTGCCATATTGCTGGAGGCCGACCTGACTCAATGTAATATACTGCTGTACATATGCCGGTGGATAGATCAGCTGAGAGAAAGTGGTGTTCGTGCCTTTTACATCATATCAACCCATTGCAGGGCAGGGGTCTCTTCCTACCACAATTAGGAAGGTTTAGGCGGGAGTCCACCACGCTGCAGTTGTGTTGATAAGTGGGCTTCAGGCCCATCTGAGAACAATGGAGAACTCTCAGGCGCGCAGGTTTCCTCAGGACTTTTATCTTCACCATTCTAGTAAGTGATATTTTAATTGCTTAAAAATTGCTGAAGAGAGTGATGCTTGGAAGTTTGTGATGTTACCTTAAACAATTGCGCAAAGTATTGACTGCAAGCCGCTAGCACGAGTCGATGAGCTCGAAGCGAGGCGCCACTCGCGCTTAGCGTCACGTCACTCAGGGCCCCCGTCGCTAGCATCCGCCCCAGAGCGCCGACCACACTTGTCTGTTAAAAAAAAATTGTCTATGCTTCAAACATCTGTCAAAAATGTAACTCTTGTTTGCGTCTTCCTGGCCTGGAAGCGTGCGATGTGATTTTGCGTTATATGTGCGAAATATTTTGTTACTTTTTAATTCTTTTACTCATTGACGGAGCAACGGATCAGATGTTTGCATGGAAATAGCTAAGCCGCAGAGTCACATAAAAAAATATTTAATTAATTAGATGACGGTAAATGATAGATGGATTGTGTGAAAGAGCATAATATGCTTGTAAAGTGGAAGGGATAGTGAGATGAGGGGGAGAAGAAGAAATGTTGGGCAGAGATAAGGGCAAAAAAAAGGAGATCATTTAACAGATAAATACAATATAATGGCAAAAAAAAATTAAAAATTGTGTAAATGTGAACATTTAAGCTTAATTTTCAATAACCAGCGACATGTCGACAAAAAAACCGCACAATGGTTGAATTTGAAACAATATTTGATATTGGCATTATTAAAATACACTAAAGAAATATATTTCTTCCCTGTTAATTTTTTCTTGTAAAAGCAGTAATATAAGTACACACTATTGTTACAGCTCATGAGATACAGCCAGCTGAGCTGGTCGTCTAGTGGGAGACTTCGGCCAAGGTAAGATATACTACCGACAAAGAGTTCCAGTACGATGTTGTATAGGAACCGATTAGGGGGGGAAATATGGGTTTTGTAATACCCTTAACGGCTGTTTAGTCTGCATCACCAGGTGAAACTGTAGTTAAGGGCTAACTTTTAGAGAAATAAAAAAAAAATGACTGATGGATATACGGACAACGTAGGGCTTAGTAGATAATAGGGTTAGGAATAGGCCTAGAAAACCACACGGATTTGAAAGAAAGATGGAATAATCGTCTTTATTGTCACATATTTGTGTAAAATTTCAACATTGCAGTTTATCAAAAAATCGTTATCAATAAAATATCTACTAAAAAGCGCAGCACTGATTTTCAGCGAGCCCCCTCATCATCGTCTTTGCCGAATCTCTAGAAAGATTTTGATGTTAATTTCGTCGCATAATGGCAAAAGTTCAATGAATATCATGGAATTCTGCAAAGTGACCAAGCTTAGTGTGCAATGTATAGGATCATGGACTTTCCCAAACCTATCTAGTTCTATCATGTAAACATGGTGTTAGTATGTGTAGGTAAATTAATTTAAAAAATGGAATGCGTAATTTAGTGTTTAGATGTGTAAGGGCCAGCGCACACGCATCGAAAAGGAGCGAGAGCATACCTAAGCGCTTTTTAATGAATTAATAAAACTCTTTCTTATCTCATTCAAATAGTGATAAATGAACCAATAAAATTCTATCTCAACGCACTATTTGCAAATTCATAATATGAAATTCGTAAGCTGGCAGTCTCATTAAATTACGTATATCAAAACATTGTAGTGACAGTCATAGTCAAAAAGAACTATTTAATACTCCTTAAAAACAATTGACTTCAGAGACTTACTCATTTATGGACAATTTATAGATTTAATTTCATTTCAAGGCAGTTCAAAACATGCGTTGTGCAAACAAAATAAATTTGAGGAACTCCCTCGCTATCCATTATTTCGCGTCAACAAATCCTGATAAGGTAATCATGGTACTCCTAGAGAGTATACTCCTTCAATTACCGGAGAATTAGATAAACATAATATAGAAGTTAGTTTAAAAAGAAGAGTACATTTAATACACGCCTTAACATTAACGTAAATGTTATTAAAAAATTACGGAAAATCAGTATTGTATTCTAGTGAACGAGAAATATTGACTTTACTTTGACTTGACGTTAATGAATTTGATCCTCGAAAATATTGCTTGTTTGGTAATCTCATAACCAGGTAGGTAATGAATAAGCTAAGGAAGGTATTTAATTCTTATGTATGGGATAAGTTCTTGAGCAGGCTCGCACAGTTTTTCGCACGGTCTACGCTGGCCATATGTTTGAAAAAAAAAACAGCCAGAAAAGCGTGATATCAGACTAAAGTTCTACGGAAGCGTATAGTAATATAAAGATGGCGCTGCAGTCGCTAGTACCATTTGTATAGGTGTGTCCAATGACTAGAAACAGTGTAGCTTCAGATAACACGGTCCTCAGTGTATCTGCAATTATTAAGAAATATTTTCAATAATCATCAATATTAATAGAAAACAAAATAGTACAATAAAAATTAAGTACCAATCAAACAAAAACTTAACATTCATTTTCAACTCAGTGCTATTTTAATTACAAAAAACGTTTTAGTAACACAAAAACTTAAAAACACAGACAAACAACCTTGATTCGATTCATACGTACTCATAGTTCAAAAAAATCTAATTCAAAAATAGAATGTCATCGACATTATGAAAAAAGTTTAGAACGTATTAACGCTGTATAGTGTAAACATGTTTTAATAAAATACTTACCTACCTGGTGGTTATGCCATCGCAAAGAAAACTGTTGGGCATCATCTTCGTCCATAATTAATCAAAAGAAACTACGGTTTTATAGCGAAATATCGATAAGCGAGTCGCGCTAAACCCGAACGCCCGGCAGACAATAAGACAATATTATTGTTAACCGAATCCAGGCTATTTTATTTTAGTCGGTACGCCTGGAAAACCTGTAGCCACCTATTTCTGGAGCTGATTGTATTTATAAATCCAATGACATTCACTCAGTGACGCCGCATACCAAAACCAATCCAAAAACAGATTTAGTAACGACGCAATGATTGGCATCATTGTTCTACGAAACTGATTTATTGGGGTACAGATTAAATACGGTTTTTGATTGAGTTTTGTGCTTTTTGCTGGTAATTGCCTTTGCGTTGACCTAGTTCGGATTAAAAAAATGCTGAGCTGTTGTTTTATTTTGATGCGCTGTTTACTACATGCATGAATAGGCAGATCAAACAACGTGAAATAAATTTAAATTTTATTCACTTTAATATTCTTTTGTGAGAAAAATTCTCTGTAGAAACAACATTGTGAACTGTTCTGATTCATTACCGACGTACAGACGTTTGAAGATTTAAAAGAGCTCGTAACTTTTAATTTGAATATATATCCACGTTCAAATATTCATAGAGCTACCTACTTACCTTAAATATTTTTAATTATTACAATATTTCGCTTGACGTTTGACATGATAATAATATAATAGAAATAGTGCACAGAAAAAAAAACAAAAGAAGTTCTAAATATTTTTTTTTGTTGTCAGGATGTTTGGGAACAGACTTTAGTTTACTAGCTCTAAAAAGTATTTAAAAAAGCGAATTGAAAAAAAAAATAGGGCAGCGCGGTAAATCCTGTTTACGCTACCAATTTGAAGATAAAAGTAAAAAATGAATCATTCATTCGATATGGACGATAAATTAGAATTTTTTGATATGACGATCCGAGTTATTGAGGCTAAATTGGAGGATTTAAAGAAAATTCTCGATAGTTTGAGTCAAATGAGAGGTAAAAACCATAATTTAATTTTGGTCGTACTTGGCATTTTCGAGATATTCTATTTTGACGGCTTATATTTTTTGTAAACATTAATGTTAGTTTGTTATTATTATCAAGGTTAAAAAATGAAAAAAATTAATTACGTGTTTACTAATTGGAATTATATTTGAAAAATATTATTTTCCTGGAATTAAAATCATCAGAATGGGAAAAGAAACATAAGATGTAAATGAAATAGTATCAGATTTTGGGAACCTACACTGAGCAACATTCGGTGTACTTCTCAGCATTTTTTTACATATGTAATGTATGTAGGGTTCTGGTCTTTCTAAAATCCGCAAAATATTATGTTTCAGTTTCCGGCCATATGCGTTTATTACTCTAGTTTATTACTGCTGCTGCTATTATCTTTTTTCTTTTTTATTGATAAAAAAAAGTACAAGTTCATAAGCAAAATAAGCATGTAATGTTTACCTTTAAATGGTTTTGCCTACTCTGTGTAATGTATTTATGATAAGAAATATTATTTTATTTATGTAAAATCGCTGGTAGGCCCAAGAAATAAATAAATAAACAAATTATTTTCTGCTGAAGAATCTTTAGTACCAGTCCGGAGTTAGGAAATTGGCGGTGTCAAACCCCGTGCCTCGAAAATTACGTCAAGCCGTCGATCCCATGTAATACCACTGACTTTGGGATAAAAGTTGTTAAAGCCCACCGAGCCGCAATGCAGTGGCGTGGTGGGTTAACGATTTTAAACAATTTATCCAGAGAGGTGGCCTGAACCCTGAGGCTAATGACCTCGTTTCTATCTTTCTATCTATCTTTCAATCTATTCGGTGCCCAACCGTGGGACGTTTATATATATATATTTGTGGGCTGCGGATGATAATGATAAATATAAATAAATATACTACGGCAATACACACATCGCCACTTAGCCCCAAAGTAAGCGTAGCTTGTGTTATGGGTACTAAGATGACTGATGAATATTTTTATGAATTTTATATAAAAAAATACTTAGAAAATACATATTAACACCCCAGACACTGAAAAACACTTATGCTCATCACACACACATTTTCCAGTTGTGGGAATCGAACCCACGGCCTTGGACTCAGAAAACAGGGTCGCTGCCCACTGCGCCAGTCGGCCGTCGAATGAATGATAATGATTGTTTCTAGAGCAAGTAGCGTACATGCAGTCTGACCTAATGGCAGTGATAGATGCCCAAACGTGGGAAAACGTGGCCCAACTCATTGGTCTGACGAGAATCAGCTACATCGACTTGGGTGAGAAGAAACTGTGATTTATTATTATTTTGCTGTATGAACGTTTTTTTTTAACTTTTAAAACGACCTGAAATTAAAATTTAATAAATCTACTAACTAAGCATTAACTATCTTTTATCTTCGTTTTATAAAGCGCAAGTGAAATTTTCAACTTTTCAGGACACGCAAAAGCAATTTCTTACCATATTATGCAAATATCAAATGGGCAAAAATAGAAGTTCTTAATAAAGCTTTGTGACAGTGCGTGCCGCGTATTTCTGCCGCGAAGCGGCATTGCTGCAATGCTGTGTTCCGGTCTGAAAGGCGTGGTTCCCGGTTTTTTTTTTGTGGTAACTAGCCACGCCCAAAGCCTGTCACCAGACCAGACCAGAGAAAACTCAGAAATTATAAATTCCCAAATTTCTCTGCCGGGAATCGGACCCCCTACTTCGTTGGCAGGTTGATGAACTTGTTCATCGCATGTATGGTTGCCCTGTTTATAAGCGATGGTTTTCCACTTACCCCCAAGTGGGCCATCCGCTTGGTACGTCTATAATAACTTGACGGCCGATTGACCGTGCTTTCTGAGTTTAAGGCCGTGGTTTCGAGTCTCACAACTGGAAAATGTTTGCGTGGTCTGGGTGTTTATTATAAGTATTTATGTATATTATTCATAAATACTAAACGCCGATATCTATTTCATTTTCTCCAAAAATTCGTGAATATAGAATGTAATCCGACTTCAAAATGGCGGAGTTTCCGGCTTCTCAGTAGAAACTGAATTCCGAACTGTCGGTAGTCACGACATGCAATAAAATATTTTAACTTATTTCTTTTCTCTTTAGTGTCTTTGGTGTAGGTTAGACTTTATGTTATTTTAAAGCATCGGACCACACGCTGGCAACACTGTAGTCTGCGCGATAAATAGGTCGAATAGTCTTGAAACCGCGGCGAACAATCCCGATGGTATCTCTGCGTTCTGGCAAGATTCTATCACAGAAAGGGGTTTCTTATGTCTAAAACTAATCTGTGGTATCTTTTTCAACACTGTCTGCACTTCGTGTAGCCAAAAGAAACACAGCGTCTACCCACTTACGTTACTGGTATTAAATTTGTAGCAAGGCTAGGGCGGGCAGGAGACAAAAATTATATCTCACGATTATATCCTCTGATACGGGATTTAATTAACGTGTCCACCTGCTAAAGTATGGGAATATGGAAAAGGAGAAGTTAACCCCCGTTTATTGTTCAATCATTTATTCTTTTTTATTTTTATCAAAAAATTAAAAACACTATTAAATTTTTTTTAAAAAAAACATCCACCCTCCGCTTGCGGGGCTTTTGAATGCCCAAGCAACCGGCGGTCAGGGCTCCAGAGTGAGGAACCTCCTCACAATACGCGCGGTTTCTAAGGACTACTGCCTTCTGTATCCGACCCTTGATCCAACAACCAAGCGAAAGCTGAACGATGTTGGTCGAAGCTTGATATTTGGATATTTTTTTCACTTGTGCGCCAGTGCTCTGAGAGTTGATAAAGCTGTGGGAGCAGATACATTTATATCCTTTCCCCGAGGATATAATTTGACGGCCCAGTGGCGCAGTGGGCAGCGACCCTGCTTTCTGAGTCCAAGGCCGTGGGTTCGATTCCCACAACTGGAAAATGTTTGTGTGAAGAACATGAATGTTTTTCAGTGTCTGTGTGTTTATATGTATATTATAAGTATTTATGTATATTATTCATAAAATATTCATCACTTATCTTAGTACCCATAACACAAGCTACGCTTATTTTGGGACTAGATGGCTATTTATATTTTATTTTATTTATTGCTCTGTTTATAGGCCATGGTTTTGATGGTTGGAGATCGTTTTGGTAAATCGTATCAATACGCCAGGCTATCTTTTCACATTTACAGATTTAAAACTAAGTTTTTCTCGTATAACGGACGACTGTCGTATGTAGACCGTTTATCATTTTATTATTTCACACTCTGTTGAAGAAATAAACGGTGTCATTTTGTATATTTCTTTGGAAGCCCCAATAGATTATCTTTATATATATTTTTCTTGTATCTTCTTCTTCTTTCACTTCTTGCGTGTGTATGTCACTGAACTCCTAGACGGCTGGACCGATTTGAATGAATTTTTCGGTATGCGTTTGGGTGGCACCCGTGATGGTTCAGATCAACCCGAGATCAGCCCGACAGATGACGCTTGGGTCAGCTAGTATTATATATATATGTGAATATATTGTAGTTTCAATATTATAACATTTTTACATTCCAAATTGTCGGCGCGCTTTAAAACCATAGTGGAATGTCAAGTACGAAAATAATCAATGTCAATGTCAGTGAACTTTGCGTCATCTGTCAATGGAACTTGTCACACAAAATTATACATAATGTAACATCATTCACTTCGTCAAATGCAACCTTCGCTGAGTTCACGTTTTTTATTCACTCAAACCTGAACAAGAATTAGGGTCTGCTTATCAGGCCCTATGGTTTGTCCAATCTAAGGATTGAAAACCCCTCTTTTTTGAAAATAAACTCTTGAGCTTTATTATGTTAGAGTACTTAGATCTTAAGTTTTTTTAATTGTCATTCTCGCAGTTTTCTTTGAAAGAATATCAAATGTACAACCATTCAGGTAACGCTGTCTTTACACCGCTAAACCATCGAGGTCTCGAAATAGAAACCAGGCGTAGTATATTATAAAAACGTCAAGAGCCGCATTGGAAAAATCTGGATTCCAAAGAAACGCCGGTCATCGAGTGGATACGATTCGATTTTACTTTTCTCAAATCGGAAAAATTCCGTCGCCTAGCTTCATAAAATAGCGAACCGTTAGGGTATCCACGGTTTTGCAGAACCCGGGAAGTTCTCTATTAAATAAAGATTTGAAATATATCTATTGTGTTTTGTTCTTCTACAAGTGCTAAGTCATAATTCTAAGATTTTATAGGGGTAACGTGTTCATGTTCTGTTCAATCAAATAGGCACTAACCTTTTAGGAGCATGGCAGTTATATTAAACCTTTACCCCTAGTCGATTTCTACTCTTTATGGGAGGCCCCTTTAAATGTCAGATCGAGACAAAAACACTGAATAACATCTGTGGAATAATCTAGAATGACTATTCCGATATTATTCCACGTTTATTTATAAGGCCCATTAAGTACACCTAGTTAGGGTAAATCAAAGCAATGCTTTTAATTGTGTTGATAGGAATCCATTTAAATAATGAAATTGGTGCAGAACAAAACCAGAGTGGCAGCTGCCCTTTATGCCCGCTAGTGTGATGGGTCGCCACGGGCAGCCCGTGGTTCGTGCGCAACGTAGATCTCCACCGAGACCTCAATCTTCCCACCATAGCTCATTACATGAAAACATTACCAAAGTCCAACTTTGAAAAAGTAGTCCGTCCCCAACGTCGGGCTCAGGCGGAGGCGACCGAAGCACGTCGTTGACGACCCAGACGATCAAATAACTACTGACAATATGTCCCAACAACAGACACACTCAGCATACACAGCGTTTTCGCCGGCGAAGAAGAGGGTCTCGATTTCTAAAGTTATACGTACGTGGAGCCTTACTTACCACGGTCACGGAGGCGTTCGGACTAAACCATAATAAGACCAAAACTCCACCAAATCAGATTAATGTCGAACCGAGCCGCGTCCTCGAAGGAGCAAGACCCTCGGGTCAACGTCCCCCACTACTCCCCGAACGAGCTCTGGAGCTTTTCTCATGGTGAGCTCTCGCACTCCCCCCACTTCCCCAAAACATATTTTTATGATTGGAATCAAATGCGTTACTGAAATGTATTGATAAAGTAACATCCGTAACTGTAACTTTTTTTTTTGACTAGCCAGGCAATTTTCTTGGATACTCTAAAGATATATAGAGTGACTTACTAAATTTAAAATTAACAGTCTCAAATATTCGAATGTTTTAACACTGGGTACACTGAAGGTTGCTGTTTAAAGGAGTAGGTATATTCAATTAATTTTAGTTTAAATAGGTAAAAGGTTAGCTACCGCCAAAAGCCTTAATTCAAATGAAGTACACATTCAAGTGAGTCAGAAGGTATAAAAAACGCTAAGGTATCCTACCAATCACCAATGAGGATATAAACACAACGTTAGAGTTGAACTTTCAAAAGAATTCATTCATCTTCCGTATTTCTAATCCCGAAAAAGCAATCCTCAGTGATGCATATTCATGGCAAGCCCACAAAAGACGCCCGCGCCGTCTGCCGACCGTTTCCAATACTACAAAGCGCTTTGGACCGAATAATTTACGAAGCTCCCCGACAAAATTAACTTACTCCCCCCTCTAAACCTTACTGCCACGCAATACCGAGGGTTTTGCCTCGCATTGTATTTAAAGAGCTTGCAAATGTCGAGTTGGGAACGTCCACATTGGAAATCCTTTTAGAATCTCACCTCCGACAAGTTTATTAAGTTATTTTTATAAATACTCGCTGTTGCATGAGAATGTTTTCGACGTGTTACTAAAAACTTTTTGTTGTTTTAAATTTTCTATAGACTAGATAAACGTAGACGCGTTAGTAGACCTACTGATGTTATCTCTACAGAGTATATAATCACTTTGTTATTATTTCAGTTGTTATTATTTCTCGCTATTACAGCTGACTTAGTGTAACCGTCATACATTTAACGTTTTAACGTTTGTTTTTAAACACTTTTATAGTTCCAATAAAAAAAAAAATGTCTTATAAAACCGATTTTGCTATACAACTAAAAAGCAAAAAAAAAGATTTTGGTATACAGCAAATAAACAAGCTCTTTATTTGAGCGACTAGCTTTTGCCCGCGGCTTCACGGGCAGTTTTTGTTTTGGTTCAAATTTTAATTCCCTATTTGATGCTTTTGGAGTTGGAATTTTTAAAATTTCTGTAACACGTACAGAACAGTTCCTTTATTTTTAATCGAAAACCTTAAAACAAAGTTTCATAGATGTTACTTGAAAAATAAAATCATAAATGAAGGAATATCATACAAATATATGTGATTTTCATACAAATCCCCCCTTAAACCATCTTAGGGCTGGAATTTTCAAAAATCGTTACGCCTACATTGTAATAACTATCTGTGTTCCAAATTTCTGTGTCATGTGGTTAGAGCTGTGCGTTGATAAATCAGTCTGTCAGTCAGTCTGTCAGTCAGTCTGTCAGTCACCTTGGCTTTTTATTATTGAAGCGAATAAGAGGCCATCCGTGGTCTTGATAATCTGTTTAACTTGTCCAACTGATGGTTTTTGAAAGAAAATGCATAAGTAACTTAAATCGCTGTAGGTATGCCTATAATATCTAAAGAGTTTCCACGATTTCCCCTGGATCTTGACCTGATTAAAATAGGTCCTATTTTAATCAGGTCAAGATCCAGGGGAGTCGACTGCAGTCTAAGATGGTAACGGGTTAATCTGTTAGGGGTACGGCATTTATATTAAACACATATCGTAATGGATAAGCGAAATGCGACACGTCTTTTTCGGTAACTAGCCACGGCCGTAGCAGACAAAAACAAAATATGACAAAGTTCTCAGGTAACAAACATGAGAAAATACCACCGTACTGAAAAACTCCTCCTTTTTTTTGAAGACGGTTTAAAATTCAACATATCAAGACAATATTTTTGTAAGTAGAAAGCCAGCCGTTTATCTTTCCCGGCGCAAATAAAATATATCAGCGTCTGCGAGACTCGAGAGTGACATGCCATTTGCGCTATCAGCTAAAGCTGTTCACATTACTCTGTACGGCCATCCCTCACCGACCACCGCGTGATAATAAACATCGTAGAGATCCCCGACCCAAAGGAGCAGGGCCGGTTATATTCTCTTTTTGGAGTAAGTGTTCTGAAGTTAGAGGTTTTATTTTGGAGGCATGTTGTGATTACATCCTATTTGGTAGTGTTTATGAACTCATTGGTTGGACGTTTGAATTTTTTGTCTGAGGTTTCAATCAATGAGTATATGAACACTACATGATATGAAAGTTAGCTGTTGTGCTTATCATCGCTTACTCATTACCGACTTACTACAGGGCACGGGTATCCTCTCAGAACAGGTTTTAGGCCGCAGTTAGTGGCCAGGTGCATATTGGTAAGCTTTACACAACCTTGAGAAAATTATGGAGAACTCTCAGGCATGCACGTTTCCTCACGATGTTTTTCTTCACTGTTAAAGCATGTTAATTCCTTAAATTAAAAACGCACATAACTCCGAAAAGTAAACGGTCAGGGATCGAACTCTGTCACTCCGAAAGGGAAGCCGAAGCCTTACCCACTAGGCTATCCGTTGTTGTAATCAAAAATATGTGAACGCATACTTGTAATTTTGCTACCTTTTATTTATTTTATTTATTAGCTGGAGGTTATAATGCTGGAACTGGAAAGTAAACTTAGCACAAGTTTTACTTTTTTGATACGATTTTAGAACTGCTCTGTAAAACTCTTTTTTATTTACTTGAGCGCGCACTCCTATATTTTGTTAATCCATACGTGATACGTTACACTGCGATAAAATCAATTCTGAAGGTTTTAACGTTCTAAAATTTTTCAATTAAATTCATAATTTCCTCCAAGTGTAGGTTTAAGACACAAAAACTATAAAACTCGACGACTCTTGGAATGCAACATCACTTGTAAAAAATAAATAAACTGCAACGTTCAAATATCCTACTATAGTATTAAGGACTACGTAAACGATCAAAAAGATTGGGTGAAATTTATTGCTCTAACTAGGTTGCTTCTTAAATAGTTTGAAATGACAATGTGAGATGGTAACGTGGAATTCTCATGTACGCATCAAAAGTGCCACCTACTTGAATAAAGATATTTTTGACTTCGACTTTGACTTTGACTTTGATGGTGATAAAAAAAAAACAACAGGCCAAGTATGTTGTGCGCTTCTTCTTAGACCAGGACGCGTTTGGAACTCTCGTACAGCTTTAGTTTTAAGTTAAAGAATTTAGTAAAAATATTTGACTTTAACTTTGATTTAGCATACCGGAATCGAATCCGGCCATTCCACGAACTTAAACTAACGAAATGCGATATGATCGCAGCCCAGTTCTCGTTTTTAGTTAATCATTTTCAGTTATAAACCGAAACTACAAGAAGGTACATATTTTGGTGTACATCATAAATTCCGGCCTCGTCCGGCGGGCAATTACCGCGCGATGACGAACAAACAAACAAACGGATCGAGTTCGTGACCTATCTGCCTCGGATCGACCTCCGACATCAGTCGCACCGCTATCTGGAGGTGAACAATGTTTACTGGTTGCTAAGTTATATCAATATAAATGCCTCGTTGGTCTAATAGCATATCCGACTGCAGATCCCGAGGTGACGTGGCCAATGACGTTTAAATTGTTGAAATATTGACGGTGCATAATCAATTTATTATACAGATAAAATATAAAGAAGCGGCTATAGCCCAGTGGGTAGGACTTTGACTTCACTTTCGGGGGGGGGGGCGAATTCGTATCCCAGCACTCAACTCTAACTTTCTGACTTAACTACATTTCTAGCAATAAAAATATCACTTGCTTCAACGGTGAAGGAAAACATCGCGAGGAAACCTGCATGCCTGAGAGTTCTCCATAATGTTCTCAAAGGTGTATTAAGTCCACCAATCCCTACTGGGCCAGCGTTGTGGACTACGGCCTTAACCCCTTCTCAATGTCGGAAAGGACCCGTGCCTTGTAGTGGGCCGGTAATGGGTTGATATGATGATGATGATGACTTAACAATATTACAAAATTTAAAAAGGAATTGGACCATAACAATTCAATTTTCTCATGTAATGTACGCATAAAAAGTGCCACCTACAAGCCTACTAGGATAAATATATTTTTTACTTTGACTTGGAAATATCAGAAGTAGAACAAGACTTTGAATTTGGAATAAAATGTTTTATTATTAAAAAATTATAAGAACTTTTACTACCCATTATGCCACGTTTTCTTTTTTATAAAAGTCAAACCTTGAGATTATACCCTATCTCATAAATATAATCGATTAAATCGCGTCACAATTATTCACAATTAATTACGCAATGCCATCATTTTCAATCCATTACCGGCTCACTATAGGTGCCCTCTCAGAATAAGAACGTTTAAGGCCGTAGTCCAGCACACTGGCCAAGTGCGGATTGGTAGACGAACCACCACTCTCGGGCATGCAAGTTTCCTTATGTTGTTTTCCTTCATCGTTAAAGCAACTGCAAGAATATATTAAATTACATAAAAGACACATAACTCCGAATAGTTGGAGGGATCGAAAACGGGAGACCCGAAAGAAAATCAGAGTCCTAATCACTAGCCTATCAATGGTTTTTACGTAATACACACACCGAAACGAATTGAGATCCTCCTTTTTTAAGATGGTTAGAAGTTCCAAATATAGGAACCTAGACATTAGAACTAAACACAAGCTTACTGGAAACTAACTTCAATACAGATCGCCCAACTTTTGAGTAGAAAGTCCAAAACATCAATTACCTCCACTTTTAAAAATAAACTTTGCACGGGGACGCGAGTCTCCTAAAGCTGGGTCCATTGATATTTATCGTAAGCAACGATATACAGTCGTACGAGCACTATCTACCTAAGTAGGAGGGATGATGATAAGAATACTACATCTGCTAGAAATATGTTTTCTTTTATGTTATCATTATCAAGTCAACCAATGGACGTCGACTGCTGGACATAGGTCTTTTGTTGGGAGTTCCAAATACCAAGATATTGTGCCACATAGGTCCACGGGCTCTGTGCTACTCGCTTGATATCCGCCGTGTGAGATCATCATTCGAGTACCTTGGGACCTCAACGTCCATCGGTTCTCCGAACTATATGCCCCACCCATTGCCACTTCAGCTTTAGGACTCTTTGATCTATGTCGGTAACTCTGTTTCTTCTACGGATCCTGAGCCTTCTTTTGAGCATACTTAGGAACAACGTTAGAGCAAGAGCAATACGTCGTAACTGGCAACACGCACTGTTTGAAGACAGTGGTCTTCAGGCACTGAGGTATTTCGGACGAGAAGATGTCACGGAGTTTCCCAAATCCTGCCCATCAGGGGTGAAGTCGGCGGTTCACCCCTGACGGTTTTTCAAAAATCTTCCTTCCTAACTACATCGTGCTTCCTAGGTTTACGTATTCATCAATAAATTCGAATGAGTGTTACTATTAACGATGACAGGTTGGAGCGAAATATGAAACATAATCTTCATTCGTAAGAAGGTCGTCTTGCTCATGTTCATTCGTATGACCACCTGTTGAGAGACTCTGCTCAGGTCATTGAGCATCTTATTAAGGTCTCCCGGTGACTCTGCTATTACCACATCATCGGCAAAACGAAGTTGAGTGACGTACTCGCCGTTAATGTTTATGCCAAGACCGTTCCAATTCAGAAGCTTAACAACGTCTTCCACATAGCCCAAGTTTCCACCGAACCGAATTATAAATTTATCTTCTGTTGTATTGTATATCAACGGCCGGGACTGATTGGCCCGGAACTAGCCCGGAACTAGCGCGGAACTTCCCGGGATTGCCCGAAATTCGCACGAATCCGGCCGAGTTTAGGAGCGCCTGTCACGACGCTGACTCCACGATATACGGCGTGTGGTACAAGTCACAACATTAAAGCGATTTCAATGGTTTTGAAACACAATCACCCTCAATATTACGTCCCACTGCTGGGTACACGCCTGCTCTCTCATGGTAAAGGGGGGTTAAGTGAGCATACATCCACCACATTTCTGAAATGTGACTTGGTGGCCTTTTTTTATAATAACATTTGTCGGATCAAGCATAATGAAAACCGACATCGCATTTTATAATTCAAGCTTGTAGCTCAATTGTTATCCAGTTTAGTTATGCATGAAACATTTATGTTGATAAATAAATACTAGCTGACCCGTGCAACTTCGTTGCACTAAATCGGTTATTACCGGAAAACACGAATAAAATGACATTTTCTAAAAATGAATCCTAGCTAGATCGATTTATCGCCCCCGAAACCCCCTGAATACTAAATTTCATGAAAATCGTTGGTGCCGATTCCGAGATTCCAATTATATATATATACAAGAATTGCTCGTTTAAAGATATAAGATACCATAATGAGCAATATCCACGCCTCAGGTTTATATACACAGGTACTTCATCTGGAAGACGTACAGATACTTAGCCTACTACTACTACTACTACTAAAAGCTTGTTCTTCTTTGCTCAGTCGGTTCGCTCTTGTCAGAGCGGTCGTGGTCGTTTTAGCACGCTTGACTATTCGTCGCCACTCCTCTCTGGCAGCTGCCTTTCTGGCACTGTTGAATATCTTTAAGCTAGGATGTACGAATTTTAGGTCGCTGGGTTTTAATGTAAATCCTGTCCAGACTTCGTCGAATTCGATTCGATATAATATTACTTAGACTTACCAAAAAGGGACAGTTCAACACCATACCACACGAGCACATCAATGGTTTTAATCTATGAATTGATTGTTTACAAAGCCAGCCGGCACACCTTTTCTTGGCTAATTAAAATAAGAATATTAAAGAATTGATACTTGTGAGGAAGATAATATTGCCTCCACACCGTAGTTCTTGTAACCAGTCATTTAAACTTCTAAGGGCCGCGGTAACAGTTCGCGCTCACTTTCTCACACCCGATTGTCTGTTGTGATGTTGGTATGATAAAGATCAAAGGAAGGACATCGTAAAAAATAAAAGATAAAGTATAAAATATAATGTCATAGACAATTAAGTAAAACATTTAGATGATAATATAATGTATATTAACTAACAAACTGAACATTAAGAAACTAAACAGGTACACTTATGTAATGGACAGCGCATCTCATGGGCGATCTTCCACGTGATCTGGAGCCCTAAAAGCTTATAGTTTAAGCCAAAGGCTGCGATTTGGCTACATAACGTGTTTGATTTGCTATGTAGCGTGTTTGGTGCAACTCGCGTTGGTAATAATGTAACGGTCATAACAGCGCAGTGAAGTGTTAAATCAACTAATGTTTGCTTTAGGGCTTTATTGTAGAATTTGTACAGGGGGCTTACTTGGGACCGTTGCATAGGTTATTGCGTTTACGTTGCGTTGCATATTTTAGTTTTTAATTTTAATTTTGATTCGGTTGATTTGGATGCGATTTAATTAATTAATTTTTTGACATATATCTTTCCAAATTTGTGTATTTATTTTAATTGCTTTCAATTTAATTTTGTAAACTGTTTAATTGATGTACTATGTTAAATTGTTTTTGAATGGGTAAAGCCTGAAATAAATGATTGTTGTTATTGTTATAGGAGAGTGACATGGCCGGATTTGATTGCAGAAGTAAACGCGATTTTAAATGCTATGTTCACTTTCCATTTCTAAGCATTTTTTTTGTTGGATAGAAGCAGGCGTATCTTAGCAGATTTCCAAAAACCAAGTAAAATACAATTTCAACACCACTGTACCCGTTCCTTTGCAGCATCATTCTATGCTTTGAAGCAAGTGATATTTTAATTTCTTAAAACGCACATAATTAAGAAAATTAGAGGAGAGTGCTGGATACAAAATCGGCCACCTAAAAGTGAAGTCGAAGTCCTACCCACTGGGTATCACCACTTCCCAAGATGGCAGCAGGCTCATGTGTTGGGGTCATGGCATATATATTACATTTTGTCACCCCAAATCCGCTTCTACGCGGCATGTCATCGGAATGCTTAATCGCTAGGCGGCACGCCTTTGTCAGTATGCTGTTTGACGGCCGACTGGCGCAGTGGGCAGCGACCCTGTTTTCAGAGTCCAAGGCCGTGGGTTCGATTCCCACAACTGGAAAATGTTTGTGTGATGAGCAATAAGTGTTTTTCAGTGTCTGGGTGTTTATATGTATTTTCTAAGTATTTATGTATATATAATTCATAAAAATATTCATCAGTCATCTTAGTACCAATAACACAAGCTATGCTTACTTTGGGGCTAGGTGGCGATGTGTGTATTGTCGTAAAAAAAAAATAAAAAAAATAAAGGGCAAAGCCACCAGCCAGAGTAGATAATAAAAACGGAAATTATAAATTTTGCGGCCGGGAATCGATCCCGGGACCCCCACTTATAACACCAGAGCGCAAGGGCGTTGCACGTAAATATGGTTCCACTGTGAGATTACACAGTATTGCTTGGAATACGAGTGTAAGTATGAAATCAACATATACCTCTAAGGCCTCATGCCCCATTTTCGTTTCTCAGTATGTACGTACACTCCTGCGGTAAAAACTTAAATCACAAATTTTATTTGCATTAAGTAGCACGAAGTTAGGGCGTAAAGTGAATGCATTACAATGAAACTTTTGCTAAATATTGTTGTTTATGTTTATATGCGCTAAACGCTGATATGAGAAACTGAAGATTCCTACGTACTGTTCTAACGTTGCAATATTTTAAAAATAGTATAGAGCTCCCAGGTGCAGTGGTAATTGGGAGACCCGTACCTACAGTGGTCAGTGGGCCGGTAATACTTAAGGGAAGGTTAGGTGTATGGCAAATAATGGTTTAGAACGAATATGATGATGATGATAAAAATAATTAAAAAGAAATTGACAACCTTTATAACAATATAATCTTTTCCCCAAAGCGAGTATTAGAAATTATTTTTATGTCGTAGTAATGGCCGGTACACGGCCGGTTGTACTTACAATTCACTGGATCACTACTCCACAGTCACGAGTACGTCATATTTGTCTGTCTTGTCCGTCACAGGAGTGCTCTTTTTTTATTAACGTTAGGCCGCCGCTTGACGACAACCATGGCTGTTAGAAAGCCATGATGAGGTCTATGTTATTCAGTTAGAGTATTCAGTCTTGCCTTGAAGGTAGTCAAATTATACATAGCAGGGAACACAGTTGCGGGAGGGCGTTCCACATCTTAGCGGTACGTATCAGAAACATGGATAAAAAACGTTTCGTGCGTGTTGATGGAATGTCAACCACATAAGGATGCCACCGCTCACGGTGTCTCGCTGTTCTGTGGTAGAACTCGATTGGCAGCTACCCCTTCTGCTTGTGTACGTTAGACAATGTATGTGTATCTGTTTAATAGATACAAACAATACAGTCTTAGTGACCACCTCGTTTCCAAATCTGTATATGCTTCTAGTTTTGCTGTTCATGCAAGACGGAAATCCAGTTTTCCGTATCAATGGCGCAAAGCGTAAACTTGTTGCGGTAAAAAGAAATTACGTAGTTAGTAGGAACTATGCGTTTTAACGAACTCCGGCCTTCGCGTGTGTCACGGCCCCCCTGGGAACTCTCCGTTACGGGCAGAAACGAAACCTTTTTCCCGCCTGCGCTCATTTTAGTATGTAAGGTTACTTTGTTTAAGACTAACTGGGTAATATCCTCACCGACAAAGGACCAGGTGGGATAGTAAGTAAATATAGCATCATATCAATCCACTAGAAGCTATCTAATCGAGAAGCTAGTTCTGATGCTAACATAATAATCATCGTGGCTACCTATGTACCTACCTACTATTATTTTACGTGGTATACTGAGTTAGTAAGTTGTCATTATTTCAGTTTATACATACATACATACATCCATCCTCACAAACATATAATATATTATTAGTAGGACGGGACGCATGCATTTATCGTTTTCCCACTTGCCTTGCGACTAGCTGTTATTTGTGAAGAGTTATTTATGTCCTTAATCTCCGACAGTATTTATCAGATTAAAATAAGACAATGCTTGATAGTATACACTTTAAAAAAATATATATTAAAATCAGTTCAAATTTAACGCAGCTATAAAGTCAAATTGATAAAAATATTGTGAATTCTGAATTTTCTCTGGGCTGGTCTCGGCTGGGCTGGTTATTATCTTATCGTAGAAGACGTGCCGCCAAGCGGTTACACGTGCAAGTACGTTATCTCGTAGTAACTGATCGGGGGTATGGTTTAGTATAACTGCCATACCCCTTAACAGGTAAGCCTGTTAACATCTTATCACTTACCATCTCTGAGATTGAACTCCAGGGCTTACTTATAATGGAATAAAAAACTTAGCGGAATACCCTCAGGCATGCAGTATTGCTCAGGACGTCTTCGTCATAACTTGTAATAAAAAATCTCACTAATCAAAAAATCAACAGTAGTTAAATACATTTATATATTTCTGCTTCATCAAGCCATTAAGCTTAGACTTACCCCAGATATTCTGAACACCGTTAACCCCCTTTGATTAATCTTTAAGTCCAAATTAAGGCCACAAGTTCCACACACTGCCAAAAAAGCTTTAGAGAATATTCTTAAGAAATGTTGCCTCACTTCTGTACTCGACAGTACCGTCACGTACAACTTAAATTACCTCTTCGTATTCCAGTTGCACTTAATCTTTTCATCTACATAAGTCTATTACATCCCGCCCTGCTCTAACATGAAATATAACATATTTGCCACCTCTTTCCAACAGTTGTAATCAGTAGGTGTATCAAATAGAACTAATTCTAAACTGGTAGAGGGTTCATTTTATAATGAAAGTAACTTATGAAGTGCCCTTTGACTGTTTTATTAGAAAATCAACTTTAATACTTCAGCTTAAAGGTTGAAATTTAAATGTTAACACGTGTGATTTCAAAGCTACAGGGTGATGTGTGATCGATCTTGAAAAGTAATGGTTTGTACTTGGCAGCCTTAGTATAAGATTTGCCCGCAATCGAGCATCGTTTTCGCATGTCAAACTCTGTACCTCCATAGTAAAATGGCCCTAACGACACTTGTTTTAGAGTCTTAAATCTTTACTACCGATTTTTTTTATAATTTATAATTGAATTATAATTGAATCGACTGGCGTAGTGGGCGACCCTGCTTTCTGAGTCCAAGGCCGTGGGTTCGATTCCCACAACTGGAAAATGTTTGTGTGATGAACATAAGTGTTTTTCAGTGTCTGGGTGTTTATTTGTATATTATAAGTATTTATGTATATTATTCATAAAAATATTCATCAGTCATCTTAGTACCCATAACACAAGCTACGCTTACTTTGGGTCTACATGGCGATGTGTGTATTGTCGAAGTATATTTATTTATTAATTAAAAAAAAAGATAGCCCACCATATGGTAAGTGGAAAACCCTATAAAAAGAGCAACACTTATAAGAGTACGAAACACATCCTTCGAAGTGCTGCTCTGCGTCCATCAACCTGAGGCGTAGATGTAAAATCTCATGTGCCTGTAATTACACTCACGCCCTTTAGACTGGAACACAGCATTGCGATAATGCTGCTTAGCGGCACAAATAAGCATGGTGGTAGTACTTCCACGGAAAGCTGTGTCGCAAAAAAGCTCTACCATTACTTAATAATTACGAATGTTTTTCGAACGTACTGTCAAAAACACGAGCTAAAGAGTTTCAGGCGAATATGAGCTTTATGAGAATAAGAATTTTACTTCGATGTACAAATATTTTTATACTCGATATCGACTCCTCGATTGCGAGCGACCATATCTTGTGCTAAAGCTACTTACTGGTTGAGGAATAAATAGTGGAGTTACTTAGCGTAAATGTACCTAGATGTAATGTAATTAAAGTTTTATCATTAGCCGATGGGTGCGGTTTTAATATATTATGTCGGTCTTATTAACTAGGGTCAATGAATATTAATTTAATGAATATTCCCCATATTTTTCTGCGCTTCGGAACGTGGACCTAATTAGATTCTACGCGGCATCGTATAGAAGCAACGGCCGAATCCTCCCGCCAAAAGAAATAAGAGATAATTTGGAAATTATGAATTGGGATTGAACCCCGTTAATACCTCGACACGCTGAGTTCATTGCCGGCTTTTTCTCGGTAGAATCTGCCTTTCGAATCGGTGGTAGAGTCACTACAAACAGACATACTTGACGTTTGATGTTTCAAAAGTGCTTATATTAGGCCTACTTGAAATAAAAGAATTCTGAATTTAGAATTTTTTTGAACTGCGCCAGGTAGTTCCTCGAAACCTCTAACTTTTCAGAGTTATGTGCGTTTTAAGCAAATTAGTATCACGTGGATCTTTACTAGTATTATAAATGTGAAAGTTGGTTTGTTTGCCCTTCCTTTACGTCGTAACTAATCAACCGATCAACTAGATTTTTGGCACAGAGTTACTTTAAATGACCGAGGCTACATTTTATCATATGATATACAAAACGTAATAAACGCTGACTAATAACGCGGGCAACAGCTATTTAACGATAAATATAATTTAAATAAATTACATTTATCTTTAAATAAATGATATTTATATTTTGGAAGTTATACTTCTTTGGTGCGTCGGGAAAAATGATGAGAGTAAATTTTTACGACGCGCGCGCATAGTTAACATTTTAGGTTTTCAAAAAAGTTTTGACAATGTACCTACACTTCCAATTGTCAAAGTCTGCGGGCTCATTCCAAATCGCAAATTTGAATGTGAGTTAAACATTGTTGTACGATAATGAGATAGCTAGATAATGCGTTATAATAAAACTTTTAATGTATTAAATATGAATTCTATTGTTAGTGTAATTTTTTCAACAAACGTTAGATTAAGGCGAAAGATATATTTTTATCTTGTTACTCCAAAGAAGTATAAGTTTTAACGCGTGTACATAAGTAAGCACACGTTTATTTTTTTGTATTAAAATTTTACTTGCTTCAACGGTGAAGGAAAACATCGTGAGGATACCGGCATGCCTGAGAGTTCTTCATAATGTTCTCAAAGGTATGTGGAGTCCACCAATCAGCACTGGGCCAGCGTGGTGGACTGTGACCTTAAACCCTTCTCATTGTGGGAGGAGACCCGTGCTCTGTAGTGGGCTGGTAATGGGTCGATGTGATGATCATCTTTAAAGAAATGCATATAAGCACTTGACAGATCTAGCCTTAGGTCATTGTACGTCCGGTTCCGTGTAAATATTGTCTTAGCTTTATTACAAACAATTATAGTAAAAAACAAACAAACAAACAATTAATCCTCTAATAAAACAATATATTATTAATGTTGACTAAAACAACATGTTGGCATATCGAGCAACACGCCTAAATGAATACATAAATAAAATAAATGTTTTTTTTGTGCTAGCAGTCATCTTGGATTTGGAATGTATCATAGTATATATTATACACTAGTCAAGCCCTTTCATTTGTATCCCATATTCAGGGAGTTGTTAAAAATATATAATTCGCTATTTTGTGTCGGCGGCCATCTTGGACTGATTTTTATCAACCATAGCAAAGAACATTCTGTACTGATTCGCCGAAAACAAAATAAAAATTGGTTTGTCCGTTCGAGACCTACGATGCCCCAGACAACCACACACTCACACACAGACACGTCAAACTTATAAGACGCAAACGACCGGGTCGTTTGCGTCTGGGACTAAAGATGAAAAAAACAATGAACATTGTGTGTTCCTAGCTGGTATTTAAAACCCTCACAGGCGCACCCTTTATTTTACAGGGATAAAATGTATCCTATGACCGTCGCGTCGCCTGGATGCAAACGATTACGCAAAATTTCACTAATATAGTTAAGCAGTGAAGTAAGCAGCATAGGTAGCAAATGCAACATTTTATTTCGCGCGGGTTATTTTTAAAAGATATTTCCTATATCCATAGATGCAAGCTAAAATTGTGCTAATTTCGTTTGATGGGTGAGCCGAATATAGTTTTTAAACAAACAGACACACTTTCTCATTTATAAAATTATTATGATCTAAAAACTAGATAAGTATGTGTGATTTAATATTCTAAATGCACTATTCTCGAGTTCACCCTATGTCGAGGTCCCAGACTCCCAGGAGATCATTAGATTGACGTACCTCTGATATTATCGAGCTCTTGGGCTTATTCTGGCTGAGTTTCACGCTCGACCTGACGCTATACAATCCCTCCCAAATATAATAAAATCCTTCTGGCAGTTATCAGCTATATTTCATCAAAATTAACCACATTACAAGGTACCTCTATTGTATTTCTTTAAACTTCTATGGAAATAAGAAAATAGGACCATCTCATATCTTCTAAACTACTCTCTTTAACTTTCATTCAAACACCGGAGTGTTACACGGATATCTTGACTGCAAAATTCTTGGCCAAATGCTAATGATCATCGGAGTTCCTCAAAGTAATACCCGTTTCCATGCAACATTAAAAATAAAATATAAAAGGCCTCGACTACCAATTCGATAAATTTTTTTACATTTCAGTTTTCAATTTGAATTTATACAACCATTCCAATTAAAATTTATAAGTATCTCGGAGATAGAGAACGGACTACTAATTATAAATGGATAGTTAGATTAACTCTATGATGCACACAATTAAAAGATAAATATGGGAATAGTAGTTTTGGCATATTTACATAGCATTAAGTTTAGTGATCTGAATAGACCCAATGGTCTTATACAATAACAAAGTAGAACTTTGCGCTTAGCTGTCCTCATGCGAGGATTGTGTCGCTTTATGAATGTGTACCTTATTAACACAAACAATCGTGCTTGTTTACAGACATTTTGGCAAAACAATTAAATTCATGACTACCTCCATAACGCGACGAATAGAGTCTGCGACTTTGCTTTCTGTTGTTATAACTTGTTCAGTTGGTTCTTACGATATCAAATTCAAAACTTTTTTATTTCATGGTATCCTAGTACAAGAACTTTTGAAACGGTAGGTTTGTCTCATTGTAGTGACTACCACCGGTTCAGAAGGCAGATATATTATGAAAATTAAGCTTAATTTGCTATACTCCGCGAAAAGCAGGAGAAACTGTATGGTGTAATTTATAATTTCTTCAATTCTTATACTCCACACCAAAAAGATCTCAGGCAATGTACCCTCTACAAACGTTTCACTCCGAAACCGGAGCATCCTCAGGAGATGTTGACTTTACAATGAATAATTATTGTTAAGTAAAAACCTTAACAATTATTCATTGTAAAGTCAATATCTCCTGAGGATGCTCCAAAGTTAAGCTTAATTTTCGTAATATATCATGGATTTCCGCAAAGTAATGCCTGCTTCTATCCAATAGAGCAGCCAGATTTTACCTTGAAAACGCTGGCAAAAAAGTCAGCAGTTGCTCTTAAATAAAAATTCATTTATTTTTATGTAGTTCTGGTAAAAGCACTTTGAAACGTTAGTTCTGCCTGTTTGTAGTGACTCTACTTATGATCCCGGAAGAAGCAAAGCAGCGTGTTTCGAAGCAACATTGGCATTAAGAATTTTATCAATACTAAAACCTTGCTGTAATGAATGTGCTTTAACACATTTTCATCTAACACATTAAACTTGTGCATTCATATCTTTATACTCATGATTTTTTCTTAACGCCGCTAAAGAAGTATATCTTCAATGAAATCTAAAAATGTCCTCGAAACCACCGCAACGAGGCATAGTGCCTAAGATGCTGACAGCATTGCCCCTTTGGATGGCCAAACTAATTCTTGGACCAAGGTAACTGCCACTTTTTACAACTCTTTAAAGTGAACTCGAACGCACGGTCCCCACGGCCAAAATGAAATTGATACTGCACCCATCATTGACAAGGTTGCCTAGATGTGTGATGCAGCTAGGCTAGGCTACGTCAGAGATAAAAAAAAAAAAATGTTACCACTGCATTTCGAAATTTGGAATATTTTTGATATTCATTTGATACCGCAGCAGCACCATTTTAATTTTTTTCTTAATAATGATTTATGTAATGATTACGGGTGTATAAAGTATACGGATCGCTCTCGGAGACCGAAACTTACTCGGACATTATATTTTAACTTTGTTTTTTGTTCCACTACAAGTTAGTTAGCCCTTGACTGCAATCTCACCTTGTAGTACGTGATGATGCAGTCTAAAGTGGGCTAACCTTTTAGGCAATATGGTAGTCATACCCCTAATCGGTTTCTACGCGAAATCGCACCGAAACACTAAATCGCTTAGCGGCACGTCTTTGTCAGTAGGGTGGTAACTAGCCACGGCCTAATCCTCCCACCAGACCAGGCCAGAGAAAATTCAGAAATTACAAATTCCCAAATTACTCTTACTACTACTAAACCCGGGGCCTCCTACTTAAATTCACAGCGCTCACCGTTGCGCCATAAAAATTGCCATAAGCCAATTTAGATAAAGACATTTTTGACTTTAATGCTCAAGGAATACAAGGACGCATAGCTGACTAGTTGTGGTCTGAGCAATTACTGTTAACGTATACTGGGCTTCTAGAACCATCTCTCAAGGGGCGGGATACATCGAATAGAGTGGTTCCCAGACATACTTACAACATATTACAGTATGTGAAATTACTCACATAACCTAAAACAATATTGAGTTAGCTCTCATTTTATTGCTAACTAGTTGTATCCCGGTACATCGTTTGCCTGGAAAGTTTACTAATACTGTAAATATTAAAATATAATCAATTTACTACAAAGAGCTCTTTTCAAAGAATTATCGAAAAGGGTTATCGAGTCTACCGGTGATCCTAGAGCGGGCAGTTACCTTGGCCAACGAATTAGTTTGGCCATCCAAAGGGGCAATGCTGCTAGCATCTTAGGAACTGTTCCTCGCTGCGGAGGTTTAGAAGACGTTTTAGATTTTATTTAGTTTTAAATAGTTTATTTTAGGTTATATTTATAAAACAATTATTTTAAAGAATAAATGAATTTTTATACTACAATAAACACATCGCCATCTAGCCCTAAGATGCATAGCGTGTGTAATGGGTTCTAAGATGAGGGATGTATATTTCTATGAATAACTAGCTTCTGCCCGTGACATTGTCTGCGTGGACTATAGAATTGGGTCTAAATTTTCCCTCGTTAACAATTTTAAATCTCACTACTGGAACTATTTGAGAGATCGGTATAGAAAGTACATGTCCTTTTCCATAGGATAGGTGACATGCATACCAAATATCAAAGCTGTCTACCCGCGGCTTAGCTCGTTAACAATTTTCCCTCGGGAACTTCTTAAGGAGTCGGGATAGAAGGTAGCCTATGTTCCTTTCCATGTCAAAGGCTACATGCATGCCAAATTTCATCCAAATCCGTTCAGCCATTTTTGCGTGGTTGAGTGACAAACATCAACACATTTATAATATTAGTAGGATATATAGTATTAATATCCTACTAGGATATAAATTTACACAAATACTTATAATATACACCCAGACATTGAGAAACATTCATGTTCATCCCACAAACATTTTCCAGTTGTGGGAATCGAATCCACAGCCTTGGACTCGGAAAGCAGGGTCGCTGCCCACTGCACCAAGCGGCCAGCAAGTTAAGATTTAATCCCCAAGTTTAGATTTAAATATAGAGAATACATAATTCTACTAGCCTGGTCAACACATTGAGGTAGTTGTGAAAAAGATGTAATCCGCCATTTTGTGGCGGCGGCCATCTTGGACCAAATTTCATCAAACATAGCTAGACATAGCTAGTATCCCGACTATTTCTCCTTACGAACAAAATAGCATACGATGTCACTGACACACACACACACATAGACACACACAGACACACGCACACATACACAGCAAATTTAAAACACCCGATCGTTTTCCATCGATCCCGTCGGAAAACAGAGACTTCCTTCTTGAGAGGTACCTAAACCAAAGTGAAGGCCAAAGATTTCTTCATTAAAATGAGCAAAGATGGCACTTTTGATGCGTTCGTTACATGAAAATGTGTGCATGGTAGTAAGACGATGGCGATAACTACAAAATCGGAAACATTAGGGTTCCAAACACGCCCTGGTCTAAGAAGAAGCCCACAATATACTTAGCCGGGTGTTATTTTATTGTTGTTTTATAGCATCTTCCTTTTGAATGTCGGTTGAAAAGGTAGATATAATAAAAGGCAACGTGAGTAACCTCCGGGGCGTCGGAGCTTGTAATTAGAAAATTTGCCAAACGTTGGGATTAAGAAAAATGGCCGCCCGGGACAATGATATTATCCGAAACCCTAGATATACTGAAAACTGTGAGGAATGAGAGACTTGTAAAAAACCACACCATTGCAGTCTCATTATAAGTGCACAAGAACTATTTTTTTTTATATGTTTATAGACGAGCGCTTGACTGCAATCACACCTGATGGTAAGCGATGATGCAGCCTAAGGTGGAGCGCGCTTGCCTAGAATATGCCTATTCACTCTTGATTTGATGGTACTCATATCGTAGGTACTGGGGAAAAAGAAAAAAAGACGATGAATGGAATGTTTAATAATTAAAATAATATGTGCAATAAATATTTAAAGTTGCTTTGCAATATTTTTCGGATCTGCAGTGCTTTTTGCTAGACTATTTTTGAAAAAACTTAAGGTAACCGAGCGAAAAGTGAGCACAACTTTAATAGGCACGATACAGGCCAGTGTATTTATATGTTTTAGATAATTTATCTTTTCTATATGGTGGTGGTTCTATTGTATCGTTTGATAATTTTATTTATATTATTTAACTTTACATTTCCGTATACACCCTCTCCTTGTCAAGTTCACTACGCATCTACTTAAACTTTTCCCGGCAAATCCGTGACGACCAATCAAGGCTATACATCTATAAATCAGCGCTGCAGTAGTCAAATACTGCAGCAGCATGCTGAGGTAGCAGCCTTTCAGCTGAAGCACCTTTCGATAAGGCATTTAGTTTGTAATATAGTGTATAACTAGTAATTAGTTTTCATTAGTTTTCTTTTGTGTGGAAGCTGAATAAAGTTTATTATTAATTATTTCGTAGTTTATTATATATTTTTATTATTTTTAGTTAGCAATAGCCTTGAATAGCCCACTTCTGGACTAAAGGCCTCTCCGAGCGGTATGGTTCGCCCAAACTCAGGACGCTGGGCAGACGGGCTGGTGATCGCAGTACATGGAAGTATAAGCACAGATAACACTACTGTCCAAACTGAATTTGTAATATTCTATAGATCATCACCATCGTCACTGGGGCCCAGCCCATTGCCACTTCAGCTTCGCGAATCGATAAGCTAAAAGCATAGCGTTCTCCATCTTCTTATGAGGCCCGTAGTAAGCGACCACGTTTCACGATTTCAGTGCCTCAAGTCATCACGTTTTATTGTTCGTATTAAGAATGATTGGGAAAGAATTGTCCCAAATGTCATTCTTGATTCGAGGTACTCAATCAACAGAAGTACTAGTATTATTAATTGTTTCAGGCAACTAGGCTCATAAAGAACATATAAAATACAATAAAACAACTACAGTATCTATTATGAATGGCTGATTGGCGCAGTAGGCACCGACCCTGCTTTCTGAGTCCAAGGCCATGCGTTCGTCCCACAGCTGGAATATGTTTGTGTTATGAACATTAATGTTTTTAAGTGCCTGCGTGTTTATCTGTATATTAGAAGTATTTATATATAATATTCATAAAAATATTCATCAGTCATCTTAGTACCCATAACACGAGCTACGCTTACTTTGGGGCTAGATGCGATGTGTGTATTGTCGTAGTATATAATTATATTTTTTTAACTAACTTCTCCTTTTCCTTATGCGTGAGTGGCGCTGTCTTCAGTAGCCCTGAATCATATGATATGAATAATATAAAATGATTAATTATTACATTAAAATACATTTATTACAGCGAGGACACTACACAATTGAAGAATTATATTAAAATTAATAATATCTTATTCATATCTTAATCAGTCCGGACTTTTGGCCTAGGCGCTCAGTACTCTAAGGCCGAAAATCCGGATTTTGTAACACGTCGTCGTTTTAATTATAGAGTAACATTTATAAAGCTGCGTATCTTTGGGTTTTCAGTCAATGGCTGGATGGTATTTCAATTAATTAATAACTCCACGGGCCAGTGCGTCTAGGCCGGGGCATTAAAGGCTGAATCTAGAAAACCCTTTCTTGGAAATCGCAGACTTAAATGCTACGTAAATCTTGCGTGTCTGCCATTTTGTTAAGGGATTTTATTATTTCGAAGCGGTGATAATGCTGTGTTCCGGTCTGAAGGGCGTGGTTTCCGGTATAATACCAGGCAAATGATGCTTAACAGCTACGCCTCAGGTTGATGGGCACAGGACAACATTGCGACTCCCTGAACTATGTCGGTAACTCTAAACAAACTCTAAACAAGCGCGTATTATACGTATTTGTGCGAAATACAACGAGTTATCTAAAAAGATACCTGGCATCGATATCTTCCATGACTCACCCACAGCTTTTAGAAAAAACTCACCGAACACTTATCGGTGAGTTAAATTTTGTGTAAATATTTTTTGCAAATTAAGTTTACATGACGCTTTGTCAATGCTATTTGCACTTGTCATTGACGTGCATATATCAGTCCATGGTTTTGTGTGTGTGCTATGTTTAAAAAACGTGTAATATGCATGTAAATAAATCTCTTAAATAAATAAATAAACTCTAGTTCTTTTGCGTATCTCCTCATTTCTGATTTGATCAAGTAGAGATACTCATAGCATAGCTGTCTCCAACGCCTGATGAGTGACTCTGAGCCATTATGTATTGCGTACGTTCTTGCGTAAGTGTAAATAAATAAATAATAAATATACTGCGACAATACACACATCGCCATCTAGACCCAAAGTAAGCGCAGCTTGTTTTATGAGTACTAAGATGACTGATGAATATTTTTTTGAGTAATATAAATAAATACTGATTATATACATACATATAAACACCCAGACACTGAAAAACGTTAATTTTCATCACACAAACATTTTCCAGTCGTGGGAATCGAAACTACGGCCTTGGACTCAGAAAGTAGGGTCACTGCCAGCTGCGGAAATCGGTCATTTAAGAAATGCGCAGGGATTTTCTCTATTACTAGTTAAATTCAAATTTAAATTCTTATATTCTTTATTCATGTAGAGCTATCAATGGGATGCATGAAGCGTCCGTCCGATTATTGGAAGCGCCTGTTGGATTGGTCTAAGAAGCGCCAACAACAAATTTAACAGGTTTTTTTGTTATCACCATCTCACATATAGGTAGCCCTAGCATGCAATCTCATCTGGTGGTATGTGATGATGCAATCTAATATGGTAGCAGATACGGGGGTTGGCGTTACCAACTTGACTTACTTACAATTCTTTAACGCAAATACCTAGCACTCTAACAAGTTCTAACCTGACCCGAGAATCGAATCCAGGACCTCGTGATCCGTTGTTATACATACTAACCACTAGATCTACGAGGCAATATCTACAAACGCGACATTTTAATTTCGGACCAATATCATACCAACAATCTTGTACAATATTTTTAGACTTTACAATATATTATTCCCTAATGGTTCGTGATATATTGTACAGTTGATAAGGAAATAAGTGATTGCGTATTTTGTATTATTTCAGTAGATTACCTTCAATACAATGATGAACAGACTATCATTATTTTTATTTTATTTATTAGCTTTTCAAGGGAAACAAACAGTATTATTATACATAAAAGTAATGCCGTATTTTTGTATCACATAGACCAATGAAGTTTCCACAACTTGGTTATACATATAACACGATAACATTGCTTAGGAGTAAGTACCTAGCAAGCAATTATTATACAAAAAAAGAAAAAAAAAATAATAATAATGTAATTAAAACAAAAATAAAAACAAAAATGAAAAACAAAAACTTTAAAGCTATAGTACTTATTTTGTCATAATAAATTTTCTAAACGTGCCAATTTTGACATGAAAAATGTCATGAAAATTATATAAATAATAATTATATTTGTGAACTAAGAGTATATTGATGGAAAACTTCATGAATTGCTTTATGACGGCGGATTGGGGCGTAGCGCAACGACCCTGATTTCTGAGTCCAAGGATGTGGGTTTCGATTGCTACAACTGAAAAATGTTTGTTTGATGTTTGATTTTGCATATTATTCGTAAAAGTATTCATCAGTCATCTTAGTGTCCATAACGCAAGCTACGCTTACTTTGGGGCATTATCGACTTATTGCCGGCCTAGTACAGGGCATTGTCTCCTCCAGCAATGAGAAGGGTTTTAGGCTGTAGTCCACCACGCTGGCCCAGTGGAGTTCACCCACCTTTGAGAACATTATGAGAGCTATCAGGTATAAAGTTCCTCACGATGTTTTCCTTCACCGTTGAAGATAGTGATATTTTGATTGCTTGAATCGCAAATAAGGATTCGAACTCGCTCCCCCGAAAGTGAAGTCGAAGTCCTACCCCCAGTGGTAGGATTTCGATATCGCTATACTTATTTACTATTTGTTTATTAATTTCAACGACTTTTCTGGCGCGATATGGTCTAATAAGTGAAAGGTCCCCGTTCCTTCCCCAGCAGGAAAAAAATGGGAATTTATAGTTTCTGAGTTTTCTCCGGTCTGGGAGTGGGAGGCTCTTAGGCGGTGGTTAGCTGTCACACTACTAAGAGAAAGCGTGCCGCCAGGCGATTTAGAGTTCCAGTACGATGTCTCGTAGAAACCGAAAAGCCATACCCCTATATGGCTTATATCATCATTTACCACAAGGTAAGGTTGTATTTCGTGACAATCATGTTTTTATGAACAAATCATAAATTCAATAGCCAATAGTATTAAATAAGTCGAAAACAAAAAAACATTAGTCGTTATAAACCTCAGTCGTTATCAAAAGAGACAAATTCCCGAAATTCCCGCGATCTAACACAAAAATATGTAATGTAAATTAAGCCATGTTGAGACAAGTCTGACGAGATGTGACACGTGTGGACGTGCGCTAATGAGATGGACGGAAGTAGGTTAGTCTAATGGTGAATATTTGATAACAGGATTAATGTTACTATAAATTCAAATTCAAATTTTCGTTATTTATTTAGGCCTATCCTGTGACAGGCCTAAATAAATGAAAAAATAAGTGCCTGTGCACTTATGAAGCGTTCATATATATTAGGTCGGGGAAAAAATTTCTTACCATTTAAAAAAAAATCAAAACATTTTTACCTTTTTTGTAGCAAAATTTTAAAATGTATCGAATTTCTAGATTCACTCATCTTCACAGTAAAAATAAAAATCACACATTTTCCAAATTTGAATTTGGAATTATCTTCTGTAAAATTTAAACTTTTAATGATACCAGCCAGATACAAATAGTATAGCCATAGAGATTTTATTACAAGTTCATACATACCTACCTATTATATGTTTACATAATTTTAAGGGGATGGTGATAAGTTTGTTCGCCAACTTAAACCTAAAGCTACGTGGGTTCCAAACGCGCCCTGGTCTAAGAAGAGCCCACAACAAGCTTCGCCGGGTATTATGACAATGCTGTGACGTGCGACTAGGGGGATATAACAGAGAGTGGGCAGCCGCGTCCTCTGTATAACTTCAATTATTATATTACTATAATTTATTTATTTATTTGGTATCTGTTGTGTTTCTATCTAGCAAGGGAGGGCGTACGTGTACGTCAGTAAAACAAGCCAGCCATTTGCACACTGATTAGTATAATATAAAGGTAGGCGGGCGTCGTGGGTCGCAGCCCGCACACATAGGTATATCTATACAACAGTATCCAAAAAATATATGTGTTATATAAGCGGGGGTGAACTACTCCTTTTTCATGGTGACGTGCTTTAGCAGGTGGGACACATTATTTATATACCCTGTCTGGGGATATAATCGGGGGATATAATTTTTGTCTCCTGTCTGTGCTAGCCGTGCTGTTTAGCCGAGTTATAAAAACCTTTGGGGCATTTAAGAGTTATTAAATTTCTACTCTAAGTATTTATAACTCGTACTGGAGATATTCTTCATTTTATATCATCTGCATACCCTGTGCATGTCCTCCATGCGTGCCACTGGCTGTTTGGGAAGGCTTTTAGTCCAGCAGTGTACGTCTATCGGGTTATATGAAACTGCTGGTGGTGATGACACATAGCATTAATAATGAAACATGCCAGGGATAACGTTTGGCAAGACAAACGTTTACCGAAATAAGTACACTCTAAAAAAAGAAAGCCAACTAAGAGAGATTTTCTCTTAGTTGACGTTATATAAATTATAACAATTATGATAATAAACATAACAACAAAAGCTGATTAGTTATAGCAGCAAGTTCATTATAGATTGAGCTAACAATGTAGGTATGTTCATTGATTCTAACAAATAAATACGTTGTTTCTATTATTATTTACTTCTTTGTATGATTAGATCATTTTTAATTATTTAGCTTAAACAAGTACGTAAATTGAATCAGTTAAGAATATGCCTTAGTTAAGTAACAAAAATAGGAGCAATACAGTTGCCCAGTCCATTGAATTATGATAAACAATCATTATCATCTTATTTGTATTTGTAACAATCATTATCATCTTATTTTAATGTCATTTTTCTTTAATGTTCATTTTTTAGTTAACTTAATTTCTTCTGTTAAGATGTCTATTATTTTTAATATCAACACAAATATTTTTGTTTGTATACCTACCCTCGTTTTTATGTTTATTTCTTGTTATGGAAGAGCGGTGTCTTCTGACACAGGGGTAGTAATACTACCCTTAAAAGAAGGCTCCAGCCATTAGTGTTTAAAGTAATTTTATTTACCCAAATAAACTATTTTTTTTTTTTTTTTTTTTTATTTGATGTATCTATGTTCTTGTTAGGCTCGTATGGAATCAAGATGGTTGATCACAACAATCACTATCTTGTTAGGAATAACCAATTTTTTTTTTGAGTGTAAGTAGAGCATAAAACAAAATATAGTTACATCAAAAGAGTCTTCTAAAGGTGTATTTCTGAATACAATAAGTTTCAATATCAATTCTTTTTATGTTTATTTACACTACAAGCCCTTGACCGCAATTTCGCCTGGTAGTAAGTGATAATGCAGTCTAAGATGGCACCGGGCTAAACTGTCAGGAAGTATGGTAGTGATACCCCTAACCGGTTTCTAAGCGACATCGCACCGGAACATTAGCTTAGCTTAACTAGCCACGGCCTCCCACCAGACCAGACCAGACAAAATTATAAATTTACAAAATCCCCTGTCGGGATTCGTACCCGGGATCTCCTACTTAAAGTTGTATGTAGTATGTAAAAAAACTTATTCACAGCGTTCACCGTTGCGCCAGGCAGGTCGTCAAATACCTAGCTTGATGATAACTAGCTTTTGCCCGCGTTTTTCGTTCGCATTTAATACGATTTTTCACAAATCCCGCAGGAACCGTTTGTTTCCCTGGAATAAAAGTAGCCTATGTCCATCCTTACAGCTTATTGAATCAATTCCATTGGTTACTGAGTTAGGGCGTAAAGGAAGGATAAACCAACAAGCAAACCCATTACACATTTATAATATTAGTTAGGTTAAGAATTTTAGATTAATTGACATATAAAGATGAAATTAATGAAATCTTAATTGTAGGCAGTACTTTTATTCACCTGTAATATTTTTAAATTTCAAGATACGAAAGGTCTTATAAATAATACTGCTTGCACTTCTCAAACAAAATTTAACCGAAAACCAGATTTATTTATTAACAATTAAAGATTAAAATTAACATGAAATATTATATGACGTACGTGAGGACAAATTTCTTTCAGAAACCCCTTGAATGTAAGAAAAATAACGTGAACGAGTAAACGCTGAATAAATAGGTTGTTTTATTATACTTTTTATATGTACTTACTTATTGTGGTGTGCAATAAAAGTATATTCTATCATTCATTCATTCTTAAAGAAATAACTGAAGTTATAAAAATACTTAAGTTTTCATTAGATTTCAACGAAATGTAATTAATGTTGTTCAAAACAAATTTCATCCTGAATTAAAAAAAACACTTTTATTCCTTACTACCTGTTGCCCGCGACTTCGTCAACGTTTGATTTTGTTTTTTGATGCGGCATTAAATTTAGTTGTAGATCTAAAAAAAGTTAAGGTATTCAGTATCGCTAAGCCTTAAATAAGCCTCTATCTCCAACTACAGTTTGAGCAAAATTAAACACATTATAACCTCTATAGTACAAAAATAATTATTTTAAATCGGTTATAATTTGTCGGAGTTATGGTGTAAAATAGTCAAACACTTTCATCCCCTCTCCCAAAGGAACCGAGCTTAATGTCGGGATAAAAAGTATTCTATATTACTTCTAACACTTTCAAAAATATGTGTACAAAGTTTCATGAGGATCGGTTAAGTAGTTTTTGCGTGAAAGCGTAACAAACTAACTTACATTGACATTTATAATATTAGTAGGGATAGGGATAGGGATAGGGATTTTCACACTTGCATTAATTCGCAACACTTGTATTAGTTTTATTATGAACTACCCTTAAAAATAAATACACTTGCACAATAATTCTCAAAATAATTTTAAAAGACCACAACTTTTAGCATCATTTCTATTGTTTTCAGGTAAGTTTGAGCCACAGATTTTTGAACATGCAGTGCATTACTGTCCAAGATAGAATAAATAAGTCGAAAAACACAACTACGGAATGTTGCAAGGTCACAAAGTTTTCCCATTTTCCTAAATTTTACTCGACTGCGAAAGAAGGAATCGCATCTCACTCCGAGATTTAGTTGCTATACCGCCGACAAAATTATTATTCAAAACAAGAATTAAATATTCAATTTAAAATCTTGTTTTTAGTTCTTCATTGAATTTAATAAAGATGGCAGATGTTGACGCAGTCGGGTTTTTGTTTTTTTTTTTTATTTTTTTTTTATATTGCAAACGGTTAGAACATAAGAGGTAAAATAATGGCTGGTAACTTCTAAATTGTATGAAGCGACTAACCGCCTGTTCGAGAAACACTACTAAACTGAAGTGGTTTTTGATACTTCAATATTAGTCGTGGACATTTCTGTATGTTCTAAATTATGTGGTTAGGTAGAATGTAGTATAAACATATATACCCAATATATGTTTATACTAAAAAACAGCAACAATATAGTATAAACATATATTGGTTATATAAGTATGTTTATACTACCTTCTTCCTGGCATTCCTGTTTTTCAAACCTTTATGATTAGACCCATTCCGATTGCCTATAAAAGATCTTTCTCATTTTTCCGTCTCTTTAAGCATTGTTGGTATGTCGGTTAGTGAGAATGAAACTACCGCATCGCTCCGTAGCTAGTTTAATACTGCCAACTGTCACAAATTACAAGCATTATATACATCAATTACATACACATTAAGCATTATATACACGCCTTCTGTAGATGATAAGCTTAATATATTTAATTCACTTTTGACCCAACTTTTTGATATACACGCTCCGCTCCGGCCAATCAAAATTAAGCATCTTCCTGCACCAAGCTGCTTATGTCCAAACGCAATAAAGCAAAAAGTAAATATAAGTTAAATCCGACAGATGCCAACCTGACAAAATATAAAAAGCTACGGAATCGGTGTAGCAGAATTTGTCGAGATGCTCAGCGTGAATATATTCACTCATCAGTGGATCAAAAAAATGCCGACAAAGCTTGGAAATTTCTGGCTTCACTGGGAATCGGTCGTCAGCGTCAGCAAGATTCGCAAAGCATTGACTTGGAGAGCCTTAACAAACACTTTATAGCCAAATGTGCATTCAATGCGCTAATTAAACAAGGGACGCTTAATTATCTTTACTCATTGCCTACACACGAAAGACCTGAATTCCAGTTCAGTGATACAACCGTCGATGAAGTTAAGAAGCATATTTTTGCTATTAAATCTGATGCGACTGGGGTTGATGGGATAAGTAGGAGAATGATAATTGCAGCGCTTGACGGTGTTTTGCCATATTGTCTCACATACTGAACTCATCACTTACTTAAGCTGCATTTCCCACCGTGTGGTGTAAAGCATATGTAGTTCCTATTCCTAAAGTTCGTAACCCTGTAAATCCTTCAAACTTTCGGCCTATCTCCATTCTTCCGTTTCTGTCTAAAGTTCTCGAACGTATTGTCCATCAGCAACTTAGCCTCTATCTTACCAGATATGATATTTTAAGCCCCCTCCAGTCCGGTTTTCGTCGTGGTCATAGCACAACAACAGCCTTGATCAAGGTCTGCGATGATATTCGTTTCGCTGTCGACAATAAACTCCTTACCGTATTAGTTCTCTTAGATTTCAGTAATGCGTTTAACAACGTAGACTTTGATCTACTTTTGGCTGTTCTAAAGACAGTCAGCATTTCACCTCACGTTGTCAACTGGTTCCGGTCTTACTTATGTAATCGTCAGCAATGTATTCGTTCGGACAGTAAACTATCTTCCTTTCTTCCACTTCTTTCCGGAGTACCTCAGGGTGGTGTTCTCTCTCCGCTTCTATTTTCAATTTTTATAAACTCAGTGTCATCTGTTTTATCTTCGTCCTATCATTTTTACGCTGATGATTTGCAGTTTTATGCATCGGCGGCTATTGATAATCTTGCCGTTGCCATTGATAATATTAATACTGATTTAAATAAAATTGCGGCTTGGTGTCGGTCATTTGGTCTCCAAGTAAATCCAAGTAAATCTCAAGTAACTATAATAGGCAGCTCTTATTTCCTTTCCTCTCTATCATATAACAGGTTACCACCTGTTCTATTTGAAGGTACTGTTATACCTTGGAATAGTGCAGTCAGAGACCTTGGGCTAATTTTGGACAATACAATGTCTTGGGTACCTCAAGTTTCTGAAATGAGTCGCAAAATTTTTGCCGCTGTTGGATACTTGAGACGGTGGAAGAAGTTTCTACCGATAAAAACTAAAATTCTCTTAGCTAATTCTCTTCTATTACCTATTTTAGACTATGCTGATATTTGCTACTTGGATTTATCAGAGACCATGCTCGATAAACTGGAGAGGCTGCAGAACGTATGTATACGGTTTATCTTTGGTATACGTAAGTTTGATCATGTGTCCGAGTATCGTTCTCGGTTAAACTGGCTACCAATTCGATCACGTAGGAACTTGCACGCTCTTTGTCTTTTATATTCTATTTTATTTTATCCTCAGACGCCACCATATTTAAAAGAGCGATTCAACTTTCTTGGTAGCAATGTTCAGTGCTATTTGAGGGCTAAGGATGACAACAGGTTGCATGTTCCTGCCAGTCACTCGCATGCGTATGGAAATTCTTTTACAGTCAAGGTGGTTATACTCTGGAATGGATTGCCAAGAGACATAAGACAGTCTAAATCATTAAGCATCTTCAAAAGTCGTTTAAAAGAATATTATTTATCTACGGAGTCATAAACTAATATATTTGCTCTGTATGTATTTGTGTATATTTATATTTATTTATATATATATATATATATATATATATATATATATTTGTATATATGTTTATATGTGTATGTATTTATTTCTGTATTATTTGTATTTGTATTAGCTGTTTATGTATTATTGTTATATATAGTAGATGTAGTTTATGTTATATATTTTTAAAATTGCACTATCCCGTTTCCATACTCCTGTTCTTCTTTCATTAAGGGTTGTCTGGAGGAGATCGCTTAAAGCGATAAGACCGCCTTTGCGCATTGTTATTCTTCTTGTATTTATGTTTTCAATTTATATTATAAATTGTGTGCAATAAAGAATTTATCTATCTATCTATCTATCAATTGTGCATTTTTTTTTACCTATAACAATGTTACAACTGAGAAAAACACACATATTATGAAATACAAAGTTCAGAGAAAATGAGAAACTTGAATTATAATTATAAGATAAGTCGTCGAAACGCTTATAAATTTCAGCATTAACTTAATGTCTATAGTAAACATTTCGTACGCGGATATCTGTAATGGCCACACTTCAATTAGTTCCATGAACGCTTTCGCCTGGATACGCATTTGTCTAGTAAGGTCGTAGTCCATGATAAGTTCGTTCACTAAGATCTTAGTGGACTTGCGCTTCAGGAGGATAACTTCACACGTGTAAGACATAACACAAACTGACATGATATCAAATATACACAGCAATAAAATACGGGGTAAAGTACTAGAAACGACTGAATTTCGTATATAGTAGATTGATGACCATATAGTGATTATGATGTACACAAATGTAGTAAACAGCGCCCTGAGTATTTGGAAATTGTATACTTTATTAATTAAATCACATACTTCACCGATTAAATCGTAGCCCGTAGCTAAAGTGCGAATTATAGAATCGTTGTTTAATTTAAATTTGAAACGCAAAAGCTCGTTCTGATTTCTAAACCGCATATTCAAAGTGTGTCTTCGATTTTTTGAATCAATGACCTGTTTCAAAATATTGTTAACAACACATAATCGGTCCTTCATTATTTTGATCAAAACGCAAAAAGAAAACACCCCGAGATAACGGTCAAAATCAATGATTGTTAGTATTATTTCATTCGTCAATGGTTTCTTAGAAATATTAAAACTCAAGTCGTAAACTGATACAAGTATATAAAAAAAAATAAAAACTGATATTCCAATTTGTATGTGTCTTCTGGAATCCTTGTAGAACTGGTCATTCTTAGAAACCTGTATAATATTATCTATGTAGGCAACGGTTTTTATAATTTTCACATTGTTTTTGGCGTTCTTTAAGAATACTAATGTTGATAGGATATGCTGTATCACCATTGTAAGAGCGGTAATGTCCAAAGCTGAGTTCACAATTTTTCCGAGGCCAGTAATACTACTATATATTATGTTGTTATTAACAAAAACAATGGAATAAGTTAACACAGTGAGGCACATGAGGAAAAAGGTGTAATATTTCATTTTCTTGTTTATTACTTCTATATCCCCACCAACCTCACGATATGTGAATTTACCAATCAAGTTTTCAATAATTTTTAAAGGTCTCAGTACATGCAGAATGTACTCCAATTTTGATCCTTCCATTTTATTTTAGTTCTGTTGTTGTTTTATTTTAAACAAAAGCAAATCTTCATAGCTGATGCATGATTTTATGTATTTCCTCAAAGTGGTGTTTATATAACGTTTTGAATGTCAATATGTCTTGGCCGGGTTTAACTTGCACATGCACTTTGCCACGCATAAAAAGTGCCACCTATGGGCCTACTTGAATAAAGATATTTTTGACTTTGACTTTGACTTGTAAGTTATGAAAGCAGAAGTCTTATCCCTTTGTTGGTAAATTTGAAAATGTCATTGTAGTATTTACACCGGACCTTTTATATTGTTGTCAATAAGGTTTAAGTTAGATTAATGGTCCCAGCCGTTTTCAGATTAAAGTAACTTTAAATAATAACAATAATGCACTTAAGTAAATGAACTATAGAAGCTAAATAATTAAGTTGATTATGAATACATATGTACTCATAATGAAACTGTTACTGGATGATTTCAAGTTTTCAACGCAGAATGCTGTGTTGGTTTTGTTGTCTATGACTAATATTTTAACAATAAATTTCATTTGATTTCATTTGTAGCTAGGCTAACATTGAGGACTCTTTCATCCCAAAAACTATAACATTCAGGTTAAAAGAAAACAGTTTTTGTCCGAATACTCCAAGAATTCTGAGGAGATTCCGGTAATTATTATTTTTCACTAGAAATTTCTGCATTTATTTTCAGTTTAGTTTATTCGCTCATTTAGTAAAGGTTTGAAGAATATTTTCGGAGATAGAGGACACGCTGACGTCAGATTAAACGATATTTTTTTTATATTTGAGGGTACCATACCTGAGATTATGTGTGAGGGTCTTGATCAATAGCCATCAAAGTCAAATTCAAAGTCAAATATTTCTTCATTCAAATAGGCACTTTTGATGCGTACATTACCTGTGAAATATGACATAGAAGTGAGTTGATTGCGATAACTAAAGTCGTCAACTTAAAACTATAGCTACGAGGGATCCAAACGTGCCCTGGTCTAAGAAGAAGCCCACAACAAACTTAGCCGGTTGGTTTTTTTTTGTTATCACCATCTCACATCTTCATTTAAAATTATTAAATATTTTATTAACTTAAATAGTTTTAAATAAGGATTGAGGTGGTGATAACAAACAAAAAAAACAACCGGCTATGTTTGTTGTGCCCATTTTTATCGTTGACCTAGTCCTTAATCCTCCTTTCAAGAACATGACATCTATATTAAACGATTACTAATAGTTATTTGTGATAGTATCAGGGACCGATGAATTACATTGACCGTCGTCATATTTTTCACATTGACGACGGTCGACCCTGATCGATTCTCGCAATACACCTCAGCACTGAACGAGTCACTGGTACGACTTCCAGTCTCGGAGAGAAGTTCTGTGGTGATCTCCACGTTACCAAACTAGATGTCATGGTCAGATTAGGCCATCGCAAATATGCCCATGTTTCCGAATTTCGACAAAAGCTTAAGTGCAGTCCTATTCGGCGTCGCCGGTATATGCATTAACTACTTACTTCTGTACTGTGTGTTATTCCATCTAAAAACTCCCTCTTATTTGAATGAGAAGTTCACTTTTCTTGGTGAGCAATCTGATTTAAGATCGTGCCGTGCGCTGACGCTGAGTATGCCTTATCATAAGAGACAATTTTTCAAGCGTTCGTTTAGCGTACGAGATGTGGAATTGTGAAATAATAATAATAATCATTTATTCAGGCTAAAAATGATTTGTACAATAATAACATGAATGCCCTAACCTCTGCAGAACGAAAACCTGTGTTACAGAGGCTAGGTCCTTACTGATGTTCAAATTCAAATTCAAATTCAAATTCATTTATTTCAAGTAGGCCTACTTTATAAGCACTTTTGAAACGTCAAGTATGCATGTTTGTGTGACTCTACCACCGGTTCGGAAAGCAGATTCTACCGAGAAGAGCCGGCAAGAAACTCAGTAGTTGCTCTTTGATGTTACATAGGGTGCTTGTTTATTTTAAACCTATGTTTTATAAAATCTACATATTATAAAAATTTAAGTGCTAAAAATATGAAAATAAAATAAAATAAAAATTAAACTATAACTAAAGAATAAATTTTGTAGGTCTGTGTGGGGTATTCCCACTTCGAACCTTCGAATAAAACGACAGTATCATCCGCAAAACAACAGACACGGCGGAATTGTGGTGATATTTCGCAGAGTAATATTTACGTTTATATACACTAGGAAAAGTGTTGGAACCAAGACGCTACCCTGAGGGACTCCATAGGGGATGTCAGCAAAGTCACTAGTTTTATCATTTATTTTAACACATTGTTGGCCTACCCATAAGGTAGTTTTAGAACCAGTCCAGGGCAATATCCTTGACACCTACGTTGTTGAGTCTGCCAAGCAAGATTGGAATTGAGACGGTGTCTATTTGAGAGATTGATATAGAAAGTACATGTCCTTTTCCATAGCATAGGTGACATGCACACAAAATTTCAAGGCTGTCTGCCCGCGCTTTAGCTCGTAAACAATTTTAAATTTTCCATCGGGAACTACTGAAGGAGTTGGGATAAAAGGTAGCCTGCATGCCAAATTTCATCCAAATCCATTTAGCCGTTTTTGCGTGATTAAGTGACAAACATACACACTTTCACATTTTTAATATTATCTATATATATTATTATAGTAGGATTAATTAGGAATTTGGCATACACATAATATGTTAAAATAAGGGAGGATTTATCAAAAATGGCTTTATTGGTATTTTTGAATAAAAGGGGTTTTTAGTTTGACAAAACTTAAGGATTTCTGAATGTAATTAAAATTGTTAAGTTAAGTTAAGAGTTAAGTGTGTCAATATTACATACAATATGGACATTCCCAGTTATTCTATAAATCAATTATGGAATATATCATATCATCCTTTATGTTCAATTTTTACCCATGTACTATGGCATATAAAGAATACATCATTCAATAGTACACGGTGGCCTCTTTATAATAATACAAAAATTTAAGTTCAGAGTAAAATTCCATGATTTGTTACTAACAATATTAATATAGGTATAAGTTAGTTCCAATCACTAATCGTTTCTAGATCTCCAGTGAGGACTGTCTAATCAACAAGCCAAGGAGGAGGCAGGAGGGCGTTAGTGCTGTTCGCAAGTCTGAGAATCATGGACGCTGCGCGTTTGCACCTAATCGCTTGGAAAATTTCTACGCGTTTAGGAGCATCCACAAACATTGCTGACGACTATTATTGGCTGGCTTCTCTAACACAGCCCACAGCCCTCAGCACATTGATATACTTACATCAACACCTATTATTTCATGTTAGTATGCAATCTTTTGATATGTATAAAACTAAACTATATCATAAAACACAAACCTACTAAGTTATTTTTTTTAAATAATAATGATAATAAATATACTAACACAATCCGCTTATCGCCTTCTAGCCTCAAAGTAAGCGTAGCTTGTGTTATGGTTACTAAGATAACTGATGAATAATTTACATAAATACTTAAAAAATACAAATAAACACCCAGACACTGAAAAAAAAATTATGTTCTTAAACACACCTCTTAGAGAAAATGTGACACTTGAATTATAACTATCAGATATGTTGTCGAAACGCTTATAAACTTTAATATTAACTTAATGTCTATAGTAAACATGTCGTACGCAGATATCTGTAATGGCCACACTTCAATTAGTTCCATGAACGCTTTCGCCTGGATACGCATTTGTCTAGTAAGGTCGTAGTCCATGATAAGTTCGTTCACTAAGATCTTAGTGGACTTGCGCTTCAGAAGGATAACTTCACACGTGTAAGACATAACACAAACTGACATGATATCAAACAAAGATATTAACACAATACGGGGTAAAGTATTGGAAACGTCGGAAGTTCGTATATAGTAAATTGATGACCATATAGTGATTATGATGTATACAAATGTAGTGAACAACGCCTTAAGTATTTGGAATTTGTAAACTTTATTAATTTCATCACATACTTCACCGATTAAATCGTTACTAGTAGCTAAACTGCGAATTATAGATTCGTTAATTATTTGAAATTTTCCATATAAATTGTCATTCTGATTCTTGAAACTCTTAATGTCTCGTATATTCAAAGTGTTTTTACGATTTTTTGTCAAAACAACCTGTTCTAACAGATTGTTTACTATTTCTAAGCGATCCTTTGTTATTTTGATAAACACACAAAATGATAACACTTCAAAATGACGTTCGAAGTCAATTATTGTTAGTAATATTTCACCCGACAAATCAGCTTTTTCAATTAAACTCATGTCGTAAATGGCTAGAAGTAAATAAATAAATACAAAAATTGATATGCTGATTTGAATGTGCCTTCGGGTATCCTTGTAGAATTGTCTACGCTTTGAGACATCTAGCATATCATCAATGTAGGTAAACATTTTTATAATTTGGACATTTTTTTTGGCGTTATGCAAGAAAACTAATGTTGATATGATGTATTGTACCACCATTGATAAAGCAGCAATGCCATATACCGAGTCCACAATTTGTCCGATGCCAGTAGAAGTGTCGTTTAAGCTGTTAATTGCTAAATCAATACAATATCCTATCACAGAGAGGCACATTACGAAGATGTTGTAACATTTCATTCTCCTGCTTATTATGTCTATATTTCCGCCAACCTCACGACATCTGAATTTTCCCAACAAGTTTTCAATAATTGTTAAAGGTCTCAGCAAATAAAGAACGGATTTAAGTCCTGATTCTCCCATTTTCTTTGTTTATACCTGTTGTTTTAAGCAAGAGTCGAAGTTCTATCACTGTTGTGGTTCGTTTCAGAATGTGAGTACAATGATGTAGTGCGACACTTTCACTGTTACCATTAAGTAATTAGATAAATGCGGGGGTGCTTCAATTTGTAAATGAAGAAATTATGGACAGTAAAAATAACACACTCAAATAAATGAAAGTCTGAAAGCCAAAGAGCTAAATACAATGTCACAAAATATTTTCCATGTTACGGACCTACCTATATGTTACCTACCTAGAGTTGGTCCAAAGATTAAACAATTAAAACAATACACTCAAGAAAATTAACTTTTGCTCTTAGACAGTTAACTTACTGACCATTTGTCATACTGACCGTTAATGATAAAGGTTAGATGTCAGCTGAGTAATGAGCAGCAATCACTTTAACTTAAATAGACATATTTTAATACTAGTAAATAGGATGCCCATATCAAAAGTGGCTTTATTGGTCTCTCGAATAGAGTATGATAAGAATTTGACTATGCTTCATGATTTCATATTAAAATAGTTTAAATGTCAAATACTATTCCACAACATCCTAATTGAATCCTTATGTAATCAAGGAAATAAAACGGGTCACATCATATTTATATATTTTCTTTTAATTTTATTGGTAAGGAAAACTTACAGCCAATTACAGAAGGTAGAAGAAACAAATAAAGTAGCAGTGCCAAATACAAGTTTTCAGAAATAGAATTTAAATAGAATGTTATAGGTTAGGTTATTGTAAAATCTTATTTGTAAGTTCAACTTTTGTTCATCTGCATTTTTAACTCAAGATGGTAAATGAAAATTTTTAATATTATTAAATTAATAATCATGGTAGGTACTTTTTGAATGATTTTCGTTAAAAATCTAATTTGTAAAAATGCGCGGACTCCTGAAGTGTGTAAAATATAATATACAATATGGGCATGTTGACTTTTTACTTTAGACCAGTCATTCTTTAGATCAATGATGTTATATCCCAAACCATCCTTGAAAAAACTGCAGGTAGGCAAAATATTATTTTCTACAAGAAAGTTATTATTCAGCTTTATTTTATTAGTGCACATAATATCGTCATCATCGTCATCAACCATTTACCAGCCCATTACGGGGCTCGGGTCTGTCTATTCTCAGAATGAGAAAGGTTTTGGCCGTAGTCCACCATGCTGAGTGCGTATTGGTAGTCTACACACGCTCTTGAGAATGCTATGGAGAACTCTCAGACATGTAGGTTTCCTCACGATGATTTCCTTCGCCGCTAAAGCAAGTTATACTTAAAAGCTTAAATTAAAAAGGCACATAACTTCGATGACTTAAGAGGTTCCGAACTCGGTCCCCTTGAAAGGTAAGCCGAAGCCTTACCCACTGAGCTATCACTTTATATAATATATTATTATCTTATTTATTATATTCTTATCCATGGACTATGGCATGCCTATATACCATAATCATATTGTGTAAGAAGTGTGTTCTTAGATAAAATGTGACACTTGAATTACAACAATCAGATATGTTGTCGACACGCTTATAAACTTTAATATTAACTTAATGTCTATAGTAAACATGTCGTACGCAGATATCTGTAATGGCCACACTTCAATTAGTTCCATGAACGCTTTCGCCTGGATACGCATTTGTCTAGTAAGGTCGTAGTCCATGATAAGTTCGTTCACTAAGATCTTAGTGGACTTGCGCTTCAGAAGGATAACTTCACACGTGTAAGACATAACACAAACTGACATGATATCAAATATACACAGCAATAAAATACGGGGTAAAGTACTAGAAACGTCTGAATTTCGTATATAGTAGATTGATGACCATATAGTGATTATGATGAATACAAATGTAGTAATCAGCGCCCTGAGTATTTGGAAATTGTATACTTTATTAATTAAATCACATAGTTCACCGATTAAATCGTAAACCGTAGCTAAAGTGTGAATTATAGAATCGTTAATTATTTTAGGATTTCCATATAAAATGTCGTTCTGATTCTGGAAACTCCTAATATCCCGTATATTCAAAGTGTTTTTACGATTTTTTAAAAACACAACCTTTTCTAGAAGATTGTTTACTATTTCTATGCGATCCTTTGTTAATTTGATAAACACACAAAATGACAACACATCAAAGTGTCGTTCGAAATCAATTATTGTTAGTATTATTTCCTTCAACAACTCAGCTTTATTAACAAAAATCATGTCGTAAATGGCTATAAGTAAATAAATGAATACAAAAATTGATATGCTGATTTCAATGTGCCTTCGAGTATCCTTGTAGAATTGTCTACGCTTTGAGACATCTAGCATATCATCAATGTAGTGTATTATAATTTGGACATTTTTTTTGGCGTTTTGCAAGAAAACTAATGTTGATATGATGTATTGTACCACCATTGATAAAGCAGCAATGCCATATACCGAGTCCACAATTTGTCCGATGCCAGTAGAAGTGTCGTTTAAGCTGTAAATTGCTAAATCAATAAAATATCCTATCACAAAGAGGCACATTACGAAGATGTTGTAACATTTCATTCTTCTGCTTAAAATGTCTATATTTCCGCCAACCTCACGACATCTGAATTTTCCCAACAAGTTTTCAATAATTGTTAAAGGTCTCAGCAAATAAAGAACGGATTTAAGTCCTGATTCTCCCATTTTCTTAGTTTATTCCTGTAGTTTTAAGAAAGAGTAGAAGTTCTATCTATCACTGAGAATGTGAGTACAATGATGGAGTACGGCACTTTCACTGTTATCATTTAAGTAATTCGAGAAATGCGAAGGGGGGGGGGGTGCTTCAATTTGTAAATAAATAAATTATGTACAGTAAAAACAACACACTCAAATAAATGAAAGCTTGAAAGCAGTTGAATACAATGTTACAAAATATTTTCCATATTATGGACCTACCTTTTTGTTACCTACCTTCCTAAAAGTCAGTCAATAGACTACGTTCAGAGATCCGTCAGTATGTGATTATTTAGATTAAAATTATTCTTTCTTTTCGAGCTAAGATCCTTCTTTTCCTCCTTGATTTTCTCTCTTTCTTTGTGCTTTCTATTTCTGAAGACCTATAGTTGCAGTGTTTTGCTTCAACTGAACCCGGTCGTGACGAAATAGAGCTAAAAATGAAGCAAAATGCGCTTTAATTATAGAGATTAAGATACCTAAATAGCTGGAAAGAATAGGCAGGAATGCAATACTGATAGAGACAATCAAATCATCCGGAGAATATTGTATCGGAGCTTGTAGATCTTGTAATATGGTCTAAGTAGACTTGCGCTTCAGAAGGATAACTTCACACGAGTAAGACATAATACCAACTGATATGAGATCAATCATACAGACGATTTCTTAAATATAGTTCAACGGGTACATACCACGATAATCGTGCAACGGGATTTGACCCAGTTGCACGATCTATGCAACTGGGTAGAAATATCGACAAATCCAAAATATTATCGTGGTATGTACCCGTTGAACTATATTTAAGAAATGTTGAGTAACCACGAAAATCTTAGTTTAAAATCTTTAATATACAAACGATGTACAGAAAAGTAGGGAATAATGTCTTAAAAATTTGGAATTCGAATACTTTATTATTAATCCAATAAGCTTCTCCGATCATATCGTAGCCCGCAGCTTAATTGCTTATTTTAAGGTAAAATACAATATCATTCTGGTTCTTCTAACTCCTAAACGGGATATTCAGTGTGTGTGTGACTCGAGCGATGCAAAAATACCTCCCGGTGTCATGCTCGTAATCAATAAATATTTACATGGGTATTTCATATTGTTATCAGTAAGTAATTACTAATAATTCGTAGATTGTGTTATTATAAATAATTAAAAACACACTCTTAAGTAGATGAATGTTTATCAAAACATTAATCTACTTGAGTCTGTTATTTTCATTATATCAAATAACAGCGTCAGCTAGTAGAAGGTGATTCAAAGGTTTAGTTTTACTCTAGCTATACTTTACCCCTGACTCAGTTCACATCTACTGCTAGGCATCTACTATTAAAGCAGATTTATGGTATGAAGTGACTCACGTTTATTCGAGAAACACTACGAAAGTGGAGTGGTTTGTGATGCTTCAATATTAGTCGCGGACACGGTTTCTGTATGTTCTTAATTCTGTACTCAAAAAGTACTTAAAGCGCCTATAGAAGTTTTCTCTTCAAAAACTCCGCCTGTTTACCGTTCATGACCTATTAATATCCCACTGTTGGGCAAAGAGCTCCCCTCTCATGGAAGAGAGATTAAAATCTAAATGTTAGAACATAACTGTTTTCCAAGCTTCACAGTGATTACAGTAACATTAATCCTCTTATCAAACATTCAACAGTCAGGCGATCCATCTCATTAGCGCACGTCCACACGGACATGTCACATTTCGTCAGACATGTCCTGACATGTCGTAACATGACTTAATTAACATGAGATATCTTAAAAGTTTGCATTTTCAAACGTGGAAAATTACCTGCAGTGTATAAATATTTTTTTCATTTTTTGTTTATTCTTTTACGTGTTAGCCCCAGACTGCAATCTCACCTGGTTCAAAGTGACGATAAAGTCTAAGATGGCGACGGGTTAACCCGTTAAGAAGTATTGCAAGTATAAAGAAAAATTCAAAGTCAAAAGTCAACAATATCTTTAATCAAGTAGGCCTAATATAAGCATTTTTGAAACGTCAAGTAAATAAACGTACCTACCTACTCGTACTTCAAATTTTTAATAGAGGTTACTTTGCCCTTTTTTCTATCGAGAAAATTTGAGTTAATCGTGTAAAACGGACAACCATTAAGTCAGAAATATGGTCGAGTTTAACATATTTTTTTCATATTCAATAACATTTTCTCATATATATCGTATATGTATATATACATATGTACATATAAGTGTAGGTATTATCATCTTCATTAGCATTATCACATCAACCCAATACCGGCCCACTACAGAGCACGGGTCTCCTCCAACAATGAGAAGGGGCAAGGCCGTAGTCCACCACAGACTAGACTCCACACACCTTCGAGAACATTACGTAGAACTCTCAGGCATGCAGGTTTCCTCACGATGTTTTCCTTCACCGTTGAAGCAAGTGATATTTATCTGATATTTATCACTTAAAACGCACATAACTTAGACAAGTTAGAGAAGCGTGCTGGGATTCGAACTCAAGCTGCGTTCACTTTGGGACTAGATGGCGACGTGTGTTTTGTCGTAGTATATTTATTTATTCTTTATTTATTTTATTATCAATACTTATAATAAAACTGAAACTGGAAGATTTCTGTATCTACTGTATTTAATATATTTTGAAAATTTTAATGCTTTATAATCGATACTGAGCCCAAACAGATTTTTATTTAATTTTTGTCTGTTGTCTGTCCGGGCATCACGTGAAAACTACTGAACGGATTTAAATAAAATTTGGTATACTGGTAGCTGGTATTTCGGTTCAACATATAGAATACTTTTTATCCCGATAAACAATAAGTATCTTCCGGGAAACGGGATGAAAATTTTTATCAATTTTACTTCATAGCTCCGTCAAATTTGAACCAATTTTAATAATTCTTTTTTTATTTGAAAGTGTATACTAACAAGCATGTATTGTGTAATTTTAATGAAGATCTGATAAATATTATTGGAGATAATGGACATAACTCTTCACAGATACTAGCAAGTCGCAAGGCATATGGCACAACGGTTGAATGCATGCGTACCATCCTATTTCTGTAAATTGGCTAAATATTACCAAGTTTTCTAAAGATGTCATGCCGACTATTAAGTCACAAAATGTAGCGGGCCGCCCGGCCGCGAATAACATAGTTTGGAAATAAAACTGGACCTGGGTAGCGTTGCAATTTGTTTCTAGGTTTTTTAAGATATTGAAACCTCTAATAACCGATTCGGTGCAGAAGAAGTTGCGGGGCAGCTAGTATTAAAAATTCAAAATTCAAAATTCATTTATTTCAAGTAGGCCTAATATAAGCACTTTTAAAACGTCAAGTCTGTCTGTTTGTAGTGATTCTACCACCGGTTCGGAAGGCAGATTCTACCGAGAAGAAGCCGGCAAGAAACTCAGCAGTTGCTCTTTTCCAACATCAACAATTTACATTTTGTATTTTAACATTCATTTTTCTATCTTGTGAGAGCTGAAAGCGGAGCCGGATGCTTCCAAGCAACCTTATCATTAAAAAATTCATCAATTGTATAGTAACCTCGCTCTAATAAATGTGTTTTAACAAATTCTTTAAACTTGTGCATTGGCAGGTCCAAAATCACCTTAGGAATCATATTATAAAAGCGTATACTCAATCCCACAAATGATCCCTGTACCTTACGCAGACGATATGCAGATGACACTAATTTATGACCATTTCTTGTAAGTCGACTGTTTATGTCCACTTTTTGTTTATAAAGACTAATATGTTGTCTTACAAATACTATATTGTTATAAATATATTGTGAAGCTACAGTAAGTATGCCTATTTCTATATGTTATAGAAAGAGGTCTAAATCAAACCATTATTGGAAGATGACTGAATCATTTATTGAATAACCTTAAGGCCTACCCTCATAAGTATATTATTGTAATAATACCCACAACATCTCCCCCCTTATAATAAGTCTAATATATTTAATTACATATCACCTTAAGATCAAAATATTTAAATAGGTAAGTAACATTATTATCGTTATTACATCTTCTTCCTTTTTCTATAAAATTATATATTTTGTCATGCACTCATAGTAGGTTATGAAAATCTATATGTACCAATTATTATTATTATTATTATTGTATTAACATATCTAAACTTAGCTTAATTTTAAGACAAAGCTAGACTAATTTATTTTAAAATAATATTTTAGATTATTACACTTAGACTAAGATTATTACATTGGATTTATAGTATAAAGCATTAAAACGTGTTCAAAGATAGATACCTAATAGTTATATTCGCTGGCAAAACGAATGGGCGATCGTACAACTCGACCACTGCTTGTTACCCGATGGGCAGGCGGTGGTCGCGGTGAACGCGCCACGTTCGGCTCCGTGGTCGGAGTGGTATTACCCGTTGGCGCGAAGTTAAAACTATCCCAATCCAAGCCAGGGGAATTGCTAATTCGATCGGCATCGTTTCCTCGACTTGGTATTTTCATCAAATGTTGCCTATTACGTCTATAAACGCCACCGTTTTCAGTTTGTACCCAATACGATCGTTTTTCTTGTGCTGGACGCAAAATACGAGACTTGACCCATATTTTATTTTGTTTCATTCGAACGGGATCGTTTTGAGATAATGGTATTAAACTTTTAGTTCCTCGGTCATAGTATGACTTATATTGTTTTATTCGTTCAGCACGATTGTCTAACATTAACTGCGGATTAACAGTTTTAGGTTTTAACTGAGTATTTCTAGAGGGCAAACGAGTATTTAACCGACGACTCATTAAAAGCTGTGCCGGTGACCACTTTTCTCCAGAAAGTGGTGTATTTCGAAAATTTAATAGCGATAGTTTCCAGTCTTCGCCACTTTCGTATGACTTACACATCATAGCTTTTATAGTCCGAACGTTCCGTTCGGCGAGCCCGTTGGACCGGGGATACAACGGAGAACTCGTTACATGTGTGAAACCCCAATTATTAGTAAATAATTTAAATTGTTCCGAACAGAATTGGCCAGCATTGTCAGTCACGAGCCTTTTTGGAATACCAAATCTACTGAAAATATCTCTGAATACATTTATAACCGACGCACTAGTTAAATTGGAAAGATTAACAACTTCGACAAATTTAGAATAATAATCTACTACGAGTAAATAGTATTTATTTTGCAACTCAAATATGTCTGCCGCTAAGACTTCCCACGGCAGCGCCGGCACGGGGTGCGGCGCCAGCGGCTCCCGAGGGCTGGCCGCGCGGTGCCGCTGACACGTGTCGCAGTCCTGCACCGTAAAAATCTATATCTTCCATACGGCGTTGAAAAAGTACACAACTTAGAACTAGATTCCTCTAACTTAATCATCCAAAACCCATTCTTTGCGTCACATTTCGAAAAATATTTCGCTCCTGAAAGATTGCTCGCCATTTCGTCTAACGTGGGCAACTGAAAATGGCTCCGTTTAATGGCCTGATTTAAATTGCGAGGATCTAAACAAACGCGAAGTTTTTTATCCGGTTTTTCGACAATGACAATGTTCGACACCCAATCTGTAGGCCCATCTTCTTTTTTAATAATATTTAATTTTACCATGTTGTCCAATTCTTCTTTTAAACGAGGCCGCAATTTCATTGGTATTTTTCGCGAGGCGCTCACAACGGGTAATATCGCTTTATCAACAACTATTTTACAAATAGTAGGCAGGCAACCTATACCTTCAAATACCGATTCATATTTTTCAAGTTCAAGAGACACTTGGTGCACTCTTGCAATTAATTTCAACGTTACACATGCCCTTAAGCCCAGTAAATTATTACAATTATTATCTAGAACGTAATTTTTTTCACAGCATTTCTGTTTATTATAATTTAATAACCCATTAAAATATCCAATCACAGGTAGCTTATTTTTACTAATTTCTCTTAATACGGTATTGCACTTAATTAGCTTAGACTTATCAAAACCGGCTTTTTCATATGAGCCTAAGGACATGACGGATGCTTCTGCCCCACTATCTAATTTAAATCGTACAAAGATGCCGTTTACTTCTATAGTCTCACACCATGAACCATACATTTCATTTGAAGCTTCGATCGAAATATTGTGCATGAGAAGCTCACCATTCTCGTCGTACTCATCCTGACACTCATCCAGCATCTCTGGGTCCTCTACTACCTCGCGCGCAACCCGCACGCGACAAAATTTGGCAAAGTGACCCCATCTATCGCACCGAAAACACTTCACCGAATACGCCCGGCAACGCATACTTTCACTATGCCGTAACCCACACTTTCCGCAAGCACTATCACTGACACGCCGATATGAAGACTCCGCCGGGCCCCGCCGGCCCCGCCAGCCGGCACGAGCAGCGACCGCAGGCGCCGGGGCGGCAGCCGGAGGCCGGGCACGCTGCTGCACGTGCTCGAGCGCCGCGGCCGGACCCGCAGGGGCGCGCGAGGCGCACGCCGCCGCTTGCTTGCCCGCTCGCTCGGCCGCTCGACACCAGGCACTGGCCTCCTCCAATGTTATTGACGATCTCGCTAATAGCTTCTCCCTCATGTGGACATCTTTTAGTCCACGTATCAACTGCGTCAATACGAGACTATTTTTCAAAGATCCAAATTCACAACTTTTACTCATTTTTTTCAATAATCCTAAATATTTTTCAAAATTATTTTCATTCTGATAGGTTTCAAAAAACGTATGTCTCTCGTAGTTGACGTTTTTCTTAGGATCGCAATACTCACTATACTTTTCACATATCTTTTTATAATCATCTTTATCATGTTCGGTGAAATCGAGTTCTTCTAGAATTTCCTGCCCGTACTGGCCTAAGCAGTGCATAAACAAACCATATTTTTCTTTATTAGTCGCTTTATCCTTGCCCGTGGCAATCAAAAAGTATTCAAATGCATTTTTCCATTCTTTCCAATTCGTAGCTAAGTTGCCATCTTGTTGCAACGGGGCCGGCTGTTGAATCGCCGCGTAAACGCCATCTCCTCGACTTTCATACGCCATTGCATAGGTTAAGATATTTTGCAATCCTTCCGTGTATTAATTATCATAAACTCAATATTTTATCACTATCACTAATGTATATTTCCACACCTGACACCATGTTATAGAAAGAGGTCTAAATCAAACCATTATTGGAAGATGACTGAATCATTTATTGAATAACCTTAAGGCCTACCCTCATAAGTATATTATTGTAATAATACCCACAACACTATAAACTTCTCACGGAGGGATTCGCGTGATTTAAGTTTATATATTGACCGTACAGCTCTTTTCTGCAATATAAATATAGTTTCGATATCAGCTGCTTTACCCCATAACAAGATTCCATAGGACATAACACTATGAAAGTACGCAAAATAAACTAGCCTAGCTATTTCAACGTCAGTAATCTGTCTAATTTTTCTGACTGCGTAGGCAGCCGAGCTTAGTTTACCCGCTAGTGAATCTATATGGGCACCCCACTGTAGCTTATTATCCAAGGTCACGCCCAGAAAAACTGTGGAAGTCTCTATTTTTAGTGATTCACCATTTATCATTATATTTTTATCAATTTTCTTTACATTTGGTAAGATAAATTCGACACACTTTGTTTTTTTTGCATTTAAAAGTAAGTTGTTAACTGTAAACCAGTGCGACACATGCGACATAACACGGTTTACTTCGTCAGAGTTATCTTTACTCCTATCAGTCTTAAAAATTAGAGATGTATCATCTGCAAACAATACAATGTCGCATGTTCCACTGACATGGTACGGTAGATCATTTATATACACTAAAAATAGAAAAGGACCCAAAATCGAGCCTTGTGGGACACCCATTGAGGTATTTGAACCCTGAGACTTTGCATCATTTATGCAAACTCTTTGGGTTCTATTGCTGAGATAAGAGGCAACCAAATTTAGTGCAACGTTTTGGATACCATAGTGGCTTAGCTTAAGAAGCAAGGTTTTATGATCAACACAATCGAAAGCTTTAGATAGATCACAAAAAACACCCATGGCGTTCTGTGAACATTCCCAGGCATCATAAACATGTTTTATAAGTTTAGCGCCTGCGTCCGTTGTGCTACGACCTTTAGTGAAGCCATACTGCTCAGGGTGTAGTAAGTTATTTACATTAAAATGATATAAGAGTTGATTTAATATAATTTTTTCAAATATCTTACTAAGAGCTGGTAAGATTGAGATAGGTCTGTAATTGTTTATATCATTTTTATTACCAGATTTAAATAGAGGAATGAGTTTACTATGTTTCATTAGGTTCGGGAAAGTACCTAAATCAACACATTCATTGAAAATTATGGCTAAAAGAGGAGCAATGACGTCAATAATTTGAGATATTACCTTTACCGACATTCCCCATATATCACCTGTTTTCTTTAATTTTAACAACTTGAAGTTTTTACTGATATCCGATGCATCTATATGTTTGAAATGAAATAAAACTTTGCACTCATTAATGTTGCCTCTTAATAAATTCTGAGCTGCAGTAGGTGAGGAATTTAGTGAATCTGTTAACAAAATAGGAACATTCTGAAAAAAGTTTTCAAAAGTACTAGCAACTTCTGTATCAGTAGTTACCATATTATTATTAATAATTAATTCAAAATTTCCGTCTCGAGATTTAGTTTTCCCAGATTCATTATTAACAATTTTCCAGGTTGTTTGTATTTTGTTTTCAGATTTTACTATCCGATCTTTAATGTATAGAGACTTAGCTTGTCTACAAACATTTTTAAATGTTTTGGAGTAACTTTTTACATATTCAAGGAAAGTTGGAGTCTGATTGTATTGTTTTTCATCATATAGCTCATACAACTTATCCCTGCTTTTGTAAATGCCTATTGTCGCCCAATCACTAAACCTCATTTTTTTATTAGAATCTATGTATTTAAAAGTAAATACTTTATTAAATGCACTTTCTATTTCATTGAAAAGCGTACGATAAAGATTGTCGGGATGACAGTTTTCAAAAAAGAGAGCAGGAATTTTGGCTGATATTTCACCTTCAAATCGCGTCAGTTTACTCTGAGTTATCGGCCTGTACTTAACAATATGTTTATTTCTATTTGTACCAACAACAGTAATTTGTTGGCCACAATGATCTGACCTTAAATTGTTTAATATCGTTTTACCTAAGATATCACAGTTAAAAAAAATATTATCTAAACAAGATGCTGAAGTTGCTGTGATTCTAGTAGGTTCATCGAAAGCATTATTCAAATTAAAGCATTTAAATAAGTTTAACAACCTAGTCGTAGTAGTATTATGTAATAAGATATCAACATTGAAATCCCCGCATACTATTACATTTTTAGTAGACATACACAATCGCTTAAGGACATCTTCCATTACATCCTCGAATTGGTTGAAATCACCTGAGGGGGGATGGTACACACACACTATTATAAAACGCTCCAGCTCCACACAAGACAGTTCAATTATGCGCTCCATAGAAAGACTAACTATATCTTTTCGCTCCTTACATGTTATATTATTGCGTACAAAAATTAAGGATCCACCATGAATAGCAGTCTTTCTAAAGAACACACTTGACATTTTGAAGTTATTGATGTTAACTGCTATATGAATAATAGTTTAAGTTATTTCAACCTCATTCGCCTGCACTCAGCAGCTTAAAACATTGTTCGGTATATCTCTAATCGTACGCAGAGTTGATAAAATACATTTAACGATCTCAAAGATGTGTTCCCCGTAGCGACTTAATTAGGTTCGGCATATTGCTGAAAGTTTGTTCAGTTTGCGCGAAGTTCAACTTCTGAGCCCCGAGAGTTAAGCGATGCAGTTTTTAACAAAAATATTAGCATAAGTTGTTTGCAGTAGGTATTATAGATAGCTGGGGAAGATATCGCGCTACAGACGAAAAGTTTGATTAAGCATATTTAGTTGTTAGCAAACTGACGCTTAACGTATAATTAAAAAACATAAACTAGTATGGGTAATTAATTTACGCATGCTAGAGGTTATATTTCTATGACTTGTCAAAAGATTAAGGAAATACTACAGGTTATAGAATGCGAAATCCCAGAGCAGTGAAGCAAATTTAAAAAAAAATATTTAAGCTTAGAATTATTTATAAAAAGGGGTAAAAAGGGCTTTGTAATCATGAGCTAAGCAAGTTAAAATTGGATTTCAGTACGCCAAGGACTTGAATACATTTATATAACCGGCGAATTTCGTACCGGGGATCATTTTTTTAATGTATGTTATATTTTAATACTGATAATCCCATTCCCGTCTAAGAGGAATCCAAAAAATCAAATAATTTAAAAATTGGTCCAATTAAGTTCTTGAGTTATAAATGGTGTAACTAACACAAATTTCTTTTATACCTATACTAGCTGTTGCGCGCGATTTCGTCTGCGTTTGATTTTGTTTTTTGATGTGGCATTAAATTTAGTTAAGATCTAAAAAAATTAAAGTATTCAGTATCGCTAAGCCTTAGGGTTTGCTGCTGTCCGCTGAGGAGTTCTGTTCTCTATCTCCAACCAAAGTTTGGGCAAAATTAAACACAAATTTTTAACCTCTATAGTACAAAAATAATTATTTAAATCGGTTATAATTTGTCCGAGTTATAGTGTAAAATCGTCAAACTCTCATCCCCTCTCGGAACCGAGCTTAATGTCGGGATAAAAATAATCCTATATGACTTCTAACACTTCCAAGAATATGTGTACAAAGACTCATGAGGATCGGTTAAGTAGTTTTTGCGTGAAAGCGTAACAAACAAACTTACATTGACATTTATAATATTACTAGGGATTACTAGGGATAGGGATAGGGATAGGGACATGGATTATAAGTATTTATGTATATTATTGATAAAAACAATTATCAGTCATCTTAGTACCAATTACACAAGCTACGCTTACTTTGGGGCTAGATAGCGATGTGTGTACTGTCGTAGTATATTTATTTATTATTCAGTATTCTTTTAGTCGCCTCGTAAGACACCCGCGGCAAGAGAACGAGCGGTGACAACTGTATTCTGATCTACGACCACCGCACGACACATGTCGATAATTACTATATAATTTTTTTTTTAAGAAAAAATAGTGTTGTCCCAATATGGGAATCGAATTCCGAACCCCGCGATCCTTAGTTTAATAAATAAATAAAATAAATATTCTACGACAATACACACATCGCCATCTAGCACCAAAGTAAGCGTGGCTTGTGTTATGGGTACTAAGATAGCTGATGAATATATTTTTTTTATGACTATAATACACATAAGTACTTATAATATACAGATAAACACCCAGACACTGAAAAACATTCATGTTCATCACACACACATTTTCCAGTTGTGGGAATCGAACCGACGACCTTGGACTCAGAAAGCAGGGTTGCTGCCCACTGCGCCACTCATACATACATACGTTGTACATACTAACTATTAGATTAACTTACTATCTCAATGAAATAGAAAATCAGTTCCGCTAAGCTGTTGTACGCTAACAAAGTTCACATTTACGATGAGATTTTTGGTTTAAATCTTGCAAAAGTTCGCACGAAATGAGCTTCGTTTGGAACTCCGCGACTGCTTCTTTAACTCTAATTACACAATTTCACCGATCGAAACTAACTTCATTTGAACTGAGATTGGAGTTACATAAACTCTTTAAATAAATCTCAACGGATAAGGCGAAGTTGTCTTTACTTGGGTCCCCACTGAAAATCAGCGTTGCAGTATTCGTAAGCAGGACGTACCTTCTTTACCAAAGCCAACGAGAGGGACATGCTGTGGTGGTTTTTATTTGGGTATACCCCTTTAGAGAGGGGAGTCCTACATAACCTCCGTCCTGCCCAAGGGTCGGAGGTATAAATAAAGCTTTTCCACCACGCCAAAAAAAAGGCATGTACCTCTGGCACGGTGAAAAAAAAATCAAAGAAATCAAAATTCATTTATTTCAAGTAGGCCTCAATATAAGCACTTTTGAAACGTCAAGTCTATCTGTTTGTAGTGAATCTACCACCGGTTCGGAAGGCAGATTCTACCGAGAAGAAGCCGGCAAGAAACTCAGCAGTTGCTCTTTTCCAACATCAACAATTTACATTTTACATTTTAACATTCATTTTTCTATCTTGTGAGAGATGAAAGCGGAGCCGGATGCTTCCAAGCAACCTTGTCATTAAAAAAATCATCAATTGTATAGTAACCTCGCTGTAATAAGTGTGTTTTAACAAATTCTTTAAACTTGTGCATTGGCAGGTCCAAAATCACCTTAGGAATCATATTATAAAAGCGTATACTCAATCCCACAAATGATCCCTGTACCTTACGCAGACGATATGCAGATGACACTAATTTATGACCATTTCTTGTAAGTCGACTGTTTATGTCCACTTTTTGTTTATAAATACTAATATGTTGTCTTACAAATACTATATTGTTATAAATATATTGTGAAGCTACAGTAAGTATGCCTATTTCTTTAAACTTCTCACGGAGGGATTCGCGTGATTTAAGTTTATATATATATCGTACAGCTCTTTTCTGCCATATAAATATAGTTTCGATATCAGCTGCTTTACCCCATAACAAGTGCTGCAACATAGAGCTAAGGAGGTGACCTATTGACCACCATGACATACATGTTGAAATGAACAAAGAATCGCTAAAATATTGTATTTTTCTAATAATATAACATTCATGTATTATTAAAACGTGCTTTTATTTATGTTCAGTGTAGGTATGGTTTACGTAGAACATTATTTACACTGTGCGTTGGAAAATACTATGATACTACATAGTCTTGGGTACTAAAACTTATTTTAATGAATACAGGCGCCATCTTGTTGTTTCAGGTAATTGTTTTAAACCAATCTAACTCAAATCAAACTTAATGAGCCTTGATGTCATTTTATTAGATTCTCACAATAGTCAGTGATTTCACAATTTGGGAACACAATTAATCAGATATTATAATTATAATTGCGTGAATATTATTTGCACTTACGCCGGCGCGGTTACGCAATTAATTAATTTTCAAATTAATTGTTTGTACAAAATTTTATTCTATTAAATGTACAGTGAATTTAATTAGTGATTCAAAATCAAATTTGTATCCGTCAATAGTTTCAACTGTATCGCATTTAAGCACTAGCCGCATATTGATGGACCGTGCGGACTTGCGAGGCTGCCTCGCGATACAAACGCTCGTTTTATCGGTGACTCAAAAGTTACTGGCACACAAAATTCACTGGCACGCAAAATACGCTGGCACGCAAAAATCTATTGGCACGCAAAATCTAATGGCACGTTAAACCAACTGTTTTAGGTTTTTTGTTGAAGGCGCCCCGTTAACAGAGAAATAAGACTTTATAGGTACAGAGCCAAGAGATTGTAAATCTTGTAACACCGCGTATCAAGCAATGTTGTCACAAAAGACAAATAAATATATGAATTCATATTCATAATATAAACTATCTCTGTTTTCCCAATGTTCGGCTGAACTCCGTAAATATTTATGGACGGATACTTATTAGATAGAAACAGGCGTTACTTTGCGGTCTACTATGATATGAACATGACGTTTTGTTTTTTTTTAAACTCTTTATTGCAAAACCAAAAAAGAAAAAGATCGTGTGGTTTTATGAAACCACGGTATAAGTGAAACTTATTTTCACATTATAGACATTTAATTAAAAAATTTGCGGAAAAATATTCCATTAAGGGTATAAAAATCATCAATTTTAATTTTATACTTGGAAAATGGGTATTTTCCCATTCCCAATTAATTGAACTCTGTGTCTTAAAGTATGACATACATTTAAAAAAAATGGAATTCCACACAGTTACGCTTTATTAGATACAATATAACTTACATACAATATTAAAAAGCCAGTTTTAAAGTAGCGGAAAATGAACAAATCGCCAGAAACCACGAAACAATTTGTAGAAATTGAAAATCATTGCACAAAAACAAGATATCTATGAAACCCTCTCAGAGATAAGCGAATCTTCGAATATAGAATTCAATAAATCAAATGTTCCAATATAATCATATTTTGTACCCAAAAAACAAGCCGTAAACTTTCCTTAAGACCCATAAAATGCTACTAGTATTCCCTAACATGATAAATTATGCTCCAAGAGCCGGTGGGAAGTTCTGAGAAGGTGATTGGTCAGACTTTTGAGTAGTTCAACTAAAGAGACAAATTAACTCGACCTAGGTCGGTCTACATAATGTATTCATGCATATTTAAGTTTATATTTTGTCATTTTGCCTTCTTAATAAATGATGTATATAACATTGATTCTGTATTTTCAAATTTTTGCAAAGTCTCGCAAAATATTATTCAGTATACACAACTTAGATTGAAGATCCAAGTCCACTGCTGGATATAGGTCATTTGCAGTTCCAATTTTTTGTTGATTGAGTTCCAAATTCCACGGTTTTTTTGCGTCAAGCGGCTTCCTACGACGCGCTTAATGTCGCCTGTCCACTTTGTTGGGGTCAACTAACGCTGCGCTTACCAGCGGGGCTGCCATTCCAGCACCTTGGGACCCCAACGTTAATCTTTTCTCCCGTCAAGTGCCCGGCCCATTGTTACTTCAGCTTCACGACTCGTTGAGCTATGTCGGTAACTCTCGTTCTCGTAAAGACTACTCTCTTTATTTCTGATTTGTTCAACTTAGATAAAGTTAGTTTAATATTAAGGATTACAAGTTTATGATTAAATACGTTTATTCAATCATAAAGCAATAAATCTCCCTTTGATAAGTAGTAGTAGTAGTAGTAATTTTTGTAACAGAGCTCACCGGGAGAAGTATTAACGTCATGTTTATTTTTGCCGCCAAGCATCATTGCTATGTTTAAATATTAAGACCGTGGTTGCCGGTATAATGACTGGCCTAACAAGCCTGCGGTTGATGGACACAGGGTAGAATATATTAAATGCTCCTTGCAGATCCTGCGTGTTGCTCTGTTTATTGGAGATGGCTTTTACCATGAGGTGGTTAACCTGATTGGTCGGTCAATAATAATTACTATAAAAAAACCTAAATAGTCCAAACCAAGGTCTTTTGAGGAGTACGCGCCATAACTACCACATTTTTGACTATTAGCTTTTTATTAATTAATTTATTTTATGAGGCTAAACAACTTATAATAGTAACTTAGTCTTAATTCTTATACATTGACGTTGAATTTCTATGCTTATTATTACAGGATCATTATATACATACACAGCACGAGAAGGTTTTAATAGATTAGAATAGAATAGATATTTATTTGCATAATAAACACGTTTACATAGATGCCATTTAAATATCAATTACGAAGTCACAATGTGTAAATAAGTGTGTACGTTAAATATGCTAAAAGAAGTAGTAAAATCTTTTAATTATTATTTTAACTTTATTTATCAAGCACCATCTGAAACAAACCCACTAGCTTCCGACTATTGCCTGTATGAAATCAAAAATTCTAACACAGGAGTTTTTCTCATCCCAATACTACGTATTTGTCCCCAATTTAGCGCTGTCGTGAAAATTTCCCGATGTCGGAAAATTGTCAAGAATTTCTATTTCACTTTTTTCAATTCTCGATTGGCGTACAAGCTACGTTTTATTTGGTGCTCATAGTTCAGATTTTTTTCTATTGAACCTGTAGGTACTTTTTGTAGTTTTTAGCTTTGGCAATAAAACAATAATTGCCTTTATAATAAACCTTGTATAGGTGATTAGATACCTAATCAGTAATTCGACATTCACAAGTATAAGACAAAAATCAGCTTAACAACGTTTTTTTAATTCATTTTTTCATTCACCTAAGTGGTAATGAAGTTGTTAAAAATATGACACCAATACCCCTAAAGTTTTTACCTACACGGCATCGTACTGGAACGCTTACTTGCTGAGCACGTCTTTGTTGGTATGGTGGTAAATAGGCACAAAAACCTTGCACCAAAACCAGAGCAGAGAAGATTCTGAAATTATAAAAAAAATTCCCCCGTCGGCAACGAACCCGGGACTGCACCATAAGACTGCTCACAACTGTGCCAATGTCGTCTAGATATGATCCCCGTACGATTTATATACGAAACGAATAGTAATTTAAAGGTCTCACTTTCTAAACTCAAAGTAAATTCCGTATACTTTTAATTTCAGTCTCAAGAATTTCTGACCCAGCTCTCCAACTGAACCCAGAATAAATGTAATATATGTAACTGACGGCCGATTGGCGCAGTGGGCAGCGACCCTGCTTTCTGAGTCCAAGGCCGTGGGTTCGATTCCCACGACTGGAAAATGTTTGTGTGATGAACATGAATGTTTTTCAGTGTCTGGGTGTTTATATGTATAGTATAAGTATGTATGTATCCTATTCATAAAAATATTCATCAGTCATCTTAGTACCCATAACACAAGCTACGCTTACTTTGGGGCTGGATGGCGATGTGTGTATTGTCGTAGTTTATTTATTTATTTATTATTTATGTAATAGATGTAATAGGTGTGAAATAAATAAGAATATTACTCAATCATATATATTTGTTGAAAGGGTGAAAAATCTAAGAAGCCCTGGCTTCTGTGTTTACGAGCCTTCAATTGAGAAATTGCTACATTGAGCACTACGTTTTGGAGACGCTCTTGTCGAAAAAAGCAGTTCGCATTTCTTACAAGGGAAAATACAGCATTCGCTGTAAATATAATCCGAAACCCGGCCTATTAACATCCCAAAGGTCTCTTCTGTCGTAGAAGACAGGGTTTTTGTGTAAAGACCACTATGTCGATACGGTGAGGGTTGGTGGGCGTTAAAGACTCATATCAAAAGTTACTGATGGTTTACGGGACCTCCGGTTTTACGCGCTCTCCGAGGTGCAGGGTTTGACACCGCCAATTTCGTAACTCGAAATTATACGCGAAAATAACTTTGCAGCGCGTCTTTTTCGGTAAAGTGGCTATAGAAGTCTACCACTAGAAAAAAAGTTGTGTTTTCAGCATTTCTCATAAAGTCAAAGTCAAAGTCAAAGTCAAAGTCAAATATTTATTTATTTAAATACTTACATACATGTCACTTTTGATGCGTACATTACATGTAAAATATGACATACAAGTGAGTTGATAGCGATAAAAAAATTCGTCAACTAAAGCTACGAGGGTTCCAAACGCGCCCTGGTCAAGAAGAAGCCCACAACAAACTTAGCCGGTTGTTATTTTTTTTGTTATCACCATCTCACATCGTCATTTAAGACTATTAAAGAAGCAACCTAATAATTTACAAAAAAGCATTTTTATCGTCGACGTAGTCCTTAGGTCTTTTCTATAAGCTTACGTTTAATACAAACTTTGAACTTTTTCAGACATCTCGACATAGCGTCTCCCCTCGAACGGAATTAGGTTTTTTGCGGCAATAAGTAAAAGTAAGATTTGCACTTATTTGCAATACATAGAGTGCTCTCCCTGATTACCCAGATCTTGCGGGTAAAGGGATATTGAACACGGTTCTGTATAATCAACAAATTGTAGCACGTCTTTATTTTGGGGCTTAGGATGATTTTACAGAAGGAATATTCCGTAAAAGAAATCTTTTACATTGAGTGTATTAAAATACATTTATTTAGTATGAAAGGTAAATAATATCTATGTAATTTATTTTCAAATTATTTATGTATTAGTATGTAGAACCTTGTTTTAGTTATATTATAATAATATTTCTCGTACACGTCAATCTCTACAGATAAGTTTTCCTTTGTTTACTTCATATATTATTGTTTGTAATCACAATTTCTGGTTCAAACATTGATAATAAATAAAATAAATAAATAAGTAGAAAGATATATTTTTTAAAGTAAAATTCTTTAACACTAGTTTGATAACGTTTTGATGGAAAATGAAATGTAAAATTTCAAGGTCACTTTAAGGCACGTAATTACGTTACATGAGACAGAAGAAAGGTATTGAAATTTTCTCCACCTAGTTATTATTTAAATCATGCTGAGGTAACGAAAAAATGACGGGTTGTTATAAAAGTGTGTGTTTGTGGTTCTGTTGTGGCACCGTAGCGGAACGGATATATCGATTATGATTTAGTTTTTTTGGTTTAAAGATGACATATTCGGGAGTGTGTTGAGCTAGTTTCGTTGAAAATCGGTCTAATAGGTGAATATTGCCGCAATCACATAATGGCGAATTACATCTTTTTTCATATCACCCTCAATCTATATATATATATAATGAAAATGGTCTTCGTTTGAGGCTCAATCACGCCTAAACCACTGATCGTATCGACATGAAACTACCACCATTCGATGCGAAATTTTTCCTAGATGGTTTATGGCTATCTATTTTTTGAATTCCAACATTCCTTCATTTTTTTATTGCTGTTTTACTTTTATGAACATTTATCCCGCTAATAAAAACAAAAGATAAGCATTTTCTCTTGATTCTTTTGTTTTCATGGATTTCAACAGAGTGTATTAAACGGATTATGGTTTTTTACATTCAGCTAAGAATCTACTCACGGTAGTGGAGAACGGCTGGACCAATTGGGCTTTTTTTTATCTTCAGAATTGTCAGGAGAAAGTTTTGTATGTAAGAAAATTTTAAAAAAGCCCGATAAAAAGTTAAAAATTTCGATGATAATCGAAGAATTCCCATCTATATAGTCACTCACCACGAAATCTCGGGAACCATAAGACTTAGAAACGTGAAACTTGGTAGGAATATTACTTTTGCTATGTAGAGGTCAGCTATGAATAGATTTTAAGAAATTCATTCCCCAAAGGGGATTGCGGGGGCGTTAACAATGAACAATTCCCGTTTTTAAACTATAGCTCCTATAGACTTCAAATTTGGTAGGAATCTTCTGTAAGAGGTGTAGAAATAGGCTATGAACGAATTTTACGATAGCTCACCCCACAGGGGGTTGCGGGGGTGGGTATTAACAATTAATATTTTTAATTTTCCAGCTAAAGCTCCTACAAGCTCCAAATTTTGTAGGAATTTTCTATAAGTGATGTAAAAATGATTTATGAACAAATTTTACGATATCCCACCCCAAAGAAGATTGCGGGGGCGTTAACAATGAAAATTTTCAATTTCCAAGCGATAGCTCCTATAGACTCCAAATTTAGTGAGAGTATTCTATATGTAATATAAAAATGATCTTCGAGCGGATTTTACAATGAATCACCTCCAATAAGGTTCGCGGGGGTCGATCACGGGTGGGAGTTAACAATAAAAAATTTCTATTTCGAAATATAGCTTCTAAAAATTCTAAATATGGTAGGAATCTTTTATTATTCACATAAAGAACATCTCAAAATGGATTTCAATAAAGTCTACTTCCGACAGGAATTGCGGGGGTGGGTGTTAAAATCTAAAATTTTTATTTCTAACCTGTAACTTCTACAGACTCCAAATTTGGTGGGGATCTTCGTGTATGTAGGGATATTCGTGTATTTCCTTACAACAATCGTCTTTATGGCAGCGGAGAAAAAGTCATTGAGAGGTTTCAAAAACTTAACTTTACATGTAGCTATCCAATCAACGGACTAAGAATTTTACATTCATTTTACTTTTGCAGACTACATAACCGACGAATTCTTTTATTGCGGGATCGCGGAAATGTAACAGATTAAAATGAATGCATTTTCCAAGCACATGAGATGTGGAAAAGAAATTTAGTTACTTATTCCAATAGAATTCATAAAAAACATGCACAATTAATTTTCTATAAAAAATTGATGTCACGGAGAAAATTTTAGTTAACAGAAAATTCGTCGCACTTGAACCTAGACAGATTTCAACTTCACATATGAGACTTGCAATGACTATAACTTAAACTTTCAATGCTCATTTCAAATTTTTTTCTTCATGTCAATTATTATTAATTTTTGGAAGAAAGGCACGGAAATGATTGCACATTGAAAGTTACAATGAATATTAGTGAGAAAAATCACCTGGATGAAAGATACAGGCTAAATCGATGGAATTTGGAATTTGAGTAAGTCTAAACAATATCGATGCTTACAGTTCTATCCGCGGGGCCTATTTATGTTCATACAAAAATAAAAAAAAGGAGAATAATAAAAATATGAAAAAAATAAATAAAAATGAAACATAAAATGTAATTTATTTCCTTTTTCAATTCGCCCAGCGAAGCGGGCTGGAAACGGCTAGTATGGGTATAAAATGAAAGGAATTGACTAGTAGAGCGAAAAATTCAAATCTAAGATGGCCGCCACACAAAAATGAGTAACTTATTTTTAAAATTTTGGGGTTTTGATTTTATATTTAACTTGTTTTAATTTTATTTTGATAACCTATACTTGCCCGTTAATGCATTAGAACATAAGGTTACGACCTTAAGTTAACGCGGATTAATCAGCAGGAAGCTAGCCCCTTATACTCAGAAAATACCAGTTTTTGCTGCGAAGATAAATAAACGGGTAGCAAAGCCGAGTATAAGATTACGTACTATCATGTAGAATGTGGATGGTATACTCGTGCGGCGCTTGTATGCACTCTGGAGCATATTACTTCAATTCCTTCAGCGTCTTATCGTTGGAAATTTGTTGGGACTCACTGCTTTCACAAACCGTTTTATAGTTTTGTATGATCGTCATCGTCATTGTATAATAATAATTCTGTTTTATCACCGAATTTGGTCTATTATCACCGACAGGACGATCCTGGCTTATAAGCCTTAGATTGTGATAATGGATCGGGCACAGTCTAGGGTGTTTTTTGTGGACATCAAGATGCCGTATGACGAGAACCTCGTGAGAGTTGAGACCGAGAAAAAACGTAAGTATCTCGATCTAGCTCACGAAGTTACCGACACGTGGCACTTGGAGTCCACTGAAACCATCCCTATAGTAATATCTGCGAATGGTTTAATCCCAGTGAGCCTAGCACACTATCTAACGCGATTGGGGTTCCGTGGCAGCTCACTGGCAGCCAGGATGCAGAAAGTGGTGTTGCTGGACCCGGCTAGGATAGTCCGCCGCTTTCTTAGCCTGTCGACCTGCCCCCCCGCCCGTCTGGCCTCCCCTGCCGGGGTGTTATCCTCCGCCCGGAGCAAATATGTATTTATGTAATGTATATTTAAGTGTATTATTCTCTATGTATCTAAGTAAGAATATTGATGTTGTTCTGGCTCACTATATTTATTTATCTTGATTATTATCTTGATAGTAATATTAATAAAAGTGGTCTTTTCGCGAAAAGCTTCGAACAAAATTTTAATAAGCTTTTGCTTGGTTGTTGGGGTCATCAAGGGTCGTATACAGAAGGCAAGTAGTCCTTGAAACGGCACGTATTGTGAAGAGGTTTCTCACTCTGGGGTGCTGACCGCCGGTTGCTTGGGTACTCAAAAGCCCCGCAAGCGGAGGAGTGTTTTTTTTTTTTTTTAATTTTTAACAGTGTTTTTGTGTTTTTCTTTTATAATTTACACAGTTGAAAATTAAAAAAAAAAGATATCAAACATTTTTTTTTCTCAATTTTTTTTAAGTTTATTTAGTATACAATAATAATAAAATCTCTTTATCGCCTTCCTCATTGCTAGACACACATTAGTAAGTATAACTAAACAATCGAATTACATTGATTTAGTATGTTACTAAAATGTTTAAGCTAACTGACCAATTATTCATTTACAAGTTATTTAACAATGAAGCAAATGGCTGCAAACTCAGCCTAATGCTGGCATTGGCGACTATGCTGAGCGCTGATTTTAAGTTTGGCTGTATGTTTTGGTATACAACAAAGTGTATTAAATAAAAGATAAATAAAACAAATCATCAATATTGTTATGTCTCGTAATTATCCAGAGATGGAAACACTGACTAAAATTACGTGTCTTGACAGCGTTTATGAAATGGCGCGGCGTACCTAATTACTTAAACTACTACTGACGCAGTAAATAATCCCGGTTGGTATTCCAGTTTTGGTACGACGACAAATGAGAACACAAACACTACGTTAAGACGCTTGGTACTCCATTAAAGTTATATCAGAATCCGCTATGCAGTATTCCCGAATCGTAATCTATATATGTAAAATTCAAAGTCCTGAAGTGATATATTCAATATTATCAAAATTAAGCTTAATTTGCTATACTCCGCGAAAAGCAGGAGAATCTGTGTGGTGTTATTTATAATTTCTTCAATCCTTATACTCCACACCAAACAGATCTTCGGAAATGTACCCCTACGCACAATGAATAATTGTTAAGATGACTTAACAATTATTCATTGTAAAATAAACATCTTCTGAGGATGCTCCGGTTTCGGAGCGAAACGTGCGTAGAGGGTATATTGCCGAAGAACTGTTTGGTGTGGAGTATAAGGATTGAAGAAATTATAAAATACACCACACAGATTCTCCTGCTTTTCGCGGAGTATAGCAAAATACGCCTAATTTTGATAATATATCATGGATTTCCGCAAAGTAACGCCTGCTTCTATCCAATATTTGATTTATTCAAATTCAAATTCAAAATGTCTTTATTCAAGTAGGCCTATCACAGGCACTCTTGAAGCGTTCATACATGTATGAAATTCATAATTGTAAGGGGATTGTGATAACTTCGTTCGCCAACTTAAACCTAAAGCTACGATATCAACCAACGCCAGGGGTTAGAAACTTGAAATTTTGATAGTAGGTCCTTTTATGACGCAACTAAGAAAGGAGTTAATGAAAATCTTTCCCGAAATTGGGGTTTAAATTTTGTACGAAAGTCTGTCATTTTTCAAATCATTTCCATCAAACTTGGTATTTTGGCTCTTAAAATAACATAAAGAAATAAATGTTTGACTGTTTTTGGAAAAATTACCCCCAGGATTTAAGGCTTTTGGATAGATATAGAATGAATCCTGAATCCTGAATAGATAGAAATTGCATAATTTTAAGTCCGGGTAAATAAACTGTTCCTAAACCTATACAAACATGGGCGCAGTCGCGAGCATAAGCTAGTGTGTTTATAATTAAGCTTAATTAAACTTCCTTCATCGCCTCGTTGGTCTAGCGGTAAGTATATTCGAAGTCCTGGACTCGATCCCCGGGTTGTGCCAAGGAATAGTATTGGATGTTTCTATCAAGAAATTAGTAAATTCTTAGTGCCAGCCCAGAGGTTGATAAATAGCGGTGATTCACCCCCGTGCCTCGGAGAGCACGTTCAGCTGTACAGTACCCAGTGGCGTGCATAGAGAGGGTATACATAGGGTATGCAGATGATATAAAATGAAGAAAATCTCCTATCCGAGTCAGAAAGAACTTAAGGATTGCCGCTGTAAGAGTTATTAAAAAGCCTACCCTTAAGTATTTATGACTCGTACTGGAGATTTTCTTCATTTTATATCATCTGCATACCCTGTGCATACCCCTCTATGCACGCCACTGACTGTGTCTGATCTTTTCGGCGTGTTGGAGCTGCCTTCCTATTATACTATGAGAGTGGGTTGTTCCCTCCCTCACTCTCTGAAAGAGTCCTTGTGTTTGCGCACACATATGTGAACTATACTATCTCCCGCGTAGTTAAAAATCTGATCTTGGACGGAATCGAGAAACTGTTCTTCAACTAACGTGCGTATCTTTATTAAACCTGTTTCGAAAAGTTTTAAGAAAGTTGATACATTATTTTAATAGACGTTTCTTGTATTTTCTTTCCATTGACTAAAATACCTTAACAAAATATTCTTCAAAACCGTGTGTTACAGACACTACAATCCGTGTAAAGGGATTGAAGGGCGCCTTGGAAGCCCAGGGGACGTTTGCGGGCCGGCTTCCTTCAGAGATTACCTTCCTTACATCTGGAAGAGAACCTTATTCCGCCATCGTGCACCCGAGTAATATATGCAAGTAATGAGAGATGGATATACGGATTAAGAGATAGTATATTTAAACGTCGTTCATTGTGAGCATATAAAAAGGCTCAAAGACACTCAGCGGGCGATGGAGTGAGTGATGCTCAGAGTATCTCTACGCGATCAAATCAGAAATGAGGAGATCCGTAGAAGAACCAGAGTTACCGAAATAACTCAATGAGTCGCAAAGCTAAAATGGGAATGGGAGGGCACATAGTTCGGAGAAAGCCTGCTTTATTACACAATTCCGTATAATTTTCTCTACTTAGAAAATAAGTTACTTCTGCGAAAATTTGAAAATTATGTTTTTATTGTTGTTGTACCATAGGGGGTACTAACTTGACCTCTCGTATTTAGTAATTCAGTAAAATTCAGTCCGTCAAGAATCGAACCCAGGCCCTTGTGATTCGTAGCCACCACAGGACAATACAGGCAGATAAGTTATTTAAACAATGTTTTTAGTATTCCATGAAGTGAACTCAGAAGGTAAGCTCATTTCGTGACCTACTTCCTTGAATTTACATTCTTAAATAAATATCCTTGAAGTTTAATCGAGTAAATGCTAATTTCAAGCTAGTTTAACATGGCAAAATTTTATTTTACGCACATTCATAATTCCGTGCTAACATCTATTTATATTGATCTATTTAAAACATATATTTTGACACAAGAACTTACTTCCTTAATTTAATCTCAATACTGTAACATTTGTTTATTTGTATAGCAGGCGTACTTTGCGGAAATCCATGATATATTATCAAAATTAAGCTTAATTTGCTATACTCCGCGAAAAGCAGGAGAATCTGTGTGGTGTAATTTATAATTTCTTCAATCCTTATACTCCAGACCAAACAGATCCTCGGCAATACACCCTCTACGCACGTTTCGCTCCGAAACCGGAGCATCATCAGGAGATTGTTGCTCCTGCTTTTCGCGGAGTATAGCAAATTAATCTTAATTTTGATAATACTGTAACATTTTTAATAATGTGAAATATTCATACACCGACTGGTAAAACATAGTGGATTCTATTTAATATTATACAATCTCAATGTACCTACGTTCTTGTTATTAAATTATTATTGGTTTAACAACGGATATGGAGGTCCTAAGTTCGAAGAAAATGAAATGAAAAATGGAAACTTTTCATTTTAAAATTGTCTCTGGTCTGGTCTAGTCAAAGTCTCCCAGACTTTGACCGTGGTTACTTGCCGAAAAGACGTACCGCTAGGCGACTCAGCGTTCCATTACGATGAGAAACTAATTAGGAATCCATACCTTCTATCGGTTTCTGTCAAGCGTATTGTAATTATAAAGTCAAAAGTCAATGTCAATAATATTTTTGTTCAACTATAAATGACACTTGTGATACGTACATTAATTACATGAGAAATGTGTAAACGGTAGTGAGATGATCGTGTTTTCATATTCGTAAACTTAAAACGAGCCCTGGTCTATGAAAAAGCCCACAAAAAAACTTAGCCGGATGTTCTTTTTTGTTATCACCACCTTACATGGTTTAATATAAACCCTTTTAATTCTATGGCCATTCTTTTTTTCCTGGCTGAATATACTTTGACAGATTGCATCGGTAGTTTGTAAAACTGAACTAGCTGTCTTAGGAAAGTAGTTTTCCGGGGCATTATGAATCTGAAAGAGCTCATATTCATCATCAACCCATCACCAGGCCACTACAGGGTACTGGAGTCCTCCTAAAATGAGAAGGGTATAGGCCGTAGTCGACCACGCTGGCTCAGTGCGGATTGGTGGACTCCACACGCCCTTGAGAAAATTATGGATAACTCTCAGGCATACAGGTTTACTTACGATGTTTTCCTTCACAGTTAAAGCAAGTAATTCAAATTCAAAATTCCTTTATTCATGTGGGCCTATCACAGGCACTTATTAAGCCTTCATTCATATTGGTTTACATAATTCTAAGGGGATGGTGATAACTTCGTTCGCCAACTTAAATCTAAAGCTGCGAGGGTTCCAAACGCGCCCTGGTCTAAGAAGAGCCCACAACAAACTTAGCCGGGTAAGTTATTTTTTTTGTTATCACCATCTCCCAGTAAATTTATATGAAGCTAGAGCAATTAATAATAATATTAAGAGTGAGAGGTGCTGGGATTCAAACTCGGCCCTCAAAAAGAGTAGCCGAGTTCCTAACCACTAGGCTATTACCGCTTCCAAAATTAATATGATAAATGCTGTGGTGACGTCAGATCAGAATACAGTTGTCACCACCCTTACTTTACCAGCGGGTGTCGTACGAGGCGACTAAGGGAATATAACGGAGAGCGGGCAGTAGCTTCCTCTGTGCTACTACTACCATTTACTGCGATCACCAACCCGTCTGCCCAGCGTGGTGATTAGGGGCAGAACCTCCCGGTTGGGAGAGGCAGCGTTGGGAGTTCGTTGAGCAGTGGAATCTTAACTCCGCTAATTTAGAAAACATGTTTTCCCAGACTACCTCGTCAATTTGCCTCACTTCGTAATTGTAACTTAGTATATTCATAATCTTAATCCCAACTAATATTATAAAACGATCGTAGGCTGGTTTGTTAATCTTTCAAGCCTTAAATATTCAACCGATTATTACGATACGTTTGCATACACGTTGTCAGGGATAGTACGGAAAAATACACGGGGTAAAGCGTACCTCTTTGATGACTATATAAGCGAAAGCGTGTGTTGTTTTATCCACTTTCACGCAGCAACGGATCACCCGAAAGACTTGGTTTTGCATAGTGAAAGTTAGAGAGCCGTATTTTTTTTATCCCGGGGAAACAAATGTACGCGGTCGGAGTCGAATATAAAAACTTAGATAACAGTGTCCTTACCGAAAACGGTAAACCGCTACCCGACAAAGGGGAATGTTGAAATCGGATAGCCGATAAATCAGGGATCCAATATAACCATATTTTTCTCCTCAAAAACACCTCATAAAATTTCCTCTAAGTCATAAAACGCCCCTACGATATTTCTTTGTATGATATAATATATAAAATGCGAGGAAGTCAAAGACATTAAAACTTTATCGATAATTAGACGGGATAAACATTAGTAGTGTAAAAGGATAATTAATTCAGCACACAAGTGATTGTCGAACCAAGCACATTATATACACATAACTTTATAAACGCTTGACATACTTATAGCTTAATTTATCGTTTACGTAAACGTTTATCTCTTCAAGTCAGCATATTTTTTTAGTTTCTTTATATTTTTTTAACCTATATAACGATAACTTATACGCGTATATGCGCTATAGTATATTTAATTCGCCAATTACATGTACACTTCTTTGATCAATAATTTACTAGATTTTCAGTTCGATACAAATTCTTAAAGAAAAGTGTCGAGTTTTTGTATAAACTTATGGTGCAATGTATATATGTAAAATATTTTTTTTATGGCTTGTTTTGAACTTTAAGAAACCCACATACATACACATACACACATTGACTCTTTACCAAACTAAATATCGTAATCTTGGTTAAATTCTTTTGTTTTTTTAACAAGTGCTAGTTTGTAGTAAATCGAAAAGGATAACTGTGGCTGCAGTCTCACCTGACTCAGTGAGGATGTAGACACAAGGTGGTAGTATTCAATCTCTTAGGGATGGAACGCGGCATCCATCCATCATACCAATATTTTTATTATGATAAGCTGTAAATCCATGTTGTTCCTTACAGCATCTTTCAACAGTGAACCAGTAGGTCACAATTAACCTACTGCGATGTCTATAAAAACAATTTCAGGAAAGTTTAAGTAAATTTTTGGTGTATTGAAATCTTCCTAGATTGAGTATCACCGGCGCGGTGTGGTGGCGATATAAATTCGGTCGTTTCAGTAGTAGAAAAAATATTTGAATAGCTGGGGCTGAATGCAAATTTTAAAAAGATAATGTTTTTTGAACAATTATTATTTCAAATTTAAAGTTGGTTATAGTTGCTAAACATTGAAAAGATTGAAGGGGCTTTTGATGTTCAATGATAAAAAAAATCACGTTACATTATATAATAATGGGTCTTTTATAATTTCATTAACTTGCACGTACTACAATATATTTGGGTCCGCTCTTCGGTTTGAATATCTTCAGTTCCAATGCTACGGATTTTTTCGCAAATACTCCTCGTATTTGTCCCCAATTTAGTATTGCTGGCGAATTCTTGCAGACATTGCAAAAAATGTTTTATTTCACTTTTCAATTCTTAGTACAAAGAAAAGTTTAAGTTTAATTTAAACTTCTTAAATGCACAAATCTATCCTAATAATAAGCGGTGATAGCCCAGTGGCTAGGAATTCGGCTTCAGTTTTGGGAGGCCAAGTTCGAATCCCAGAACGCACCTCCTTTTCTAAGTTATGTGCGTTTTAAGCAATTAAAATATGACTAGCTTTAACGGTGAAGGAAAACATCGTGAGGACACCTGCATGCGTGAGAGTTCTCCAGTCCATAATGTTCTTAAAGGTGTGTGGAGTCTACCAATCCGCACTGGGCCAGCGTGGTAGACGAAGGCCCTAACCCCTCCTTATTGTGGGAGGAGACCCGTGCTCTGAAGTGGTGAAGAGTTTTATTATTTGTATGTTTGTTGTTTGTTGTATTAGTACAGCTCTTTATGACAGATCTCGTCCGGGGCAGTACTGCTGCCATGCGTATTTCTGCCGCCAACCGGTATTGATGGGGCTTGGTTGCGCTTCGATAACAGGCCCATGGGGCTTAACACCGACGCCTCAGGGTGATGGACATTGCAAGCAGTGGCGTTCCTAGGGTCTTGAATAAGAGCAAGCCCAATTACATATAGGAAAAATTTGACTCATTTGACCAATATAAGGCAGTGCTTTTTGTGCTCATGACGAAAATCAACTCATCTTTAAAAGATTTTATGATTATGGTCCATACGCGAATTATCATTAAAAATTTCGATAGATAATATAAGTCTGGCTTTTCGGCTACCATGGTAGTACCGCCACTGATTGCAAGACGTACGCCTTTATTGTGTTGCATTGTTTATAGTATCGAATTGGATAGAAGCAGGCGTTAGTTTGCGGAAATCGATAACATATTATGAAAGTTAAGCTTAATTTGTGTGGAATGGTCATTTTTAGGCTTAAGGATTTCTATTTTATCGTTTTATTGCCGTAGGGTTTGTGTTCAGAGGAAAGTTATACAACAAACGGGCAGTCCCAAACTAGCCTTGATGTAGGACAGACCTCTGTCTTTTTATCTGCTATCTTCGTATGAAACTAAATTCACTTATATTTTAACCGTCTCGTGATTCCTTTAATATTCAATAATATTCGTATCATAACATCCGATACCACATTTTTCTATACTCCGCGAGTATATATATAGGAGCGGGCTTTTAATTTTAACTTATTAACTTTTTGACGGCCGAATGGCGCAGTGGGCAGCGACCCTGCTTTCTGAGCCAAGGCCGTGGGTGCGATTCCGACAACTGGACAATGTTTGTGTGATGAACATGAATGTTTTTCAGTTTCAGTTTCAGTTTATGTATATATTATAAGTATTTATGTATATTATTCATATAATTATTCCTCAGTCACCTTAGTACCCATAACAAAAGCTATGCTTACTTTGGGGCTAGATGGCGATGTGTGTATTATCGTAGTATATTTATTTATTTATTATTTATTTAACTTAACATATGGCGGGACTAGGCCATCTACTTGGTCCATCAATTATATCTTTATAGATATATATTTTTTTAATAAAAGCCAAATTCGGGCTTATGTGATAATGCAACTCTATTTTTTTATTTATATAATTTGTTTTTTTAAGGGACCTTGATCTTGGTAAAGAGGGTTTTAACATAGCTCACCTCATTCCTCCAATAATTTTGAACTTTCAAGTGGACCAAGTTTACAAGCACTTTTGAAACGTCAAGTCTGTCTGTTTGTGGGACTCTACCACCGGTTCGGAAGGCAGATTCTACCAAGAAAAGTCGGCAAGAAACTCAACAGTTTCTCTTTTTCAGCATCAACAATGTACATTTTTACATTTATTTTTCGGACGGACGCATTATTTGACGGACTAATCCGATGGCCCACCTGATGGTAAGTGGAAAACCATGGCATATAAACACAGTGTGAAGGGGTTAAGGCCGTGGTCCACTACGCTGGCCCAGTGGTGGACTTCACACGTCCTTGAGAACATTATGGAGAACTCTCAGGCAGTGGCGTGCATAGAGGGTATGCCCAAACTTAAAGGTAGGCATTGAAAGAGTCATAGAAAGCCTACCCTCAAGTATTTATAACTCATACTGGAGATTTACTTCATTTTATATCATCTGCATACCCAGGGCATACCCTCAATGCACGCCACTGCTCTCAGGTATGCAGGTTTCCACACGATGTTTTCATTCACGTTGAATCAAGTGGTATTTTAATTACTTAAGACGCGCATAACTCAGAAAAGTTAGAGGTGCGTGCTGGGATTCGAACTCCTCCGGAAGTATAGGCGAAGTCCTGCCCACTGGGTTATCACCGCTTATGCCGCTCATGTGCCCGTAATTACACCTCAACTACGCCATTCAGACAGGAGAACAGGAATGCTGCTTAGCGGCAGAAATAAGCATGGCGTGGCACACTTCCCCGCTTGGACTCTTTTACAAAAGGCTTTGCTACTACTGACTTAATCTAAGATCTTCAAAATGGTAGTGTAAGGTTCTTTAAATATAAAACCCAGCCCGCAGTGGTTCGCTGATAACGCGAAAGTCGCCTCAAAGGTAAACTTTCAACAGATAAAGAGCAACTCGATATCTGGAATCGCTTGCGGGCTTATTCTGATTCGGAATGTTGGAGAATCGCGGCCAGCGGTTCCCTAACTCACCATCCGATGATATTAGGCCTTTAACTGAGTTTAAGAAAAGTTTTAGTTCACAATTCCAGACTCCTGTTTTAGTAATGTAGTTTAACTGCCTTGTTGGTTTAGTGGTTAGAATATGAAATTCTGTATCCATATATAGATTAAAAATTTAGAAAACCCCCCGTCAATAAAGTGTACAATTTACTAATTCAGCTTTTAAATAAAGAACTACACACACACACGCGCGCATTCACACAAGCTCGCTCATAAGCACGCACATAAACACGCACCCACTCACGCACACCCGCACGCACGCAAGCACACAAGCACGAAACACGCACGCACCCACTCACACACACGCGCATTAGAAGCACATTTATGTTGGTTGGTAATTTATTAAAAAAATTAATGCACATGACGTAACAATTTTTCAGAAATCAAAGTCAAAGTAAAAATATCTTTATTCAAGTAGGCCCATATGTGGCACTTTTGATGGCTACATTACATAAGAATAAAGATGGCGATAACCATATTCGTAAACTTTAACTATAGCTACGAGGGTTCTAAACGCTTCCTGGTCTAAGAAGAAGCCTACAACAAACTTAGTCGGGTGTTTTTTTTTGTTGTCAGCATCTCACATTGTCATATTATAAAAGTAAAGCTTATTTTGCTATAGTCCGCGAAAAGCAGGAGAATCTGTATGGTGTTATTTATAATTTCTATAATCCTTATACTCCACATCAAACAGATCTTCGGCAATGTACCCTCTACGCACGTTTCGCTCCGAAACCGGAGCATCCTCAGGAGATGTTGACTTTACAATAATTAATTGTTAAGCGTAAAATTAACCAAACGTGTCGACATTTCTTACCCCTACCCCCCTACCATTTTATTTAAAATTATTCGAAGAGCAATCTGGTTAGAGCAATAATTCACACCCAAGCTTTTTTATCGATTACGTAGTCCTGTATACTATTAAAGGAATTTTCTATAATCTTACGTTTAATACAAACTTTGAACTTTTCAAGACGCATCTCCAATCTCTTTCATCATCAAATTAAACTGTCCTTGAGAATCTATCATGAATCAATATTTTATTTTAATTTTTAATTCTTACTGTTTCAACATTATCAGGAATCGTTTGTAGTTATCGCCATCACTACTCACTGCTATGTACACATTTTGTATATAATAACGCATCAAAGAAATATTTGACTTTGATTATGACTTTATTGCATATAGTAAGGATATTCCATTCAACAGTTAGAGTGACCCGCATGGGCCAACGGCGAGGTAATTATTCCGTTTCACAAACTCCCAAGATCACGAGATGAGAACTTTGATGGCTGACTTATGTTTTAATTTAACTTGGGTTCGAACTTACAACCCGCTTTGAACCGCAGTTAGCGCGGAATTGAGATTATCAGTTGAGAGTTCGAACAATGGATACTGGAAATCCATGCGGACCCACATAACTATGCTATATATATATTTATATTTTGATAGGTAATTTGGTTGCCTGGAGGACATCGCTATTTAGCGATAAGTCCGCAAATATGGTATCAAGATGATGAGATGTCAAGTAGGATGTCACGGGAAGAATCTGACTACCCTCTTTCGTGTTCTCTTTGTTGGTATTGCACGAACTGTTCGACTACACTGACAGCGTGTCATTTTAATTGAGAAGCTGTACGACTTAAAACCGTCCACACGATTGAAAGTTTGGTGGTCGAAATATCGACAAATCCCATAATGATATTATTCTAGTATGTACCTGTTAAACTATATTTAAAAAATGTTGATTAACAACAACTCACAATTCCCCTATATGTGTATCACATGAAAGGGAAAAGAATCCAAGATGGCCGCCATCACAAAATGGCGAAATAGAATCTTTATGAAATAAATGAGTTATCACACATATTGTTTAAACTTTTGATAATTCAAATATTTAGTTCACCATCATCAGGGTCATTTCAACCAATTGACGTTCACCGCAGGACATAGGTCTTTTGTAGGGAGTTCCATAATCCACGATCTTGGGCCGCTTTCCTCCAGCGGCTCCTAGCGACTCGCCTGATCCACCTTTTTGGGGGCCGACCTACGATCCGTTGCGGGGTCGCCATTCCGCACCTTAAGACCCCCAACGTCTCTAGCTATCGTCCGTAGCTTTGCGACTCGCTGAGCTACGGACGGTAGGCGGGTCGGTAACTCTAGTTTTTCTACGTATCTCCTCATTTGCGTTTCCAACTCGGCTGATTGTTTAGTCTCAGCCTCCTGTAAAATTGGTAAAAGTGTATTTACGCGCTATGGAAAAGGAAAATATTAAGCAACGATAGATAGTAACGCGCTATCAAAGACGTAATGTCACTGTACATCTGAAGCACAGAATCCCTATAGGTTTCATCATTAGGTAGTCAAGCCACATGACTGGTACATAGAAATTCCAGCGTTCGGTCGCAATTCATAGAACTATCGCTCTAATTGAGAGCAAATCGGATTGAAATTAGCTATTTAGGTTCGCTTTCGATGTGTACATTCGCAAGTTTAGCGAGCATATTACACGACGTGTAAATGAAAACCGAAATATTAAATTTGCCATTTTTAGGTGACGTCCATCTTGGATTTTAAACTTATCATAGTGAAATGAAAAGTGAAAGATAAATGAAAAGGCTTGACTAGTAGAATGCTATAGCAGTCAAGCCTTTTTTGATACCCATATTGTAGGAGTTGTGTAAAGTATGAAATCCGGCATTTTGTAGCGGCTGCCATCTTGGACCGATTTTCATCAAACATAACTAAGAACACTCACGGCTAATTTACCTTTAAAAAAAATCAAAATCTATTTATCTGGTACGGAAATTTGATGCTACAGACAGACACACACACATACACATAGACACACCCCACAGTACTGTCCTCTTATCAACCGTCACCACACAGCAAAGTCTAAAAACTTAATTAAATTATTGCATGAGTATTGAACCTGCCTAGCGGATCAATTTTTTATTCCACTACAGGTTAGCCCTTGATTGCGATATCACCTAGTGGTGGTATGATCTAAAGTGGTCACGAGCTAACCTTTTCGGGGTCTGCCAGTTATATTAAACTAGTGCCAGTTTATAAAAAAAAAAAGCCAACTATAGTACCGACTAAAACAGTCTCCGATCACCATGTCGGAGGAAAAAAGGAAGGAACACAAAAAAAACCCTATAACACTAATAGGGTTTTAAACGACTTTGTACCGGCACGTTAAATCGCTTGGCAGCATGTCTTTTGTCGGTAGGGTGATAACTAGCCACTGCCGCGGGTCGGACCTACGAGCTTTAAAACAAGAAGAAAGAAAGAAATACTAACATCAAATACTGCAGTTTGTATCATACAGTACTTAGCGGGCTAGTATCACTAAGCCTGGAGACGGGTATTCAGAGTAAGTGAGTCGTTAGCCGCTTTTGGAATGTCTCCTTAACACAGGTTTGATTGTTCCCCATAACGTGGGGTTTTACTGAGAGGAATTTGATTTGCTTTCAACAAATCTAACCACCTGTGGTCAGATTAATGGCTGTAATGGTGCAGTTATTAATACCCACTAATTAAGTCTTCGTCAATTAGGTTTAAAGACATTTATTCTCAACAGAAACGGTTTCACTGAATGAGAAAATAAAATTATCATAAATAAGCAGTTATCCATTCTAATATTATAAAGATGAAAGATTTTTTGTCTGTTCTCAATAGGCTCCGAAAGTACGGGATCGATTTTAACCATTCCTTCGCCAAAATAACGCTAAGGTATCGCAACATAGCATAGGTTATAATTTAAAAAAAATATTGAGATCCTGTCCTTAATAAAATCGCGTATAATGTTACCTTTCATAACTTTTGCACATAAAATTCACTACTTAACAAGCGCTGAGAAAACTATGGATGATTGAAGGGTCAGTGAAAATAAACACAACTTTCTTCTTTTAGTATTTTAATTATGATTTTTCCTTTTTCTTCCTAATATTACACACTTTTTGTATTCGTCTTTCCACCTTCCCATCCACTACCCGACTGCCCCGTCATCAACGTCGATGTCTTTTTTTTGTCGGTCCAATCACCCCACCGCCACTGCGGGTTGTGATTGGTCGAAGTTTTTCTGCATCGATGTCATTGGCTGGTTTCATTAAAATCAGCCAACTAACCACCTAATAATCTAATTAATATTCTTGACGTAGTTAAAATCAATAAAAGTAACAAGTTCTACATTCTTAAAGTAATAAAGAATTTTAATTTTATTTTTATTAATAATAATAATTTATGTGGGATGACGGTGATTTAAAATCCGTATTTAACCGAACCTAACATGATACTCAGAACTCATTATTACCTACAAAAAAGTCCGCGCGGAAATACGAGTATATGTTATATGTACCTACTAATTATACCTAGTTAGTATTGCAGTATTAATTCTTATTCAAAGGAATAGTTCTGTCATTAAGGGTGTTTATATATCAGTAAAATACTTTTTCATTCACTCCAATCGGACATGTAATGTAGAAGTTATCGCGAGTTTAAAAGAAGTAGCGAATTCACCTACACAAAACAGTTGTTTTTAAAAATACACTTGATTGAAAATGTTACACCCGATTATTTTTTACAAGAAGAAACAATTTAAAAACCGCTTTAAAGTTATATGAAAATAATAATTCTACTTCGAAAATTGGTTAAACCAATCTGACTTAAAAAATAAACTTTGTTTTTCTCTAGACACTAATGTTTAGCTACAGCAAAGCGCGGCTGAGAAGTATATTATCTAGTTAGTGTTATACAAAACTAGCAGCTTAAATTTAAAACAGCTTTTACTAAATAAATAACAGGTGGCGCGTGTATAGCAAGTTTTAACAATGCTTTTTAGCTTATTTTCAAATGATTTCTCGCGAAAAAATAAAACTCTTGTAATGATTTCTTTAATTTTGTAAATATTAATATGGTGTATTGACTTAAAACGGAAATAATTTTAGTATTTTTGTATAACTTTAGTCAAGTCAGTTGACCGCTAATTTCTAGCTCTCTTCCGATTGGTCAACGTGAGTTGGCGGTGGGATTGCTGGGAAAGTCGTAGACGTATGGAAGTGTGGCTGACAAGTGGCTTGGCGGAGGAAGGTTGTCCGATTAGAATAAGTTTATAAGTGTTGTAAGTAAATCTAGTAAAACATAATGATGGAAATAATAAAGTGACTACTTTGTTCGTGAGCTGGTTTATTTCATCTTACCCTTTAGATAACCTATTCAATAGGCTATCTAAAGAGTTTTATTTTTTCAGGTTGAGGCAGAAATACTATACAATAGGACCTATAGTACAGTTTTACTGCCAAATTTGTACTAGTCAATCAAATACCACTTGGTTTAACGGTGAAGAAAAACATCATGAGGAAACCTGCATCAATAATAATAATAATAATATTTATTTATTTGCCAAATTGTGGGTACATAACAAGTACACATTTCACTAAACAGACCCTTCACAATCGACTGTCACAGACAGTGTGCAAATGTTTTTAAAAATAAAAAATCTTAATATATATAAATCTCTTGTCACGATGTTTGTCCGCGATGGACTCCTAAACTACTTAACCGATTTAAAATTATATTGGCACACCGTGAGCAGTCGGTTCCAACTTAAGAGATTATAGAATTTTATTTTATTGCAAATTATTTTTCTATAATTAATTGACAGTCACATGTTATATATATATAATAATATAATTACTAATTTAATACTATACTAATTTAAGGCTTAGCGATACTGAATGCTTTAAAAACAAAATCAAACGCAGACGAAGTCGCGGGCAACAGCTAGTAAATTATAAATTACATTACAATTTAAAGAATAAAAATACAATAATCAGAAAAAAGTAATAATGTCATTTTAAATTAATAAGGCCAATAATACAATTACAAATGTTGTTATACAGTTAGAAAAGTTAACTAAGTATTGTAGTAGCAGTCGAGCGTTCTGTGACAGAGCTCGTCCGGGGAAGCACTACAACAATGCTTACTTCTGCCGTTAAGCAATTGCAATGCTGTGTTCTTATGTAATGACGGGCTCATGAGGCTTAACACCTACGCCTTAGGTTGATGGACACAGGGCGGCATATTGCAGGACATGTTCCTTATATAATAACGTTTAATTCAGATAAAAATCCATAGCTACAACAATAACAATTATCTTATTTACTATATTCTAAACTAAAATTGGTCAAACCTATAAATAATATAAAATTAGGAATCTCCTAAGTTAAGTACCCTCTTGAGCACTAGGTGTGTGAGTGTGTACCAACCCAGTGCTCCATAAAGGGATTTTCCCATTAAGAGTTATGCCTATATATAGTTATGCCTTCTTATATGCCCCGGGAAGTTTTGCTCTGTTTATAGTTTCGAAAATAAACGTTATCAACATTTGGTCTGTGAGATTCTACCATCGCACTGCAAGGCACTGGGCGGGTTTTCACCCCCATGTTGTTATCCCAAAAACTCGCACGAAGCGATTTGCATCTTCTTTTCTTATACGGGGTTTGGAACACCCTTCCGAGTTCTGTGTTTCCTCATTCTTAAAAAACCTGGGTATCTTTAACACTAGAGTGAACAGGCATCTTCTAGGCAAGTGCGTCATATTTTAGGCCACATCTGCACAATCCATCAATCAGGTGAGATTGTGGTCAAGCGCTAGTCTATTACAGTTAAAGAAAAAAAAATGATTTTCAATTTCTCTATTCATTCTCGAAAACAGATCTGAATAAACAAACTTAAAAATAAATTTTGTTCGTATAACGCTATGTCCTAATTAGCTTTCGCAAAACGACACACGTTTGTCGACCGGCCGAGCGACTGACCCAACAAAATTAAAACCAAACCCTTTGTAAGCGTAAAGCGGCCCGTCTGATACTTATATATATAAAAACCATAAAATACACATACAAATATATTTATATATAAATACTTATAATATACAGCTAAACACCCAGTCACTGAAAAACATTCATGTTCATCACACAATTTTCCATTTGTGGGAATCGAACTCACAGCCTTAAACTCAGAAGGCAGGCACTGCGTCAATCAGCCATTCAGAACAGAAATGGTTTACCAACTATAACGTATAAGTAAATCATTAAGTTTATTTAAGTAATGATATATTTATTTCATGTGAGCAACGCCTGCTTCTATCCAATACACACAAACACGTCAAATTTATAACACCCTGTCCCGAAGTCACCCCGGAGCTAAAAATAATCATATTTTCAAATCAAATTAATGGTAAGTCACCGCGGCACTAAGAAAGATTTCTCTCGAATGTGTGACAAATCTGTGTCCGCCATTTTGAGGCCGCGGCCATCATAAATAAATCATCAAACATAGCAAAGAACCCTCCCGACTTATTAACCTTTTAAACGAAAAAAAAATCGGTTCATCACACACACACACACACACACACACACACACACACAAACATGTCAAATTTATAACACCCCGTCGTTTTTGCTTCGGGAGCTAAAAATAATTATATTTCCAAATCAAATCAATGTTACGTCTCACAATTATAGTTAAACTGGACACCGCGGCACTAAGAAAGATTTATTCTTAATGTGTACCCATTGACAAATCGCATTTGTGTTGTTCTAAAGCAGAATGGGTCTAGACTGCGCAATGGAATAGCGTGGCTCATGCAGCTTACGAGTTTTAATTACTGTTTAGCTTTTAACTTAATGGATTTCAACAATAATACACTTTTCTTCTTATTTTAGGTTGTTAGAGCCAATCTCTTAGCAGATATCGTCTTGGCGTCTTTAAGATCTTACGTCCCACGGCTATTCCACACGGAGTGGAAGTAGGTACCTTAAATATTGTAGATGGAACATTTTACTGCAAGAAGACTTCATTAATTAATGTATAAATAAACTTTTATTGTGCATCACACAAATAATATAATATAAAAGAAAACAAGAATGCATAGACCAAGTAAGATTGAAGGTTCAATTTGGCGGCCTTATCGCTACAAAGTTATTCATCATTTCAAATTCAAATTCAAATTCATTTATTTCAAGTAGGCCTTCTTTATAAGCACTTTTGAAACGTCAAGTATGTATGTTTTTACACATTACACACATTACACATTTTTTAAATGTATGCATTGGTAGGTCAAGAATTTCCTTAGGAATCATGTTGTAAAAGCGTATACTCAACCCCACAAAGGAGTTCTGCACCTTTCGCAGACGATATGCAGATATCACTAATTTATGACCGTTTCTGGTAAGTCGATTGTTAATTTCAGCTTTTGATTTATAAAGAGTAATATTTTGCCTCACAAAGACTATATTATTATAAATGTATTGCGAAGCTACTGTAAGAATACCTATTTGTTTAAATTTTTCACGAAGTGATTCGCGTGATCCAAGTTTATATATTGGATCTCAACCAATGGACGTCCACTGCTGGACTCTTTTGTAGGGAGTTCCTCAATCCACGGTCCTGGGCCGCTTGCCTCCAGCGGCTCCCAGCGACTCGCCTGCTGTCATCTGTCCACCTCGTTGGGGGCTGACCTACGCTGTGTTTACCGGTGCGGTGTCGCCATTCCAGCACCTTAAGACACCAACGTACATCGGTTCTCCGAGCTATGTTATTATATATAACAAAGTAAACATTTGATTTTAAAAAAGATAATATTTACTTCATTTTAATTCAAAAAATAAAATTAAACTGCAGATACTGCATTGTTTAACCGGGACTCGAACTCGCTATACTAACAAATAAAATTCCTGCCTATCGATTGGTATGATAAATCTACCGGGTAGATTTATGTTACCAATCGATAGTCTTCATCAAAAGTATTATATTTGCTTGATAACATAGCATCAGTAATAAAATGAAGACTATCAATTGTTTTTTTTTATTCCACTACAAGTTAGCCCTTGACTACAATCTCACCTGGTGGTAAGTGATGATGCAGTCTAAGATGGTAGCGGGTTAACCTGTTAGGGAGTATGGTAGTCATACCACTAATCGGTTTTTACGCGACATCGCTTGGGAGCACTAAATCGCTTAGCAGCACGTCTTCGTCGGTAGGGTGATAGCAAGCCACGCCAATAGCCTCCAGACCAGACCAGAGAAAATTCAGAAATTATAAATTCCCAAAATGCCCCTACCGGGAATCGAACCCGGGACTTACACATTCACAGCGCCCACCGTTGCGCTACGGAGGTCGTCTAAACCTCCCGTAACATCGTACGTAACGTAAAAATTTTTACATACTATTACAAATGTAAATACTTTGGACACGCTTATCAAAAAAAAAAAAAAAACCTAAAAAGCGCGGAGGCCTTTGCCCTCATCTAGTATGTACTCTAAATATAATAAGAAGAAGTAAGTAGTTAGTTAGTAAGTTAAAAAATCTGATAAAAAATAATGATTAATGAAGCAAGAAAACAAATATATATATAGAAAAAATGTATATAGGTATTTATAAATAGAACAACTACTTGAAGAAACGATTAGTAAATAAATAGATAAATTACAAATAATGAGTAGGATAAAGGCTTTTCACTCGAAATTCTTAAACTTGATTTATCATGTGATCTAAATGAAATTTGGAATTCGTAAGCAATTTTTAATTTTTTCCTCGGAACTACTTAAGGAATCGGGATAAAAGGTAGCCTATGCCTTTTTCATCACATAGCCTTTGTCATGCAAAAGCATGCATGCCAAATTTCATCCAAATTCGTTCAGCCGTTTTTGTGTGCTTGAGTAACAAACATCCACACTTTCACATTCATAACATTAGTAGGATTTAATCGTCAATACTCACAATTCAAATGTAAAACTAATTTCGTATAGAATAATAACTTATTAAAAAAGATCCAAACTGCAGTGTTTCCTACTAGATGGCGCTACAGTCGCTATAAGATTGATATAAAAGGCATTTGCTAATTTCGGCAACCGCGGTAAAATATGCTTGGCCGCTCAACTTTACAATTCTAGCTAGAAGTTATTCAAATTATAATTTCTGAATTCTGTCGCAATAAACGCTTTCGCTATCCCCAAAATGATTCCTTTGATGAAAGCGAACAATAATAATTTATAGAGAGAACGGAAGAAACTCATAATTAAAAGAGAAAACGAGAGAAAGACATAATTAATAGAGAAAACGAGAGAAATTCATAATTAATGCAGGGGCGAGGACAGTAGAGCGAGAAGTCTCCGTTTCGATGAATGAATTTGTCCCTAGTTAATTTTCCCCTTCCTTGAGCTAATGCGTGGATGTAGGAAGGCTAAAATGGATATTCCCAAGGTGTTGGACCGTTGGACAAATGATCGTTTGAATCGTTGGTCACTATAGAATTTTATATAATCACTATTGAGTTGTAGTGTCTGAGTCTAGCAGACTATGTGTCCTCAAGTTTTTGTTTTATACTGATGGTGGTGTTGAATGTAGCAATTATGAATAAAACTTATGAATATTAATTACATACTTAAAATAAAACATTTTTTTATTTTAATTTTTACTATAAAACATTGTTTTATAAACTAGAAACAGAAATATTATCCCAACTCGTACTTTTAATCTTATTTTTTACTAGCACCTTTTGTAGACGCTTACTTTATTTTTACTCATACAGAATGATTTATCAGATTTTTATAGTAAGGTGATGGCTGTTAATAGCTTTAACTTCGGTAACTGTGGTTGATCTACAGATCTCCTTATTTTTAATAACCGTTACAGGTCTATTTGAAAATAAAAACGTATTAGCATTAGTATAGCCAGAATATTTATAATACTAGGATTATGTTTAAACAAAAAAGCAGGCGTCACTTTGCGGAATTCCAAATTACGTGTATATTGCATATACAATGGTAATAAGCTGAATCTGTGGCAATGTTATATTTTTTTTAAGTTAATTTATTACAAATATTAAAACTAATTAAATTAATTTAATACAGCTTCTATTGTAATGTGTCACATAAAATATAAACTCATCAAATTAAACTGTTTTTCATCTAGATATTCAGGATGTTAAAAAGGCTTTTAAATTTTTAATAATAATTATTAATACCTTTACGATATCTTCCAAAACACATTCTCTATGCAAATTTCTCTTCACCCACGCCTGAAAAGAGTAGAGCAATGTTCTTGTTCCATTCATTAAAATATTCATTTATAATAAGGAATATCCGACGCTTACGAGCTGTTTGTAGCTTCACGTGCAGTGGCAACTCACCCGATAGGTAATTAGGAGTTTCGCGACTCTATTATTTTGTTACTATCCGCTAACTACTAGGAATGTGCTCGCTGCTGCTTCTATCGTATTGCGATTAACTTCACTACTATACTTTCTACTAGAAGGTTCGATTAATAATAGCTTTTGCCCGTGACTTTGTCTACGTTTGTTTTTGTTTTATTCGATTTAGACCCTCCACGAGGAGGACAGACAAAATAGAAGAGTCAAGAAGTCGCTGCGCAAAACCGTAGCAAGTACCGTAGCGTAGTAGCATAGCTTTGAATGAATGAATGAATGAATACACTTTTATTGTACACCACATAAACATTATATTGAAAAATCCCTATCCCTATCCCTAACCCTACTAATATTATAAATGGCAATGTAAGTTTGTTTGTTACGCTTTCAAGCGAAAACTACTAAACCGATCTTCATGAAACTTTTTATACATATTCTTGAAGGTATTAGAAATAATATAGGATACTTTTAATCCCGACATTAAGCTCAGTTCCTTTGGGAGAGGGGATGAAAGTGTTTAACGATTTTACGCCATAACTCTGACAAATTATAACCGATTTAAATAATTATTTTTGTACTTTAGAGGTTATAATATGTGTTTAATATTGCCCAAACTGTCGTTGGAGATAGAGGACAGAACACCTCAGCGGACAGCAGCAAACCCCTCATTTAAGGCTTAGCGATACTGAATACTTTAATTTTTTTTAGAACTACAAATAAATTTAATGCCACATCAAAAAACAACTACAAACAGCTAGTTATAAATTAAAATTTAACAAAAAGTCTATAATTTGGTGGCCTTATACATACATACATACATACATACATACATACATGCGACAGAGCGATCTCTTCCCGGGAGAATGGCAATTATAATCCCAATAGCTTTCTATGCGACATCGCACCGGAACACTAAATCGCTAAGCGACACGTCTTTGTCTTTAGGCTTGTAACTAGCCACAGCCTCAGATAGATAATTGTCTTCTGCCCATGCTAGCCGTGCAGGGCGGTAGTACTCGAAAGTGCCTGGACGAACGACTGACTGTGTCACAAAAACCCTACTACTTATACCCGGTACGGTACGGTTTTTTAGGTTTTTGGTTACTAAAACCCTCACGTCTACTTGGCAGTGGACTTCGTCTGCTGAAATGATGATGATGATGTCATAAAATGTTAGTTCCTTTAATCCTTTCTCTCTAAAATGATAACAAAACGTTTTCGGTCGCCACGCAAACTCAATTATAATTTCAATTTTTATTTGTTAACGCCCTGTACGTGACAATTTATTAAATTCTGTTGTAATTAAAATTTAGCTTCCTAAAGTTCATGAAAATGTTTTTGACATTAATAATTACCCCTCTGGTACAGCGGTATTATTGCATCATAGGTAGCTGGATCATTTAAGTTTTAATAAAAAAACTTACTATAGTTTTTTTTTTACTAACATAAACTGCCTCTGTAAAGGTGTTAAATTAAATAAACTAGGATAGAAGCAGGCGTTACTTTGCGGAAATTCATGATATATTATCGAAATTAAGCTTAATTTGCTATACTCCGCGAAAAGCAGGAGAATCTGTGTGGTGCAATTTATAATTTCTTCAATCCTTATACTCCACACCAAACAGATCTTCGGCAATGTACCCTCTACGCACGTTTCGCTCCGAAACAGGAGCATCCTCAGGAGATGTTGACTTTACAATGAATAATTGTTAAATAACAATTAACAATTATTCATTTCGATAATTAAATAAACTTTTTAAAAAGTATGTTTTAAATGATACCATATTTATTGGCAGCTTATTTTATTTATTTATGGTAGTCTCGAAAGATTTTCAAATTCAATATTGGGTTCAATATTTACTCAGGTCCGAAGTTGTGAAATTAAATGGGCAAAACATGTAAGGGATTTCTCAATGAGTTGACGGAAATATTTGAATCCTTCAGTTTTACAGATTAAAGCCGTAACACTGATTGACAGCCAAATTCTGCCTAACAGCTTGCTACATTGTACAAATCTTTACTAATATAAAAAGTCATATAGGTTAATTTGTAAATAGGCACCTGCCTAGTGCGGCTACCTTCGGACACATGAAATCTGTAAATTATGTTTTTGTAATTTTTTTTTTTATTGACGTGACAACGTCTTATAATCCGATGGAGCCGGCTGCACGCATAAAAAAACATGACAGGTGCGGCGTTACCACGCTCTGAGGCGTTCCATTTAAGGCTTGAAGTGCAAGCGAGAGCGCGGAACGAGCGATAAAGAGGCACAGTCGGTCACCGCGTTCGACATCTGTCTCTCTCCTACTTGAGTGAGCGATGCGTCCGCGTGGACAGCTTCTATACAATAATACATTTACATGTTTTCGGCAAGGATGAAGTGCAGTGAAAAGTGAATGTGGTGTCAATTGTTTATAGCAACGATAATATCTATCAAACTAATAAAATTAAAATTTACTTTTGAAAAATGCAACCATTCCATCGTTGTCACGTTCAACTATCGTCAGTAAGCCGACTTTACAGACAACCAATTTTTTTTTTTAGAAAATTTGTAAGTCTACATAATATCAAATGTCTATTAATTTATTTATCTTAGACGGTATGACTATATGGTAGGCCGTGGTCGATGAGGCGAGCGCTGGTGTGGTATGCGACCTGCGTTGATACGTTGGCAGCTTCTCACTTGCCGAGTACGTCCCAGCAAGCGGCAGCAGCTGCCGAATCTGCTCAAATGCTTAATCGCCGTAAATACTCCGTTATTTGTAAATACTACGCTTTTGCGGCGCTTGCGTTTGAGACTCTGGGCCCATGGTCTTCGGAAATGTCCCAAAAAGTCGTCTTGACGTCTGGTGACCCAAGAGCTGGTGCTTATTTAGCCCAACGGCTAAGTCTAGCAATTCAAAGGGGCAATAGCGCCAGCATTTTGGTTACCATGCCCATAAGAGAACAGTTAGACGGCTTATATTTATTATAAATAAATAAGTATACTACCACAATACACACATCGCCATCTAGCCCCAATTTAAGCGTAGCTTGTGTTATGGGTACTAAGATGACTGATGAATATGTTTATGAATAATATGCATAAATTCTTAGGATATATATATATACACCCAGACACAGAAAAACATTAATGATAATCACACAAACATTTTCCAGTAGTGGGAATCGAACCCACGGCCTTGGACTCAGAAAGCAGGGTCGCTGCAAACTGCGCCAATCGGCCGTCAACAATATAGTAAATATTAATTTTATTTTGTAATTATTATCTACATATATAAAAGCAAGTTTTGTTAGTTACATCATTTACAACTCAAGAACGGCTGGGCCAATTTTTATGATATTTGATTTGTTGGATAATTCTTAGTCCCGAAAAAGATTAAAAGTATTAAAATATAGTATTCAACAAAAAAATTTTTGGCGCTACGGAGTTCGCCGGGACAGCTAGTTACTTATAACTTAAAGTCTGATTTTGAATAAAGAAAAAGCACAAATGAACTTTTATCTTAGGTCATTGATATCTGATAAATTAGCCTATTAAAGCGCAGCACACAAACATACATAGGTATAACACAATCGTACATGCAGCGCCTCGCAGAATTCCATTAAGCTGGGAAGGAAACTGGAAAATATTAATTGAAAGCAACAAACGAATTATGTTGTTTGCGCCAACTTGAACTATCGGGTTAAGCGGATTAATTAGGTTAGCAGGAATAATCTCTTTAACGACCTAAATTGTTTCCTTTATATACACGTTATAATATTTATTATAGATTGAGACTAGTTTTATCAGTTGAAAACTATTGTTGGATTGAAAAAAATCCCGAAGAAAATGTTTATTTCTGCCAAACAGTACCCTCTATGTAACTTTTAGATGTATTCTTAATTTCCCGATAGCTACATCTTTCCTTTAAGCTACCCTTACTTTGGGGCTAGATGGCAATCTGTGTATTGTCATAGTAGCAATATTTTTTTTTTATTTATTTATAAAAAAAAAAAATATTGCAGCCTAGAGCTAAAGAGTAGAAAAAAATTCTGCGCTGTCCGTCAATGTGACTATAAAAAATACTGAACCCATAAAGAGTTGAAGTTAAATGTGTCAGCGACGTGTTCCACCGAACCCCCAGGAACCTAAGTGACAGCACTTGAGTGATGCAAACTTTTTCAATTTCGCGCGGGTAATAAACTCAAACATCATAAGCTCGCGTGTACACACCGTATTAATATACTTTCCACGTAATTATATATGTTACGTTGCTGCAAAAGTTTCGTAAAGTTTCGATCTCTGTAAAGGTTCCTTCATACTTTACATGTTATAATGGTGTTTGGTTTAAAACGAGTCAAGACATTTAGTAAGTTCGACGCCCGATTTGCGCAGTGGGTTGTCCTTTCCGAGGCTGTGGGTTCGATTCCCACAACTGGAAATGTTTGTGGTGTGAACCTGAATGTTTTTAGTGTTTTTTTTTTTATAGTTATAATGGACGGATCTAGCAGTTGGTAAGAAGAAAACTTTCCCAGACGAGGTAGTATTTAGGTACATTATTCATCAGTTAGTAAAGTTATCTTAGTACCCACATAAGCTACGCTTACTTTGGGGGCGGGAGCTAGATGGCGATGTGTGTATTGTCGTGATGTATTAATTAATTGTGGGAAGACTAACTGCCTCGATGGTCTAGTGGTTAGCATCTACGACTGCATATCTCAAGGTCTTGGGTTCGATCCCTGGGTCGGGTTGGTTAATGGTTTTTCCATCTAGGTCTGGAAACAGGCTGTGATTCTCACCGTGCCTCGCAGAGCACGGTTACCTGTCGGTCTTGGGCCTGATCTCTTTCTGGTCGTGCAGAAGCTTTGGGACGACTTTATAAGAAGACTAGCTTTTGCCCGGGGCTTCGCTCACGTTAAGTTCAAAATTTTGATTTGGTAAATTTTAACTGCAAAAGTAAAGAAAAATGTGAACGTAAATTACTTAAAAAATCCGAAACTTTCGTAGTATATTTTATTTATTTTATGAATTACATTGATAATGTCACTCATTTAACTGACGGCATGGGCACGGACACTATAATATTATGAAGGGCGTGTTTAGTCCAGCCATCCGCACTTGGCCAGGACTGTGGACTACGACCAAAGCTGTTCCCATTCCGAAAGACCCATTTTGTGTACTGGTAATGGGTTGACGATAATATACAAATGATACTAATATCTACCTATATTAAGTTCAATGAGCCGAACCGGGTTAGCAGACAATTCATCGAATGCTGAATGTATTCGCATATAATGGAGATCATAACCGGGCATTATCCGGCCCGGTCGATCACCGGGAGCCGGTTATCTGTAATAAGATCTCACCCGGTGCCGCGAGACAATGAATCCGTGGAGGCGATTAGACAATGCTGAGGTAGACAAAACGATTTCAGAATTTCAACTGAATAGATATATTCAGTTGAAATCCTGAAGCAATAGTAAGTAGGAATTAGTGTACGATCATATATATTTTTTGCATGCCATCTAAGGCGGATGTTTTGTGTACCTACCAACAATGTAATACCAATCTGCAAATAAACGATTTGATTTGATTTGATTTGATTTGAAATCGTTCAAGTCATATTTGTGGCAACAAATATGTCTTGGATTGGATGTCTTGGATAAGGAAAGCCCTGTCGCCTGTAATGCAGGTTTTTAAGATGTAATATGTAGATGAAATAAAAGATGTGAAGTACGCCTTTGGTTGTATAATAATTATATTTGCATTACATTACTTTACTTGTACATGTACCTACCTATGAAAAATAAATAAATAAATAAAATATGTGATGAAATTTTATTATCTTTAAATTAACTTCTCGTTAGTTTGTCAAAGCCTTTAAAGAAATGGTCTAAAAGGACGAAGATTAGCGAAATATCACCGAGCGCATCCACAATGGCATAAGGTAAAGCAGTCAGGAAGCTGTGCGCTCGTGGATCGGTTTCCGGTAAACCGGCTATCTGTAATGGGATCTCGCTCGGAGCCGAGACCTCTATGACGAACGCTTTGTGCAACTTATAGGAATTTCAGGAGCGCTAAAATGGCTAAGAATGTGCTTAGCCGACTTCCTATAAAACTGAGGGGGTTTTAAATTAGGATAAATTCGGTCATAATATTACAAATATTTAACAAGGCTTTTTTTTTTGGATTTTTTGAAGTAAAACGTCTTTAGGCACGACTAGGCAGTAATACACTTTTTTTCTGGTGGAAGTAACGCTTACGGCAGACGTCTGTGTAGTTTCTTCTATTTAAAAATAATAATTTGGATTGGTCGTAAGTATATGTCGTATACTTCACGCTTCTTGACTTATACGCCAGCTAGTGGCAAATATCATAATCGATTAGGATTATTTATTTCCAATATTTTTGAGCGGATCAATTATTGTGAATAGCAAAGTGAGTCAAAAATCAACAGTTTCAAAAAAATATTTCAAATTGCAAAGTTTTTTCAAAATCTCTAAATATACTTGTTCATTATTACTTTTGTAATAAATAAATTATTAATAAATTTTCGGACGATTGCGACATTCTATAATATAATAATCAACAAGGTAATATTGACATGTGCTGATCTAACCTTCAATTCTTCTACTCTCAATTATTATATTTAATTTAAAATATTTATTAAATGTGAAAGTGATATTAATGAATTTTATATAGAACTAGCGGACCCCAGCGCCATCTGTCGGGCTGTATTGTGAATCTAAACCATCCAGGGTGCCACCCAAACGCTTACCGAAAAATTCATTCAAATCGGTCCAGCCATCTAGGAGGAGTTCAGAGACCTACCCACGCACACAAGAAATATAATATATGTCGCAGCCGGAAATGAGTACGGACACTAAAATGAAACGCAAACGCGCCAGCTAGCGGCTAGCATGCATCAACAGTTTTGGCGCGCTTCGACAGAGTCGTGACGGGGTCTACTGACTAGATTGGGATTATTAATTAGTTGGGACGCAACGCAGAAAGACGTCGTCACGGAACTGTCCTACGTTTCTCTTAGTGGTTATTATTTTAAAAGTTTGCTATTACGATATTAGTTAAATTCAGTGTTCGAACAAAGCGAGTCAAATTTAAAGGTGTTCTTATTGCACGATACCTGAAAATTGCCCACACGATGTCGGACGGATCAAGTTAAAATCCCGCCGATCCAACATATACATAAAGATATAAAATGAAATAGTGAATATTAAATTAAATGACGGAGTCCCAGGAACATTTTACTCTTTCATCAAATAATAAATAATAATACAAGTTTTACTTCAATCGCTTCAAATAAATGTTACACGCACACACTTTTTTTTTGTAATGTAGACCTTCAAATCAGATCAAATCCTTTTATTTGCATAAAACATTGTAGGTATACATGTTTAGTCATAATATATGACATGCAAATCTTAATTTAAACAAATTCATTTATGTAATAATTAAAAAAACATCAAAATAAATAAAATCAAAATAATCGGCTGAATATAATAAAATTTCATTAATTTTACTGTATGGAATAATAAACATGGAATGTCAAGTAAAAAATAACTAAACTAATAATTATATTTTATTATCCAAGAACTCCCTTACTAATAGCTTTTATCAACCAACCAGTCACGTAATTTTGCCTTGAATTTCAAAAATGGCAAATCTTTAATAGCTATAGGCAATATGTTGTAAATCAAAATCATATTATGATAACAACTTTTAGAACCGAGTGCTGTGTTACATCGTGGGTAGAATATTTTATTTCGGTAACGGGTATTGAAAGGTACAATAAATAAATAAATAAATAAATATACTACGACAATACACATATCGCCACCTATCCCCAAAGTAAGCGTAGCTTGTGTTATGGGTACTCAGATGACTGATGAATATTTTTATGAATAATATACATAAATACTTTAGAATATATATATAAACACCCAGACACTGAAAAACATTCATGCTCATCACACAAACATTTTCCAGTTGTGGGAATCGAACCCACGGCCTTGGACTCAGAAAGCAGGGTCGCTGCAAACTGCGCCAATCGGCCGTCAAATTATATTTCCGCATATTTCAAAAAAATCACTTCTGTACCTTTTTACGAAGCATGCTGATTCTAAGATGTAGATACCTGGCAGCGTTAGTAATTTGAGAGATTTAAAGAGCGGCTTGCATGATTGCATAGGACCTTTGTTGCATATGGCCCGAATACACTTCTTTTGTATTAAAAATACTCTATTGACCTCGGAAGCATTTCCCCAAAGCATAATCCCTTTGAAAAGAAGATCGAAACTACCATAGAATTAAGAACATCAGAACTTTCAGTCAGCCATTATTGCATGCAGTGAAAATGCCCCGCGCACGTCTCACTTCACACCCGTGGAATGCTGCTAGCTCACGAACTTCTTTCACTCCAACCCGGTCCCATTTTATGGTAAATGTTTAGAGGCAAAATAATTACCATCAACTGCAAAATGGAATATAAAAATACTTAAATGTTCGTGTGATCGTGTGTCGTGTGAACGATTTCTGTGTGTTTTTAATTCTTTGGAACATTACTCTATTAATCTGTGGAACTACATCGTTGCTTACTAGATGGCGCTACAGTCGCTATAAGACTTTTATAAGAAGTCATACACTAATATCGGCATCGGCGGTAGGAGATCCGTATAGAGTTTAGTTTTTTTTATAGAAAAGTCCTATTATAATATAAAGGACTACGAAATCGATAAAAAAGCTTGGGTGTGAATTAATGCTCTAACAAGGTTGCTCTTCTAATAATTTTCAATGACAATATGAGATTGTAATGATAATAAAAAAAAACACCCGGCTAAAACCTGCCAACAGAAGTGAAAACTAAATCTATGTACTATTTATTTATTTATTTGTTTTAAATCTAGTAACCACGAATAATTTGCTTTTTCGTGGACGAAAGTTATTGTCTTTTGGGGCACGTATACAACACAGTCGGTTATAAAGACTGACTATACGACTTAAGAAACAGTTTACATATAGCTCATGGAAGGCGTACAGTGACGATGACGCGAGTTTCATGATTTTGGCTCAACCAAAATGTGATTACCGCGCCCAAAAAATTTCAAACACCTGCCTCCTGAAGTTATGTGATGAGTGTTATGCTATAAAAAGTTTGACGGTTTCGCTATAAAAAGTTTCTAAAGATGAATGGTCCGACCATTTCGGACAATCTTCGGATTCATCCTCGGTCCCCGATCACAAACACTGCTCGGAGGAAAATCTCCCTATGGCTATAGTCGAGCGCATCACCAGACCAGCCGTACTAAAAGTCACCTCCAACCATGTGAGTGGATTACCGATGGGTACCATTGTCGGTGGGTGAGTTAAACATACAAAAAAGCCTCTAAGCACCATTACTTTTGCATCGTTGGTCAAAAATATTTAGCGCGCAGCATTTTAATGTCGCAATTGAATAGAGATGTCGCTCATTAGCAATTCACGTTTGCATAATATAAAGGTTTCCAACATCAGAAGTGGGATCGCCGCCGCCGTACTGAAGGGTTAATGAGGGTGTCGCTTTGTTCACTCCAATCCGGTCCCATTTGCTTATTATAGAGTGCTTAAATGTGCATGACTGCATATGTGGCAGTATAATTAACTCATTTTTGAGATCGAGATTTCACCCATAATCATTTTCACCTAATTTTCTTCCGCGCATAATTCTAAGTTGCATACTTATGCCCAGTCAAATCAGACAAAGCCTCTATATCCATGTTTATTTCACGTGTGCATACGTGTATCCAACATCAGAAGTGGGATTGCCACTGCCATACTGAAGGGTAAAAGAGGATGTCGCTTTGTTCACTCAAACCCGGTCTCATTTGCTTATTATAGATTGCTTTGCACGAGTGCTCTGTGTTATTAATTAGTTTGTATGGAAAAATTAATATGCTTCTTTTTATTTAATGGTTTTACAGGGTGATTCCTCATGAAAGCACCCTTCAACGGTATTTCGTAATTAGGTCACACATTGTATAGTAGCATGGAATACCTATAAAATTTGCAGAGTTTGCTCGATTTTTCCAGGATTTCTTCAACAAATGTTAACCTGGTTAAAGGACTTGGGAAGTATACCGGTTCAAAAAAAAATTCAAATCGGTTCACAAATGACAGTTCTCGGGTAGCAGACATAAATAAAATACAACAACGAATTGAGAACCTTTTTTTTATGTAAGTCTGTTAAAACAACAAATTTTGAATAATTTATTTATTTTATTGTTCATTTTTTGGTTTTCGGGAGTGGTTTGATGTGGAAGTCAAGAGAAGCACGTCCAGTAGGTCTGCCCTTATTGGTTACATTGCAATACACTCGGCCTTCCTGGAACGGGAATGTATCAACGAGTGCTGCCAGACTAATCCTCATGTCGATATAACTGTACAAGCCCTGAAAGCAAATTATTATATTACTATATAAGTGTTAGTCATTTTGTATAGTTTTTTATATACAACGTGTAAATGAAAACCGAAATACTTACAGGCTTAAGAGGTACATTATGTACTGTCTCTGAGACTCAAAAAATCATGTGACTCCTGTCACTTCATTAGGTAAGCGTCGCGTAGGTACTATGCGTGTGTCGGTCTTTTATTTTTAATAGGGTTGCCATAAGTAAACGCTTCGAATGTTTTGAATTCGTTTGTAGGGTAAAATAAATATGCTTCTTTTGATATAATGTTTTTACATGATGATTCCTTATGTAATAAATATATAAATAAATATATTACGACAACGCCATTTAGCCTGATAGTAAGCGTCGCTTATGTTATGGGTACTATGATACCCGATGAATATTTTTATGAATAATATACACAAATACTTAGAATATACATATAAACACCCAGACACTGAAAACCATTCATGCTCATCACACAAACATTTTGGTGTGTGAGTTGTGGGAATCGAACCCATGGCCTTGGACCTACATATTGTAGTACATAGAGTACCTTCAAACCAAAAGTGAATTGGCATCTTCTAGGCAAGCGCGCTCCACCTTAGGCTGCATTATCAATAACATCAGGTGTGATTGCAGTCAAGTGTGCGTCTATAAACATAAATTTAAATTCAAAAATGTTTTATTCATGTAGACCTCATTACAGGCACTTATGAAGCGTTCATACATTGAACTGGTTAACACTAATGTTAGGTGATGGTGATAACTGCATTTGTTAATTTAAAACTAAAGCTAGGTTCCAAACGCGCTCCAGTCTAAGAAGAGCCCACAGCAAACTTTGCCAGGTTTTTTTTGTTATGACCATCTCACAGTCGAGTTAATGTTTAGCTATGAAGTTAGAGCAATACACACTCAAGCTTTTTTATCATACATGTAATCCTTAATATTATAATAGGATTTTTCTATAAGCTTACGTTTTGAATTAACTTAATCTTAAGGATTTCATCTGGTAATTTGTTATAAAATGATATACCTTTAAATTAATTTTATGCAGCCTGCACTTCCACTCATGCTCAGCGAAGTGTTTATAGGATGGTTTTCCACACACATTTTTTACATAAGACAGGTGAGCAATCTGCTTAGCCAATGAATACTATTAAAAATAAACAAACTCACGGGTGGAAATGGGCATTTGAGTACGGACAACATTCGTTCCTTTTCTGGCACCCTGTAATACCCTTCTCTGAACGCCTCGCCGACGATCGGGTCCTTCAGTAAGACGTCGCATAACTTGTAGTGTATTTCTACGAAGCTTCTCTTGTATACGTTTGAAAGCAGCTGGTAGAAGTATAAGCTTACCTGTCAATAAGTATATAGTGTCATAAACCACGGGCTACCGTTATAAGAGGGCCGGAAAACCATTAATAGAAATAAACGTATTATTAAAATAAAGCTTAATTTGCTATACTCTGCGAAAAGCAGGAGAATCTGTGTGGTGTAATTTATAATTTCTTCAATCACACCAAACAGATCTTCGGCAATTTACCCTCTACGCACGTTTCGCTCCGAAACCGGAGCATCCTCTGGAGATGTTGACCTTACAATGTTTATTGTGAGGATGCGGAGTATAGCAAATTAAGCTTAATTTTCATAATATATCATGGAACTCCGCAAAGTAACGCCTGCCTATATCCAATAATAAACATATAACTCCAGCAGGGCTAGCGAGGGCAAGAGACAAAAATTACATCCCCCGATTATATTCCCCACAAGGGATATAATTAACGTGTCCACCTGCTAAAGCAAGAGTATATGGAATATAAGTTTACCCCCGTGTATTATTACACATATATTATTTGGATATTATTTCAAGTTGTGCGCCAGTGCTCTGAGAGTTGATAAAACTGTGGGAGAAGATATATTTATATCCTTTAACCGGGGATATAGTGGTCCTGCCCAAGCTAGCCGTACAGGATACCTACACAGTCAGGCCGCTTCGGTCGCGATAAGCGTTTGCGAACACTGGCAACTAGGATTATACAAATCATTTCGAAATACCAGTTCATTTTTACCGCGCTCTTGCAAATTATGGAACATTCTCCCATCTTATGTGTTTCCTCAAAAGTACAATCTAGGGTTATTAAAGGAGCGGATAAACAAATTCCTTTAAAGCCGGCAACGCATCGGTGGCTCCTCTAGTGATGCAGATGTTTATGGCTGGCCGTGATCATTTAACATCAGGCGACCCACTTGCTCGTTTGCCCGCTATTAATATAAAAAAAAATCCCAAATAAATTCATCATATCAACACATAACCGGCCCACTACAAGATACGGGTCTTGTTTCCATCTTTTCAGTTATTCAATTAACTTATTAAATACTAGCTGACCCGCGCAACTTCGTCTGCATCAAATCGGCTATTATCGGATTTTATATCTTTTAGCATTTCTATACCCGTCGTAACGTCTAAACGATAGGTCCCATTTTAATAACTTAAAGAGGAATTTGCATAGTGGTAGTCGTCAATTTAACTAAAAAGCTATTTATTTGGATCAGGATTTGATAGTAACGTCACCATCTTAAGATTGTACCCGTGTTTTGATTGATAAATTATAACAAAAAGCGGTTTTTGTGTCTTAACAGTTAGACATTTAGCCTTCCGGACTTTTTTAATAATGATTATTTTAAACATGCCCATCCATACATACATACATCCATCCATCCATACATCCAAACTCACAAACTTTCGCATTTATAATATAAGTATGGTACGCATGCATTTGATCGTTGTTCCATATGCCTTGCGACTCGCTGTTATCTGTGAAGAGTTATATCCTTTATCTCCAACAATATTTATCTGATCCTCATTCAAATTACACAATATGTATTGTGTGCTTGATAGTATACACTTTCAAACAAAAAAAGAATTATTAAAATCGGTTCTAATTTAACGGAGCTATGAAGTAAAATTGATAAAAAATTCAAAATATTTCCCGGGAGAAGCTTATTGTTTATCGGGATTAAAAGTATCCTATATTTTGACCAGGAATATCAGCTACCACTATACCAATTTTATTTACATCCGTTCAGTAGTTTTCACGTGATGCCCGGACAGACAAACAGACTGACAGAGACAGACTGACAGAGACAGACAGAAAATATGTTTTGGACTCAATATCGATTGCCCGGGGCAAAATTTTCAAAATATATTAAATGTACAGAAATCTTCCAGTTACAGTTTTATTATAAGTATATAGATGACATGTTTTGATGCAGTCGCGTCTTTTGTTTTTTTTTAGATTGCCTTTTGGCCCCAAAAATCTTTATTTTGGTTTTACCCAGTGACACTCTCACGACTAAGCGAATCTATTGACACAAATCGAATAAAAGGACGTCAAGTCGTGTAGGCTTGTCGTATTGTTTTGATAAACAAAACAACTTATGTCCCTCTCCGTCCTTACTAACTAACTCTGTGCCAAGTCAAGCAGATTGGTTGCTTAGCAAGGACAAACTACTTTCGCATTTATAATATAAGTAGGTATTTACCTCAAAATCATTGTTCATAACTTTTTTCGACGTATAATTGACTGTGACATAATGGATTGGATCTCTCCTGTTGATGAGTTTCGATTTGAAGATTACGCTTGAATAATATTCCTTGTCGAAGAAAAGGACTTGCGGGCGCTCCATGCTAAAAAACATCATCTGAAATTATTTTTTTATGATTATTAAAGTAACCACAAGCCACATGCACCGTAAGCCACCGTAAGCCACATGACACAGCGAGTAATGGCTATAGATGAAGGCAAAAGAGGTAGAGGTCGACCAGGTGGTACAAAACAGGTACCACCTGGACTAGAACCGTTTTCAATGACATGAAAACTCTGGGCCTTACACCAGAAATGACACAAGACCGTATTAAATGGCGGACAAGTATCAGGAGGGCCAACCCCAAATAGGGAAAGCGCCAGGAGAATGAAACGTAGAGACTTTAGAGACTTTGGGACCGTGGGGTCCGGACGCAAGTGCTCTTTTCAAAGAATTATCGAAAAGGGTTATTGAGTCTACCGGTGATCCTCGAGCGGGCAGTTACCTTGGCCAACGAATTAGTTCGGCCATCCAAAGGGGCAATGCTGCCAGCATCTTAAGGAACTGTGCGTCGCTGCGGTTGTTTCGAGGACATTTTAGATTTTATTTAGTTTTAAATAGTTTATTTTAGGTTATATTTATAAAACAATTATTTTAAAGAATAAATAAATAGTTTTTCTTAAAGTAACTATAAATATTTTACAAATACAAATATTCTATTCTTTGTATAATAAAGTATTTATAATCTAGTAGGTAATAACCTATTTATTCTTAACAGTTTCAGTTGTAACATCTAGTTGTATGTGAATCGATGTTACCTTTGCAGTGGCATAGCCGCGGCTCGCGTCAGCAGTTGACCGTCGATTTTGATGCGATGGTATTTCAAACTACCCACTTACAATTTTTATAATGTTTATTAGTGTTTTTACCTACACTTGGAGGAATTATCAATTTTATAAAATAAAAATACATATAAACATTTTCGGAACCGACAGGATTTGAACCTGCGACTCTCGGGCAATCGCGGCCTGAGCGCTTTCTCCAATTAAGCTGCAGCTCTTTAGAAGTAGATTGCCACAGTGGGCAGCTACCCTGCTTTCTGAGACCAAGGCCGCGGGTTCGATTCCCACAGCTGGAAAATGTTTGTGTGATGAACATGAATGTTTTTCAGTGTCTGTGTGTTTATCTGTATTTTATAAGTATTTACGAATAAAATATTCATCAGTACTCTTAGTGCCCATAACACATGCTACGCTTACTTTGGGGCTAGTTTGTGATGTGTGTGTTGTCGTAGTTTATTTATTTTTATTTATTTTATTGCTTTGTTCCGGTCTGCAAGGCGTGGTTACCGGTTTAAATAAATTCTGTGCAATTTCATAGTGTCGGTACACCGGCAGGAGAATTTGGCATTTTATATTAAAGTGCCATGCCGTAGTGGAAAGTTCTGTTTTGTTGACTTTGGCATAAAAAAAATATTATGAAATTTAAGCTTAATTTGCTATACTCCTCCAAAAGCAGGAGAATCTGTATGGTGTAATTTATAATTTCTTCAATCTTTATACTCCACACCGAACAGATGTGGCAATGTAGGGTACTACGCACGTTTCGCTCCAAAACTGGAGCATCCTCAGGAAATGTTGCCTAAGATGTGTTTGGTGTGGAATATAAAGATTGAAGAAAATATAAATAACACATTACAGATTCTCCTGCTTTTGGCGGAGTATAGCAAATTAAGTAAAATTAAGTAAACCAAAGGAAGCCGCACACGGCGTCCTTTGGTAACGCAGCGGCGCCTTTAATAAAATGCGGCCCGGGCCAAGACGGCACGGCACACAGGCGACCGTTTCTAAGCGAATGGACTATACATGCACATGGACGTTAAAACCGACGTTAATGGACACAAAGCGGCACTTTGCCGGATGTGTTACTTGCATACTTTGCGAACTTTTCCTCTGTTACAAAGATATGGTTTTACACTCACCATCAGCAGGGCTAGCTCGGACAGGAGACAAAAAATATAACCCCCGATTATATCACCTGACTAGGAATATATAATTAACGTGTCCACCTGCTAAAGAACGGGAACATGGAATAATAGAAGCTTATTCCCATTTATTATTACACATATATTATAAAGCTCTGAGAATTGATAAAGCTGTGGGATGAGATAAACTTTTATCCTATCCACAAGGAGATAATTGTCTCCAGCACAGCTAGCATAGGCCGGAGCAAATTATCTCCCCGGGGAAAGGATAAAAATGTATCTTCTCCCACAGCATTATCAACTCTCAGAGCATTGGCGCACAAGTGGAAATAATATCCAAATAATATATGTGTATTAATAAACGGGGGTAAACTCCTCCTATCTACCCTCTTCAGGGGATATAATCGGGGGATATAATATTTATCTTCTGCCCGTGCTAGCCCTGCTGGTCATGCTAGCCGTGCTGGGCCAACCGCTTGGTCGTTTTATTATTAAAAGAAATAGAACCTAGTACCATAATCGGCAATCTACTATGCGAACCACTAGACTAACGAACAATTTATAACCGCTTACCCTTTTACTGTAACATTGTTTGATCACAAAGGAGACACTGCATATAACGAAAGCTGTATATATGAGATTTTTCTTAAATTCAGTAACCATTATTATATTGTTCAAACTTTCTTTGTAGAAAAACTGCAGCAGTAACTATTCGTACGACTAATACTAAAGAAATATGCATCAGTTGTTTCCTGATTTCATTTATATAACGAAGATCTTTTGTGTGGCCAATATAAGGCCGATTCCATAAGCCATGAGAGTCATTGAGAGATAAATTTAAAGATTTTAAAATACATATTTAAAAATTTATTGTACGTTCATAAAAAAATATCCAAATTTAAGAAAAAATGTGGCTGCAATAATTTAAACATTAGAAGTAATAAAATAAACTTACAGTGCAACATACTAGGTTACATAAAAATAATTAATTCCTTTAAAGGAAATTGCACACAATTCTACAATAAACTACCATTTACTTGGAGATGTCTCTTAAAAAGTCCAAAGTTTGTATTAAACGTAAGCTTATAGAAAAGTCTTATTATAGTAAAAAGGACTACGTAATCGATAAAAAAGCTTGGGTGTGAATTATTGCTCTAACCAGGTTGCTCATCTAATAATTTTAAATGACATTGTGAGATGGTGATAACAAAAAAAAACACCTGGCTAAGTTTATTGTGGGCTTCTTCTTAGACCAGGACACGTTTGGAACCCTCGTAGCTTTAGTTTTAAGTTTACGAATGTGGTTAACGCCATCATCTCCCTACCGTGTAATTCTTATGTACGCATCAAAAGTGCCACCTGTGTACTTGAATAAAGATATTTTTGACTTTGATTTGAGGCTTCGTTACTTTCGAATCGAGTTCGAATCCCAGCACGCATCTCTAACTTTTCTAGATCTGCGTTTAAAGTAATTAAAGTATCACTTGCTTCAACGGTGAAAGAAAACATCGTGCGGAAACCTGCATGCCTGAGAGTTCTCCATAATGTTGTCGAAGGTGTGTGAAGTCCACCAATCCGCACTGGGCCAGCGTGGTGGACTTAACTGCTTCACAGTGAGAGACCCGTACTCTGTAGTGGGCTGGTAATAGGTTGATGTGATGATGATGAATGTTAATCTCAAAAGTGCAGTCCGGATTGCTTGACAAAGTACAAATAATTGCACAAAAATAAATATAAACTAGCGGACCCCAGCGCCATCTGTCGGGCTAATTTGTGAATCTAAACCATGCAGGGTGTCACCCAAACGTATACCAAATATTTATTCAACCGTCCAGCCGTCTAGAAGGACTTCGGTGACATACACACGCGTACAAGAAATATATATATAAAGATGGTTACCCTATACGCCTAATCCGTTTCTACGCAACAGCGTATCGCTGGGCAGTAACTAGCCACGACCGAAGCCTCCCTGCAGACAGACATTTGTTTTAAAAACTTTGTAGTGTGTAGACAACCTTTCATAATAATTATGTGAACTGAAGCCTAACATTCATTTATTTTTAAGTTATTAATAAGTAGAGAGTGAATATAAAAGTTATAAAATAATTGAATATATTATATTCGATGTTATTGTTATTTTAATGTCTCATTTAAAATAGCGGAAATAGTATCCAAGTCATTATAATAATTGCTAACTAAATTGTGTTTTCGAGTTGAACTACGGATCACATTTCGACTCTGGAGTCGATTCCTAAGTTGGGTCGTGTGTGTTGTGTTAATGTGTGCGTGTGTGTGTGTGTGTATGTATGTGTGTGCGTGCGTGTGTGTGTTTGTGTATATGTCAGTCACTAGCATTATATTACTCGGCTGAAGCGATTTTGATTTTGTTATTTTTGGTTTCCAAGGTGTATTAGTCGGTAGTGTTTTTAGCTCGGTCCAAGATGGCCGTCGCCACAAAATGGCGGATTACATATTTTTTTCCAACTCTCACAAAATGGGTTATTATTCACAATTTCTGTCCGGATCCGGTATTTATTAATAACCATTTTTTGGTGTCGATGTTTTTAACAGGGCATCAGTTTGTCTCGAGGTCAACTTTACTTCAGATATTTAATTACAAATCACATTACAGTTAAAACAATCGACTTGATAAATGAATGAATTGTTTAATGTTGATATTGGAAACGATCAACTACTGAGTTTTCTATCGGCTCTTCTCAGAAGAGTTTGTCTTTCGAACGGTGGTAGAGTCACTACAAACATACATACTTGACGTTTCCAAAGTGCTTATAAAGTAGTCCTACATGAAATAAATGAATCTTGAATTTCGAATGTTGCATTGATTAAAACGCGCATAACTCCGAAAGGTTAGAGTTCCATAATGATACCTATCGCCAAAGAGCATGTAAGTAAATAGTTGTAGGTACACGGTTGTCCATGTCGGTTAGCATGCAACGGTTCTGCACTAGATATGACCGAGTAGTTTCGGTAACGCCACTCAGTTATACCGGTCCGGGGTACGGTGACCACGGTTTGTACTGTCTCAAAGGATATGTCCTGAAAGTAAGTTAGTATTAAATAAATAAATAAAATTCATTTATTTCGGCCGACTTGAATCATAAATGATTAGTAAAATACAAAGTTAACTGTTAGTAAACTTAGCCTAAGGAAATAGTTTATATAAAAACCCTTTGAGCATGCCCGATTGGAAAGCACATGTACCATGCAGCAATGGCACAGGTACTGACAATCAGTCCTGCCAGCAAGTACCCTCAGAAGGCCGCTGGAACTAGCCATAACCCTGCGCACCAAGGATGTACACCGTTTTCGTATGATCGTGTAGAAACAATCTATATGCTCTTCGGCAAACATCCCTGACGCGCTGCAAGACCGAGGCAATCCCATCAGCATCCTGAACGCATTATTGTACTGTACGCGGAGGGCACTGTACTGTTTATGCGTGTAATTAATCCACAGGCTGCTCATGTAAAAGGATGTGCTCTGAAAAGAGTGACTTTAACAGGAACTGTACAACCAGCAAACCTGCGCGCGATCATATTGGCCCTCACAGACAATGCCCTGCGCTCTCTCTCTATATCTGCATCATCTTTGAGGTCAAAGGATATCACAGGTACACTGGCAGGCAGTGCTTTCCTTTGGCCTCAAAAACCATGCATTCGCTTTTCTTAACCTTATAGTATAAGCCATGACTGCTGGCATAGTTCTCACAAATACCTAACAGTTTTGTCAATCCACAGACAGACGCACTCAGCAGTGCCATGTCATCTGCGTAACTAATGTTATTGAAACATATGCCATCGATATGACATCCGAGACGAGCGCTGCTGAGTTCCTCTATTAGTGCATTAATATATAGGTTGAAGAGCTTTGGGGAGGTCAAACCCCCCTGCCTAACTCCGCACTCCAACCTATACGGCTTTGAATATGTCTCGGACCATCGCACGAAATTGATCTGATTCTTATACCAAAATTTGAAGATCCTGGTGAATGCTTCGGTATAAGTATCCTTTAGTTTCTGCCACAGAATATCGTAATTAACCAAGTCAAATGTCTTGGAAAGGTCGAGAAAGCAGGCATAAGTAGGCGTTCGCCCTACTGAGTAGTATTTGACAGTTTGCTTTAAACATAAAATGGCTGACTCAGTAGAAAGACCAGGTCTGAAACCAAACTGATTATTATGTAGGCTTATATATTTGTCAAGCTGGGTGCCAAGCAAACTGTCAAGCACTTTGGCAACAATCGTAGCAAGGGAGATCGGCCTGTAGTGGGTCCTGTCACAAATGTCCCCAGTTTTGTGTTTCACAATTGGAACAAGCATAGTCTTCATCATTGCAGCAGGAAGGTACTAATGTGCTATGCATAGATTATAAAACATCGCAAGCACTCGGGGCAGATGAGGACCAGCATGCTTGAGATGTTCGATGCTGAGTCCGTCATGGCCTGGAGATTTTCCCCCTGACTGGGAATTTATAGCATAAATATGTAACTAGTTTTATTCTTATTCTTCTTCTTCTAGTTTCATTGACTACAATATCACCTGCACAGCTAGCAAGGAGACAAAAATGATATAACCCGATTGCATTCCCAGAGAAGTATAGAATTACCGTGTCCACCTGCCAAATTGAAAAGTTTAACCACGTTTATTATTACACAAATAATATTTGGATATTATTTTCACTTGTGCGCCAATGCTCGAAGAGTTTATAAAGCTGTTGGAGAAGATACAAATGTTTAATCTCTTTTGCCTAGTTAAAAGAATACAGTTCATACGAATACAGTACATTCTTAGTCTGGATCTCGACCTACAAGACCATATCGCTGGTCAGCCAGAGAGATCATCAAATGATATTATTGATGATGATAATGATGATTCTAACTTCATAACAAAATATTCATTTGACTCTGAGATTTTGTTAACAGAAAAAAACTGGATAAGTTTTTGTGGGCTCCCTTAGACCAGGGTGCGTTTGGAACTCTTCCAGCTTTAATTTTAAGTTAACGAATGTAGTTATCACCATCTCCTCATAATAATAGTAATTTAAATATGTACAAACTTGGAATTTTATATGAATGACAAAAGCAATATTAAAAAAAAGTTTTTGAATTTTGTCGAATATGTCTTAATCCATAACCTTCCATGGCCACCCCACTCGGTATTGTAGTAAACGCAAATTCTCATTAATGCTGGCGTTATGTTGTACGTGTAGGCGTCTCCCTAACGTTTACGGCTAACAATTTCAACCGTTCCGTGCGGTAACATACGGGCATACACTGCGGGCGTTACCGATCAGGAAACGTAAGAATTTTCTTTATTATGTCTACAACGAATATCCTTTCTTTTCCCAGTATATTCAGGGTGGTTAATCAGCGTTGATATGTTAATTTATGTTCAAGTTTGCTTATTCATAAGTAAGCCTTGGAAGTAAAAAAATTGAAAATGATTTTGTATTCACTATAACACATATCTTTATTTGTCAGATTAATAAATCATAATAAAGTCTGCTCAGAACTTTTATATTTTCTGCAGTTTAAAGTACCTGCCAGGACTTTATCCTATCCAACTCAGTTTAGCCGTTCAGAAGATTAGCACAGAAAAACTGATCGACATAACAGAAATTAAAAAACCTTTCCTCAAAATATCAAAAAAAAAATTAAATTTAACCAATTATTTACTAAGGGACATAACATAATTCAGAGTACGTTTTGATTTCGAAGCGCTGTGGGAGAATCGTTGACGGACACAATATCGCCCTGTGTGTTTACGACTACTTATCGTCAGTTACGACTATTTTGGGAGAGGAATATTATCCGGCATGGCCACCAAACTAAATTACTAATTACATACAAACTTAAAGTAGGTACTTAGCATAGGTACTTAGGTACTCACTCGGTCGAAGATATGATTTTAATGGAATGCACATTTATATTAGCAACTAGCCACTCACGTAGATATACCTCACCGAGGGGGCTAGGGGGATTGGGGGGAGCACCCGTAAATACACCCCAGTAAATACAGAGTGATATTTGGTCAAAGTAAGTAACTAGTGTGAGATTTTCTACGTAGTGTTTCATGCCTAAAATACTAACATTTATATTGCTTATAAAAAATAGACGCCTGTCGCAAGCCTTGCGTGATCCACATTATCACCCTGCGGATTTCATTTTAGTAGCTAGAAATAATTACACCTTTTACTTACCACCTATTACTTACCACCTATTACTTACCAGATATTACTTACCACCTATTACTTACCACCTATTACTTACCACCTATTACTTACCACCTATTACTTACCAGATATTACTTACCACCTATTACTTACCACCTATTACTTACCACCTATTACTTACCACCTATTACTTACCACATATTACTTACCACCTATTACTTACCGGCCACTACAGGGCACGGGTCTCCTTTTAGAATGAGAAGGGCTTAGACCGTTGTACACCATGCTGGCCGGTGAAGGAAACATCGTGAGGATACCTGCATGCCTGAGAGTTTTACATAACGTTCTCAAAGGTGTGTGGAGTCCACCAATCCACACTGGGCCAGCGTAGTGGACTGCGGCCTTAACCCCTTCTCATTGGGGAGGAGATCCGTGCTCTGAAGTGGCCCGGTAATGCATTGATGTGATGAGTGGAACTAGAGCGACATAGCTAAAAGAGTTACGTAGCTGAAGCGGCAATGGTCGGGGCAGTTGGGGCCGATAGCTCGGAAAATAATAATTACACGATTTCTAGTACTCGTTTGCCAGAGTCTTAAAGTACGTTTACTTATTCGATTGCGTGAAAGTTAATTAAGATTTAGATGGTATTGAAGTTGCGCCATCTAGTTGCAATAATGAAAAACCGTACTAGGAAAAGTGTAAGGAGCGGCAACGTTGTATTTTAGGTCGCTTTTTGGTTTGTTGTGTTCTGAAATCGAATCCAGTCATGTTGCTCTTAAGCTCAGTGTCAGAGTCCTGGCCGCGGCGTAATGAATGCGTGGTCTTATCTTCAGCGGCGTCTGTTCCAATTTGTCAAATGGGAAAACTTTCGGAGCGGCTCCCGCCTGTAATCATAAGTTCAATCAAATAATTACTCCGTTAGGTACCTACTGTTGTCAGACACCGTATCAATTATTAGTTCCTTTTCTTTGACAATTTATTCAACGCCGGTTTCTTGAACTCGTGTACATGTAATAAATTTAATACTTAAAAAACCCTTGAATGCCAATTTAGTGTACATTATTCTACCAATCAAGCAATTTGACACTCATTTTGAGGGTGTTGTGAAAAAATCTGGAATCCGCCATTTTGTGGCGGCAGCCATCTTGGACCGATTTTCATCAAACAGAAAATCAAAATCGGTTTATCCTTTCGGGAAATACGATGCTACACACACACACATACAATCGCAGACGCTTCAAACCTATAACAAAATATATATGTAATAAAATATATAAATCTATAATTAAAACCGGGTTAAAAATATAGGGTTAAAAAGAAAAGTTACGAAAAACTTGCACTAAACAATCTTCATCAACATCATTACCTCAAGGCGATTGGTTGTTTACGATGAAAATATTTTTCCGCGTGAGTGAACTGCATGCATGAGAGTTCTCCATTATGTTCTCAAACGTGTGTGAATGGTTAAAGTAATTTCATAAAGTGGTTAAATAATTAAACTTTTGACAAATATATCTTGATATGTCTCATATATTTTATTCAATTGATTAGCATTTGAAAACGTGATGGTAATTCTTTTTTAATTAATAAATAGGTTTCAAGAAATAAATAAAATTATATTTGATTGACAGCCAATGTTAATGACATTGGGCTGGCGGGTCATCATCATCATTACATCAATCCATTACCAGCCTTCTACAGAGCAACGATCTCCTCCCACAATGAGAAGGGGTTAAGGCCCTAGTCTACCACGCTGGCACTGTGCGAAGTGTAATAAAATAGGCAGCTCGCCTAGAATCAAAAATAAACCTGCAGTGCAATTTAATAGACTAAATTATAGAATAAGTAATTCATTGAAATTAAATTCTATACAATTTTACGATAAACTACAAGTTGATATCTTGGAGATGTATCTTAAAAAGTTCAAAGTTTGTATTAAACGTAGAAAACTCCTATTATAGTATAAAGGACTACGTCAACGATAAAAATGCTTGGGTGTAAATTATTGGTCTAACCTGGTTGCATCTTTAATAGTTCAAATGACAATGTGAGATGGTGATTTGAAGAGAAATAAACAAAAACAACCGGCTAAATTTTTCGTGTGCTTATTCTTAGACCAGGGCGTGTTTGGAACCCTACGTTAGCTATAGTTTTGAGTTGTCGAATTTAGTTATCGCCATCAACTCACTTTTATGTCATATTTTACATGTAATGTACGCATCACAAGTGCCATCTATGTGCCTTTCGACTTTGACTTTGACTATGACTATAGTAAGTATTTACTATGTATTATATGATGAGCAACTGCTTTCTTGCCGGCTTCTTCTCGGGAGAATCTGCCTTCCGAACCGGTGGTAGAATCACTACAAACAGACAGACTTGACGTTTCAAAAGTGCTTATATTAGGCCTACTTGAAATAAATGAATTTTGAATTTGAATTTTGAATTTTGAATTTATACTGCGCCAATAGTAACATACTAGGGTATGAAAATTTTAAAATTTTCCGAACTTATCGGTCTGGGCGTCGGATCTAAACTGTCAAATGAGCGACTCCGGCGTAATGAGAAAAGTTTTTTGATCAACTGCCGCGCGCTGCGATCGCAACTTTTATCGCGGCGATTTTTATTTATGTCGTGTATAACGAGCATGATTAATCCAATATGTGCTGTTTGGGATCATGGAAAAAATGTGTTAGGGGTATGACTACCATGTGTACCACGATGTACTCCCTAACAGGTTAGCCCGCTATCATCTTAGACTGCATCAGCACTTGTCAGCGGGTGAGATTGAAGTCAAGGGCTAACTTGTATTGTAGCTGGAATTAAAAAAAAGGTAATGTGGTGTTACCTAAGAGTATCACCGGTCATTTTGCTTAGCGTCTGTTGACTATGAGAAAGCCTTTGTTTTGATGGAAATCTGGGCTGTGGTCACTGCAGAGATGCCGAATAGACTACGGGTATATCCAGGTGTTGAACAGGAACAGACTACTGGTCGGATCCAATTGCAGCGAGGAGTGCGACAGGGAGATGTTATGTCCCCGAAGCTGTTTACGGCTGCGTTAGAGGACGTCTTTAAGCTTCTGGATTGGAACCGGCTTGGTATCACCGTCAATGGTGAGTACATCACTCAACTTCGATTTGCCGAAGATGTAGTCATAATGGCAGAGACTCTGGAAGACCTTAATACGATAATCAATGACCTCAGCAAGACGAACATTCTATTTAACGCTCATGTTCCGCTCCACCCAGTAACAGTTGGGATCTTTTGAAAATGTAGACGAGTACATATACCAAGGACACATAATCCAGTTAAGTGAGTCCAATTTCGAGAAAGAGTTAAGCCGCCGAATCCAACTCACATCTTTTGGCCAATATCCCTCAGTGCCTAAAAACCAAATTTTTCGAACAATGCGTGGCAGGCGATGGAGATAGCTATGTCACTTGCATTTACCGGGACGCCGTGCCAGCACCTCGGGACCCCAACGTCCAGTCCGGTAAAAGCAAATCAATGTGGTTCAAAGGAAATATCCTCAAAAACTTTATGGTAAACTTTTTAATACAATAGAGAATTCATTAATAATTTATTTAAGTTCAAATAAATAGGCATTGGTAATGAATTGTGTTTAGAGGTTGAACTACTGCAGGAATTAACAAAAGCTCGTTAAGTAGCTCTAAAATGTATGATTTATGAGAATAGATGTATGGATGGATAGTTGGATGAATGTTTGTTACGCTTTAACGCCACACAGCATGAAAATTTGGCAGAGATACCTACAATGTAGTCTGCAAAAGCTCAAAGGTTTCTTTTTATCCCGGAAAAGCAAACAGCTTCTATAGGATAGTATTGCTATTATACGCATTTTTCTTTCAAAATCCGCGCAACGGAGTTTAAGATTGACGTGGTTTTTTGGATAGGCATAAGGCGCTGTCGCTGTCGCTGTCGCTGTGGCTGTCGCTGTCGCTGTCGCTGTCGGTTTAGCTTTCGGTGTCGCTACCACAATCACATTCACTATCACAATCACAATTCCTATCACTATCGTAATTGCAATTGCAATCGCAATGACGGTCACAGTCACAGTCACAGTCACAGTCATAGTCACAGTCACAGTCACAGTCACAGTCACAGTCACAGTCACAGTCACAGTCACAGTCACAGTCACAGTCACAGTCGCAGTCGCAGTCGCAGTCGCAGTCGCAGTCGCAGTCGCAGTCGCAGTCGCAGTCGCAGTCGCAGTCGCAGTCGCAGTCGCAGTCACAGTCACAGTCACAGTCACAGTCACAGTCACAGTCACAGTCACAGTCACAGTCACAGTCTCAGTCTCAGTCTCAGTCTCAGTCTCAGTCTCAGTCTGATTCTCAGTCTCAGTCTCAGTCCCAGTCCCAGTCACAGTCACAGTCACAATCACAATCGCTATTGCAGTGCAATCTCAATCGTAATCGCAATATAAAATTGTTAATTCCTCCAAGCGTAGGTAAAAACACTAATAATAATTTTTAAATAATGTTTCAAAATAACCAAAACATCCAATAAATTGATAAACTGAATGAACGACTTACTATTTATTTCAAGCAAAACTTATAAAGCACTTTCTCTGAATTATAAGCTGTGAAAAAAACAATAAACAGGCAACATTGCTCCAATGCACTCTCTGAAATCTAAGTACAAAATAGTTTGCCTTTTCTTGCAACTTTTCAGTTATAGTTGAAAATTCAGAAATAAAAGTAGGTATGTATTTATACTTGCGGTATTCGCTCCAACTTCTCTACACTATGCCGGCGCGATGAGAAAACTTTTGATCAGCTCGTGAGTATCTAAGTACCTTTAGTACGATGGCACTATAGCGTGAAATAAAGATAATTTCTTTAATATTTACTAAATTGACTTTATTTGATGCGCTCACACTTCGACTTCAGTATCGGCGGTCTGAGTTCGATTCCCAGCACTCAAACTTTTCTAAAATATGGTGAAACATCGTGAGGAAACCAGCATGCCTGAGAGTTCCCCATAATGTGCTCAAGGGCGTGTGAAGTCCACCAATCCACACTGGGCCAGCGTGGTGGACTACGGCCTTAACCCTTTCTCATTGTGGGAGGAGACCCTTGCCCTAAAGTGGGCCGGCAATGGACCAACCAATGCATATATTTAAATAATACACATCCCTTACAGCGAGGTTACTATACATTTAATGAATTTCTTAATGACAAGTTAGATTGGAAGCAGCCAGCTTCGTTCATCTCCCGCAAGATAGAAATATTATGGGAAATGTTGATATTGGAAAAGAGCAACACTGTAGTGACTCTATCATCGGTTCGGAAGGCAGATTCTATCGAAAAGAACCGGGCAAGAAACTCAGCAGTTGTAGTCTTCAACATCAACTATTTACATTTTACATTTTAACATTCATTACTACGTATATTTATTTAAATTATATATGTATTTGTATATTTACATTTTGGTATTTATCTATCAACACTCTTGGCACTATCCCATTCGATTCTCTTGCTGTAAGTCCTATCTACAAAGGTTGCCTGTAAGAGATTGCTTGCAGCAATAAGGCCGCCTTTGCATGTCTACATTGTGTACTGTATACTCCTTACTGTTTCTTTTCCTGTATATTATACGTGCAATAAAGTGTTTCTTCTTCTTCTTCATTTTTATATCTTGTGAGAGATAAAAGCGGAGCCGGATGCTTCCAAGCAAACTTGTCTTTAAGAAATTCTTCAAGTGTACAGTAACCTCGCTTTAATAAATGTGATTATATGTAATAATACATCATTTTCTACTATTCACATCATTTGACAGAGCATTCAGGGCTACAGAAGACAGCGACTTCGCATAAAAAAATATGTATTACGACAATCGTGAGCTGGCACCTATTCAAACCAAAAGTCACACAAAGAAGGTTTCCGACACCATGTCAGAGTGCGAAACATTAAAAAAATTAACTTACACGCAACAATGAATGAAATGCAGCACGCCACCCTAAGCCACGTGAAAACGCGGTGTTGCGGAAGCCGGTGGAAAGCCACCTTAACCCAACGATTCCGCATAAACACTAAGTAAATAGGAGGTAGAAAATGATAGCAAGTAAAGCTAGCAGTGTTTATTACACGTATCGTTAGTCCGTTTTAAGTAAACTGAATATATTTGGAGTGCGGCAGTGGTTCTGAAATAGAGCTTTGGATGTTTATTTCACAGTTTATCGTTAATTGTGGTTTAGCTGTATCGGTGTGTAAAGCGGATAAATTATTCGCTCGTATTTCTAACTGGTGCAGTGCATCTAGTTTTTATTATTTATCCAAGAGGCTAGGTGGGAGGCTTTGGCCGTGGCTAGTTACCCTACCGACAAAGACGTGCCGCTAAGCGATTTAGTGTTCCGTTGCGAAAGAAATAGAAAATATATATTAGAATCAATAAGGAAAATGGCCGCAAACTCAGCCTTATCCTGTGCATTGGCAACAATGCTCAGCGCTGATTTTCAGTCTGCTCCAGTATCAAACTGAGCAAACAACGTTATTATTATTACTAAGAGTTATATTTTAATAAAAACCTGAAATAAATTGTAAAAAAGAACAAATAAAACTAACACATATACGTACGATATATTTCGGAGAGAGTGTGCTCAGGAACTATTTTATCTAGTTCCCCCTTCGCCTTTTTACCATCGAACCGCGAGGCACCGTAAAGATCTGCATCCCTACGTGGTCGATATACCGCGGACGCGTACGAAGCGCTTCGCATCTTCGTTTCTGATCCGCACCGCTAGGATCAGGAATGCACATTCACATTATGCCTAATATTTTAATGCGAAAGTTTGTTTGTTTGTCCTTCCCTAACGCCTAACAAAGAAAACAATGAGATAGAGTAACATAGACTTCTTTTTATCCCAGGTTTGCCCTAGGATAAAAAGGTAATAATTTATGTTTCCACGGGATGTGAAACAAACCGTTATAAGCGCGGACAAAGACTGCCGGTGACAAACCACAATCAACGATAAACTATGAAATAAAAATCTAAAGCTCTATTTCAGAAACACCGGCGCACTCCAAATATATTGTGGTGGCTTTGTTTGAAACATTTTCGAAACGTTTTGTTTTTAATATTGGTAAGGACTCATTACTTCATTTTATTTCAACCGATGGATGTCCACTGCTGGGCAGAGGTATTTTGTATGGAGGTCCAAAATCCACGGATGACCAGCTTGCTTCAGGCGGCTCTTAGTGACTCGCTTGATGTCGTCTGCCCACTTCGATGGGGGCTATGAACTATGGGTGTTATGAACTCCATAACATCTTGAGCAAACGTATTACTCGCTCGAGTCGATCAAAAAAACTTTTCTCATTACGCCGACCGGCGTTTGACAAGTTGGATTCAACATTCAGCGCTAGCAACTAATCCTTTTTTTTAATTCAAATAAAATAAAAACTAATATATATGTAATCTATACTTATAATATACCTGTAATTTCTGTACATTTAATATATTTTGGAAATTTTGAGCGGGGGATGCTTTATAATCGATACTGAGTCCAAAACCGATTTTTATTTAATTTTTGTCTGTCTGTCTGACGGACTGCTGAACGGATTTAAATAAAATTTGGCATAATGGTAGCTGAGATTCCGGGTCAACATATAGAATACTTTTTATCCCGATAAACAATAAGTTTAAAACGGGATGAATTTTTTTATCAATTTTACTTCATAGCTCCGTTAAATTTGAACAGATTTCAATAATATTTTTTTTATTTGAAAGTGTATTACTATTAAGAATGTATTGTCTTATTTGAATGGAGATCTGATAAATATTGTCGGAGATAAAGGACATAACTCTTCACAGATGACAGCAAGTCGCAATGCATATGGGACAGCGATCGAATGCATGCGTACCATCCTACTAATATTATGCATGCAAAAGAAATAAAATAATATAAATATTAAGTTTGATTATACACCAGCAAATTAATTTTTAATTATTCAAATTGAACCTATCGCTTAGAAGTTGCGTCGGGTATAAAATAACACGTACGGCGACGACGGGCCGCAAATAACATAGTTTGGAAATAAAACTGGACAGTATCGTCTGCAAAAGGCGCAGAACTTCTTTGTGGGGTTAAGTATACGCTTTTACAACATGATTCTTAAGGTAATTCTAGACCTACCGATGAATAATTTTAAAAATGTGTAAAAACACATCAACATCATCATCAACACAGCGAGGTTACATTTGATGAATTTCTTATTAAATCATATTCTTATAAAAACAATTTGCTTTAATCGAAGCATGTCCAAAATTAAATGACCGCATGAATGACATAACAACATGCTGATACTGTCAAAAAAGTTCCAATTTGACAGCACAATCCCCACCTGAAATTTAAACTTGTCGATTGTCCCCCATTAACAAAATTATCCGCCATTTATTGAATAGTTACAAAAAATGTGTTAAATGAAGAACCGCTCAAACGATTTTGTGCAAACTTCAAATAAACCATCTATTTAATAGTCCGAACAAAGCCTAAAAATTTCGTTTGGATAGGTGAGCCCGTTCTTGAGTTATAAAATTACAAAGAAAAGTGGCATTGATTTTTATATATATATAGATAAAAATACTAAGACAATACGCGTATCGAAAAAAAGCAGAGGAGAATATACTATAGTGGTACTAATTTTTAAAATGCATACAAGTGAATAACTACATATTATTACATAATCTAGTGCACACAAATGGATCATAAGTACATAATATAATTGAGATATTATTCAGTAATTATAAATTTCCAAATTGCACGTGCCGCGGAGCGATTGCGGTACCTCCTACTTTAAAGCATTGCGCTGCGCCGGATAAATAAATAATAAATAAATATATATACTAAGACAATACACACATCGCCATCCAGCCCCAAAGTAAGCGTAGCTTGTGTTATGGGTACTAAGATGACTGATGAATATTTTTATGAATAATATACATAAATACTTATAATATACAGATAAACACCCAGACACTGAAAACAAATGTTCATCACACAAACATTTTCCAGTTGTGGGAATCGAACCCACGACCTTGGACTCAGAAAGCAGGGTCGCACTGCCCACTGCGCCACTCGGCCGTCTGAAATTCAATTCGAATTCGTCCGATTAAAATACTCGTCAAAATCTCTTTGAATAGAAAAAGAACAATATATGAAGCAATAGTTTCACGGTCGAGAAACACTCCGATGAGTCATAAATTAAGATAACCAATTTGTAATAAGAACAAGTGGCATGAACTCCATAACATCTTGAGCAAACTTATTACTCGCGCGAGTTGATCAAAAAACTTTTCTCATTACGCCGACCGGCGTTTGACAAGTTGGATTCAACATTCAGCGCCGGCGACTAATCCACCTTGTAATAAATATTTTGAAGGCCATGCGTGAGAACCCGGATTTAATATTTCACCTTTTGGGTTTGGTGATTAGTTTTTCAAAGGGTTTCTAATAAAGGCGTCAGGTAGTTCCAGCAAGCGCGCCACGATAGATTTATGTCTACCGATTATCTCGTCTATTTCTTTAGAAAAATACGAGTAACGGTAGACATAATTATCTTGCATGTTGTTTTAAAAGATGCTAGGCAGTGGCTACTGACCGTGCTACCGACAGACGTGCGGGTAAACGATTTAGCGTTCCGGTACGTTATCGCGTCGCTATATATATATATATATATTATAAATATATAGAGAGACTCAGAGTCACTCAGCGGGCGATGGAGAGAGCTCGGAGTATCTCTACGCTATCGAATCAGAAATGTGGAGATTCGTAGAAGAACCAGAGTTACCGACATAGCTAAACGAGTCGCGAAGCTGAAGTGGCAATGGGCCGGGCACATAGTTCGGAGAAAGGATGGACGTTGGGGTCCCAAGGTGCTGAAATGACAGCCCCGAACTGGTAAGCGCAGCGTTGGTCGACCTCCAACGAGGTGGACAGACGACATTAAGCGCGTCGCAAGTAGCCGCTGGATCCAAGCGGCTCAGTACCGTGGAACTTGGAACTCCCTAGAAAAGACCTATGTCCAGCAGTGGACGTCTATCGGTTGATGTGATGATGATGATGATGATATAGATTTATAAGGGCTAGCTTGTTGTGGAATAGAATCATTTTCATCTATCTAACAACTTCCATCGCTGAGTAGTGAGAAAATAATCAATTAGCACAAACCATTAGTTATGACGTGCTTATTTGCAACGCAAGATGGCTGCCCTCCTCGGAAGCGGAAAAAAGAGGTACTACCTTGTACGGCGGTGGTCCCGTGGGATAGGGTAACTTTGTTTAGAACCTGTATTTTATGGAGTGCTTAATCACAATAAGGTATGTATACTCAGAAATCGCAAACTATGATGACCGTACACTAACTATCTTTCTATTTAAAGTAAGAACTTTATTAAAAATTCACATGACTAGAAACAGAATATATGAAATAATAGAAAAGTTAAAATTGAAACTAAAATCAGAAATATATACATTTAAAATTTAAAAATAAATAGTCAACGTTCAATTTTTAAGTTTTGAACACCATCTGTGGCGTGCACTACATACAAGCACTGCTTACCCTATAATTTTTGCATAACTCATAAAGGAAAGGACTTTTCCATCTTATGCTATATTCTTTCTTTATGCGTACCCAGCTCAAAAATCCAGTGCACATCACTGAACACCATAAAAATTTTTAAGAGAGCAGATTAAGAACCTTTTGTTTCAAACGTTATAAGTTAGCCCTTGACTGCAGACTGCAGTAGTAGTTTCTTTGCTACGTACCGAAACGCTAATTCAGGAACACTTCCTGTAAGGTGCCTGCAATTCAAAAGTCAAAAGTCAAAAGTCAAAAATATCTTTATTCAAGTAGGCCCACAGGTGGCACTTTTGATGCGTACATAAGAATTACACGGTAGTGAGATGATGGCGATAACCACATTCGTAAACTTAAAACTAAATTACACCGGCAACCACGCCCCTGAGACCAGAACACAGAGTTGCAACAATTCTGCTTTTCGGCAGAAATAGTCATGGAATTTCCCTGGAAGGGCTCCGTAACAAAAAGCATAGATCTACTACAATTATTGATTACTAGCCGTCTATCGCGACTTCGTCCGCGTATAAGTTAGCTTTAAAAGATAAATAATATAAATAAATACACTACGATAATATCGCCATCTAGCCACAAAAGCGAAGCTCGTGTTATGGGTACTAAGATAGCTGATGAATATTTTTATGAATAATATACATAAATACTTATAATATACAGATAAACACCCAGACACTGAAAAACATCCATGTTCATCACACATACACTTTCCAGTTGTGGGAATCGAACCCACGGCCTTGGACTCAGAAAGCATGGTCGCTGCCCACTGTGCCAACCGGCTGTCTAAAGATAGATATATTCTGTAGTGGACTTTTTTTCAGAACTTTTAAAGGAGAACAAATTTGTCGTAAGGTAAAAGACCCCGTTTTGGAAAAATTATTCATAGGTGCTTTGCTCCTATTGGTCTTAGCGTGAAGATATATAGCTTGTAGCCTACCTCGATAAATAAGCTATCCAACACTAAAATAATTTTTCTAGTTGGACCAGTCGTTCCTGAGATCATCGCGCTCAAGTAAACAAACGAACAAACTTCTCAGCTTTATATATTAGTACTAGAGGACCTGCGCAACTTAGTTTGTACTAAATCGGTTACTACCGGTTTTAATATTAAAAAATAAAACTACAATCTAATTTCAGCGCCACCTAGCGGGTCCAGTTTTATTTCCAATAATTCTAAGTAATATTTGTTTACCCGTCGTTACTTTTTGCCTTTCCGGAATCTTTTCATCAACGCTTTATGATATGGTATTAGAGTTCAAATTGACTTTTATTGTATGGAAGTATGGAATAGAATTTTTGAATGCAATTTTTTCTGTCTGTTAGAACCATCCTCGTACTTCAAGGAATATTCTAAAAAAATTATTAGAGAAATAAGTTCAGCTGCTCTCGAGATTTGCACTTAGCAACACATTCAGCGAGTCGTTTTTATCGGTAGATAAGATTACATAATGGTTGGCGGTATATTACATGCAAATAAACAAAATATGTATATAGATAGATATATATAATTTAATTAATAACAATGCATTCGAATACAATAGGATATATTATTATTATATCTCTATTTCAGTACGTGACGAAGCTTAGTACTTCCTGTATCTAACCGTATGTGTGGTTATGACCTTTGATATTAATTATTGAAAATGATACCATCTTGGAGTCTATCTAACCTATGTAACGTATTCTGACGAGTATTAAAATGAAGCAAAAATGTTTAAAAGTATCTTATTTTGTTTTTTAAAATGGGGGATATCTTTCGACGATAAAAATTAAACATTCAAAAAAGCTTTTATTCGCGTAGACCTTATCACAGGCACTTATGAAGTGTTCATATGTTTAATATGTTAACACTTATGTTAGTGATGGTGATAACTGCATTCGCTAACTTAAAACTAAGCCGGAAGGGCTCAAAACGCGCCCGTGTCTCCCCGAGGGGCATTTTGGGAATTTATAATTTCTGAATTTTCTCTGATCTGTTCCGGTGGGAGGCTTTGGCTGTGGCTAGTTACCACCCTACTGACAAAGACGTGCTGCTAAGCGATTAATTGTTCCGGTGCGATGTCGAAACAAGTTTAACCCGCTACCATCTGATTCACTTACCACAAGGGCTAACTTGTAGTAGAATAAAAAAAAAACAAGATTAAATTTTAATATTTTTTTGTATATAAGTTTCTGTGGTTTACATACATTATGTACAACAAAGGATTTACATTATGTATAATGTACGAGTATGTATTCTTTTATATACCTTAACAAATTATTTAACGATTAGCCTTTTTCCGCGTTCTTCGCCCGCGTTTGTTACAAATCCCGTGGGAATCGTTAGTTTTCTGGGATAAAAAGTAGCCTTATTACTCTCTGTCCTTTCGACCAAGTCTATGCCCAAAATACAAGTCGATAAGTTGCTTAGGTAGTATTTGAAGTAAGGTAAAACAAACTCACTTTCACATTTATATTATTAATAGGTATGGATTACCTTCATCATCATCGTCACATTCCCGGCCCACTACAGAGCACGGGTCACCTCCCACAATGAAAAGGGGTTAAGGCCGTAGTCCACCACGCTGGCCCAGTGCGGATCGGTGGACTCCACACACCTTTAAGATAATTATGTAGAAATCCAAGGCATGCAGGTTTCCTCACGATGTTCTCCTTCACCGTTGAAGCAAGAGATATTTTAATTACTTAAAACGCACATAACTTAGAAAAGTTAGATAGATAGTGCTTGCGGGGATTCGAACTCGACCCCCCGAAAGAGAAATCGAGCTCCAGCCCAATGTGCTATCACCGCTTGGATTACCATTGCGGCTCCAAAATACCTTAATAATACAGAACGAACTGAAAACCACGCGGTTTCTACATTTCGGAAAATCTACCAAAGCTAAGTTAGCATTTATGAAAAGGAAATGAAAATTATACTGTTTCCTAAAGTCCACTGTTCAGTCTTTAAAATAAAATTGGTTCTAATTCAAATATCCTTTTCATTCCAAACAATATACGTGCATAGCTGGGTACATAGCTTATATTATATTCATTTAGAAATGTACTATTTCGTGGGAAGTTAATACAATTAGTTTCAATTTTATACGGTTCCGTATGTCAGGAGATTAACTAAATTGTGTGCGCGCTTTTGGAAAATGTTGTTTCAGAGTGTGGGGTTTGTTGCGCAACGTAATTAATCGCATTTACAATTGTAAACGATTTCAATCGATTCACCCACTGACAAAGAAATAGTCAGGTCTGTGGATTCACCTCTCTTTATTATATGTCCTTACTGGACGTTACAGTCGCTATAACACTGATATATAAAGACACTAGCGGACCCCAGCGCCATCTGTCGGGCTAATTTGTGAATCTAAACCATTTTCCTTTCCTTAAATATACTACACAAATCGCCAAATTGTACGTTTTACCTTATTGTGCTGTTGTATTTGTATCTCTGTAAATTTTCTCTGTGGTGTACAATAAAAGTGTATTCATTCATTCATACACACCATTGCCATAAGTAAGCGTAGCTTGTGTTATGGGTTTAGTACCCATAATGGCCGACTGATTAATATTTTTATGAATAATACACATAATTACTTTTAATATACATATACTTAGATAACACACAGTCACTGGAAAAGAATCACGTGCATCGAACAAACATTTTCCAGTTGTGGGAATCGAAACCTTGGACTCGGAAATCAGGGTCACTCCCCACTGCGCCAAACGTCCGACGAAAGAGAAGCAAATGGAAAATATATTATGTAGTGAAACAGAATTAAGACTAGAGTTTTTATATGTTAAGCGTAAATTATGAACTCTGAGTTTACTTCCATCGCAGTAAAAAGCAATATTATGTTTATATTTTTGACATTTTGTTTCAGAATTATAATCCTTACTCGCTGTTGTACGCGTCTTACGTCGGCGTTTATTAAGGTTTATACAAGCCTCTTTTGTTTTTTTTTTGACTAAAAACGTTTAGTTTATGTTACTCTCAGTCCTTTTAACTCACTCTCACCCATAATATTGTCTGTAGTGTAGTTAAGGCATGAAGAAAAGGCAAAGCGGTGATAGCACAGTGGTTAGGACTTCGACTTCACTTTTGGGGGACAGAGTTCGAATCCCAGCACGCACAAATTTTAGAAGTTATGTGCGTTTTAAGTAATTAAAATATCACTTCAACGGTGAAGGAAAACATCGTGAGGAAACCTGCATGCCTTAGAGTGCTACAAAGCGCTCTCAAAGATGTGTGGAGTCCACCAATCCACACTGGGCCAGCGTGGTGGACTTCGGTCTTAACCCCTTCTCATTGTGGGAGGAGACCCGTGCCCTGTAGTGGGCCGTTAATAGGTTGATAGGTTGTCAAGGTATGACAAATGAACAGTCATTTGAAATAACACGCAGTAGGCCTCCTGTACCGCCGTGTCATTAGTATTAACTTTATTAGTATAAAAGTTTGACTTTAATTGTCAATAACAATGGCATGCTAATTGCGAGTCCGTTACGCAATTAACCTCACGTTCATTATACATACTGGGTTTCACAGATTTTAATAGGCGCAAGATTATATTATTTAGGTTATAAAATATCAAAAGCAACTAAATTTTTAAAGATTTATAAAACTCGTAAAATATTTATTCAATCATCAGGTAAATAATAATATTCCACAATGAGAAGGGTTAAGGCTATAGTCCACCACGCTGGCCCAGTGCGGATTGGTGAATTTCACACGCCCTTATGCTCTTATTACATGCCTTTGAAGTGTTCACAAAGTATGTCCTTAGTAAAATAAGCCTGTTAAAAGCTTTGAATGAATCGTTTTTATATTTTCTGTGCCAAATATATGGCGGCACATCTTTTTCGGTAGGGTAAACAGCCACAGCCTCCCTCCATACCAGAAATTAATTAAATTCCCAAATCGTATGCCGAGGATCGAACTCGGTACCTCCAACTTAAAACTGCAACGTTCACCGCTGCGCCAAGGAGGTCGACGAAACATTTGTAAACTGATAATGATCACGATACGTAACTACTAAAATAGTGTTGTCTTGTACATACGTATTTGTATTCAGTAAGATCAGACAATATAAATCGCAAGTCCTTTGTTATTGTTTACGTCAATAAAGCTACCCATTCACAGGTAATCCGTCGCAGCGATCGATTGCACGCAGATCGCAAAAACGTCCACACGTGTGCATTCAAAGGTGAAAAATTCAAAGTATATTTATTTTTATTTTTATTACCACACAGATTTTATGTGACAGGTATAGATTAATGATATTCATTTTAAAAACAATTTTTTTGTTTTATTTCAGTTGCAATCACAACCCTACCAGTAGTCAGTACACAACATAGCATGTTTATGATTACATCTTGTACATAGATGACGTACCAGATCCCTACCCCACGCAACGTTCTCACTGATAAAGTTATTTCACAACAAAATTCTTCAAGTGGCAGGCCCACTATATAAGCACTTTTGAAACGACAAGCATGTCTGTTTGTAGTGACTCTACCACCGGCTGGGAAGGCAGATTCTACCGAGAAGAAGCCGGCAAGGAACTCAGCAGTTGTTCTTGTACAACATCGTTTTACAATTTAACAATCAATGTTCTATCTTGTGTGAGATGAAAGCGGAGCGGCTTGCTCCCAGGCAACTTTGTCATTAAGACATTCATCAATAGCATTGTGCAATCGCTGTTATTCTGTACTTCACGACAAGTAAGCCCACAACTGAAAACACCAAGTGAGGTCGTAAGTGATGCAACTGCAGTCTATTAAACCTTAAAGTCTAATCGTTTTCTTTGCGTCTTCGTACCGCAAGTAAGACCAGACCAGAGAAAATTCAGAAATTAATTAAAATCCCATAAAGTTCCACATGTGTAATCGCTGCACTGGTTATTAGGTATTTAATGACAAGATAGCCCTCGAGTGATCACACCTGGTAGTAAGTGATGATGCAATCTAAAATTTTCAGGGGATAAATAGTAGCGTGCACAAGGTTTTTGATCAGGGTATGCATATTGAAGGAAGATGGCATGAAATGGAAAAAATCTTCTTTATGAGACATACAAAAATTTTAGGTTAGGCAGTGCTTTTGTGCTTGTGTGAAGTGCACGCCACTGGGGATAAACTATTAGGACTTATGGCAGTTATATTAAATCGACGTCACGTCAAAAACGACAAGGGGAATCGGTTTTTACGTGACGTCGAATCGCTTGGCGGCACTCTCCAGATGGTATGGCAGTTAGCCCATAAGCCATATAATTTGTAGTAGACATCACTAATAAACGAGTATATCCCTAACCCACTAGTGGATGTAAAACCAAGCCAGTCGCGTTTACGCTCGCACAGTGTCACTAATTAAATATAATAAAAGAAAACTCAAACTACAATTCTACTAGACACTGATTTGAATTAAAGTCTTCTTTTGGTCTGCGGGGGGTTTATTTTAAATTGTTATAATTCACTTTTACTTTTATTATATTTAATTAGTTACACTATACTACACGCCACTGGTTTCTACACGAAGAGCCAAAGCTTACTGCGCCTGGTCTTCAAAATACTCAAATACCTACATCGTAGGAGTTTTCGGAGATCGCATGCTATCTCAGAATGCAAAATTCAACCGCAGCTGCTGATTGTATAATTATCTCTGCACGGCAGTTACAAAGCTATGGATCGCTGCGATCCGCGTGCAATCGATCGCTGCGATAGATTGCCTGTGAATGGGCACCTTTACACAAATAACGCGGAACGGAGCGATGATACGCGCGCCGCATAACTTGATCGTCTGTACAGGGTGATTCAACTTTGTATTTATTTAATAAATAATCAATATACTACGACAATACACACATCGCCATCTTGCCCCAAAGTTAGCGTAGCTTGTGCTATGGGTACTAAGATGACTAATAAATATTTTTATTAATAATAACTTAATAAAATACTTATAATTTACAGAGAAACACCCAAACATTGAAAAATATTTTTATTCATCACGCAAATATTTTCCAGTTGTGGGAATCGAACCAACAGCCTAGGACTCAAAAACCAGGGCAACCACTCAGAAGCAGATAATAAGTTGTTATTTCAGGCGTAGCCCATATGCATTAAAGTTAACATTTAAAATACATAAAAAATAAATAATAATGCAAATTGACATTAAGAGAAACGCAAATTAAATTAAATACCATCATAAAAATAATAAAGTAATCACAAATTACCTATAAAAATGTAGGTGTATTTATATAATGTAAGTAAAAAAAACAAAAATCACTATCCTATGTTAGTTATAAGACTACAAGAAAGCAAGCAAGCAAGCGCGAGCGCGATCGTGAGCGTAAGCGTAAGCGTACTTCCCATAGGAACTTAACTTTTTTTTCGGGATAAAAAGTAGCCTATGTCACTTTTCGGCTCATCGCTGGGATCCGCTAGAGGCAAGCCGCCCAGGACTTCGGGTTTTGGAACTCCCTACAAAATACCTATGTCCAGCAGTGGACGTCCATTGGTTAAAATGATGATGATGAGTATTTATAATAGTAACAGACAAATTTGAAGAACTTCATTGACCAAATGTACACAGTACCGTTGACAGTTCCAAACCGCAAGACCAAAATTGTGTAATTCCGCAAATTTTGTATGGAAATGACAAGTCACTGCCACAATGCGTAATGAACATTCTGTTTACTTATTTATGTGGTGATAGTCCAGTGGTTAGGACTTCAGATTCGCTTTCCGAAGGCAGAGTTCGAATCCCAGCAAGCAGCTCTAACTTTTTAAATTAATTTTTTTTGTTTATTCCCCTACAAGTTAGCCGTTAATTGCAATCTCACCTGGTGAAGCAGTCTAAGATGGTAGCGGCTAACCTGTTAGCGAGTATGGTAGTCATACCCCTAATCGGTTTTAACACTTAATCGTTTAGCCACATGTCTTTGTTTTAGGGTGGTAACTAGCCACGGCCAAAGACTTCCACCAGACAGATTTTCAGTAGTTAACATATCACTTTAACGGTGAAGGAAAACATGGATAAAATAAATCATCATCATCATATCAACCCGTTATCAGCCAATTATAGAAAGCGGGTCTCCTGCTGCAATGAGAAGCGTATAGGCCCTAGTCTGCCATGCATTGGTGGACTCCATACGCCTTTGAAAACATTACGGAGAACTCTCAGGCATGCAGGTTTCCTTACAAAAACGAAGCCCCTACAACTAGGCTATTACCGCATCAACGCTTATATAACGTCCTATATTTGAAAGAGCAAAACAGACATACTTATAAAAATATGATTTATCACAACTTTAAGCCAAAATGAAATCTAGCAGAGCGTTTAAACTCATAATCCTTCTCTTCTATAAAATCACCTAGCTTTATTAAGAGTCCAATTGCTGGGTACATATATTCATAATAATTTAATCGGTAAACGACTCATAATAATTATCTTAAATATCCAAAAGAAAGTAAGAGTGTAGTATACCCCGGTCAAACACTTTCTAAATTTTTGACAGTGTTCGATGAAAAGAAGTCCGAATCCACATTATATTGTATGCGACTTGTGTGTACGCGACGCGCATCGCAATGCCGCCATGTGTAGAACAAAGAGGAATGCACGCAGTACGGTACACAAATTGTGTCCACATTATGACAAAATATTTGTTAACCTTTTTCTTCTTCTTCCATTCATTTATTTGTCAATTTTCCTTTTCTTTATTGCTTTATTTGTTTCAGGCTCCTAGGCCCATAGAAAAGCACATTAAAAGCAACACAAAATAAAATCGAATATACGGACTATAAAACAGCAGACGCTGTTTTCTATTCCGTACTTTGGTTTAGTGAACACAGTATCTTAGATAGAAGAGTATTCATTTATTCAACAATAAATATATGGTATTATTTTCAAATTAAAAACAGATAACCTAAAATAACTTTTATTTCGCTTCCTAGCTTCAGCGATGCTAAGTTAGGTTCTTCGACTAAAATAACGAACTGAGGAGTACTTTATTACACTGAGCCGGAACTATAAGCACGTAGAAAGTAAGTAAACAACCTATTTACTCTCATCCTTTTTATAGTTCCCAAGTGACATTGGGTACTAAGATAGCTGATGAATATTTTTATGAATATAATACACATAAATACATATAATATACGGATAAACACCCAGACACTGAAAAACATTCATGTTCATCACAAAAACAGGCCTTGGACGCAGAAAGCAGCGTCGCTGCCAATTGAAATTGCATTAAGAAATATGAATTTGCTAGAAGTTTTTTATTGACAGCTAAGCTGTCAAATTATCGCCACAACCTCTGTGCCGTAAATAAAGGAATCACTCGCTAGGCGTGCGCGCAATACTAATGCGAGCCCTTGGCTTGTTTCACGGTCTTCCTGGACGTTCTATTGTGGATACGACTTTAGTGTTTCGAGGACCGGCGCATATGTCACTCCTCTCATAGTCTCCTAGTACAAGCGGTGGCTTATGTGTGTCGGATTTATAAGGGATTTACTGCGAACGGACAGTTATTCATAAAAGGTGACTATCTCTTGTACTATATCCTACCTATTTATCCAAAACCTCATTTTCTCATTTAAAAATTATTTTTCGTTAGGAAAAAAATATCTATTAAATGGCTGTCTCACTGATACAATAAAGGTGACAAAGACAATAGCAAGATATTTATCAAGCCCGTCCATTTCAGGCAAAGATCATTGACCATACAGCCTGATAAAACAATTCATCTGTTTAAAAAAACTACTTTTATAACATAAATGGCAATATCCGTTTAGCGTGCGGTTGCAGGAACTTCTATAAAAAAGTATCGATATTTAAAAAATATGGAATATAATGTCCATTGCGTTATCAAAAGAAAACATCGATTTATTTAAAACATTACCTACATAAATTAAATAGTAGGTAATTTTTTTTTCTTAAAAATTCAATAAATCGGCTTTATGACATTTCCAAATGATAAAATTGACGAAGTCTTCGGTTGTGGTGGTTTTTACCTGTTCTATTATTTTCATGTTGTCACGTTTGTAGCTGATATAGCTGCAATCTTAAGTATCTCACCAAAATCTGTGAATGTTAATGACAGTTATTTGTATGTGTCAATAAAATAACACTTAAACTCATTAAAGTACAAAAATATTACACAAAAATCAACGAAAAAAAATTCTAAATGTCATTTATGAAAAAAACAAAAAAGCCAACATCACGCGGTGTTCCCAGGCGGTCACCCATCCAAGTACTGACCGCGCCCGATGTTGCTTAACTTCGGTGATCGGACGAGAACCGGTGAATTCAACATGGTATGGACGTTGGCAATGAATACGCTAGAAAAATGATTCTAAATGTTTTAAATGTTGGAGAAGAGCAACTGCCGAGATTCTTGCCAGCTTCTCGGTAGAATCTGCTTTCGCACAGGCTTACTGACGTTTGAAAAGTTGGATAGAAGCAGGCGTTACTTTGCGGAAATCCATGATATATACTCCGCGAAAAGCAGGAGAATCTGTATGGTGTATAATGATGCGATATCATTTTTTGAAAATGACATTTTATTTGTGTTTTCCGATAATAACCGATTTGGTGCAACGAAGTTGCACGGGTCAGCTGGTAACTAATTATGCCGCGTTCTTAAAGTATGGATTTATAAACGCTAGTCGATGTCGTGCTCTCTCTCTCTCTCTGTACGTCGGCCATCTTGGTTCTTCTTATTATAGTCTTAATACAAGGTTTTCCTTATTGAAGAACCAAGATGGCCCACGTAATGGTAATTTAAGAAACATCGTCTATAAACAGAGCAAAATTTTAGGCCATGCAAGGAACATGTCCTACAAAATGGCGGCTGTGTCCATCAACCTGAGGGTGTAAGACTTATGTGCGTGTAATTACACCGTGAACTTCGGCCTTTGAAGCGAAAGAACCATTCTGTTTTTTTTTTTTTTAATACTAATTTTAAGAGATGATTCACTTTTTTGTTGACGGCAGAAATAAGCATGGCGCGGGTGATAGCACTTCCCGGGACGAGCTCTGTTACAGAAAGCTGCAATATTAACGTCCGTCGCCTTTCTTAAATCTATTCTTTACCGCGTTAAGTAGGCAAGAAGCCTTCGCCATATTAATCCAGCCATCACTAGTGGCAATGTTTTGCTAGCTAATGGTTCGTTAAACCGATAAGATATCGACATATGTGCTTAGCAGTGGCGTGCACTTCATACATGCACAAAAGCACTGCTTACCCTAAAATTGATATAAAGCTCGTATAGGAGGAGGATTTTTGGCGTTTTATGCAATTGTCCTGCTGTATGCATACCCTGGTAAGAAACCCAGAACAATATATACAACGTGTAATCGAATTATGTAATACTGTTGAATGGTGCATAAGTATATTTCATAAGGAATACTATAAAAATATTAAATTAATAGAAGCTCTTTTTTTTCATAAAAACTAATTCAAAACATTCTATGTGTTTACTTGTGACAACCCTATTGAAGATAAAAGACTGACACGTGCACAGCACCAATTGCACAGCACTTAATGTACATTAGGGTATTTGTACAATTCAACACGTATAGTATAGGCAAAACGTGTAAATTCTGTAAACGCTTGGCCTATACAAAGCATTCTGTTATAAATTACCTTATAAATACAAGGTTTTGCTCACGTTATCAAATTATTCATTGATATTTAAATTTCTAGCTCGTATTTCCCCGTTAGGGAATGAATTTCCAAGAATTATTTTTTAAAGGAAGGTTAGGCTATCTGTATGCGAAATTTCATCCTAATCCGTCTAGTGATTTGAGCTGTGCGTTGATAGGTAACTACCATTGATTTAGTTTGTTAAGCTTGCAGTGTTTTTCAAGACCAAATTTTGTTCATACTCTTAATGGTTTTACAGTCAATAAAATATTTTTATATCGTTGAAACGATGATAAAAAAACCTATCCACTGCGTAGCTGAACCGTCGGCGTTCATTTCGCGTGACACCCAGTTCACAAATTTGTGCTGCTGGATGTGTTCAAAAAAGACTAATTCCACGAGGATAACTTTTAGCTTCCAGCAAGGCTAGCATCGGCGGGAGACAATTATCTTCCCGGGGAAAGGATAAAAATGTATCTTCTCCCACAGCTTTATCAACTCTCGGAGCACTGGCGCACAAGTTGATATAATATCCAAATAATATATGTGTAATAATAAACGGGGTGAAACTTCTCCTATTCCATTTGCCCGTATTTTAGCAGACGGACACGTTAATTACATTCCATGTCAGGGGATATAATCGCGGGATATATTTTTTGTCTCCTGCCTCCTGCAGACAAAAATTATGCAGCGTACCTACATTATCCATCAACATCCATCCACAACCTATTAAAGTTCCACAGCTGGGCATATGCCCTATATGGTTTAAGAGTATATCCACCACGCTGCTCCAATGCGGGTTGGTGGGCTTATTAACATAAAAAAAAAGTAAATATAATATACTCACGAGCACGCAGACAAGAAGCAGTAATCGTAGATTTATCTCAAAGGTCTCAGGACTATATTATCCTATAAAGACCGATGGATCAACTATAAAGACACGATCAAACCCTGATCGTTTTATACTTTTCGCGCTGTTTGTGCAAACACCATTAATTTTCTTAAACTAAATTTGTTTAATTGGTAATAAATTATTTAACAGCAACTGCACAAATAGCTTTATTGCAACATCGTCACAAGGTTGCCTGCATTTCGGTATTCTATAGAATATATTTCGACGAGTGTGCTCAAGAACTATTTGATCTAATTCCCCCCTCGCCTTTTTACCATCGACCCGCGAGGCACCGTAAGGATCTGCATCCCTACGTGGTCGATATACCGCGGACGCGTACGAAGCGCTTCGAACATGGAATAGGAGAAGTTTCACCCCGTTTATTATTACACATATATTATTTGGATATTATATCAACTTGTGCGTCAGTGCTCCGAGAGTTGATAAAGCTGTGGGAGAAGATACATTTTTATCCTTTCCCCGGGAAGATAATTGTCTCCCGCCGATGCTAGCCTTGCTGGAAGCTAAAAGTTATCCTCGTGGAATTAGTCTTTTTTGTTCCAGTACAAGTCAACACTTGAATGTAATTCCAAGTCTAAGATGGCAGTAGGATAACTTCTTAGGTGTTATAGCAGTTATATGAAACCCATATTCCGTATCGGCATATCGAATATTTTGTTGTAAAACACATAAGCTATGTGCTTTGCAAGGGAGTGGAAAGGGGATGAAATTTTGTATTACTAAAGTTTGGGATGTGAAGTTTTGGGAAATAAAGAATAGCGAACGTGTTTGAGTGTTTTCGCAAAATCCTCCACCAAGGGAGTACATTAGGGGTTTATTTCAAAATTCACATACATATTATGAAAATTAAGCTTAATTTGCTATATACTCCGCGAAAAGCAGGAGAATCTGTATGGTGTAATTTATAATTTCTTCAATCCTTATACTCCACCCCAAACAGATCGTCGGCAATGTACCCTCTACGCATGTTTCGCTCCGAAACCGGAGCATCCTCAGGAGATGTTGCCTTTACAATTAATGAGTCATTGTAAAGTCAATGACTTAGTAATTGTAAAGAATAACAATTACTAAGTCATTGTAAAGTACATTGCCGAAGTTCTGTTTGGTGTGGAGTGTAAGGATCGTAGAGCATAGCAAATTAAGCTTTATTTTCATCGTTTCAAAAGTTGTTTAAATTAGACACTGGAAAGAAATGAATTTACAACATGTTAAACATGTCAGCATGATTCTAAATACACTTTTACTATTAAGTTGACTTTTTCTGCATTAAAGTTTGTACAGACAACTGAATACAAAATATTCTGACATTTTCAAATAAGGAAGCAGAGTAATCTGCAAAGATATTACGTAAATTTTGAGTATAAACAATTTGCAACTTTGTAAATTATGGTATTTTTCTCAAATCCCAATTTAATCGGAATAATTTATATTATGTATCCACTCTCCTTCCAATTTATTTTGTCATATCCAAGAAGCATCACGACTTTCCGCTCGAAGATGAGACCTTGTACGAACTCTGCTTTCAATCTAAGTTCCGGACCGCGTGGCCCTAATTTTCCACTGCTAATTCATTCTTATTAAACATATCCAGATGCACCTATTAAACTTTTGCTACAGTAATTTTTTTAAAGTGATCCAATCAGATAGATCTGTATTGCATAACACACGCTTTTACATAGATGCCATTTAAATATCAATTAATAAGTCACAATGTATTGCCATTAGCTGGCGTGCAAAGATTGCAAACCATTGATTACAATTAACACAGACAGAATGAACTAATTAAAAAACATGCATTTCTAATACAATACAACAATACGATAGCGTTAATAATAATAAGATAAAATAATTATTAAATATCAAAAATATTAAATTGAAAAATCGTGTTAAATATTAAATTTAAATACAAATGTCGTAGTTGATTTTCGACAGCGGCAGTGGACAGGCTAGGCTAGTAACATAGGCTTTTTATGCCAGGAAAATAAACGGTTCCCACAGGATATGTAGAAAACTTTAACTAAATAGGGAGAACAGCACGGGCAGCAGCTAATTGAAAGTATCACAATCGAGAATTGTGACTTTTCGGTATACTTTTTTACGGTTTTCTATATAAATTCGTCCGCTTGAAGCTATTAAAGTTGCGTTGTTCCGGTGCAGCCCCATAACTCGCGGCGTGTTTAGTCGTTGGTTATTTTCAAAAACTTATTGTTTTATAATCGTAAAAGAACCGCCAACATAATACACATAAGCTATTAATTTTTAATGCCCAAGAAAGATATCCAAACATTTTAATGATGATGATGATCATATTTTAGTAGAACATATATATTTTTTCTATTATTTCTATATAATTTAATTCTTTTTTTTTTTTTTTTTTTAATTAAAATTATTTCAACTAATATAAGCACTATTGCAACGTCAAGTCTGTCTGTGTGTAGTGACTCTACCACCGGTTCGGAAGACAGATTATACCGAAAAGAAGCCGGCAAGAAACTCAGCAGCTGCGTGTAAATTGCAGGTATTTTATCGGAAAAAGTCCGATAAAATACAAAATTACGTACGCCGCCGCTGCTAAGAAAAGACATAGTCTTTTCTAGCAGCGGCGTGCATAGGTTTATTGGCCAAGGTAGACAAAAATTAGTTTTGTTGACTCCTATACGAATGATATAAAAGATTACGAAGGTAGAGTGCTGTATGAACAGTAACGTCAGTCTCTTAGACATCTCTTAGACGTGCTACTTGATGATGATCCGTTACATATCCCGTTATTTGTCCCTTCGATTTAATCTGGAAGATGCCACTTCCTTTTTGCTGTCAAAATACTATTTATCCCTGAATTATGAACCTTAAATCCAAGGAATATGGTTCACGCGTATTTACAACGAGGGTAAACGTGATTTGTAAAAGTCCAACGCTCTTAGATAAACATGTACGTTGACCTCACGTGCATACAATTTGCATTTTAGCGATGCAACAGTATTTTCAATACATACGACGATTTTCATAACTATATAAGTTAAATTATGGTGATAGTAAAAATAATCCAAGTTAGCCCTTGACTGCAATCTTACCCGGTGTTAAGTGCTGATGCAGTTTTTTCAAATTGGACCTGTAGTTCCTGAGATCATCGCCTTCAAGTAAACAAACAAAATCTTCAGCTTAATATATTAGTTCCTATAAGATTTTAGCCGGGAACCTTAGACTCCCTTTTTGGGGGACCGAGTTCGATACCCTGCACGCAGCTCTAACTTTTCGGAGTTATGTGCGTTCTAAGCAATTAAATATTTTATTAGGTGAAGGTCCCCAACGTCCATCGGTTCTCCGAGCTATGTGCCCCACTCATAACCCATTTCCCCTTCAGCTTTGCGATTGGGTGAGCTATGTCGATAACTCTGGTCTGGATCTCCTCATTCCTGATTTGATCACGTAGAGATACTCCACATAGCTCTCTCCATCGCCCGCTGAGTGATTCTGAGCTTTCTTATGAGGCCATTACTACTCGTACAAGTGTGAACACCTGTTTGTCATTAGTTGTCTGTTTGAATTGAGTTATTAAATTTATTCATAATAGAAGCTTTTAAGTTTACTTTGGTAATTTTTTTTTTCTACTTTCATCAATATAAATTATAGTGGAGATTTCTCTGTACAAAATTGTTTAGCGTTCCAACTAAGGCTGAATATTACATTTATAAATAAAAGAGTTTTTTGTGACAGTTCATTCGGAAAAGTACTGTATCATTAATAATTTAAAACACACCAAATTATGTGTTTTTTAGTCTAAGGCCAATAGTTTAGACACTTTAGTTATCCATATAATTAAAACGAAACGTTTATACGAAACTAAAGGTAGCAGTTTTTGTATTTGGTTGTTATTTAAAAGCATTTTACGTATTAGAAGACAAGTATAATCGGAGTCCGCCATACATATGTCTATTTCATTTACAGCGTTTATGCTGTATGAACTAAATTCTACCATTGCCAAATTATGCAAAATAGCCAGTCCAAATTTATTTTTGGTGCGGCTTTTTATTGCTAATTATAACAGAAAGTTGTTCCCAAAATATAGTCTTTGTCGGTTTGATCGTAAAAAATTTACGATATTTTTCTAAAATCACATAACTGTTTCGGCTCTACTGAAAAGTGAGTACTTTGTGCGTCAACGTTTCAATTTTTTTGCGTCAATATGCTTATTTCTGCTGCCAAGCAGTGCTGTGTTCCGGTCTGAAGGGCGAGGTCGCTTGTGTAATTACAGGCATATGTATATGCATAGAGATATGCAGATGATATAAAATGAAGAAAATCTCCAGTACGAGTTATAAAAAACTTAAGAATAGGCATTGTGAGAGTTACAAAAGCCTAGCCTTAAGTATTTATAACTCGTACTGGAGATTTTCTTCATTTTATATCATCTGCATACTCTGTGCATACCCTCTGTGCACGCCACTGTGTATATGTACTCGTAAGCTTGGCGTCAGCAAGGCTTCTTTGCGACGACATAAGGCGATAGTACTTCTCCGGACGAGCTCTGAAACAGAAAGCTTTATTCCTACCAAATAATTCGATAACGAAGCAACATTTGTGTCTAGAAAATGATAGTATGGGATATTGGACTAACCGACTTGTAGCATGACATAGACATATTTTAACAGTTAGGATAATCGCAACGGTACTCGAAAACTGGAGCGCAGGGCATATGGATTTGCTGATTGGTAAAGATGCGTTCACAATGCATTGAAAAAACTTTCAAAAAAAATCCACCAGTTGTGTTTAATGATGAATGAATGAATGAATGAACGAATGAATGAATGAATACACTTTTATTGTAAAATTTAAAGAAATATATAGCAATCGCTTCCATGATGATCTCAGTGATCGGGATAGGTAGAGTATATTGATGGGCGAACCTTTCTTTTAAGGCTAGATTCACTTCCCCTTTGTCAAAGACTAAAAAAAAAACATATGTTAATATAGGTAAACAGCGGTCCAGTCATAAAATGTTACAGTAATTTTTGTTACACAAAAGATAAACTTCTCTTTGGACATCTCTATGGAAAAGTTGGAGCTTATAATATATAAATAAATCGATAAATAAATATACTACGACATTAAAAACATCGCCATCTAGCCCCAAAATAAGCGTAGCTTGTGTTATGGGTACCAAGATGGCTGTTTTTATAAACAGTATACATAAATTCTTATGAAATACAGACATACACCCAGACACTGAAAAACATTAATATATATCAAACAAACATTTTCCAGTTGTGGGGATCGCAATACAGAGGAAAGCTCTATAAGAGATCTCTTCCAGCTACCCCAGGATGTGAGTAAGATGATTTTATTGTGGTGTAGGTCAAAAATATGCAATACAGAATAATAAGTAACAAGTGATAAATATACTATTTAAACGATAGATAATGCTCTAACACTCTGTTTCAAAAGAGTGCACCGATAGAAAGACTTTGAGAAAATGGCTCTTCTTCGAATATTTCCGGATTATGATGTATGTTATAAGTAGAACTACTTTAGAACTACTTTATTACCAACATCTAGACTATTAGTGTCCGAACTAAGACTATTGATAGCGGAAAAAAAATTCCGTCCGGCTTAAAATTATTAAGTAAAAAAATCCTTCATTCATAGCTCTTTTATATGACATTTCTAATCAATAAATTAATCAATTTTTGCAAAATATTTACGCGTTTTTTTAAGCAGACAAGCTAATATAATCAAATTGTACAGGTTAACTAATCGGGAAATCTATTTGGGATTAAACAAACATAAGAAAAATATCGAAAAAGGCATGTAAAGTAAAGTAAGAAACGTTCTCGTATATATAATAATAAATAAACAATTATAAATATTTCATCATCTTAGTGTGCCATAATAATATAATGTTATGCACATGGAGTTATTTTTATAGCTCTGAGATGAACTATTTTATAAAGACGCTGTAATTAGTTCCGATTACTTGCTTATTCTAAATATTGCCATTATACTCTACTTATACTGTGATGTTAATATAATATAAACTTAATAATTAAATTGATGATTGCAGAAATTCACTAGTGTACTTAACGTATATTTAGTTTATTTTTATTCCACTACAAGTTAGCCCAGTTAGATGGTACGTAGGTACAATATTATTTATTTATTAATTTTTTTTCTTGAACATGGTACAAAAAACCATAGATGGTATGTGATGATACAGTCTAAAATGGTATCGGGAAACCTGTTAGGGAGTATGGTAGTCATACTCCCATAGAACACTCATCATACTCTACATAGTCATACTAATCGGTTTCTATGCGACATCGCACCGGAAAACTAAATCGCTTAGCGGCACGTCTTTGTCAGTAGGGTACTAACTAGCCACGGCCAAAGCCTCCCACCAGACCAGACCAGATAAAATTCAGAAATTATAAATTCCCAAATTGCTGCTGCTGGAATCGAAGCCGGGATCTCGTGCTTAAATTCACAGCGCTCACCGTTGCGCCAGTGAGGTCGTCAAATCTATGAAATCGAGTGTATTCCTTGTTAGAAATACACTCGATTTCAAAGATTTAACAGTACACTAGCGGATGCTCGCGACTTCGTCTGCTTTGCATTCTTGATATTCCGTGAGATTAAGAAGTGTTTTTTTTAAACTGTTAAAGAGAAACAGTCCCAACATAAATAACTTATCTTACTGTAACGGTTTACGCAGCGCAAGCTAAGAGAGATCTCTGTTGGCAGAATTATTTTCGACTTACTTGACATTTTTTGTGTTATATTTTGACTAATTTTTAAATTTGATATTAAAATGATTGCCTGTGTTTATCTGATTTATAAGATATGCCATCATCACATCCACCCATTACCAGCCCACTACAGAGCGCGGGTCTCCTCGCACAATGAGAAGAGGTTAAGGCCGTAGTCCACCACGCTGGCCCAGTGCGGATTGGTAGACTCCAAACACCTTTGAGAACATTAAGTAGAACTCTCAGGCGTGCAGGTTTCCTAACCATGTTTTCCTTCACCGTTAAAGCAAGTGATATTTTAATTACTTAAAACGCACATAACTTAGAAAAGTTAGATATGATTAAGGATTCGAACTCGGCGCTATCACCGCTTTAATAATAATATAATAATATACTACGACAAAACACACAACGCCATCTAGCCCCAAAGTAAGCGTAGCTTGTGTTATGGGTACCAAGATGACTGATGAATATATATATATAGATATACATAAATACTTATGATAAACAGATAAACACCCATACACTTAAAACATTCATGTTCATCCATAGAATGAAGAACATACAGAATGCTCATTCAGCCATTATTGAATTATAGGTATCATGCTGTCAAGCGGGATTTGGTTAAGAGATAACCATAATATTTAAGACCTGTAGGTATACTAACCCAAATTCTCAAATAAATAAATAAAAATGTATTGCGTCCAAAAAACTGAAAACGCCCCGCGCACATATAGCACTTTACACCCGCGGAATGTTGCTAGCTCACAAACTTTTTCCCATTTTCCCATTTTATGGTGAACATTTAGCTGAGACATTAGAGTAGCGACCCTGCTCTCTGCGTCCTGGGCCGTGGGTTCGATTCCCACAACTGGAAAATGTTTGTGTGATTAACATGATTGTTTTACAGTGGCTGGGTGTTTATCTGTATATTAATAGTATTTATGTGTATTATATTCATAAAAATATTCAACAGCTATCTTAGTACCCATAACAGAAACTACGCTTACTTTGGGGCTATATTACGATGTGTGCGTGTGTGTGCGTGTGTGCGTGTGTGTGCGTGTGTGCGTGTGTGTCGTAGTATATTTATTTATTTATTTTAGATAGTTACTGATATCTGCATATCGTCTGCGAAAGTGCAGAATTCCTTTGTGGGGTTGAGTATTCGCTTTTACAACATGATTCCTAAGATTATTCTTGACTACCAATACATACATTTAAAAAATGTGTAAAAACACAGTAATATTACTATACATTTGATGAATTCCTTAATGACAAGGTTGATTGGAAGCAGCCAGCTTCGCTCTCATCTCCCAAGATAGAAAAATTTATGTAAATGTTGATGTTGGAAAAGAGCAACTACAGGGTGTTTTTCCGGCTCATCTCCGAACCGGTGGTAGAGTCGCTACAAACATACATACATTCAAAAGTGCTTATAAAGTAGGCCTACTTAAAATAAATGAATTTTGGATTTGAATTTTGAATTTGACTGTCTACTGCTAAATGGTACGGAGTGACTAACCGTTTGTTCGAGAGACCGTGTAATATATAAAATATTAGTCGTGTGCCCGGCTTCTGTATGTTCTTAATTCTGTGTGTTCATCCCACAAACATTTCCCAGTCGCGGGAATCAAACCCACGGCATTAGACTCAGAAAGCAGAGTCACTGCCCGCTGCGCCAATCGGTGGTCAAATCCTTCCTCCAAACCAAATCGTCCCTCATTAGTACACTGCGATTTACTTATGCGTACGAAACAGTGACGTCATATTGTATTATTCATTTTGTAAATACAATAACTAGGTCACTGACCGGCATGTTAAACACATACAATAGCATATACGAGTAGATGTTGATTCATTATGTAGCATTGGCGTGCACTTCATACATGCACAAAAGCTCTGCCTATTCTATCATTTTTGTATAAATCATAAATGCGAAGGAGTTTTCCATTTTATGGCTTCTTCTTTCTTTATGCATAACCTGGTCAAAAACACTGCACGCCACTGTTATTTAGGTTACATAAATCTTCCAATTTCGTACAAAAAATTAAATAGTTTCTAAACGGTGAACAAAACCACACTATCACTTTCTCGTTGTAATAGTCGTTTAAACCCACAAAACCGCTTTGGTGTAGCGTGGTGGGTCAACGCTCGGAAACCGTATCCCCTAGGAAAGATGAGGTCTGCGACACTAATAGGCTGCGGATCATGAAAGATAAAACTGTTGGACTTTGAGAATATAAATTAAAAATTCGTTCAAAGCAAATTAAAATAACCGCACGCGAAAACAAACCTAAGTATTATGTGGAGAACGTATTGGATCACATTATAGTAAGTAAAGTGGAATAATGCCCTTTTTGCGAACATCGATTGAATTACGCAAGCGGATTCAACCGATTAATTACAAGAACAACATATAAAAGAGCTGAACACAATGCAGAAAGGTCGGGCCATCCTCGAGATTATCCTAGGCCACTGCTTTGGCTTAATGATTAGCGAAATTATGTAGATAGATAGATAGATAGATAGATCGATAGATAGATAGAATCATCTACGCAGTAGAAATTTTTACATTGCAACCATTTCTTCAAGTTTTGCATAAAATGTTTTATTTAAAGTCTTTTGAGATTGGGTGGAAGTTTATTATAGATTTTTATTGCCATGGTGTAACAATTTTTGCTAAATAGTGCGGTTTCTCAGTTTATCTTTGTTTCTCAGAGCTTGAAAATGTGACCTCAAATGAATTACGAGTTTGTCACGTTTGGATTCAATTTTACATTTCGGAATCAACTCCTTTCAAACAAAAAATAAATTTATAAATCCGTCTACATATCAAGGAGTTATGCATTAAAAAATATATCTGCTTCTTAAAACTATATAAATATTATTTTCTTTCTTTCTTTCCAACATCCGAATTGATAACCTACTTTTTCAAGTCGGTTGAAGCCTCGAGTGGAACGTATGCTAAAATAAAATCGGTCGTTCGTCGTTTTAGCACTAACTTCTTTACCAGGCGACGCGTGCTGTGGTTTTCTTAGGCACTACTAAACAAATAATTCGCAATACAATAATATTGTAATTATAAAGTCAATGTCAAATATTTCGTTATTCAAATAGGCTCATAGATGGCACTTTTAATGCGTATATTAGATGTAAAATATGACATAGAAGTGAGTTGATGGCGATAACTAAATTCGTCAACTGAAAGCTAAAGCTTCGAGGGTTCGAAACGCGCCCTGGTCTAAGCAGGAGCCCGCAACAAACTTAGCCGGTTTTTTTTTGTTATCACCATCTCACATTTTCATTTTAAACTATTAAAGAGGCAACCTGGTTAGAGCGATAATTTACATCCAAGAATTTTTATCGTTGACGTAGTCCTTAATACTATAAAAGGACTTTTCTATAAGCTTACGTGTAATACAAACTTTGAACTTTTTCAGAGACATCTCCAAGATATCAACTGGTAGTTTATTGTACAACTGTATACAATTATATAAATTGAGAGATAGTGTGTGGGTGTGTTCCGTATAGGCTCCGAAACGACTAGACCGATTTCAATGAAACTTTCAGGGAATCTCCGGATTGACCTGGCGAGTAATCCTGTAAAGGTTGGTGACGATCGGAGCACTCCTATTTTTGAAATGTCAAACTGTTAAATACAGCTTTTATTTACTATGATGATATTCTATTGTTGGGTGTACATGGGTGTAGATAATGATCTTCACCCGCTCGAGAAGAGAATAGAAGAGAATGAATACGGAGAGAAATAAATGATTTAATATATTATGAGACTTAAATTAAAAATTTAATGATGTAAGTTTATTGTTTAAATAAAATAAAGCAAAATCTAGCCCGGCGAAGCGGGCTGGGTACGCTAGTTATTTATAAAAAAACACAGTCGCTTATGAGACGAAGCTGTGGCCCCATCTCTAGGCATGTGACATTTGTGACATTAGTGGCCTACAATAAATTGTTTGTCAATATCGCCGCGATCACGATCCGCTGAATTTTGCACTAAACCATGGTTTACGCGAAATACCAAGCTTGTAATGTGTCTGTGGTTTGATGTGATAACTATGCTAATTGCTGGCATAGACATAGCAGTAGCGCATTCAATTTGTTATGCGATTATGTGACTATATGTTTTTTAATTCGGTGTCAAGAGGTAGGCTCAGAGGCACTGGAGATGTCTCTTAAAAAGTACAAAGTTTGTATTAAACGTAAGCTTATAGAAAAGTCCTATATAGTGTAAAGAACTCGATCGATAAAAGAGCTAACTCTAACCAGGTTGCACTTGTAATCATTTTAAATGACAATGTGAGATTGTGACAACAAAAAAACCGAATCAAGGGGCCGATTGTGCAGAAAACTTGTCCTTGGTATTCATGTATTTAAAATTATTTGGGTACTTATTACTTACCTTGGTTTTTTATTTTTGACGGCCGATTGGCGCAGTGGGCAGCGACCCTGCTTTCGAGCCCAAGGCCGTGGGTTCGATTCCCACAACTGGAAAATGTTTGTGTGATTAACATGAATGTCTGGGTGTTTGTATGTATATTATAAGTATTTATGTATCCTATTCATAAAAATATTCATCAGTCATCTTCATTGGCGTGTACTGGGTTTCTTACCAGGATATGCATACAGCAGGAAACATGCATAAAATGGCAAAAATCCTCATCTTATACGGGGTATATATAAATTTTAGGGAAGGCAGTGCTTTTGTGCATCTATTAAGTGCACGCCACTGGTCACCTTAGTACAACCTATAACACAAGCTACGCTTACTTTGTGGCTAGATGACAATGTGTGTGTTGTCGTAGTATATTTATTATTTACTAGCTGTTGCTCGCGACTTCGTCTGTTTTTGATGTGGCATTCAATTTAGTTGTAATTCTAAAAAAAATATTCAGTATTGCTAAGCCTTAAATGAGGGGTTTGCTGCTGTCCGCTGAGGAGTTCTGTCCTCTAACTGCAACCACATTTATCAGGGCAAAATTAAACACATATTATAACCTCTATAGTACAAAAATAATTATTTCAATCGGTTATAATTTGTCTGAATTATGGTGTAAAATCGTCAAACACTCATTCCCTCTCCAAAGGAACCGAGCTTAATGTCGGGATAAAAAGTTTCTATATTACTTCTATCACTTCCAAGAATAGCTGTACAAACAAACTTACATTGTCATTTATAATATTAGTAGGTATAGGGATTTATTTATTAGTTATATTCCCTTAATCGCCTCGTACAAAACACGTGGGAAGAAACTCTTTGCTTCTTATTATTTGTAAAGCTTACTAAAACTAGAACATTTTAACGTTCGGATAATAAGTTAATTTCCATGCTAAACCAGCCTTTACATTTCGCCTTGCACTTCGCGAGGTCGTCGACACCGGGTGGATAACGCCCACTGCGCATTGTATGTTAATGTGGACCAGATTTCTCATTGCCCGACCCATCCGCGACATGGGCGATAAGCTTTATAAAGCCACTATCTATAACTTGTGACTTTGTCCGCGCTTTGACTCGGGGAATTTAAGACGCTGTGTTCAGTCCCACCATGCTGCTCCAATGCGGGTTTGTGGGTTTTAACGATTATTATCACATGTTAGTGACAATCGCTCGCTTGCAATCCGCTTTGGGCAATGGCGTGCACTGGGTTTCCTACCAGGGTATGCATGCATCAGGTAAATTGCATAAAATGGCAGAAATCCTCCTTTTATACCAGTTTTATAAAAATTTTAGGGTTGGGCAGTGCTTTTGTGCATGTATGACGTGCACGCCACTGGCATTGGGCCAGCGTGGTGGACTACGTACATAAACCCTTCTCATTGTAGGAGGAGACCCTGTAGAGGGCCAGTATGGGTTGATATGATGATGATGACAATAACCCAGATCGACGGCTTAACATGCTCTCATAGGCACGTGATAGAAACCGTCAATTCTCTAATTCCGGTAAAGAAAAATTACCCAAACATATTTGACCGCACTATGTCGAAGTACCAGGACTTTATGATTACGTAAGATATCCGGTAGACCAACCACAAGATACTCTCCGTATTTAACTTCCGTACTCCGTACTTAAACGTATATCTACAGAATAAAAGCTATCTATTTGCTTTATTTCATCAATATTAGTTTTGGGTATATTTCCAGGATAAAAAAAGACCTTCGATCAATATAATACGTCGAGAATAAATATAATGTCAGTCGTTTGTGAAAAATAAGATTCCGGGAATGTATTTTTGTTTGTGTTTAGCGTTGAATGAAGCTATATGACAAGGTTGCTTGGAAGCATCCGGCTCCGCTTTCATCTATCACTATCTTGTGAAAATGAATTTTAAAATGTAATATTTAAATTGTTGATGTTGGAAAAGAGCAACTGCTGAGGTTCTTGTCGGCTTCTTCTCGGTAGAATCTGCCTTCCGAACCGGTGGTAGAGTCACTACAAAAAAAAAAAAAAACCTGCTAAGTTTGTTGTGGGCTTCTTAGACCAGGACGCGTTTGGAACCCTCGTAGCTTTAAGTTTACGAATGTGGTTATCGCCATCATCTCACTACCGTGTAATTCTTATGTACGCATCAAAAGTGCCACCTATGGGCCTACTTGAATAAAGATATTTTTTGACTTTTAACACACAGACAGACTTGACGTTTCAAATGTGCTTATGTTAGGCCTACTTAAAATAAATGAATTTTGAATTTTGAATTTAAAAGTGATTTATAATTATCAAATAATCATCATTATCACTATCCGCAACTTATTAATGACAATTTGCTGGGCAAATGCCTGTTTTCTCATAAGAAATACGGTTTTAGACCCACCACGCTACTCCAATGCGGGTTGGTGGGCTTTAACCGCAATTGAGTAACACTAACCGGGACCGACGGCTTTACGTGCTCGCTTACGGCACGGGGGTTGACCGCCAATTTCTTAACTCCTGATACCTACTGAAAATGTTTTGATTAAAAAATACCTTAAATAATTTTTGACCCGAACAGGGAGTAGAAGCTAGGAACTCTTTGTTTTTAGTTGAATATGCTAGCCACTAGATCAACAAGGCAGTAATCAACGAGAAAAATCCTATTATAATATTAAGGATTACTGAACGATAAAAAAGCTTGGGTGTTTTGCTTTAGCTTCACAGCTTAATAAACAAACTGTGAGATGGTGATAACAAAAAAAAAAATTACCCGGCTAAGTTTGTTGTGGGCTCTTCTTAGACCAGGGCGCGTTTGGAACCCTCGTAGCTTTAGGTTTAAGTTGGTTTACGAAATTATCACCATCCCCTTACAATTATGTAAACATATATGTATGAACGCTTCATAAGTGCCTGTGATAGGCCTACATGAATTAAGAAATATTGAATTTGAATTCAATTAATGATATTAAAATTGAGTCGTATAGGTCTGAAATAAACAAACAGACATTCCCAGTTGTTATGTTAGTATAGACTAACAACAATGTGTTTTTACTATGTCGCGAAATGCTAATTTACGGTTGTTGGTTTTTTAGGCTAACCGACTGCCCTAGAATTTGATGATAGCCCACCGATGTTACTGATCCTTATCAAATATGGATAAACATTTCCTTATTCTGATCACGTGTATTGCCAGTTTTTCTAAGCATTGTCATTATTAACAATTCTTCTTCATAATTACTGAGGTATTTATCGAGAAGTAGAGTTATTTAATTTCAGTAAGAATTAGATTTCAGTCTGAAATAATGGTAAACGAAAAAAAAAAACGTACTGCTTTATCCGCTTGCGAAAGGTCAGTAATACAGAAATACAACAAGTTGTAAAAAATGGTCTGGTCTTAAATAGATTAAAGTATATAGGTAGCAATCCCTACTAATATTATAAATGTCAATGTAAGTTTGTTTGTTACGTTTTCACGCAAAAACTACTTAACCGATCCTTATGACACTTTGTGCACATAGTCTTGGAAGTGTTAGAAGTAATATAGGATACTTTTTATCCCGACATTAAGCTCGGTTCCTTTGGGAGAGGGGATGAAAGTGTTTGACGATGTTACACCATAACTACGACAAATTATAACTTATTTAAATAAGTATTTTTGTACTATAGAGGTTATAATATGTGTTTAATTTTGCCCAAACTGTGTGGATCTGATGATGTTGGAGATTGAGAATAGAGTTTCTTAGCGGACAGCAGCAAACCCCTCATTTAAGGCTTAGCGATACTGAATACTTTAATTTTTTTAAGAACTACAAATAAATTGAATGCCACATCAAAAAACAAAATCAAACGCAGACGAAGTCGCGGGCAATAGCTAGTCTTTTAGAAATAAGCGAATTAATTAAAATTTTATTTATATTTTATTTTAAAAAAACCCACTTCCACTTACGCCCAGGAACTAAAAAGCAAAAAAAAAAAATACTACTTTGGGTTACAATTTGTGTTTTTAATAAAAGCTCGACCGATTTCGATAACATTTAAATGGGACCACCTGGAAAGTATGCCCTTTAAAACAAAATAAAAGTTTTTTAAATCGGTTCTTAGAGTAATCGGGTAACGTACATAAAAAAGAGATTCCGACGAATTGAGAACCTCCTTTTTGAAGTCAGTTAAAATAAAAGCCGGAACAAACAGACAGACTAACAGACAAAAATTGTAAAAGATATTATTTCGGTGTATGTTCCGTATATATATTCTAATACATGGCACTCCAATTTTTTTATAAGTATAGATGTGATATCAAAACATCATTTTTAGACATAAAAATAATATCCTTCCATTAAAGAGTCAGTTTTTTATCAATACATTTTGAAGTAGATAACTCTTGCCTTTTTCAAATTGATAATGAAAATTTCATATTACGCGACGTACGGTTCCTTTTTTTATTCCACTATACTACTATATACTGCCGAAGCTGAAGTGGCAAATGGCGGGACACATAGTTCGGAGGAGGGATGGACATTGGGGTCCCAAGGTGCTGGAATGGCAGCCCCGCACTGGTAAACGCAGCGTTGGTACGAGGTGGACGGACGACATTAGGCGCGTCGCAGGTAGCCGATGGATCCAAGCGGCACAAAACCTTGGAATTTGGAACTCCCTACGAAAGACCTATGTCCAGCAGTGGACGTCTATCGGTTGATTTTTTTATTTTTAAATTATTAAATAAATATACTACTACTACAATACACACATCGCCATCTAGCCCCAAAGTAAGCGTAGCTTGTGTTATGGCTACTGAGATAGCTGATGAATATTTTATCATGAATATAATACACATAAATACTTATAATATACAGATAAACATCCAGACACTGAAAAACATTCATGTTCATAACACAAACATTTTCCAGTTGTGGGAATCGAACCCACGACCTTGGACTCAGAAAGCAGGCTCTCTGCCCACTGCGCCACTCGGCCGTCAAATTTGATGATGATGATGACTATATACAGCCCTCGCCAGCAATCCCACCTGGTAGTAAGTGATGATGCAGTCGAAAATGGTAGCGGGAAGCCTCCCGCTAGACGGGATCAAAAAAAATACAGATCAGAAGTTATAAACTCCCAAATTGCACCAGCCGGAAATTGAACCGGGACGCTCATACTTATCACAACGCTTACAACGCTTTTAATTAAATACCTTAATGTTTTTAAACTATGGTTTACCACGACCGAAGCCTCGACCGAAGGCGTGATGCACTCTGTGTCATAAAATGAAATATCGAAGTGTCAGCATGATGAAGCCGTGCTGTCAATTATAACGCCACAAAGTGCCACAAGCCAAACGAGCGTGTAATGCTAAATTGTATAATTAATCGAGGGTGCAGCGAAAGGCTTCTGTTATCATATTCCATGCATACTAATATTATAAAAAACCGTTTCAAAAGAATCTGTTTAGTTTTAATTTATTTGTTTCATAATGACTAGGAAAGTACACACGCGTTTTTTTTATTGTTTCACTTTTGTTTTAATTATTAATAATCATAATTAAATAAATTTTGACATTGATTTTACATACTATAATTGTACGCCTGGCTGTGGGTATACTGTTTTGAATACTTCGGGCTAACCGGTTAGGGAGTTTGGTAGTCATACCCGTATTGGTCTTTACGCGACATCGCACCGGAACGCTAAATCGCTTAGCGGCACGTCTTCGTCCACGGCCGAAGCTACCCACCTGATCAGAACACAGAAAATTCAAAAATTATGTTTCCCAATCGCCCCTGCCGGATTCGACTCAGCGCTTGAGTTAGTTGAAAGAATGGAGAGTAACATAGGCTTCTTATTTATTTTAATTCAATCAGTACGGTTAACACCAATTACACTACTTAAATACATAGTTGATAAAATTATACAGATTGAAATGAGAACAAAAAAAAAGAAAAAAAAAACAAAAAACATAAATAAATATAACATGTATCATTGTCATGTATCATTAAAATAACTTTACAATAGTTTTACCTACTAGTAACTATGATACTTACTCAATCAAGTTAAGTCAAAACTAAACAAGTTTTTATTTCAGGGACACAAACGGTTCCCGCGGGATTTGTAAAAAACCCTAATCAACCCGGACGAATAACGTGAGCAGCAGCTACTAACAAATGAATATTAATAAATTAATTGATTCATAATTTTGTCAGCGGATTACAGTCAAGGGCTACTCTTAATTATAATAATAATAAAATGTCCAGTCAAGTGTGTATCTGAACCCGAGTAACGTAGGGTTCTGTAGACATACAAGATTATTTCCTCCTTTTTCAATCTGTGTGTCATTGATAACCAAATTCGTTGTTACAGCGCTAACAGATAAATAAATAAATTAGCTAATAATGATTATACGACAAAAGTAAGCGTAACTTGTGTTATGGGTACTAAGATGACTGATGAATATTCTTGCGCATCGACCGCGCTTTCTGAGTCCAACGCTGTGGGTTCGATTCCCATTACTGGAAAACGTTTGTGCTATGAACATTAACGTTTTTCAGTGTCTGGATGTTTATCTGTGTGTTATAAGTATTTTTTGTATATTATTCATAAATAAATATACTACGACAGGCAACTTGTGTTATGGGTACTAAGAAGCCTGATGAATATTTTTATAAATAATATACATAAATACTTAGAATATACATTTAAACAACCAGACACTGAAAAACATTAATGCTCATCACACAAATATTTTCCAGTAGTGGGAATCGAACCCACAGCGTCAGTCAGTCAGTCAGCGTCGTCATCCACAGACTCAGAAAGCAGGGTCGCTCCAAACTGCGCCAATCGGCCGTCAAATTACAGCATTGATAAAAAAGCTTGGATATGAATGATTGCTTTAACCAGGTGGCTTTTTAAATAGTTTTAAATAGTTTAGTGGTATTAGAGCTTTTAGTGAAATTCTCGTCAGGGGAAGTCCTATCGCCGTGCTTATTTCTGTCACTAATCGGCATTGTTGCAATCCTTTGTTCCGGTTTGAAGGGCGTACAAGCGTTATATCAGGCACATGAGGTTTAACAACTACGACGCGAATTGATGGACACAGAGCGACATGTTGCAGATCGTGCTCCTTGGATGCCCTGTGATGTGTTGCTCTGTTTATAGACAACGGTTTTCCGTCTATCTTGATACTTATAAATAAAATAAAAAGTGTGAGATGGTGACAACAAAAATAGCACACGGCTTAGTTTGTGCGTTTGGAAGCCTCGAAGCTTTAGTTTTAAGTTAACGTATGTAGCTATTGCCATCTCTCACTATTTGATTTTGACATTACTAAATTCATCTTCCATCTGAAAAATTAGGTTACTGTAGATAGATAGATAGAAAGTTTTTATTGCACATACAGAAAATAAAACAAATTGAACAAGACAAAAGGTAAATAAATATATATGCGCAAAGGCGCTTGAAGCTATCTCCTCCAGACAACCTTTGGTTGATGAAGCATGTATAGTACGGAAAACGGGATAGTGCAACATTCAATTTAAAAATAAATAATTGATACGTTACATACTAATACTACATAATATACAGATAAATCATATATATGAGTATAAATGATTTATCTGTATTTGTTGATATACCTATAATTTGAGACGTAGATCGTGGGTTTGAGGTTTTACTGCGGAACCTTGAAAATATTATGACGAATAAGATATTCCACGAACGTTTTACTGTAATGACTTCTTCCGTCTCTGCAAACACAAATAATAATTATTGTTTGAGATAACGATACGATATTCGGGTTAGTAGGTCAATCTGTCCCTTATAATGATTCAACTCGAAAGATTAGGCAGAAATCCCAAGCAAAAACAATAATATACTATATATTACTATATGCAATATACTATACATTGAAGTCTTGGAGATGTCTCTGAAAAAGTTCAAAGGTATAAGGTAAAAAGTATAAAAAACTATGTCTACTACTAATCGATAAAGAAGCTTGTGTGTGTAATTGCTCTAACCAGGTTGCTCTTCTAACAATTTAAATGGAAATGTGAGATGGTGATAGCAAAATAGAATAGCCGGCTAAGTTTGTTGTGGGCTTCTTAGACCAGGGGCTGTTGGAACCCTCGCAGCAATAGTTTTATGTTGACGCATGTAGTTATCTCCATCATTTCACTACCATGTACACATTTCTCGTGTAATGTAAAAGTGCCATCTATGGGCCTACTTGAATAAAGATATTTTTGACTTTGACTTTATTTTTAGTATAATATATTTTCACTATTTATTGTACAGTATAGCTGTTGCGCGCGACTTTGTCTGCGTTTGATTTTGTTTTTTGATGTGGCATTCAATTTAGTTGTAGTTCTAAAATAATTGAAAGCACTCAGTATCGCTAAGCCTTAAATGAGAGGTTTGCTGCTGTCCGCTAAGGAGTTCTGTCCTCTATCTCCAACCACATTTAACAGATCTACACAGTTTGGTCAAAATTAAACACATATTAAAACCTCTATAGTACAAAAATAATTATTTAAATCGGTTATAATTTGTCGGAGTTATGGTGTAAAATCGTCAAACTCTTTCATCCCATCTCCTAAAGGAACCGACTTAATGCCGGGATAAAAAGTATCCTATATTACTTCTAACACTTCCAAGAATATGTGTACAAAGTTTCATGAGGACCGGTTAAGTAGTTTTTGCGTGAAAGCGTAACAAACAAACATACATTGACATTTATAATATTAGTAGGGATAGGGATATACATTAATATTTATATTAACCAATATTATTGCGATATCCCGTTTAGCTAGAATTGGGGTTGATACCGCCAATTTCTTGACTCCGGACACTTCTTGACTTCTAACTGAAAACACATAATAACTAACAACTTTGGCCCGACCTGAGATTTGAACCCAGGACCTTGTGATGCGTAGTTGAACATGCTAACCATTAGACCAACGGGCAAGAAGGAAATTCTTAAGTATATAATCATTGCATTAAATTTCCATGTAAAACTAAGGAAATAGAAGGAAAATTTCAAGTTGATTCATAAACACTATCTATTCTGATAATAATTCTTATCACTTCCTATGTAAGCGATAGTTAATCTGTATTTACTCTTATTAGCAACTATTGTTTTGTGCGATAATGTCTTGATTTATTTGTTTTTTACAATGTGAATTAAAATAATTAAGTATTATTTAGATTTATTTCAAAAGTTTTATGTAAGTTTGGTAAGTTTTTTTAAACAATTGTCTTTTCTAACTACATAACATATATATATTTTAATAAATATATATATATATATATATATATATATACTACGATAATACACATATAGCCATCTAGCTCCAATGTAAGCGTACCTTGTGGTATGGGTACTAAGATGACTGATGAAATTTTTTATGAATATTCATCAGTAAATACACAAATACTTATAAAAAACACCCAGACACTGAAAAACGTTAATGTTCATCGCACAAACATTTTCCAGTGGTAGGAATCGAACCCACGGCGTTGGACTCAGAAAGCAGGGTCGCTGGCCACGACAATCGGCCGTCTAAGTTTCATTGCCGAGAATGCTTTGGCGGATTTCTGAAATACAGATTTGACTTATTGAAAGTAAATACAGCCACTATTCAAAGGAACAGAATTGTTATTTTGTATGGTTTGAAAACATTGATTATATATGTTACTATATTTAATGTTTAGAGTTAATACTTTTATAACATAACTAGCGGACCCTCGCGACTTCGTCCGCGAGTCAATCGAGAAGCTAGAATAGATGAGATTTGATGCTAACATCATCGTGTCTAGTGAACCTACTATTATTTTACTATGTATACTGAGTTAGTACGTTGTCATTATTTTAGTTGATACATATATCCATCCATACATCAATCCTCACACACTTTCGCATTTTATAATAATAATAATATAGTTTATTTTTTTCATCAAAATTGCACATATAATGAGTTGACGAACTGGCTACCCTAGCTAGAATTTATCTGTGTTAAGGATAACCAGCCCTCGCCCCCGGAACATACATAGACAGATTGAAATTAAGACATTACTATTATGTAGCATTTTTAATAATAGTAGGATGGTACGCATGCATTCGATCGCTGTCCCATATGCCTTGCGAATTGCTGTTATCTGAAGAGTTATGTCCTTTATCTCCGACAATATTTATCAGATCTTCATTAAAATTAGACAAAACATACTTTATAGTATACTTTTTCAAATAAAAATTGCATTTTTACGGTTCAAATTTAACGGAGCTACGAAATAAAATTGATAAAAACTAAAAAACTTACAGTTTTATTATAAGTACCTCTACATTTTTCGATAACTAAGCACTAAAGTTTAAATAATGTCTTAATACTTACTTATTAATTAAAGGTAACCTGCGAACCTTTATAGGCAATGATTTCCACTTTTTTTTTTATTCCACTACGTGTTAACCGTTGACTGCAATCTAACCTGCTGATAAGTGGTGATGCAGTCTAAGATGGTCACGGGCTAACCTGTTGGCAGTCATATCAATCAGTATTTACGCGATATCGTACCGACACTTTAAATGGCTTAGCGGCACGTCTTTGTCTGTAGGATGGTAACTAGCTACGACCGAAGCCTCTCACCAATCAAAACCAGACAAAATTGTACTGCCGGGAATCGAACGGGACGTCCCATTTAAAACCGCAGCGCTCATTGCTGCGCCATAGTGGTCGTCAAAGACCAATGCACATCTGCTTGTTACGGTAATAAAAAAAACCCTGTCTTGTATTTATTATCTAAATATACCTACTTAAAGTGATATTAATAGAGACTTTTGGCTTACTTTGCTCTAAGAGGCACATGCCCGTCATCATTAAACGAAGGAATCGACTTAATCGGATGCCTAGTGATTTAATTGATTCCTAGAGAAAAAAGAAGTTTCACGAACTCTATGTGATGTTTAACAACGTTAGGCGCGGTCTCAAGTTACGTCTCCGGTTCGGCGGATCGAAAAGTATTGGGGATTCTTAAACTCGGACTCGATATATAAATTCGGTTTTTTTAATAACCTTAAATCCATAAGAAGAATGAAAAATATGTTAATTTATAAAAATAAGAAAAAATATGTTTGTTATATTTATTATTTATTTAACCTAAATTTGCAAAGAAAGAAAAAAATAAATAAACAAACACCCCAAATTTCCTGAGTTCAGGCTGGAACTGAGAATTAAAAAACAAACTCTGGAATCGAACCCAGCTCCTCTTAATCCATTTAACTAGCCAACCACTAGATCAACGAGGACAAAGATTATTTCGTACCCGCCAGTAAATTGTACCAGAGGTACATAAAGACCCGTTGAAGTCTTTTACTTCACAGTATGCAAATGATATGCAAAATTAAACCGGTACATTTTTTCGACGTAGGATGTTATAATATTATTGATTCGTTTCTAAACTAATAAACAGATATTTCAGTTCATCATTAAAGTATCTTCGATCATCCGTTGTCATCAATCATCAACACGTTGACGACTCTTGTGATCATACAATGTTTCTTTTATATATATGAAAAAACATTACAATAATAAATATATTAACTATGAAACAATTAAAAGGGTCAATAATCAACAATTACAATAAGATCAAATAACATTGGAGCCTTAAAAATAGATAAATATGACTGCTATAATAAATTTACTCATACATTAATGTTATATAGAATATATTAGATTAATGTATGAGTCAATTTATTGAAATTACGTACTTGTTCTGTCATCAATTAAATCTAAACTTCTTTATCATAAATTCAAATTCAAATCTTTATTTGCCTGATTGCAGGTTAACAAATTTGGTCTTATAATAAAACATAACAAGTCATTTAAAGAGTCTTCCGAACTGTAGTAGAACTTACCTCTTATTTTACTCCTACAACTTTTTTATATACTAATATTACATTACATATATTGTGGCAGCAGTTAGTACTTATTTTCTCACGGGGACGAAGTACCGCTCAACCAGTAGCTCAGTACGAGAACAGGATTGTCGCACCGGTTCATCTATCCGATATCCGACCGCACTTACTCATAACGGGCTCGGTTCATTAACACGACATTTTCAAAAACAATCCATTAGCGCGGACAATTAAAAAGATAATGTCTCCTTGACCGACCCACTAACGTGACCGGGACATGAGAAGTAAGCTAACGATTTTTATTACGCATCTCAAAATCGGAATCGGCATTCCTTTGCTCTGTGCTAGCGGTTGGCCTACTATACTCCCTGTATATAAAAGATACCACTCAGATGCAAGTTCAGTACGCATCCGACTCTTAAATGCGGTGATCGCGCCCGGGTTTTTACTTGTTTATTTGTTTTTAGAACCGGCCATGAGGCACCAGGCGTTCATCTTTGCGGCGGTACTCGCTTTTGCTGAGTGCGGTCCTCCCGGGAAACCGAACTTGGGCTGGGGTGAACGAACATTCGCGATCGTAGAAGTGAACCAAGCGGCCACAGCTTATAACCAGCTCGTCAAACGTCATGACGCAGCTGACGTCACTGTCACATGGAACGTCTGGTCCGGAGACCCAGCTACGAGTGCCAAAGTTCTGATGAACGGCAAGGAGTATTGGTCTGGAGCGGGAAGTGCAACTTCCGCCACCTTCCCCGTTAAAAAAGGGGGCAGATATCAAATGAAAGTGGAACTCTGCAATGCAGATGGCTGCAGTTCTTGCGAACCAACCGAGATCGTGGTAGCAGACACTGATGGAAGTCATTTACCTCCTTTAGAGTATTCCATGGGCGAGAGGAATAAGCCTTTTAAGCAAACTTCTGGGAAAGTCGTTGGTGCTTACTTTGTGGAATGGGGTGTTTATCCTAGGAAGTTCCCAGTTGACCGCATCCCTGTTCCGAATCTTACCCATCTATTGTACGGATTTATCCCGATATGTGGTGGAGATGGTATCAACGACAGCTTGAAAGAAATTGAAGGAAGTTTCCAAGCCTTACAACGCTCTTGCAGCGGTCGAGAGGACTTCAAGGTTTCCATCCACGATCCTTGGGCAGCTTTGCAGAAACCTCAAAAAGGACTCTCTTCCTGGAACGAACCCTACAAGGGTAATTTCGGACAGCTGATGTCATTGAAGCAAAGAAGACCCGACCTTAAGATTCTTCCCTCAATCGGCGGCTGGACTCTAGCTGATCCTTTCTTCTTCTTCACCGCTAAGGACAAGAGGGACCGTTTCGTTGGATCTGTGAAAGAATTCCTTCAGACCTGGAAATTCTTCGATGGTGTTGACATTGACTGGGAGTTCCCTGGAGGTAAAGGAGCTAACCCCGATCTTGGAAGCCCGGAAGATGGTGAAGTCTATGTCACCCTGATGAAGGAGTTGCGTGAAATGCTTGACGAACTATCCGTAGATACTGGCAAGAAATACGAATTGACATCTGCTATCAGCTCCGGTTGGGACAAGATCCAGGTCGTAGACTACGGCAAAGCTCAAAACTATATGGACCATATTTTCTTGATGAGTTACGATTTCAAGGGTGCTTGGTCTAATGACACTCTTGGTCACCAAACACCACTGTATGCTCCCGCATGGAATCCAAAGGAGACTTACACCACTGACTTTGGTGTTAAATACTTATTGGCTCAAGGTGTGAACCCAAAGAAGATTGTTGTAGGTGTCGCTATGTACGGCCGTGGCTGGACTGGTGTCAACGGATACAAAGATGGTAATCCCTTCACAGGAAACGCAACAGGGCCGGTAAAGGGTACATGGCAGGATGGAGTAGTGGACTATAGGGAAATTGCCAACGAAATTGCTCAAAACAGATGGGAGTTCCATTATGACAGTGTTGCCCAGGCTCCTTACGTCTTCAGGCCATCGACTGGTGATCTGGTGACCTATGACAACGCGAGATCGGTTATCGAAAAGGGTAAATATGTCAGGAATAACAAGCTAGGCGGTCTCTTTGCGTGGGAAGTGGACGCTGACAATGGTGATCTATTAAACGCCATGAACATGGGGCTCGGCAATAGTCAGGCATAAATTAATCAGTTCAAATTGAACTATGAGTTGTGAATGTGATCTTATATAGTAAGTTTGCTTTAAGGAAGGTTTCAAGTAGGTCGTAGATGTATGAACTTAATTTATAATAAAGACTGGTAAATATTTATTTTTCACTTTTATTTTACCTGTTTCTTTTTATATTTATTTTAATGACTGCCGATTGGCGAAGTGGGTAGTGACCCTGTTTTTTGAGTCCAGGCCGTGGGTTCGATTCCCACATTAAAATGTTTGGGTGATGAACTTGAATGTTTTTCAGTGTCTGGGTGTTTATAAGTATTTATTATATTATAAGTATTTATGTATATTATGCATAAAAACATTCAGTATTCATCTTAGTACCCATAACACAAGCTATGCTTACCTTGGGACTAGATGGCAATGTGTGTATTGTCGTAGTATATCTATCTATAATTCAATTGCAAGTTAGCAATCTCACCTGATGGTAAGCGATTATGTAATTCAAGACGGTAGCAGTCTACGCTGTTAGACAGTTAGCCGTATATTAGTTATAAGCCTAGAAGTATATAACCTGAACGGTTTCTACACGACATCGTAGCAGAATGCAATATCCCTTGGCGGTACGACTTTTTTGGTAAGGTGGTAACTAGCCACGGCCTAAGAGCCTTTAAACAGAACAGACCAGAGAAAAGCCATAAACTTCACATTCCCAAATTCTTCGGGCGGGGTTCAAACCTGGGACCTCCCACTTATAAGACCACAACGCTCAGCACAACGCCAGCGAGGTATCAAAAACTTTAAGCATAACATCGGTTTGTATCACTTACTTCTTAGGAAAATGTTGTTAAAATGGTAAGAACCCACAAACCTGCATTGCATCGGCATGAACGATCTAAGCTAAAAATTCTCGCTTCTCATAATTTTATACCTTTACCTGTAGTTGGCCCACTTCTGGGCATATTGGGCTAACTTAAAAAATCTTTTGAATTACGAAAAACCTAGAAGTTACTCTTATAAGATGTGCGCTTCCCTCGCAGTACTGAGCGCTGTGGTTTTATAAATAGGAGGTCCCAGGTTCAATCCCCAGAATTTTAAATTTTACTGCAAGTTTGGCCTTGACGACAATTTCAACCAAAATTTCAAAAATTTGGTATGTGATAATGCAGTCAAAGATGGTAGCGAGCTTAGCCCTTTGGTGGAATGACAATTATATTAAACCGCTTTTGCTTGTTGGGAGGCTTTATTCATATAGGCCGATCACAGGCATTTATGAAGTGTTCATACATATATGTTTTTATAATTGTAAGGGGATGTTGATAACTTCGCCCGCCAACGACCGATTCGTTTGTTACGGCCATAGCCCCGTAACGTAATATCATTGTGTTAGGAGTGGGGTGCCCTGTAGTGGGTCGGTAATGGGTTTATATGATGATGATGACAACCACGCTGGCCCAGTGCGGCTTGGTGAACTTCACACCCCTTTGAGAACATTATGTAGAACTCCCACTCATGCAGGTCCCTGGCGGTGTTTTCCTTCACCGTTGAAGCAAGTGAAATTTGAAAAAATTACTTAAAACGCACGTAGCTTAGAAATGGCAGTGGTGCGTTCTCCCACTCCCACCTACTGGCCTATCGCCGCTTTACTTATAATAAAATGAACAAATGTATCTTGTGGTGATGCTTACTGGTGTGCATACAGGGTATGCACAGGGTATGCAGATGATATAAAATGAAGAAAACCTCCAGTACGAGTTATATATACTCAAGGGTAGGCTTTTTATAACTCTTACAATGCCAATCCTCAAGTTTTTTAAAACTCGTACTGGAGATTTTCTTCATTTTATATCATCTGCATACCCTGTGCATACCCTCTATGCACCCACTGGTGATGCCAGATTGGAATACATTTATCACCTTCTTCTCTTCCTGCGGGTGTTGTACCAGGAACTAAGGGTTATAACGGAGAACGCAAGCAATGCAAGGTTCATCTCTCAGTTGTGATTTTTGGCAAATCCCCCCATAAGAAGAACCCTTTAGTCCAGCAGGGGACTGTTATATGCATTATGACGATTGAACAAATGCAATAAACAATACAAATGCGATTGGAATGCAAGATAATTATACAAAACAATGCGTGAAAAAGACAATACACTGTTTTTTCTTACTTGTTTGTGTCTGTAACCAGCAATGCACATTGTGATTCAAGTATGGTATCACGCCTTTATTATAAGTTCTACACTGCCCTGCTTTTCCAACGTCGGCCTGGCACAGTTTTTTTCATAGACAAATCAAATCAATGTTTTGCCTGACACGAGATTCGAACCCAAGACCTAGAGATCCAAAAGGAGTCACTGATGCAAAAAAGTTCCGCGTTGACATCCTATACCGGCTTGGTAAATTCCTAAGTACAACATACACAAAAATATAGAAGAAGAATAAAAACACAGACGAAGCAGTATACAAAAGGCAGCCTTATCGCTTAGTAGAAATCTCTGCCAGGCAAACTTAGGATGAGGAAAACAAAAGCTAAGCTAAAGCGGTTCAATAATACGTAAGCGTTATAATATATATTATGAATATTAAGCTTAATTTGCTTAATTTTCATAATATACTAGCTGTTGCCCGCGACTTCGTCTGCGTTTGATTTTGTTTTTAAAGTATTCAGTTTCGCTAAGCCTTAAATGAGTATAGTTGTATATACATATAACATGTGACTGTCAATTAATTATAGACAAATAATTTGCAATAAAATAAAATTGTGACTTTACTTAAGGATCTAAGCTACCCTATCTCTTAAGTCGGACCAGACCGCTCACGGTGTGCCAATTTAATTTAAAACGGTTCAGTAGTTCAGGAGTCCATCGCGGACAAACATCGTGACAGGAGATTTATATATATTAAAATTATGGAATTCCGCAAAGTAACGCCTGCTTCTATCTAATAATAATAACTGAGTAGAAGTAGAAGTATTTTTTTTTTTTTATAAATTTTTAATAGTGTTTGTTAATTTGTTTTTAAGAATTGTTAATAATTAAAAAAAAAAAAAAATTAAAGAGAAAAATAGTACTGAGTTTTATGAGTACCCTACCAATTAAAACCTTTTTTTTATTTGTCATATAGTTTGAGTTTACTAGTGTGTTTAGGAGCAACAGCCCAGTCGATGTATCAAATTGCAGAAGCATGTTATTTCTCGAAAATGATAACTGTTAAAATATTAATAGGTTCTTACCTAAATCAGAAACAGTAGATTTTAAATTGCAGCATTACATACATTTATTCCATACTCACTATCCCTACTTCCCTATTCATATTATAAATGTCAATGTAAGTTTGTTTGTTACGCTTTCACGCAAGAACCACTTAACCGATCCTCATGAAACTTTGTACATATATTCTTGGAAGTCTTAGAAGTAATATAGGATACTTTTTATCCGGACATTAAGCTCGGTTCTTTTGGGTGAGGGGATGAGTATTTGACGATTTTACACCATAACTCCGACAAATTATAATCGATTTAAATAATTATTTTTGTACTGGAGGTTATATATTTATATTTATTTTATTTATTTATTTATTAACTCATTACACATAATATACATCACAGGTCTTAATTTAAAGGTGTAAGCATAAACTCAAAAGAATTTTTCCGTACACGTATAGATGTTATGTGTTTAATTTTTAGCAAACTTAACTAAACTCAAACTAAACTCCTCAGCGGACAGCAGCAAACCCCTTATTTAAGGCTTAGCGATACTGAATACTTTAAATATTTTTAGATCTACAACCAAATTTAATGCCACATAAAAAAACAAAATCAAACGCAGATGAAGTCGCGGGCAACAGCTAGTAATATAATAAATAAGATGTGAAGTATACATTTTGTTTTATGTACAAGTATATATCAATCACTGTATTTACTTTACTTTATTTAAAAATAAATTGTTTTAGAAACAAAAGATAACTGTAAATCAGCCTAAGTTGAGTTTAAATTAAAATTGAAAACCTGGATAGCAAAAAATAAAAATAATAAAAAGAAACCTAGAGATCCTCGTTTTCTACATCAAGAAGTTTAAATTATTCCTGGAGCTATGTACGTAAGTAATAATTCAAATTCAAAAATTATTTATTAAAGTAGGTCTATCACAGACACTTATGAAAGGTTCATACGTTTAGGTTTCTATTATTGTCTATTATTGTGTATTCGTTAACTTAAACGAAACTAAACTTAACTTAACTTTAACTTTTAACTAAAGTTAGGCGGTACTTCATGCCAGGTCAACGCCTCGCACTGTGTTTAAGTGCGAACAAGCATGGAGTACTGACTGTACTGTAGTCACCTGTGGGGTGGCTCTGCCAAGTACCAGCTTGAAGCATTAGATTCGGTGGATCGTCGCGCCAGGTGAACTATAGGCGACAATTCGTTAACACAGTCGAAATTACATAGTCTCCAGCACCGACTTAATGTTGCCTGTTTATCGGTTTTTACCGGATATACTTCGGTGAGTGTGCTCAGGAACTTCACAATCTTGTTCCTCCTTCCCCGATCTACCACAGAACAGCGAAACACCTTGAGCCGTGGCATCCTTATGTGGTTGATATTCCATCAACACGCACGAAACGTTTTTTATCCAAGTTTCTGATACGTGCCGCTAAGATGTGGAACGCCCTCCCGGCAACTGTGTTTCCTGCCACGTATAATTTGAGTACCTTCAAGGCTAGAGTGAATAGGCTTTTTCTAGGCAAGCGTGCTCCAACCTAGACCTCATCATTGCTTTCTAACGGGCATGATTGTCGTCAAACGCTGGCCTATCGTTATTAATATAATAAACCTAAAGCTAGGAAGGTTCCAAACGCTCCCTGGTTTGAAAAGAAACCTACCTGTACCTATCATACGGTAATCGAATCTTACTTAATTTCATCCTGTTACCACAAAATATACTTACATATTTTACCATTAAGAAGATTCAAACCTGCTTTGAAGAAATGGCTGTTAAAATATACATTTTATTCAGTTAAGGAAGTTTTAGTGCGCAAAAATTTTTCACTTTACGTATACAATTACCTATACTTATATTATACTTAATATTATTATGCTTTATTAATTTACCTTATTATTAGCGGACCCCAGCGCACTCTGTCAGGCTGATTTGTGAATCTAAACCATCCAGGGTGCCACCCTGCCGTTTAGGAGGAGTTCGGTTACATACACACGCACACAAGAAATATATATAAAGATTTGAAATGTACGGTTTGAACGACAAAATATGCGTAAACACCAAACGTTAACATCTATATATTTAAGTGTTTGGTGCCTACCATATTTTTTCCAAATAAAGAATTTGAATTTGAAAAGTGATGAACTCTCATGATGTAAACAACTCTTTTACAGTTTCCAACTGGCTTAAAATAAGAATCTACATAATATTTAACGTTTAAAGTGCACCTGCAGATACGTAACGCTGATACTAACTGTAACGTAAGATATTTTTGTTTTAACGACATTTAGTTTACACGCTATATTGAATCGAGATATTGATGTAAATGTAGGGCTACAAATCACGCGGTTAAAAGTGGTTAAGAGATATAAAATAGTTAAGAAACGTAGATCATTTCTTTTCTAATATACTTTTTTGATTTATAATTTCTGAAATTTATGCTCTATATATATTTATCTGGGTTGATGGGAGACATCAGCGTAGTATAAGAATACTTTATTGCCATACTCTATTGTTATTAAAAGTTCTTTATCTATGCAATTACCACTTTATTATTTAACAATATAGAAATTGCCCGCAAACTCAGCCTTATACTTTGCATGGGCAACAATGCTCAGTATTAAACTGAGAAAAAATCAAAAAAATTAAAAAATAGAACAAAAAAAAAATAAACTAGTATATTATATTTATAAGAATGTACAATAAGAATTTGTTACTTTATCGTGACGCACTTTCGTTTCATCGATTTTCAAATCACAAAGATTCTTAAGAAGTTTCCCTTAATTATGAAAATTAATTTTAATTGACTGTACTCCGCGAAAGGCAGAAGAATCTGTATGGTGTAATTGGTAATTTCTTCAAACCTTACACTCCACACCAAACAGATCTTCGGCAATGTACCCTCTACGAACGTTTCGCTCCGAAACCGGAGCATCCTCAGGAGATGTTGACTTTACTATTATTTTTATTAAAGATTTTAAACTAAGATTTTCGTGGTTAATTAACATTTCTTAAATATAGTTCAACGGGTACATACCACGATAATATTTTTGGATTTGTCTCGTTTATCGACAAATCCAAAAATAATATCGTGGTAAGTACCCGTTGAACTATATTTAAAAAATCATTATTATTATTATTTAACTCTTTATTTGTACACCACTATGAAGTTAGGAAGATAAAAGAACAATAGAAATACAAAGATGGAAGTAGAATACAAAAGGCGGCCTTATCGCTTACTAGCGATCTCTGCCAGGCAACCTTTGAATTAGGGCGAGAGCGGACAGGTGGTGTAAAATTACACCACCTGTCCACCTGTACAATTAATATTTATTAATGAATAATTGTTAACAATTATTCATTGTTAAGTCAACATCTCCCGAGGATGCTCCTAACATAATATATCATGGATTTCCGCAAAGTAACGCCTGCTTCTATCTAAGTTTCCTTAAAACAGATATAGAATCGAATCGGTCGTTTCCTGGCCGCACAAATGCAACAAGTTTTCAATACCGGTACAGGGGAATAACGGAGCAGCGATTGTCAATCGCTATTTGCATTCGTGTTGTGGAAATATTTGTTTTTGAAAAGCAATAACTCGAGCCCACAGATGCTTACATCTGCTTTATGTATTGCTGGAGGGTAACGAACTAGTTTTTATTATATATTTAATTGTTCCAGACAACTGCGCACATATTCAATCGCGTACGATACTAATTAGTAAGTATACACTGGACCAGCGTGATGGACTACGGCCTTAACCCCTTCTCATTGTGGGAGGAGACCCGTGCTCTGTAATGGGCCGGTAATGGGTGGATATGATGACACAAGAGCTATAAAGAAAATATAGAGTTACGTGCGTTTTAATTTAAGCAATTAGACATTATTTTAGCAGTAATAGAGCTTTTTTGTCAGATTTCGTCCAGGTCCAAGTACTATCACCGTGCTTATTTCTGCCGCTTAGCAGCATTGTCGCAATGCTGTGTTCCAGTCTACTACGCCTTAAGTTGATGGAAACAGGACCGCTGACTTATTCTTCCCACTTTATTTATTAATTTATTTATTTGTTTATTTATTTATATATATTTATTTATATATTATATATCTACCAGCGATTTTACATAAATAAAAATAATATTACTTAACAATTTTACCTTTAAATGGTTTTGCATACTCTGTGCAATGTATATAGCATTACACAGAGTATGCAAAACCATTTAAAAGTAAACACTACATGCTAATTTCGCTTATGAACTAACAATGTTCAAAGAGAATCAATAAAAACTAATTAAACTATAGAGCAGATGTTTGTCTTCTCTCTCTCCGTAATCCATGGATGTTGGCCAAAAGCAGATTGGTAGACTTTCATATATCTTGCAGAAGTTTAAAGAGAAGCTCGCAGGCTTCCTCGCGATGTTTTCATTCAATATTAAAAAGCAAGCAATGTTTTAACTGCTTCAATTAAAAACGCACGTAACTTAGTAAACTTCAAGGAGCGTGGTATCACCGCATTTGATAAATGTGTATGTAATATTCATTTTAATCATTAAGGAATTCATCAATGGCTGTAAAATAAAGTATAATGTCATTTACATTTCCTTTTGGAATCATGTTATAAAAGTGGGGTTTATTCAACTCCTCAAAGGATTACCTTACTCTGCGCTTGTGATATTTGGCTGAGTTTGATTGATTTACCAGATAATATGGGTGTAGCAAATAATTTTTAGAGTTACATCAAACTAAAATTCTTCATGATATTTGAAATGTTAACTAATTTTAAAGTGACGTCAACATCAAGCTATTTTTTGACGTCAAAATGCCCCCTAACAACCAAAGGAGCAATCACGCACAAACAATTTTTTTGTATAATTTTTTATTCAGGCGTTCAGCTCATTTCTGAGAACAATATTTTTTATTTATGTGATAAGAACAGCTGAATTACTTTATATTATAGTCGGCGTATCCTACGATTATAATAAAAATAAATATATTATTTAAGTATATTTTAAATATGTTGAAAATTGCTATTTTGAGTGAAGATGTATATGTAATGGATGGACTGACATCGCTACTTTTAAAATCGTGTTTTAAGATTTTATTTTTAAAATTCAATTTGAAATTCCAGATAGACACTACAATTGTATCTATTCATACGTGTTTTGTTACAAGTAGAGAATAAATAATAATACTACGTAGGTACAAGTATTACCCGCGAGTTTATACATCTGGCCTTTTAGTCAGGCCGCACACTGTACTCACATAATTTGTATTTAATACGACAATTATTGCTAAGCCACATTCCAAAGGCACCATAAGAAGAAGAAGAAGTAGAACACCAACCATAAAGAAGTGACACTAATCCTCGATTTAGAAATTTTATTATAATTTCAAATAACGTATCTTATAAATTTCATTTGAGTATGCAAGTAAGCAAAAACAAAACTGAAACATCTCGACTTTAAATCTCCTTTAAATGTGTGAGTGCACATGGAGGTGTGTTTGAAATTCATATCAGAGAGGTAAACAATCCCTAAGACCTAACGTCCAACTTTCATGTAACCTTTTTTGTCTTTAATAGGCAATCACTGAAGAATCCATTAACATATATATTCAGAGAGTTCTTTATGCGTGTCACTTTAACCCCAACTGTCAACTAACAAAGGGTTTGTTGTCAAAATTTGGGCAGCCAGCAATCTGCTCTTAGCATCTGGCAAATTGGGGGTTCTTTTGGTCTATGGAATTAATAAAAGGTAAATTCGCCGCATGGCAGCTAATTCGTCTCCTAAGGGAGCCCCGCCCCTACCGTGACTATGAATTCCTGTGTATTATAGCTGTTTGCAGTTGACCCCATTTAACCTTGAATGTAAGCAAAACTGATAGTATGGTTGTCACTGTGTACTTTTTATGTCAATTTTTACAATCCAACACTTGAGGTGTTGGATAGCTAAAATTGCCGCAATTGTGAGTGAAATTTTAGAGTTTTCTTTATGTGTGGTTTTAACTACACACTACTAAACTAAACTTAAGTTTTGTAACTTTTACTGGAGATTTTATCCATTTTATGTCATCTGCCCACTTAGTGCATTGGTACCCTGTAGCCTGTATGTAGTCCAACGCTGATTGTAGAATTTGCGTATAGCTTGTAGCTTCGGTGTGCGGCGCCGCTTACAGAGTGCCTTTGAGTCCAGAAGTTCCGACACTGAACCAAGGTGACACATCCAGGATAACGAATAGCGATTCCCGCATTAAGATTTCAATTTGGAGATACCTGATCTCAAGAAGAGATATCTTCGCGCAAACACGGCGGGAGACAAATTTGTCACGCGCTGCGTAATTGATCACGTCTTCTGGAATATAAAACGTATATCTACCTTACGAGGCTGAGTGTTTTCAACCGACTGCAAAAAGGAGGGGGATTTTTTGAGGTATAGTGGTCAAAGCGCGATTGCCAGAGAGTCGCAGGTTCAAATCCAGTCGGTTCCGAAAATTTGTATGTGCATTCTAAATTTATAAAATAGACATTGCCGTCAAGTGTAGGTAAAAATACTATTATAGTTTTAAAAATTAACAAGTAGCCTATGTTAATCTACGGCCTAAAAACTCAATGCTAAAAATTAAGTAGTGAAATCAGGTAATGAGGGCGTAAAGGAAAGACAAAGACAGAAACAGACAAGCACAATTTGGCATTTATAAGTTACTAGCTGTGCCCCGCAAGTGCGTACGCGTTTTTTTTAGGTTTTTAAACCATATTTTTAAGTTATGTATTCTTGTAAAATAGCCGGGTGTAATTTTTAAAAAGACATTTTTAAATTAAGATTTGTTTAGGTAGTCCTTAAAAAAATAATTTTAAAGGAAAATTTTGCAACTTTGAGTTACATTAATTTTTTTAAGGATCTTCAATTTTTTTGAAAATAAAACATAGCCTATGTTACATCGTGATAGTTACGAGTAGCTCTCTTTTGGTGATGAAGTGGTTAAAATCGGTCCAGAACTTTCGGAGCCTTTTGGTTGCAAACAAACAATCAAAATAAAAATTTCTTTATAATATTATTATAGATTGGGTGGAGTAAAAAAATTATTATTCTACCTTATGAAAGATGAAAGCCTATATAACTGGCCAAGCAGGTTTAAACCATTTAAGTATTGAGATTGCAGTCAAGGGCTATCTCGTAGTGCATTAAAAAAAACCAGTAGGAAAGGTTTTAGCAAAACTGGTTGGAAGTTCAAGGCGTGTGATGTGAAGTGAATAAACTTATATAAGCGTTGGAAGAAGTTGCTAACCGGTTATTACGTGGCCGACCGGCCAAGGGTGACCTCGGGGACTGGTCTTCAGTAAATAAACGATCAGGTACCTATAACTTATTTATAAGTCAAGCTTATGAAAATTGTTAAATGACCGGTTATTTGGTAAATAAACGAACAGATAAGTTACGAGTCGATCTGAATATTATGTGTACCTCTACCTGTTTGATTGCGAACAGAAAATAAATAAATGTTATAAAGTATGATATCTTAGGCCTTTGCCCGCATCTGAAACGATCTCTAAATTTTATTATATTATAAATAGAAAGCGTGATAGCGCATTGGGAAGGAGCTCGACCTCACTTTCCGAGGTTCGAATCCCAGCAAGCACTCCTAACTTTTGATAGCTATGTGCGTTTTAAGTAATTAAAATAGCACTTTCCTTCAACGGTGAAGGAAAACATGGTTAGGAAACCTGCATGCCTGAGAGTTCTACTTAATGTTTTCAAAGGGTTGTGGAGTCCACCAATCCGCGTTGAACCAGCGTGGTGGAGTACGGCCTTAACCCCTTCTCATTGTGAGAGGAGACCCGTTCCCTGTAGCGGGCCAGTAATGGGTTGATATGATGATGATAAGTAGAAATAAGTTGATACATGACATGAGAAATTTGTACTGTGTAATTTCTCAGGGTAGTGAGACGATGGCGATAACCATATTCGTAAACTTAAAACTAAAGATACGAGGGTTCCAAACGCGTCCTGGTCTAAGAAGAAGCCCACAAAAAACTTAGCCGGTTGTTCTTTTTTGTTAATACCATTTCACATTGTCATTTAATACAATTAGAAGAGCAAACTGGTTAGAGAAATTATTTACACACGAGCTTTTTTATCGATTACGTAGTCTTTTATATACTTTTCTATAAGCTTACGTTTAATACAAACTTTGAACTTTTTAGGAGACATTTCCAAGATGCCAAAGGATAGTTTATTGTAAAACAGTATGCAATTTCCTTTAAACGAATTATGAATTTTATGTTACCTAGTACATTGCCCTGCAAGTTCATTTTTACTAATTACGTTGAAATTATTGCAGTCACAATTTTTCTTAAATTTTGAAATATTTTTATAAACATACATTAAATTATCAATAAGTTATGTGTAAGTTTAGTGTAATAACCGCGAAAGTTGTAAATCGCACTTCATAGGGAAAAATATATTTACTCTAACCTCCATCTACTGGAGACAGCCCTATTTGTATGTATTTGTAATAATATAAGGGTATAACTGCTTCTTATTGCTACGCCCTCACAGTGCCTCATGACTATATAAAGACATCGATGCAAGTAAATAAAATTTTAATCAATAAACAATCTTATAAAACAGGTTTCCGTAAATCATTGATTAAGTTGTTTTATGAAGCTCAACAACGTACCGTCTGGACACGATTTGTAAATAAATATATGTTATACTCACACGCAAATTAAACTTGAGGCAAAAACAACAAAATTAACGATATAAGGAAGCTATGTTTTTGCTATGTTATATGTTTTCCCATTGTGAAGTGTTTTTAAGTCTCACAGGTTCTCATTTAATCATCACCCTTTATCTAATGCCTAACTGCTGGGCACAGAGTGTCTCACACAAGGTAGGTAGAAAACACCACGCTGCCTATTGACATCGGATTCACATGAGAACAAGAAGATAGAAAATGGAAAGAAGATTTTCAAATACAAAATTTGAAATTCTTTATTTATTTATTTATTCATAAGACACACCAGCAATTAATTGTAACTACATTCATAAAAAAAAATATGTGTTAGAATTACAAATTCTTTCTAGTACCATTACAATAATCAATTATAGGTGTATACAGCATTATCGTTATCTCCGGTCACAATATAAAAAAAAATTGCTAACTTAAATAAGTATTTAACTATAGATTATTAAAAATAATAATGTAAATATGAATTAAGCTAGTAAACAGATTGATTAGTAAGATTAAAATTAAAATTTATAATTAAGATTATTTGTATTAGTTTACATACAATTTTCTTCCTAAAACTTTCTAGGGTATCGGATCGTTTATGGCGAATTTGGGTGGTTTGTTTACAGATGAGACTTATATGTAAAGCGGAGATAGTTCTGTGGGTGGGACGCCGACTTCAATATCGGGGGCGAGATTGAATTCCAGCCCGTACCTCTTACTTTTGTAAGTTATGTGCCTTAAGGAATTAAATATAACTTGCTTCAACGGTAAAGGAAAACGTAGTGAGGAAACCTGCATGCCTGAGAGTTCTAGTCAAAGTCAAAGTCAAAGTCAAAAATATCTTTATTCAAGTAGGCCCATAGGTGGCACTTTTGATGCGTACATAAGAATAACACGGTAGTGAGATGATGGCGATAACCACATTCGTAAACTTAAAACTAAAGCTACGAGGGTTCCAAACGCGTCCTGGTCTAAGAAGAAGCCCACAATAAACTTAGCCGGTTGTTTTTTTTTGTTATCACCATCTCACAATGTCATTTAAAATTATTACAAGAGCAACCTGGTTAGAGCAATAATTTGCACCCAAGCTTTTTTATCGATTACGTAGTCCTTTATACTATAATACGACTTTTCTTCCACGTAATGTACTCAAAGGTGCGTAGAGTCCAGCGTTGTGGACTACGGCCTTAACCCCTCATTGTGGGAGAAGACCCGTGCCCTGTAGTTGGCCGGTAATGGATTGACATGATGATGAAGGATTGATGCTGAAGTATTTTATAGGAGAAGTACTATTAGGAGTATTTAATGGGACTATTTAGGTTATGGGATGAGATCAGTGGCGTGCACTTCATATATGCACAAAAGCACTGCATACCCAAATTATTTTCATATAACCCGTATTGGAGGGGAATTTTTCCATTTTATGCCATGTACCTGCTTTATGCATACCCTGGTCAGATACCCTGTGCACGCCACTGGATGAGATAATATGACGCTTATCAAATAATAGCAAGCCAGTAGTTTTCTATTGTGTCATTAAAAAGCACTCGAAAAACGATAAGAAAATCGTTTTCTTATTACTACTATTATTATGATGTTATGTTTCGGTAGGTACGTTATTTTTGACAAATGAAAATAAATGATAATTGACTTGCAGGACTTGTGGTTAGCATTTTTGATTATGGATAACCAGGTCTTAGGTTTGATGGCCAGGTTGTCTTACCGATAGACAGGTGGGCTGGTTTTACCATCAACATATCTGTGCTCCGGTGTGAAGGGCCTGGATGCCGATGTAATTATATATTTTTATATGTTACATTTTATTTTTTATATACACACATCGTCACCTAGCCCCAAAGTAAGCGTAGCTTGTGTTATGGGTACTAAGATGACTGATGAACATTTTCATGAATCATTTCATTTCTATTATATTTTTTTTATTAAACTAATGAACCAATTTTTACTTTATTAAAAAATATGTAATAGTTAATAAAAAATATATATAGTTAAAAATATAATGATATAATAGTTTTTAGTTTATTTCTAGTTTTTAAATTGTGACCGGAGATAACTACGATAATGCTGTATTCACCTATAATTGATTATTGTAGTAGCACTAGACAGAATTTGTAATTCTAATACATAATTTGTTTCTTTCTATTTAGTTACAATTAATTGCTGGTGTGTCATATGAATTAATAAATCAATAAATATACATAAATTCTTATAATAAACATATAAACAAAACATTCATGTTCATCACACAAACATTTTCCAGTTGTGGGAATCGAACCCACGGCCTCCGACTCAGAAAGCAGGGTCTCTGCCCACTGCGCCAATCGACCTTCGAATTACAGGAATATATATTTAACACCTACGCCTCAATGAAAATAAGTTCCATTTTACTCTGACTTTTGAGCATTTTGATCCTCGAAAGTGAATCTATGATTGCTGGCAAACTAGTTAGATTTTCTGTTTTCTCTCTGTTTACAATTGTACGCTTTTTTACTCATCCTATCACATAATCGAGAAACCTCTAGGAACCCTACTATTCGAATGAGGTGTTTGACAACATTTGGCTATGAAATGAGTATGATTTTCTTAAACAATCGCACATTTAACTGAGTGGCGTGTTTTGGTTTACGAACAGCTGTTTGGCATTTCTTCTTCTTAGTCGTTTCAGTCTTGACAGACTGGTCGTGGTCGTCATCTGGGTGTTGTGGCTCGCTTGACAATACTTCGCCACTCTTCTCTAACGGTGGCCTTTCTTGCGCATTCATGTAGAGGAGCCTCGATTGTAGCCTTCACTTGGTCCGTCCATCTCATCGGTGATCTTCCGCGTGCTCTGGTACCTTCTACTTTACCTTGAACCACAAGTCGCTCAATGGACACGTCATTACGTCTGGACACGTGACCGAAAAAACTAAGAATTCGCACTTGAACTGCAGAAGAAAGCCGCTGTTTGAAAGTCGTTTGGCATTTACGTTAAGCAAAGGGTAGATATAACTTATTAAATGGGAACCTCCCCCTTCTATACGAGTTAGTGGTCTCCACATTGCCAAACTAGATGGCGCCACAAAAATCCTTGAAAGCACTAACAAACAAATTAAAAATTTTAGAGTAGGCCGTGCTTTTGTTTATGTATGAAGTGCATGCTCTGATTTGAATTAACACGGGTGGTCTTGCGCCGGCATACGCATTACGGTTCCATTGGCGTGATGGAAATAATCCCCATGCAAGCTGAGACAGGTTATCTGGTCAATAGGTATTTAATTACACAGTGACGTCATTGTAGCATCAAACAGAGCTATTTAAAGTCAACTGTCGAGTGCATCTTGGGACAACACATAACGCTCTCGTATAATACAGTCGATTCAAAAGTACGTCTATCATTATGAAGTTTATGTTGATTTTGTGTTTTGTCGCTGTGGTCGATTTCTCGATGGCCGAAAAGGAAACTCATTCAAGAGGCTGTAGATATATATTGGGACAATGTGAGTATTTATTTTAACTTAGTTATAAAAATAAACGTTTCATTGCGCGTTTTATACTTCATCTAGCGGATGATGAAAGCAAGCTCTAGGCAAGGCTAAAAAAAATAAGTGTCCATATTTATGTGAAGCGGTGATAGCCCAACGGGTAAGACTCCGGATTCACTATCTGAGTTCGAATCCCAGCACGCACCTTCTCTAAGTTATGTGCGTTTAAAATATATAATACTAGCTGTTGCCCGCGACTTCGTCTGCGTTTGATATTGTTTTTAAAGTATTCAGTATCGCTAAGCCTTAAATGAGTATAGTAGTATATATATAACATGTGACTGTCAATTAATTATAGACAAATAATTTGCAATAAAATAAAATTGCGACTATAATTAAAGATCTCAGCTATCCTATCTCTTAAGTTGGACCAGACTGCTCACGGTGTGCCAATTTAATTTAAAATCGGTTAAGTAGTTTAGGAGTCCATTGAGGACAAACATCGTGACAGGAGTTTTATATATATTAAGATAAGCAATGAAAATATATATATATTTTTTTAAATTTTAAAGTGTACCTACACTTGGAGGAAATATGAATTTTATAAATTTTACAATCGCAGATTCAAATCTTGTTTTGAAGCTTCAATATTAGTCGTGTACACGGTTTCTGTAGGTTTTTAATTTTGTGACAATCACAGTGTTTGGCTCGTTTGGGGGTAGATTTTTCAAAACCTATGGAATACATGTCACATTATTTTCCAGGCGTAAGTGAATGTGAGGAGGGCACCCACGCCTACGGAACCGGATGTGGTTACTTGCAGCCGGAAGCAACCTGTGACAATCCTAAACCCGAGCTTGATACTCGCGGCAAGATCTGCGACTACTCCGCGTGCTACTGCGACGAGCCCACCGTGCGTGATACTGCTACCGGCAAATGTGTGCTTCTAGAGGAATGTACAAAGAAATAAATATTGTGATATATATATTTTGCATTTATTACTTTTTTTTTTAAATGAAACTTAATGATCGTGATTTTTAACTCGATGAAACGGAAATGCGTCACGATAAAGAAACATATAAATGTATGGGAGAGAATAAGATATACATTAGTTTTCAATTGGATTTCTCTTTTAGTTTCCACGGAAATTGAATAATAATATAAACTAAAATTTTTTTCATTAAAATATTTCGTAATTTTTATGCCGCGAAAAAATTAATAAACCATATATTTATCCTAAGACTTGATACTCTATATGCATCTCAATCTTTCGTAGCCTCAAATTATAGATATAGATATAAAACACATAATATAAAACATAACTATAAATAAAATCATACTTGTGTGAACTAATTCCACAGGATTATTTTTAATGAAACCTTAAAAAAATGATTTAAAATTGAAAAGCCCAGTCTTCCTGCTATCTTTTTTCAACCCTCGACGCAAAACCGACGGGTTGTTATAAGTTTAACCTGTCAGTGTGCGTATGTTCGAGTATGTCTGTCTGGGACATCGTAGCTACCGAATGAATGACCCGAATATGATTTCTTTTTTTTTGGTTGTAAGTTGAAAATCGGTCCAAGGTGGCCGCCGATACAAAATATAGTACGAGTTTTTACTCAAACATAGTATTAAGCTATCTGTTACTATTTAATAATGTGACTCACACTCTGGGGTATTCTGTCAAACTCACACTCACATTCACACTGAATGTGAGTGTGAGTGTGTGTGTGAGTTTGACAGAATTCCCCATGATAAATTTGAAATCAAAGATGGCCGCAACCAAAAAATGCTGAATTACATTTTCTTTTTTACAAGTAAGGGCTTGATCAGCTTCGGGGTTTTTAAATTTTTTATTTAGTTTTATTATTTGGGTGAATTCGCGAGCGACCGCTTGTTACTGACATAACAATTAATGACGTCATTATCACATCAAGGCGTCGTATTTAAAGTCAAGTGACCAGTGCATCTTTGGACACAACTGAGCACTCTCGTACAACACGGTCGATTCAAAAGCACCTCTACCATAATGAAGCTAATCTTTGTTTTGTGTTTATTCGCCGTGGTCGGTTTATCGATGGCAGAGCCGGTATCCTACCCAAGAGGCTGTATTTATGTTATGGGAAGATGTGAGTAGCTTTTTATTTTTACTAAAATAGGACACTGAATGCAGATTAAGTAAATATTCGTTTAGTATTATATAACTTGGTGTTGTGATAAAGTAACTTTTCTCAAACATGCTTGGAAATTTGAGTTGTTTTGACAAGCTTCTTCGAGATAAATCGAAGTTGCTATATGTCATATATATGCGAACAGCGGCCTGCAAAAATTGTATGAAAATCCATATCTGTTCATCGGCCAAAAAAACTCATATCTGTTGTGTAATTAAAAAATGAAAATATATTTTAATCCGATGCATGGCAAACAAGGAGGTAACTAATCAAAAGTGTTATTTAAATTTCGAATTGGCTTGCAAACAGAAAATTTGTTTTAAAAAAAATGAACTTTAACGCAAAAAATAAACTCATATCTATCGCGTAATTTAAAAATGGAACGATATTTTTAATCCGAAATATGGCAACCAAGGAGGTAACTAGTCAAAGTTTAATTTAAATTTCGAATTGGCTTGCAAACAGAAACTGTTTATTAAAAAAAAAACACATGAACTTTAACGCGGGAAAAGTTATTATTGTTGGTTGTTCGTAAATGATTTTGAAAAGTACTTGTATATGACCAAATGAGTTCAACTGAAGATATGTTTGAGAAATGTACTATACAATATGCCTTGGCCACAACTAGTTATTGATATTGTGTCTATATAATTTGATTATTGTGTGAATATAACAAATATAGCATGTTTATTTATTTATTTTATTTATTTATTTATGTTCTTATTCTAACACTATCATTACAGAATACTTAAACCTAAGGCGATAGTGTAGATTTTTTTTTTTTTTTACATAATCTTAACATTATAATATTTAATTACCTATTCGGGTAACAAATAACCCACATTGCGACACATGTTGTTTTTTATTGCTGGACTTACGTATGTGGGTAGAGGCAAAGCTGAGGCTGATGATGCGAGGAGCTTGCTCTTTTTATAAGCGATAGAGACAAACACTGCCGCCAATTATTTTGGCGGCAAAGTGTTCCGGTGAGAAGGGCGTGCAAAACACTCACGGCTCTTGATAATTGATGCAGGGCGGCACGTCCCGTTCCTTGCATCCTTTGCGATTTTATCATATATAAATATACTACGATACACATCGCCATACACATCGGCACACATCGCCATATCAGTAAGGTTTTACAGAACAAGCAGATAAAAAAATAAATATACTACGACATTACACACATCGCCATACTAGTAAGGTTTTAACAGACCAAGCAGAAAATTAATAAATATACTAAGACAATACACACATCGCCATCTAGCCCCAAAGTAAGCGTTGTTATGGGTACTAAGATGACTGATGAATATTTTTTATGAATAATATACATAAATGCTTATAATATACATAAAGACACCCAGTCACTGACAATAAACATTCATGTTCATCGCACAAACATTTTCCAGTTGGGGGAATCGAACCCACAGCCTTGGACCTAGCAAGCGGGGTCACTGCCCACTGAGTCGGTTTCCACGCGACATCGCACCGGAACACTAAATCGCTTAGCAGCACGTCTTTGTCGGTAGGGTGGTAACTAGCCACGGCCAAACCCTCCCACCAAACCAGACCAAGGAAAATTCAGAAATTATAAATTCCCAATTTGCCCCTGCCGGGAATCGAACCCGGTACCTCCTACTTTAATTCAGAGCGCTAACCGTTTCGCCAGGGAGTCCTCGTTAGAGCGTAAAGGATAAACAAACTCACTATCGCCTTTATAATATTAGTGAAGATTGTCCTCCTGAGATTGTCAATACCAGCCTGGAGTTAGAAAGTTGGCGTTGTCCCTCACCTAGAAAAACTGGTCAAGAATATGTCTATTTACTGTTTTCTGGTATGTTAATAACAACATTTCAACAACATATTGTAATATCTAACAACTTGTTGTTAAGTTTTTGAAGATAAAAACAATTTTATTGCATAGAGATACTGTTTGAACTACTGTATTATTACTAATACAAGTTGAAGAGGCCACTTATTACTAGCGATAAGTTTGTATAAGCCATGTCACGAAAAAGGAGAGTCGACACGCTTCCAATGGTTTTTACAATTGAACCACGAGTCACTCAGCGGACGATTAAGAGTGCTATATTTTAACTACTATATTATCACCAATATAATTTGAAGATGCCACTCATTACTAGTGATAAGTTTGTAGAAGTCGTGACTCGTAAGAGAAGGGTCACTATGCTTACTGATTGATTTTATTACAATTGGAAAGCTTTATAAGCTCACAGTCATTTAGAGCTATGTTTCGTTGAACTAGAGCTTTTTTGTGGAGCTCATCCAGATAATTAGTTCCGCTATGCTTATTTATGCCGAAAAGCAAAATTCTTGCATCGCTGTATTCCGGTTTAAATGAAGTGGTTGCTGGTGTATTTACAGTTATATGAAACTTACTAGCTTTCTCCTCAGGTTGTTAGAAAAAGGGCAGCAACCGGACGTGTTTCTGGCACGCTGCTCTGTTTATAAGCGTTAGATATTCACTTACCATCAGGCGAGAAATATTGTTGGTCCATCATTTAATACTATAAAAAAAATGCTTAACATGACTTGCTCAAATCAGAATGATACAGTCTACATATAAGAACTAGAGATACCGACATAATTCTTTGAAGGTAGATTAGGCTACATAACTTCAAGGGTCGTTGGACTTTGGGAATCCAACGTGCTGGAACATTGGATCTTTGACTTTGTAGATTCAACTCTAACATTCTCGAAGTTAACAATCAATCTAAACCAAAATCTACAGATGCCATGGTATAGCTGCATAGAAACGAAAAGTGGATTTAAAAAAAAAAAATTAAGGTATGCATAAAATTATAAAAAAAACCTTAAATATAAAGCTAAAATGCAATAAAATTAGCAACTCCAATTCGCTGGTCAGGTATCAGTGCTCTTATTGAGTTACACCAACAATAACTCCTTTAACGTTATCTTAATTGGTTGTTTTTTTTTTATTATTCTGTTGACCAGACGACGGGATCAATACACGAACAGACATCAAGATTTGATAACAGCTACTAATATTTTACGAAATAGCATATTTTTTTTTATTCCACTACAAGTTAGTGCAATTCAAATTCAAATTTAAATTCATTTATTTCAAGCAGGCCTACTTTATAAGCACTTTTGACATGTCAAGTATGCATGTTAGTGTGACTCTACCACCGGTTCGGAAAGCAGATTCTACCGAGAAGAGCCGGCAAAAAACTCAGTAGTTGCTCTTTTCCAACATCAACAGGATTGCTTAAGTAATTTTATTTCCACAATATTTTTTATAATTTATATTATATACTTATATTATTTTCAGTTGTTTGCCTCATGTACCCAACGGATTTGCATGCTATGTTCGCATCGAGAAGGCACAATTGTATACACATGCCAAACAGTGCTATTGTTTATATTAGAGTAAGCAGTTGATTGTCAGTTTTGCGAACTAAATGAATATTAAAAAAAAAAAAAGTTAGCCCTTTACTATCCGAACTGGGGGCAAGTGGCAATCTAAGATGGTAGCGGGCTCACCTGGTAGGGGTATTAAATCAATAACTCTAATCCGTATATCGCTTTGCGGCACGCCACGGCCGAAGCCTCCCACCTGACAAACACCGATCGCGTTTTTGGTTAGGTGCATGTTAATAACTCCGATAATATATGATATGTGTTTGATTTAAGGCCATCGTGAATGCGAGGTAGGCACCCACGCGTACACAACCGGATGTGGTTTTAAGCAACCGGAAGCAACCTGCGCCAACCCTAAACCCGAGCTTGATACTCGCGGAAAGATCTGCGACTACTCCGCGTGCTACTGCGACGAGCCCACCGTGCGTGATACTGCTACTGGCAAATGCGTGCCCCTGGAGGAGTGTACTAAGAAATCAATATTGTGATCTGAACACCTATTTAGACTTTAAAATGTATTATTGAAAATTAAAACTGTTTGAAACCTCACAAGGAATATTTTCTTCTGAAGTCGAAATACCCAGTTCTTCGGCTAACTATGAGTTATTAAGTTATTATAAGCTAATGCCTTAATCTTAGCTCGACCGTTGTAGAGGTTATAATCGTGTCCGATATCGTACAGATTATAACAATGTTACTTATTCCGGTATAAGAACGATGCGATACTTATTTTGAAAATTAATATAGGTAGGTACATTTTTCACAGCACTAATAACTGTTTTTAGTGATTCTTGTGACCAACTACCTCTCAAAGCAATCGCCATTCTTTTTTATTTACTATTTATCTAAAACAAATATGAAAATTAAAAATTGTTCAGACGATACATTATTTATGTACCATCGGTATATAATAACCATATGGCCTTCATATACCTATTACTACACCCGCGGAATCTAAAACTTTTCCCCATTTTATGGTAAACGTAGAGGACATTAGAGGTAAAATAACTGTCAACTGCTAAATGGAATAAAGCGACTGACCGAGAAAGACTACTAAAGTGGAGTGGTTCTTGATGCTTCAATATTAGTCGTGTACACGGATTCTGTATGTTCTTAATTCTGTGATTCTGACCATTTTAAAACGTCAACGCTATTTGGTATTTTAATAAAATTATAACTTAATCCACTGTCATCTCTAATATAAAAATAATCGCAACAGAGTGTTATGTATTGCGGGTAATAAAAAAACCGTGCCTCAAGTCTTTAATATTTTGTTTATTTAGGGAATATTCTTCATTAAGTTGTCACGGAAACCCGGCGCCATGACGGGTTGACGTTTGACACGTCCCAGAAATAATAACATCAAGGTGTTATTTTTTTTGTTCATCTTTCTTCACTCTTTTTTTATTATATCGACTACAAGTTAGCCCTTGACTGCAATCTCGCCTGGTGGTAAGTGATGTTGCATCCTAAGATGGTAGCGGGATAATCTGTTAGGGAGAATGGTAGTCGTACCTCTAATAGGTTTCTACGCGACATCGCACCGGAACACTAAATCGCTTTGCCAGAAGGGAGGTAACTAGCCACGGCAAAAGCCTCCCACCAGACCAGACTAGAGAAAATTAAATAAATAGTAAATAAATATAGGTACTACGACAATACACACATCGCCAATCGCCATCTAGCCCCAAAGTAAGCGTAGCTTATGTTATGGGTGCTAAGATAGCTGATGAATAATTTTATGAATATAATACACATAAATACATATAATATACAGATAACCACCCAGAAAACTGAAAAACAATCATGTTCATCACACAAAGATTTTCCAGTTGTGGGAATCGAACCCACGGCCCTGGACTTAAAAAGCAGGGTCGCTGCCCACTGCGCCAGTCAGCCGTCTTATTCAGAAATTATAAATTCCCAGATATAGTCCCTGCCGGGAATCGAACCCGGGCCCTCCTCTTGAAAGTCACAGCTCTCTATGCTGCGCCAGGGAGTTCGTAAAAACAAAAACGCACTCGTTTATAAGCTTACACTACAGCTGTAACTCTTTTCCTACCGGTTTCGTCTATCGTCAATAACATGAGAGATTTTTCAACTACGCGCAGTGGCGTGCACTTCATACATGCACAAAAGCACTGCATACCCTAAAAAATTTGTATTACTCATAAAGGGGAAGGATTTTTCCATTTTATGCCATTTTCCTTCTTTATGCATACCCTGGTCAAAAACCCTGTGCACGCTACTGACTACGCGGTCTATATTATAGTGCACAAGTGACTGCGCAAACACAGGTGTCTCATTGTCGCAAATCTCATAGTCAAATGTGACGATAGATCCGACACGACCGGAAAGAGATCCGGCGCATGACTATATGCATACCAAATTTTAAAGCTGTCTGCCCGCGGCTTAGCTCGGAAATAATTTTAAACTTTCCCTCGGGAATTACTAAAGGAATCGGGATAAAAAGTAGCCGTTTTTGTTTTCCATGTCAAAGGCTACATGCGTGCCAAATTTCATCCTAATCAGTTCAGCCGTTTTTGCGTGATTGAGTAACAAACATCCCCACTTTCACATTTAAATTCAAATTCAAAATTCATTTATTTCAAGTAGGCCTAATACAAGCACTTTTGAAACGTCAAGTCTGTGTGTGTAGTGATTCTACCACCGGTTCGGAAGGCAGATTCTACCGAGAAGAAGCCGGCAAGAAACTCAGCAGTTGCTCTTTTCCAACATCAAAAATTTACATTTTATATTTTAACATTCATTTTTCTATCTTGTGAGAGATGAAAGCGGAGCCGGATGCTTCCAAGCAACCTTGTCATTAAGAAACTCATCAATAGTATAATAACCTCGCTGTAATAAATGTGTTTTAACACATTCTTTAAACTTATGGATTGGTAGGTCCAAAATTACCTTATTTATAATCTTAGTAGGATGGTAGGATAGTAGGATCAGTAGGATAGTAGGATTAATACATACATATATTATGTTAACAAACATTGAATTCCGTCTTGTCCGCATTGAATAATGTCTTTCCAATTTGCTCTTTTTTAAATGCTTAAACAAACAACTGTGACATTTTTAGTGTTTCTTTGATCAAATTCAAAAAAACTTATCAAACACTAGCGTACCCAGCCCGCTTCGCCGGGCTAGATTTTGATTTATTTTATTTAAACAATAAACTTACATCATTATTTTTTTTAATTTAAGTCTCATAATATACGAAATCATTTATATCTCTCCGTATTCATTCTCTTCTATTCTCTTCTCGGGCGGGTGAAGATCATTATCTACACCCATGTACACCCAACAATAGAATTTCATCATAGTAAATAAAAGCTGCATTTGACAGTTTGAAAGTTCAAAAATAGGAGTGCTCCGATCGTCACCAAACTTTACAGGATTACTCGCCAGGTCAATCCGGAGATCCTCTGAAAGTTTCATTGAAATCGGTCCAGCCGTTTCGGAGCCTATACGGAACATACCCACAAACTTTCTCTGATAAAAGATAGATGTACTTACATAGTTTAAATTTATTTATTTATTTTCCGTTTTACTTTTTTATCAGCCCTCTTCTTTGTACAAATATTCAGTTTTAAACTTTGCTTTGTTAGTTGATAAACTTTTAGTTTTTAGGTTATTTTTATTAAGCATTCTGTGATAATTTCTTGAAAGTTTCAATCTCCTGTCTTTCTCTTTTGTTTATGTTATTCCCATGTTAAGGTCATTGAAAGTTGCCAATTTAATGATCCAGCAAAAAAAAAAAAAAGTGAGTAAGGCTTTATAGGTTAGGAGTATCTATTAAGTTAACCATATTTTAGTTTTCCGAAAATGATTTATTTACCAAAATGGCTGTCAAATATGTATCAATGCCACATTTTTTTCGATTTGTGATTTTTTTTAATTAATTTTTGGTATCTTTCGTCTTAGTGCATTCTTCTAGAAGCACGCATTTGCCAGTAGCAGTATCACGCACGGTGGGCGCGTCGCAGTAGCACGCGGTGAAGTCGCAGATATCTTCGGTAGGGTCAACCACAGGGGTGGGGTTGTCGCAGGTAGGTTCCGGTTCTACTGGGCTACATCCGGTTGAGTACCCGTGGGTGCCTTCCTCGCAGTCGCGAACGCCTGGAAACCAATCGTCATCATTTACAAATTATCATTATCATACATTATTACTGGCAACAAGGTTGCCTTCTATTCATTTATTCATTTAAACACTTTATTTGTACTCCACAACGTCATAAGAACATTAAAAAAAAACACTTTTCAAGTAGTAGGATACGAAAGGCGGCCTTATCGCTAAGTAGCGATCTCTTCCAGGCAACCTTAGGATTAGGAAAATTAAAAAGAAAACAAGAAGGTTAGGTTAGGTACACTGTTAAAAACGTACATACGAATAACTACATACTAAAACATAAACCAGACTACACACATACAACAGTTCAAACTAATATATACTTTAGCATACAATAAATACTTAAATATGAGTTAGAGTAAATAAATAATAGTCGTCTTTATTGAGCGTGATAATGAGCTTTAACAACATTTTTTAATATACCCAGTAACTTAGTCTTTTATGGTAGAGTGGTAGCTAGCCTCGGCTAAATAATAATAATCATTTATTTCAGGCTTTACCTATACAATTTTAACATTAGTTCAACAAGTACATCAGTTACAAAATTAAATTAAATGCAACTAAAATAAATTTATGTAAAAAATAAATTAATTAGAAACTAAATTAAATCAAATTAAAAAAATTTAAAGAAGAAGAACAATAAGAATATTCCCTCAATACTGTCTAAGTGGCATTGGTATTGCAAAGTGCCAATCACAGCGATGCCGGAGTTAATGACAGTCCAGTCTAGCCGCGATCATCTTCAGAACTGGACGGCCAATTGGCGCAGTGGGCAGCGACCCTGCTTTCTGGGTCCAAAGCCGTGGGTTCGATTCCCACAACTGGACAATGTTTGTGTGATGAACATGAATGATTTTGTGTATTTATGTATATTATTTATAAAAATATTCATCAGTCATCTTAGTACCCATAACACAAGCTACGCTTACTTTGGGGCTAGATGGCGATGTGTGTATTGTCGTAGTATATTTATTTATATCTATTAACTATGTTGGAGCTATTTCGCACCCTGTGCACCAAAGACTCGCACCGCTCGCGAAACAATCCGTCCGCGCATCCGCAAACATGAGGCGCTGCAGAATCGAGGTAGCCCCAACTAAATTCTGAGTACATTGTAAAGCGTCCCACAAGATCAGACCAGCCAAAATTCAGAAATTATAAATTTCAAAATTATTCCCACCGGGAACGAGCCCGAGACCTCCCACTTAAAACCTCACCAACCTCACCGCTGCGCTAGAGAGGTCGCCAAACTTAAACAACAACCAATTTAGATAATACCAATGACCAAACTCATATTTTTTGTATTATTGATTAAAAACTTATCAAAGTGGCCTTTTAAATTTTTATTAGGTTAAATAATATTATTATAGAATGGTATATTGGTAATGGCTTATGAAATGGTATCTTAGTATTATAAGCATTTGACAACCTTCTAACACAACGGTGAGCGCTGTGAATTTAGGTAGGAGGTACCGGGTTTGATTCCTGGCAGGAGAAATCTGGAAAATTATAATTTCTAATTGTACTCTCTTGCTATGTATTTATATCTCTGTAACTACTTTTTTTTGGCGTACAATAAAAGTGTATTAATTCATTCATTCATTTCTGAATTTTCTGTGGTCTGGCCTGGTGGGGCTTTGGCCGTGGCTGGTCCACCCTACCGACAAAGACGTGCCGCTAAGCGATTTAGTGTTCCGGTGCGATGTCGCGTAGAAACCGATTAGGGGTATGTCTACCATACTCTTTAACAGGTTAGCCCGCTACCATCTTAGACTGCATTATCACTTACCAGCAGGTGATATTGCAATCAAGGGCTAACTTGTAGTGTAATAAAAAAAAAAGTCGGGGACCATTTCAGTAGTCATCTGATCGTCAGGGTCGTGAGGGATATGTTAAGGTCTCCTCTTGTTGAGACTGGCGCTAAGGTTGAGTGAGTAAAAAGAAAACGCAATCGTAAGAGGAACCGGATGTCGGATATTAGCGGAGAAGCGGTAATAAGTTGAGCTGCTAAGCGGAGTAGTGAGTTCGATTCCCAGCACGCACCTCCAACTTTCTGAGTTATGTGCGTTTCATTTCATTTCATCAATTCGCATTACCGGCCCACTACTGGGCACGGTCCTCCCACAGTGAGAAGGGGTTAAGGCCGTAGTCCACCACGCTGGCCCAATGCGGATTGGTGGAGTCCAAACACCTTTGAGAACATTATGTTAAACTCCCAGGCATGCAGGTTTCCTCACGATGTTTTCCTTCACCGTTGAAGCAAGTGATATATTAATTACCTAAAACGCACATAACTTAGAAAAGTCAGAGGTGCGTACTGGGATTCGATCTCGGCTACCCTGAAGTGAAGTCGAGCTCCTACCCACTGGGCTATCGCCGCTTCTTACCATAAAGATTATAAATAAAATAATATAAATAAATACTTAACATGAATTTCCTACATCGAAAAATCTAGCTTATCTAATGAATGTACTCACATCTTCCCTCAATGTAAATACAGCCCCTCGGATGGAGATCTATTTCACCCACCGATAACCCGACCACGGCAATAAGACACAAAACAAACAACAACTTCATATTGACAGAGGTATTTTCAAATATTCCGTATTACACGTGAGTATTGTTTGGTGTCCCAAGATGTACTGATCATTTGACCTTATGTACAAAGTTGATTTTATAATGACGTCATTAATCTTTAATGCAAAAACCACAATCACCTTTTTATCAAAACCTAACGTTTTATACCTATATATATATATATATATATATATATAGAAGTAGTCTATACTAAGCATATTAATATTTAAAATGCGAATATGTGTCTGTTTGTTTTTCTTTATAGTTATAGTTGACAGATCTAGCAAATGGAACACCGTGATGGCCAGCGTAACGCCATCGCCTGTGAACAGTCTTCTCCACAGAATTAAGAACATACAGAATCCGTGTACACAGCTAATATTGATGTATCAAAAACCACTCCACTTTTTAGTCTTTCTCGAACAGGCGGTAAGTCAAAGTCAGTCTATTCCATTTAGCAGTGGCATTATTAGTGACAGTAATAATTTTACCTCTAATGGTTTAAATGTTTAACATAAAATGGGGAAAATGGGAAAATTTTGTGAGCTAGCTTCATTTCGCGGGTGTGAAGTGAGATGTGCGTATTTTTTTTTTTGATGAGGTCTAGGTTGGAGCACGCTTGCCTAGAAAAAGCTTATTCACTCTAGCCTTGAAGGTACTCAAGTTATACATCTTAGCGTTCACTGTTTTTGGACACAATGCACTACATGCAATAATCCCTGAATGAGGGTTCTGTATGTTTTTGATTCCGTTGTCTGCTGATTATCTTATTATATAAGAGAAAATCGTTAAATATTTCGCACATAGGATACTCTTTATCTCGGTAAAGCAAAAGATACCCACGGGATTTTTAAAAAACCGGAAAAAACACGGTCGATTTCTCGGACGAAGGCAGGTAATAAAATAAAGCAAAAAAAAAAGAGAGCAAAAACTCGAGAGCGATTAGGTATTCAAATTTGCACACGGTGTCAAAGGCAACTAAAACGTGTTTAAATTATCTCGCAATGGTCTGTGACATTGACTTTCTTTGCGTCTTTGTCCGATTCTATGAGTTGAATTTCTTGCCGGCTTCTTCTCGGTAGAATCTGCCTTCCGAACCGGTGGTAGAGTCACTATAAAGAGACAAAATTGACATTAAAAGTGCTTAAATAGCTTGAAATAAATGAATTTTTAATTGAATTTTATTCTTCTCTTAAGATCTGCACCTTTACGTGGTTATATACCTTTAAAAAAACATTTCATCCACATTTTACGGCCGATTGGTGCAGTGGGCAGCAACCATGCTTTCTGAATCCAAGGCTGTGTTTTCGATTCCGAAAACTGAAAAATGTTTGTGTGATGAACATGAATGTTTTTCAGTGTCTGTCTGTATTTTATAAGTGTTTATGTAAATGTAGATGTATCTTATTCGTAAAAAAAAATCATCAGTCATCTTAGTACCCACAAGCTACGTTTACATTGGTGCTAGATGGCGGTGTGTGTATTGTCGCAGTATATTTAATTATTTGTTGCAACGGTCTAACAATCAGCGTTTATGAGATACACCCTGGTGTTATGCAAATGATAGACGGACGGATAGCGGAGCCTTAGTAATGGGGTTCCGTTTTACCGCTTGGGTACGGAACCCTAAAAATCTTTGATTTCGCTTAGATAGCGCGTGAAGAAAGGGCAAACAAACATACACAATTTCGCATTTATAATATAAGTTACAGTTAGGATAGATTGTCGGTATCAGTTAAAAAAATACTGCGAATTATTAAGAAAATTGTTATTACAATTCATATAAACTCTTGTTGACGTTGAGGCATACTTTATGATTAAGAATCTTCATCTTTTAGCTACTTAGCTATCAAAGGCCAAATGATCAGTTCATTTCTTGACATTAAAAGTGCTACACATTAATCTAAAATAGATTTCTCGTATAATTGAGAAATACCTCGTACAGGATGATATTGGTCGTTGCTCTGTGCTTTGTTGCATTGGTCGGGTCTGCGCCGTCGGTGCCCGAAGACAGGGAGTGCATTTATGACGACAGAGGATTGTGTAAGTGTGAACAGCCTTCTTTTGTTTTTACGTGGTGCAAATCTTAAGCTTTATTTACTCCATTTGTTTATTTACTTTATTTTTTTTATTTGTCTTGATATATCAAGAATTTTGTTTAAAAATATAAAAAAACAAATGCTATACGATAAATAAAAACAAACATAAACTTTCGGTAAGTGTGTTTTAAAACTTGCTTTTAACCGCGGCTTCGAAATTAAATAAATTTGAAAAACTTTGCCAGGTGACGTGATTTGGCATAGAGACAGTTTATGACCTACATGGGCTACTTTTTATCACCAATTCACATCAATCCGTTGCGCCGTTGCTGCGTTATTGATGGACAAATATTTTTTTTTATTTAACTACAAGTTATCCCTTGACTGCAATCTCACCTGGTGGTGGTGATGATGCAGTCTAATATGGTAGCCGGCTAACCTGTTAAGGAGTAGGCTAGTCATACCCCTAATCGGTGTCCACGCGACATCGCACCGGAACACTAAATCGCTTAGGCACGTCTTTGTCGGTAGGGTGGTTACAGGCCAAAGCCTCCAACTAGACACTTAACTATTCAAAAACTGTTATTTCAGGTATGGGTTACTGTCCGGAAGGGACCTATTCGTACACACCCGGTTGCGGCCCCATCACCGCGGAACCAACTTGCGACAACCTCCAACCAGTTGCATCCGACTACGACGTCTGCGACCTCTCAGATTGCTACTGCAAACCCCCCACTGTTAGGGACACTGCTTCAAAAAAATGTGTACCCCTGGAGGAGTGCCCTGATAAAGAAAACATAATTGTACACGATTAGAAGAAGTGTTTTTAATAATAAAATGCTAAAAACACGAGCATAATAAACTTATAGCCAATCAAACTTTAACTTTATTGTTTAACTAGCGGTCCCTCGCGACATCGTCTTCGTCTTAGTTAACCTTAATAGAAAGACATATGCTGTAACGGACTTTTTTAAGAACTTTCAAAGGACAACAACTTTGTCATACATGATTATATTGTAACTTTAACCGTTACGTAGCGCACGCGGGAGCTCTCAAAAGGAAAAAAAACGCTCGATTTTTAAACATTATTTATTAGTGCTATTGGTCACACTCCTATAGGTCTTAGCGTGAATGGGCTATCCAACACTGAAAGAAATATACAAATCGAACCAGTAGTTCCTGAGATCATCGCGTTCAAGTAAACAGACAAACAAAAACTCTTCAGCTATATATATATAAATAATAATAATATATATAACAGTATAAGATTTCACTCCAAGTAAGCCCTTAAATGCAAGTTCTAGCAGTAGGTAATGATGTAGTCTAAGATGTTAGTGTGCTAGCCTGTTAGGAATATGGCAGTTATGTTATACATATAATAATTATAGTATATATTGATTTTTCATGTCATCGGTTAAATGCCAGTCGTAAACCTCCATTTGCGTGGACAAGATGTAAGACAAGGTATTCGGCAAATAACTTTTTATCTCGTGCGCGTGCAACAACAAATAAAAGGTGTGCGAGGGCCAAGTGACCGCACGGCGTTTATTAAACATTTGGACAAAACTACTAACAAATAACCTTAAACTAGAGGTCTAATCCATATATTTTTTTACTAGGTATTTGTATTTTTTTTTGAAGAGATTCCTGACTTTCTGCGCTATTTTACACTGAAAAACATTCATGTTCATCACACAAACACTCTCCAGTTGTGGGAATCGAACTCACGGCCGTGGACTTAGAAAGCAGGGTCGCTGCCCACTGCGCCACTCGGCCGTCAAATTTATTGATATTAAATCTATCTAAAATAAAGTTTAAAAACAAAAAAAAAACTCAAAATTTTATGAAAAATCACGACATTTTTTTATATTCACCTCGTAATAACGAAAAATTTCATGAATATTATTGTATTTTAAACTATTATAAAAATACATAATATTATCTACAATTTCTTTGAACAATGTTTATAGCTATCTCAAACATGTACCAAAATACAAACTCTTGAAACAACGCTGGGACAACTTGTACAAGTTATGTGTGTGCAATGTTGCTAACTTTTTTAAGGGCATTCGTAGACCTCTATTCTCAGTAACAGATCTTATCTAAGTAAATCTCTTTGGGTACAGCACAATCGAATGCCTGGCGACGTGTCCCGGAACGATCTTCACGCCGCAACGCATTCTTGCTTCGAAGGCGCAAACCTATTTGTTCTCGATAACAAAGTGTGACGAGGCTGGGCGTGTGCAGGGTTTTCCTGCAACCTACCAACCGAGTTGAAATTAACTCAGTTGGAAACTAAGCTTTCAGAATGCAAAATATAGATTTAGCAGATTGTTTAAAGCAAAATTTTTGTTATAAGATTGTTATTATATATGTATTAAGTTACTTCCTTGTAATTAAAGAAAAAAATCCATCGGCCAGCTGGAGCGTGCTCATCTGCAAGTACACTCGCGTAAGTCTTGCACCTTGCCGATAACACACCTGATGCTACATGCAAAAATTACTTTCTTTTAAAACAAGTAATAAGCGATGATAGCGTTGGATCCTCGGTACGCAGCACTAACTTTTTTTTTTAGATATATTGCATATCCTCATTAGTTATTAAATAGTATATTGTGACCTAATTTGACCTATACTACAATTAAAACATCTTACTTACATCTTGGGGTAGCTGGAAGAGATCTCTTATAAGCTTTCCTTTGTACACTTCATGTATCTTATGTTAATAATGACAATTTATGGTACATAAATAATAAAAAAAATAATAAATAAATAACTTTTAGGACACTTATGTGCGTTATTTTTTTATTTTAGCAATTAAAATATCACTTACTTTGACGGTAAAGAGAAAGCATCGTGAGGAAATCTGCGCTTTGCCAGCGTAATGGTCTATGGCCTACTCTAATTCTGTAGTTAGCTTCAGTAATTGGTTGATAATGATGGTGATTTACACAAGTTGACTGGGGATTCTATTTGCAAGAGCTTTCTGTGATGCTACTTCCCAATGCAAACGAGGCATAATGATCGATATTGACTGATTGCGTGTAAATGGAGTATTTCAACCGAAAGTAGAATTGCAATAACAAGTTTTATGATTCGATTTTTAAATCGTCTAGTCTCTTCATTTCAAAAAGTATTAAAAAAACAATTAGTAGGGACTCTCAGATCTTTACGACTGCCGCCATTGATTCGTACCCGGCTTTTAATTCCATCCTGCGGGCTGGTAGTTTGTAGCACCGACGATTTAATCGCACAAGCCATTTGTTTTTAACCGACTCTAGGTACCTATATCTCGAATCGACCCTCATGTTGGTACAAAGATTGATTCGTTGCTGTTTACTACTTGGATATACTCGTAGGTACCTAGAGACTAAAATGTGAATGAATGAATTAAGAATGAATGAATATACTTTTGGTAGTAAAAGGGTGAAAATTAAGAGTTGTATGTAAACCTTGTCACAAAAATAATGTAGGTAGGTATGTCCTTTTCTCAGTCCTATTAAATATACATAAAAAACTTCTGAAAATATCGAGTGCCCGAAGAAAAATAGAGAAATTATGTCAGTTGAATCTGCTTCACCGCCAGCCACCGCAATTACGATGTTTACGTTAGTTCGGATGACTTTTATATGGTATAAAAGATATTAAAGGTTTTTTTTTTATTTCTCCTATCAACAGGTTAAGAATCGGTGAAGCCGTTACAAAAGAGTTTTATTACAAACACGAAAATTATTCATATCAGACTAAATGACAACTTTTTACTGAGCACCTGTAAAAAAAGAGGAGCAATATTTTATAAGTATAGTTTAGTATTGCTAAAGTCGCAGGCGCTGATATTCTATGATTTCACAGTTCCAAATTGCTGGAACAAATTTATATCCGCATCAGAAGACTCAAGACTCCCAATTGCGGTTTGTATTGTAATGTAAATACTCTTTGCAGACATCCAAAACTTCCGTGGGAACTTCGTCCGCCAAGTCTCGAACAGAGCAACAATTTTTAGCAACTCTCTGTTTAAAGTTTTCTTACAAAGTGGCTAAGAAGAGCATGATTTGTCATTTTGCTTCTTTTTATTAATATGTCTTTGTTGGCTGGTGTTGTTCGCGGTTCTTATTCAATCCATTTGGAAGTCTGTACTTTTTTTTAATTTTTTGCTCTACAAGCCCTTTATTGAGACTGCTATCTCACCTGCAGGGCTAGCACGGGCTGGAGATAAAAAATATATCCCCGATTATGTCCCCTGACAAGGGATATAATTAACGTGTCCACCTGCTAAAGTACGGGAACCTGGAATGAGAAGTTTACCCCCGTTTATTATTTCACCTATATTATTAGCATATTATTTCCACTTGTACGCCAGTGCTCTGAGAGTTGATAAAGCGATAGATACATGGACAAGATACATTTTTGACATGACAACGTCTTATAATTTGATGGAGCCGGCTGCACGCACGAAAAAACATGACGTATGCGGCGTTACCTCGCTCTGAGGCGTTCCATTCAAGGCTTGAAGTGCAAGCGAGAGCGCGGAACGAGCGACAAAGAGGCACAGTCGGCCTCCGCGTTCGAAATCTGACTCTCTCCTACTTGAGTGAGCGATGCGTCCGCGTGGACAGCTTCTATACAATAATACATTTACATGTTTTCGGCAAGGATGAAGTGCAGTGAAAAGTGAATATGGTGTCAATTGTTTATAGCAACGATAATATCTATCAAACAAATGAAATTAAAATTTTCTTTTGAAAAATGCAACTATTCCATCAGTATTTTCTTACGACGTTGTCACGTTCAACTATCGTCAGTAAGCCGACTTTACAGACAACCAATTTTTATCCTATCCCCGGGGATATAATTGTCTCCTGCCCATGCAAGCCGTGCTGGTGTTAAGCAATGAAGCAGTCTAAGATGGTAGCGTGCTAAACTGTTAATGAGTATATCAGTTATATAAAAAACTAAGATATAAAAAGGTTAGTCGCTAAGCGGCATGTCTTTGTCGGCAGCGTGGTATCTAGCAACTATCAGATCAGAGTGAATTCAGGAACCATAAATTCCCAATTTGCCCGTACCGGGAATCGAACCAAACTCCTATTTAAAACCACATCGATCGCCGGAAGGTCGGTGGAAGGTCGTCATAACACCAAGGAAGAGTGCTATGTTATTTAGATTTTGTTCAACCACGGTGTTTGCATTCTGTAAGACTAACATGCTCACTTTGTAGTGAGCATGTTAATCTTACGACAACGACAACGAAACAAAATGACGTGGTGTCTTGTGACAATTATGCAATTATTTTTTCCGCTTTCATCACACACAAGATATAACAATGATTGTTAAATTGTAAAATTATGTTGGAATAGAGCAACTGCTGAGTTTCTTGCCGCCTTCTTTACAGTAAAATCTGCCTTCCAAACCTATATACCTACTTAAAATAAATTAAATTTGAATTTAGTTTTATGAATTTAGAATTGCATTGCATTGGTTTGTATTTAATAAGAAATTGTAGCGGATGCTTTTAAAAGTTCCAGAGACCACAGTTTTATTTTCATGCAAATCCAGTTTTAAGCCACACTCACGGGTTCCCTCGCCGCGGCTCGCCACTTCTGTTCCCAGCACTTTTTTACTTTAGCAAAGCTGTTGGAACTACTTAATCCAACTTTCGCTGTAGTGACGTAGTTTGCTATTTTGTTGACAGAATGTGTAATGTTTTTTCTTCATACCACTACGAGTAACTGCAACTAGTTTATTTTATTTATTTACAAATAAAGGAAATAAAATAATTTTGAAAGCCATGAATTATTTAATTTTAAAAATTGCTGCGCCCAAACTTTGTGTATGTACATACTTTACACTATATAATTAGATTTGTGTTTAATATAGTAATATAAATGTACCATTATGTATTGCTGAATAAATTGAAATTGAAAGGTCCCGGGTTTTGGGAAATTTTAGACTGTGAGATGGTGTTAACAAAAAAAAACCTGGCTAAGTTTGTTGTGGGCTCTTCTTAGACCAGGGCGCGTTTGGAACCCTCATAGCTTTAGTTTTAAGTTAACGAATGCAGTTATCACCATCACTAACATTAATGTAACATGTTGAATGTATGAACGCTTCATAAGTGCCTGTGATAAGGTCTACATGAAAAAAATATTTTTGAATTTGAATTATAATTGCTGAGCTTTCTTTGGTTCGGTCTGGTAGGAGGCGTCGATCTTGGCTAGTTACCCTACCGACATACAGCAAGGGAACGGGATAATGCCAAGAGTGTTTTAATATAGGTATACATAAAAATGTATATTGTATACAAATACTTAGAACGTTTAAATAAATAAACGTAATATATAAATATAAAATAAACATAATATGTACATTTATATGACATACATAATATATAAAAGTAGATTTTAATACATAATTTACAAACAATAATAAAGCAACAACTTCATATGCCATCACACAAAGAGAGGTAGAAGTACTTCAGACGACTCTTAAATATAGGAAGGGAATTACTTCCACGTATTTCAGAAGGCAGATTGTTCCATAGCATAATTTTAATTTAGGTATATTCCCTTTAGCCCCTCTAACCCTATAAATTGGTAAAGCTCATTATGAAAACTCAGGAAGATGATGAAAGGGATAGGCAGAACACCGAGGCCTGAATTAAACAGCTGCCTTTCTGATGGAATACTTAGTGTAATACCGGAAAGTACAGTGGAGGAAGGAGGAGGTTTTTGGTCCGCAGGTCACTTCAAAATTATAGGTGAAGTCGGGCATGCCACTTACTGGTATCCATGAGAATTTTCCTCCTCCATATATATATATATATATATATATATGGTTATGGCCCCGGTTAGAGGGGCTTTTTTATATATATATATATAAAAAAGCCCCTCTAACCGGGGCACAAAATCCCACATAACCTCCGTCCTGCCTAAGGATCTGAGATAGATATAAAGGTCTTCCACCATGCTATAAAAAAGGGAAGATGTGTTTGGCAAAACTGCCATACCCCTAACAGGTTAGCCGGTTATCATCTTAGACTGCATCGATACTTAAAAGTAGATGAAATTGCAGTCCAAGGTTAAATTGTAGTAAAAAAAGGGTCTTTCAACCTTTAGATAGGGGCTCAACTACTAAATATTTCTTATAGTACATCGATACGCTGAAAAACACTCTTATAATTGAAAATAAACGGAAGAAAGCGCCCAAAGTATCAAAACAACAACTTATTAATAATGTCCAGGGATCACAAACTTGTTAATAAAGGCCAGGGATCACAAACTAAGGCCAGTAATTATCACAAAGCGTGCCAATTGTTGATAATCACGCAATTTGTGAGCGCGGCACGTTCATCTTCATTAGTAATGATATATTGTTGGAAATTCGCGACTGAATAACACGGGAACAAACGGCAAACGGCGAGCCTTTTGTTGCGTTTTATATATGTATATGCGTTTTATATTTGTAGTGATTATTGACTGACAAGCAACATCAGGTGGGTTATCTGGGCAATATGGATTTTTAAAGTGAAGCTTTTATTACACCGTCTCAAACTTTTCGTTTGTGTGTTGCATGACACGTGACGGTCGGCCGCGGAGTGCGGATAAAGTACAGGCGCTCGACAGAGCAGCCGAGGCTAATATGGCGGCACCTATTCTGCACATCAGCTGACCGTGTAGTGTATAGGCCATCATTCATTTGTGCCAGTGCTCCATAAAATATTCAGACTCAACGATTATAAAATATTGTTTTCAGCTTTTCAATATGCGACACAGTGTTCAATAAAAATATTAGTTGGAGAAAATGATAAAAGTAGACTAGGTTACTTTATCATTTTCCCAGTATCATTCCCATTTTAAAAGTAAAATATTTATTTTACTGAAGCTATTTTTATACCCTCAATGAAATATTATTCCGAAAATTTTTAGTTAAATGCCTATAATGTCTATAATGAAAGTTTAACTTTTACCGTGGTTTTATAAAACCACTCAATCCTTTTTTAAATAAATAAGAACAGAATAGAATATAACACAACAGAACAAAATAGAATAGACCAGAACAGAGCAGAATTAATCAGAACAGAAATTAAGGGCCGGGCAGGGTGGGGCGGGGCGGGGCGGGGCGTGGCGGCGCGTGGCGGAGCGGAGCAGAGTGGAGCAGAGCAGAGCAGAGCAGAGCTGAGCAGAGCGGAGCAGAGCGGAGCAGAATGTAGCTGAGCGGAGCACAGCCAGAGCGAAAGCCTAATTAGGCCAGAGGAAATTCAGAAATTATTTATTTCCAATTTGCCTCTGCGGGGAATCGAACCCGGGAACTCCATTTATAGCATCTATTAAAATTTTGACACATATTATGTAGCCTTAGGCAACAGTTTTATTCGTACATAACATCCAAATCCACCTTACTTACATTTAAATTTCGTGTGTTCGTTTGATTATTTGTCTGTTTGTTTGTTCTTCCTTTACGCCCTAACCAAGCAACAAAGCAACTTGATTTCTGGCATAGAGCTAGTTGCAAAGACAAATAATAACATAGTCTACTTTTTAGCCCAGAAAACCAACTGGGATTTCTAAAAAACGGTAATAAACAGGGCGAAGAAAGTCAAATAAGTTTGTTGTTTAGTTATACTTTAATTAACCAAACCGCAAAATAGCTTAGCATTGTTACAAGTTTTACTTTGAAATTAAAGTTTAAAGTTACAGCAAAGAATCACTTCGGCGCCCTGAGCTGCGGAGTTCTGAGTGTTGTTTGAAACAATATTTGCATTAAAATACAACGTGACTACGAAATGTTTGCATTATAGTAATGCAGCTTGTTAAAAAACAGTAAAATAATCCTTCATAGTCCTAACTAATATTAGAAAAGCGAACGTGTATTTGTTTGTTTGTCCTTACTTTACGCCCTAACAAACTCATCGACTTGATTTTTGTTAGTTGAAGGAGCAGAGAGTAAAATTGGCTACCTTTTATCCCAGGTATGCAAACGGTTCCCATGAGATTTGCATAAACGCGGGGAAGAATGCGGCATGAAAATTTTAGAAATTATGAATTACCAAAATGCCAGGAATCTATATCGATAAAATAGTATAGAATATAACACAACAGAACAGAACAGAATGGAAGAACAGAGTGGAGCCCAGTAGAGCAGAGTCCGGTACGGGACGGGACGGGACGGAACTGAACGGGACGGAACGGAACTGAACGGAACGGTACGGAACAGAACAGTCTTTTTACTATTACGTGCAGTGCCAATAAAAAGGTTCCGACTCGGCTTAAAGTCCCTATTACAAATGTACACACAACGCTGGTATTCTGTCAGTATCTACAGAGTTGAGGGAAGTCCTGTTAAAAAATGACGTATTAGAAAAAAACAAAAAAGAAAGTAAACTTTCATCGAAAATTTCAGAAGAAAAATTATTTTTATTTTATTAGAAATTAAAAATTATGTTAGTCAGATCAAAAATTTCAGTTTTTCAGTAGTTATTGGAAGTTAGGTATTTAAATACTTTCACACGAAAATAAGAAGAACCCATAGCGGTTCTGCTTTTTCATTGTGATTTGCGGAACCCTAAAGATAATAGAAGTTTTAAAACTACTTAAATCGAGCTTTAGACCTTTTAGCGACTTCCTAATTAATTTATTCTCCGGTGTACACTTTTGCGGGTCGTTCGTATACCATACTCGATTTATAAATCATAATGCAAATACATCATGCAGTTTTGATATTTAAAGCTAACCGGATTGGGTTTATTTTCGGTTACAAAGGTATCATATGTCGCTGGGTGTACTTTCTGTATTACTATGGGTTTCCTCCAGAGGATCGTTATCATGAATTATGAGTATGTTTATTGAATTCTGACCCATTACGACACCTGTGGGTATTGTATATTCAAGGGTGAGATTGGACTAGGCGTGTAGTTAAAGTAGGAGTTGGTATTTTAAGTCTAAGGCAATCAGTGTATATCCGTGCAGTGTATAAGCGTGTATTTCCGTTAAATTTGCACCGATTTTAATAGTTCTTTTTTTATTTGACAGAGGGTACTACCAAGCATGTATTGTCTTATTTTAATGAAGATCTGATGAATATTGTCGGAGATCAAGGACATAATTCTTCACTGATAATCGCAATCGCGATCGCAATCGCAATTTCAATCGCGACCGCGACTAAATTTTGGATCAAATGCAACGTTTTCTAGAGAGAATTTCAGGTAGGCCAATTTTTCCATATGCTATCTCTATCACTCTCTCGGGCGTAATGGGGCTATATGGCTAGCGGTAGTGGTTCAGATAAAATATCAATTTTGAAAATAGAAATAGAAATAGACAGAAAATATTTATTAGCAAAACTAGGAAATCCCGTATCTTAGGGGTCAGTGCCTTCCCGGACATTAATTCAATCGTTGAGTTAATATCTAGTGCACAATAACAAAGGAAACTTTACAAAGGTGTGTTAAGTTCTCTAACGGTTAAGTGAGAATAGAAATTCTGACTGAAACGGGTGGGTATGTATGTGTGTGTGTTTATTTGTGTTTGTGTTTATGTGTATGCGTGTGTGTGTTTATGTTTGTGTTTGTATGTGTCTGTGCGCCCATCTGCACGTGAATGTTGTGAGAATAATTAATTGAATAATTAATTATTCTAATTTTGAGAAGGTTTTTTTTCTTTATTATTTTTATTCAACTTTTTGCAAAATGAATCTATTATTGTGTTGTATTAAAAATTCTGTGCAGAGTGGCTTGCACCGCGAGCTAAAAAAATAAAGCTGTATTCAAATCATCCAGCAACGTTCGGGAATCCCACTCGTAATTGAGTGATGTCGCGACGAGATTTATTTAATTCAAAGAATGTCGGTCGCGTCATCAATTATCGCGCGAGGCTATAAATCGCGCGAGGTGTCGGCCCAGATCGACCCACCTGCCTTCTCATTGATATATTTAACCAATGGCATTATACAAAAAGCGGTGATAGCCTAGTTGTTAAGGCTTCTGGCAACCTTTATGGGGACCGTTTTCGATCGAGTATAAAGGACTACATTATCGATAAAAAAGCCTGGGTCCGAATTATTGCTCTAACCAGGTAGCTTTTCGAATAATTTTAAATGACGATGTGAGATGGTGGGAACAAAAAAAAACACCCGGCTAAGTTTGTTGACTTCTTTTTAGCCGCGTTTGGAACCCTCGTAGATTTAGTTTTAAGTTTACGAATATGGTTATCGCCATCATCTCAATACCATGTAATGTAAACATCAAAATTGCCACCTTAAAGATATTTTTGACTTTGACTTTGCCTTTGATCCCCGGGACGCAACTTTTTCCTATGAGTAATGTGCGATGTTAATTTGCGCCTAATAAATATCACTTGCTTTAACAGTGTAGGAAAACATTGTTACCAACATTCTCACAGGAGTTCCCCATAACGTACTCAACGCCTGAAATCTGCTCCGGCCTACCAAGTAGGGAGACAAGCCCAGGGAAAAAAGAAGAACAGACAGGGTTGCAGGACGTGTTATTTGCATGCCCTGCGAAGTGTTGCTCTGTTTATAGTTCAACTTACCATAAGGTGGACAATCTGTTTGGTCAATTATTCCTACAAAAAAATATTTTTTTAAACTATGCGGAAACGGTACCCCTGTGCTAAACCGGGATAAAGAGTATCCTCGGTTCGTCTCTAGGACTAAAATCTATCTTTATACCAAATATGAAGTTTCGAGAAGCTAAACATAGATAGCAAAAAAATAAACGAATAGGCAGACACTGTCGCAATCAACATTGTCACACGCAAATGACCGTCCCGGGCACCTAAAACGGTTTCACTTTTAAGGTTTTGAAGATGTGGGATAAATGGAAACATAAAAAGTAATGCCCCATAGGCTTTAAATGAATGTAGAAGCATCTGGCTCCGCTTTCATCTGTCTCAATAAGAAAAAAAATCAATATTTCTATAGAAAAATGAATATTTCTTTATAAATTGTCAATTTAAACAAAGAGAAACTGCGGAGTTTCTTACTGGCTTTTCTCGGAAGACTTTGCCTTTCAAACCGGTAGTAGAATAACTACAAAACGATCGAATTGACGTTTGAAAAGTAAACCTACTTAATATAAATGAATTATGAATTTAAAAACCTTCAAGGCAAGAGTACATCAGGCGTATTTTCTCGGCAAGTGTGACCTAACTTAGTTCTCATTACCCTCAGGGTATTTGTCAAAAGCAAGTGTTTCTCAACTTAACTTGGGTGAAATTGCATTTTGTCCGTCTCTCCGAAGCCAACGCCCTGACTAACTATAAAATAAGAACCGCAGCAACTCCAAATTTACAATAATCCATTACCCTAATATAAAGCTGATTTGGATGCTATCAAAGTAGTTTTTTTTAATGTTTTTTTATTCTTCTATAAGCTTGTTTTCAATTGGTGATAGCCCAGTGAATATATGATAGACTTTGAATTCACTTTTGGGGGACCGAGTTCGAGTCCCAGCACGGGCCTCTAACCTTTTTAAGTTATGTGCGTTTTTAATTAAAATATCACTTGCTTCAATGGTGAAGGAATACATCGTGAGGAAACCTGCATGCCAGAGAGATCTAATAATGTTCTGAAAGGTGTGTGGAGTCCACCATTCCGCTCTGGGCTAGCGTGATGGACTCCGACCTTAACCCCTTCTCATTGAAGGAGGAGACCCGTGCTCTGTAGTGGACAGGTGATGGGTTGTTTTGATGATGACGATGATTATAACTTACGGGATTACAGTAACATGTAGTGGAATAAAGTAATACACATAAAGTTTGATTGAATAATAATTTATTACAAAATTATTCACAACGTAATCCCATTAATGCGCGATAATTGTTTCAATTAGATTTTGGAAATGAGTGTGCTGCTGTCGGCGGTAAGCATAACTAATTATTTGTTATCAGTTAACAGATTTACCATAAATTATTTAATTAGGATATTAGACTGCCTCTTTGGTCTATTCGTCAGCATGTCTAACCAGGCATCCCGAGGTTCTCCGTACAATTTCCAAGTCGGGTTAGAGTCGGCCCGAATTTGGGTAAGTATTGGTTTATCGGTACCAGCCTGGAGTAAGGATATTGGAATCCCAATGCCTCGAGATCCCGTTATACTGTGGGTCTCGATTATTCAAACGAACGAAATCATGACATCAGCCCATCACCACCCCCACTACAGGGCCCGGGTCTCCTCTCAGATTAAGGTCTTTACCTTATATCACCTGCTTTAACGGTGAAGGGCATCCGACGGCCGGTTTGCGCAGTTTGCAGCGATCCTGCTTTCTGAGTCCAAGGCCGTGGGTTCAATTCCCACAACTGGAAAATGTTCGTGTGATGAGCATGAATGTTTTGCAGTGTCTGGGTGTTTATATGTATATTCTAAGTATTTATGTATATTATTTATAAAAATATTCAACAGTTATCTTAGTACCCATAACACAAGCTACGCTTACTTTGGGGCTAGATGGCGATGTGTGTATTGTCGTAATATATTTATTTATTTATTTACCTTGCTGAAACCGGCAGGAGTTTTCAATAATGTTTTTAAATGCTTGGGAAATCCGCACTCGGCCAGCGTGGTGGACTTCGGCGTAAACCTCTCTCATTCTGAGAGAAGGCCCGTGCTCTGTAGTGGGCCAGAAACAGGTTGATAATAACGCACTAGGCATCGCTCTATTCTCATTGAAACTCGGTGAATGTACGCAATGCGTACCAATTCATAGACACCTACTGACACAGATTGAGGTTCATCTCATGCCCAAGAATGGGCCGGTAATGATGACCTAACCTAACTAACTTTTGTAATTTTGATTAGTGTTTTTTACCTACACTTGAAGGAATTATCAATTTTATAAATTTAAAAAGCATATAAAAAATTTCGGAACCGACAGGACTTGAACCTGCGACTCTCTGGCAATCGCGGCCTGAGCGCTTTCTCCAATTAAGCTACGGCTCTCCTACCGCCGATGCCGAAATTAGTATATGCCTTTTCACATCAGAAAGCGAAAAGAAAAGCATTTGAGAAAGCGCTCAGGCCGCGATTGCCAGAGAGTCGCAGGTTCAAATCCTGTCAGTACCGAAATTTTTTATATGCTTTTTAAATTTATAAAATTGATGATCTCCTGCCACGGGAACTGTTTGAGAGATCGGTATAGAAAGTCCATGTCCTTTTTCATAGCATAGGCGACACGTACACGAAATTTCAAAGCTGTCTGCCCGCTGCTCAGCTCCTGTAGCTACATTTGTCTGCGATGTCATAATTTAGTTGACTCCCCACTACTTCTAAGTAATATCGATTTGTCATGTCGTAGTTTAAATGCAAGGCGTAAACCTCCCTTCGCGTGGGCTAGATGGAAGACAAGGTATTCGGTAAATAACTTTTTATCTCGTGCGTGCAATGCTTTTAACAACAAATATTGTGAGACGGACATTTTTCATGTCTAAATTGGCACTTTTCGGAAATTTATTATGGCAAAATAAGTATTATAAAGTTTTAAAGTTTTTGTTATTCATTTTTGTTTTAATTTAATTTTTTTTTATCGTATTTGTATAATTTTCGCTTGTAGGTATTTATTCCTAAGCAATTGTGGTTAATGTTATCGTATTATATGTATAACGAAGTTGTGGAAACTTCATTGGTTTAAGTGGGCATTACTTTTATGTGTAATAGTACTGTTTGTTTCCTTTGTAAAGCTAATAAATAAATAAATGTCGCCAGTTTTATTTTTTACTACAGGGACCACAACACTCTACATAAAGTCTGCCGGGAGATAGGAGTGCCGGATGCAAAAAGTATAAAGCATCAAAGGTAACCGAAAAATATGAGCGCCTGCATGTACGAGATACGGACTCGGACAGAGATACGGACACCAGGGACCAGGCGAACCTGAGCCGCAAGCAGAAGAAGAAGAAGATGTACGAGATGCACTACGCTCAGATTATCGTGCCCTTTCCTGTTGCTTAGCTCTATATAACATTCTTGGCACTAAAAGAGAGGGGAAAGTCCGAAGCAGGTCTCCCCCCTCCGATTCACAGGTTTCTATCTAATGTTGAGCGTACCCTAAAGTGATCACTACTTTATCTTTATCCCGAAGATAGATACAGAGACATTCTAAGAGGATACGCGCTCAGGTATGGGAGGTTAACGATAAAGAAGAACTGGCCACATGGCTCGTTTCTCATAGAAACGACGAATACATTACGTAAGTATTCATAGATACCTACCGATATATCACGATATCCGTGTAATCCTCGTGGATATCGAACATGCATTACCTCCATCGCTTATCACTTTATCCTCCGAGACGCGTCGCTCGCAAATGAATACAGATGTTCCGCCGATCAGACGAGCATTGAGATAAATCTCACCGCTAACGACCGGGCGGGAGCATCGCTAACACCCACTTCCGATGTTTATAATGTTTATTTTGAAAATTCACACTTATTTATACTATAAGTATCTACCTACTAGAGCTAATTGTAACAAAGCTCGTCCGGGGAAGTACAGCAGCCATATACCTACAATGAACATTAAGCAGGATTTGCTATACTCCGCCTAAAGCATGAGAATATGTACGGGTAATTTATAATTTCTTCAATCATTATACTACATATACACCAAACAGATCTTTGGCCATTGATTTAATATATTACGACTATCTTCGGCAATGTACTCTTTACGCACGTTTCGAAGATGACGTAAATTTTTAACACAATTAGCTAATAAGTTAACGGCCGATTGGCGTAGTGGACAGCGACCTTCTTTCTGAGACCAAGGCCGTGGGTTCGATTCCCACAACTGGAATATGTTTATCTGATGATCATGAATGTTTCTGTGATGAAATTATTTGTTCTAGTCATCTATATGGATTGAAGAAATTATAAATTACAACATACAGATTCTCCTGCTTTTCGCGGAGTGTAGCAAATTAAGCTTAATTTTCATAATATTCATTATAAGAAACACACCAATAAAAGTCAAAGCCAACGGAGACGGCATCGATGCAGAAGCGAAGCCGAAATGGCAGTATCGGTCAGCCATCATCAAGTCAACCGATTGACGTCCACTGCTGGATATACTCGTAGGGAGTTCCAACTCCACGATTCTGGGCTGCTTGTATCCAGCAGCTACCCGCGACTCGTTTGATGTCGTCTGTCTACCTGGTTGGGGGTCGACCAACGCTCCGCTTACCGCTGCGGGGTTGGCACTCCAACACCTTGGAACCGCAACGTCCATCTATTCTCCGAGCTATGTGCCCCGCCCATTGCCACTTCAGCTTCGCGACTCGTTAAGCTATGTCTTCTATGGATCTCCTCATTTCAGATTTGATCACGTAGAGATACTCCTAACATAGCTGTTTCCATCGCCCGCCGAGTGGCTCTCAGCCTTCTTATGAGGCCCATAGTGACCGGTGGTCAGAGAAAAGGCTACAATATACACAGCTCTTTAAAAAAAACAACTACTTCTTTAAGTATCAACATTTATTTAAAGATATCATAGAATTTACATTAAATATCATAATATTACAATTAGTTAGTTACAATAAGAAGAGATCCTTAGAAGATAGTTAGTAATAATTTGTTGATTATTAACTAGCTTTTACCCTCGACTTCGCATGCTATCTTTACCAAGTGACAATCGTTCGTTTTCGTGTCATATCCGTTTCTAGGACGCAAGTTTATGCGAAATTTTTCAAAAATCGGTTTAGCCGTAAAGCTAAATAGGTAACGAACCCCGTGTGCTTTACACCCTTCTACGGCGGTATATAAATAATATTTTCGGTTTGCTTTCCAGGAAAAAAAAATACCCTACCTCCATCTTCAGGATAAAGAATAACACGAATTCAAATATCATACGTTTTAATTATAACGAACGTAACGTAATTAATTAATCATTTTTCTGAAATAGTAATTCCCGAAAAGTACATTAGAAAAGTATTAGAACGTCTATTTTAAGCTACCTCATTAGATTGGATAGAAGAAGACGTTACTTTGCGCAATTCCACGATATATTATGAAAATTAAGCTCATATATAAGCTATAACTCATAGTAAAGTCAAACTTCTCCTGAGGATGGTCCGGTTTCGTGCGTAGAGGGTACATTGCCGAAGATCTGTTTGGTGTGGAGTATAAGTATTGAAGAAGTAATAAATTACACAATACAGATTCTCCTGCGTTTCGCGGAGTATAGCAAATGAAGCTTAATTTTCATAATAAGCATACAATGCTTACGAACGCGTTATATTCTACAAATCGAGAAATTGACCAATTTACCAAGCAGCGCAATTTGCTAAAACAGAATTAGGAATGTACAGAATTCATCCGTTATTGCATGCAGTGCATTGTGTCCAAAAACAGTGAAAACGCCCCGCGCATTTCTCACTTCACACACGCGGAATATGTAGCATATTTATTGGCAAATCTAGATATATTAGTTATATTTTACAAAGAATGTAAAGGTATCGTTCTAATGTAAGGTTTGGTCATAATAAATGTAAATCTTTTTTTAATTGCTAGGACACACACTTTTCCCATTTTCCCAATTTTATGGTAAACTTTTAGAACATTAGAGGTATAATAATTATTGTCAATTGCTAAATGGAATGAAGTGACTTCCATAATAATCGTGTACACGGATTCTGTACGTTCTTAACTCTGTGGTTGATTAGATGTTTCATTAATTAAGCTAATTTAGTCTTTAAATATTAAAAAGAAAAAAATAAATTTATGTTAATGTCTTAATTACTTTAAAATATGTACATTAAATTTTATTTTTTTTTGGTTAACATAACAGTTTGATAAACTTACAGTTGCTTTATACTTAGTTTATATATTTTTATGTATAGTGTGAGTTTATAATAGTGAGATAATATCGGTATATTATCCAACATATACCGAGAAAAAAAAATAACAAATTACGGCAGTTAAATAGGTGACGGTAACTTTTATTTAAATTTTTACTCTTGCTAAATCGAGATGAGTTAAACTCTAATCTAAAAATCTCTTCTTGTCATAAACATTACAATTTAAAGTGATATGGAAGAATTCGTCTATATTTCTCTTAAACTAAAGTTCATTGGCAATCAAGAAATGTACAATGTAATGATATATTTACACGACTCGCACCTCGGGCTCCGTATGTTATCTCTGAGGCATCTGAAAGTGTAAAAGTGGCATTAGTTAAAGTGGGCGTGGCTGTTTTTTTATTCCACTACATAGGCCTTTAAATCAATTTGGTTTGTCAGAAGGGTCCGTCGATAATCTCTATATTTTTTTTATAGTAATTATTGACCGACCAAGCAGATCCAAGTCAAATATTTCTTTATTCAAAATAGTTACATAGATGGCATTTTTGGTGCGTATGTTCCATGTAAAATATAGTAATGTAAGCATCAAATGTGTAGAATGTTGTAGAAGTGAGTTGATGGCCATAGCTAAATTCGTCGATTTAAAACTAAAGCAACCTGGGTTCCAAACGCGCCTAGTCTAAGAAGAAACTCGTACAATATTAAGCCGGTTGTTTTATTTTTTAATTCAATTCAATTCTTTTATTTGCATAAAACATTTAGGTTTAAATGTTTAGTCATAATATATGACATGCAAATCTTAATTTAAACAAATTCATTTATATAATAACTAAAAAAACATGAAATAAAGAAAATCAAAATAATCAAGATATGTCGGCTGAATATAATAAAAATGTCATTAATTTTACTGTCTGGAATAATAAATTTATTTATTTAATAATAATAATTTCTTTATTTCAAGCAAAACCCATATTAATACATTTAAAACAACAATTAGTATTACTTAATATACAATATCGAATTAAAAATAAAAATTACATTATAAATTTATTCAAATGACATGTCAAAAATATAAAATTAAAAGATAAAATATAAAATAAAAATTAAATTAAAAATTACAATGAATGAATTAAAATGATAATTCTCTCAGGCATACAGGTTTCCTCACGATGATTTCCTTCACCGTTGAAGCAGAAAAGTTGGAGTTGCTGGGATTCGAACTCGGCCCCCCAAAAGCGAAGTCGAGCTCCCACCCACTGCGGTATCACCGCTTCTACTGCCAACGCGCCTAATAAAGCATAATTGAATTGAATGTTTTCAATGTTCTGAATTTGAAACGGCCTTCGCTGTACATTTAGGAGACGTATATAATTACATGTGAGGTTATATTTCGGTTCCCGGGGGTGCGGGGTGCGGGGCACAACGCCAGGAGGGGGTGGGGGGCTGTAGAGCGCGTACAGATGACCGGCTGGAGGGCTGTTTGTGGAGCTGATGTGAAACCTCATTACTAATACATGTTACATCTACATATACGGAGAATTGTTCGCTTGAGACCTAATACCTCGAACTATATGACCTTACTATGCTGACTGTATTTTTCATACAAACTGAGCTGTACTGCACTGAATTCGAAATTTGAATTCGTCAGAAAAAAAAGATTCATGAAGCGGTTATAGCGCAGTAGGTGGGAGATGGACTTAGCTTTCGGGGGGCCGAGTTCGAATCCCCTCCAACTTTTCTAAGTTATGTGCGTTTTAAGTAATTAAAATATCACTTGCTTCAACGGTGAAGGAAAACATCGTGAGGAGGAAACTGCCTGGGAGTTCTACATAATGTTCTCAAGGGAGTGTGGAGTCCACCAATCCGCACTGGGCCAGCGTGGTGGACTGCAGCCCTAACCCCTTCTCATTTTCGGAGGAGACCCGTGCCCTATAGTGGGCCGGTAATGACTTGATATGATGATATGACCTTTACAATGCTGACTGTATCTTTAAACTGGACTGAGCTATACTTAGCATTGAATTCGAAATTTGAGTTTTAGAAAAGCACGATTTACACTTTTTTATTATTCAAAGTCAAAAGTCAAAGTCATAAATATCTTTATTCAAGTAGGCCCACAGGTGGCAATTTTGATGCGTACATAAGAATTACATGGTAGTGAGATGATGGCGATAACCACATTCGTAAACTTAAAACTAAAGCTACCAGGGTTCCAAATACGTCCTGGTCTAAGAAGAAGCCCACAAAAAACTGAGCCGGGTGTTTTTTTTTTGTTATCACCATCTCACAATGAAGGACACTAACTACAACACTACTTCCTCTAAAGGACATCAACAAAGGCACTATAATTCTTAGAATATTTTATAACCTTCGTTCCAAATAACTGCTTTCCGAACCAGTGGTACAGTTACTACAAACAGATGCTTGACTTTTCAAAAGTGCTTAATTAGGCCGACTTGAAACAAATGAATTTTGAATTTTGAACGTATGTAATGTAATGTAACGGACACTTGTGATTTCAGCTCTTGACTGCAATATCTGTACAGACGGTAGCAGTATATTAGAGGCATGGCATATATTAAAACTATACCCTAAACGGCTTGTACGCGGTGACGTGCATGAATGTTGAATCAATCAGCGGTAGTAATCCATGCCCCGAAGCCTAATCAGGCCTACCCGGGAATAGAACCTAGGACCACGTGATTAGTAGTCGAACTTGTAATATAATATGGACTAACATATGGAATAAATATAAATAAATAAAAAATCCAAACAAACAAATCGTAATAAACAGCACTAAGAATCAGTTAGGATTAAATAAATAATATCGATACGACATCAGTTGTTGAGTATTCCCGATTCCTGAACGAAAACTGTAGGTCTTGGTAGGAGGAATGTCAATGTCAGTGGTGAAAAAAGGGGGAATAAGGGGGAATTAACCAGTGATGGTGGAAAAACAAGCATGGTTAAAACTTAAAAGAAAAGTTGGTAGTTTAGTTGGAAGTTTTAAAGGTCATTCTGTTCTCTTACACCTAATTATGAGAAGAAGTAATTGTTTATAAAGGAAAGTAAAACGAACAACCAGTTTAATTGCGAGTCATTGAAACGTACTTTCTTAAAAACCACAAGTTGCTGACGAGATTGGAGATGAGTATTAACACATTTACATTAAACCTAGTTGCTAGAAGCCGTTATAAGCACCATTGTGACAAAATAATAATCGGTTAAAGTTTAGGCATGATAATTAAACTTTATAAAACTATTCAAACCTATTAAGTCGGCAGGTACTATGATAAATTATAAGTACCTGCTTTAAATAAAGCGAAATTAAAGTATTAGTATGAAAGGTGTTTACCTAGTAGGTAACTAAAATAAATCTCGTAACTAAAACTAAAGTAAATAAATAACTCTTAAATATGTGCACTGTATTTTATTTATGTGAGCCTAACCCAATATCTAACACTTGCTAACCTCAATATCGACAGGAACATCAGAAAAATCGAATTGCTAACACCCCCTTCGGTTAAATACTTGACTGCGTAATAAAGTTAAGCCTACAGAGCAATATTTTATTGATAATCATAAAATTGATGGCGAAATCAATTATATATAACGCGTCGTTAATTATACCGCAGGGGCCAATTTCCGTTCGCACTCATTGAGTTATGAGTGTTATTGGGTACAGGATGTTTCCACACTATTACGAGTGCGTACGTAATTATGGAAATAGGATGTGTCCACACTAGCACTATTGTAAAGAAGAATTATTAAAGCAGCTAAACGTCATGAAATATTATGTGGACTAGCCTGTTATATACTTATGTTTATATATATACTAGCTGTTGCCCGCGACTTCGTCTGCGTTTGTTTTTTAATGTGACATTAAATTTAGTCGTAGTTCTAAAAAAAATTTAAGTATTCAGTATCGCTAAGCCTTAAATAAGGGGTTTGCTGCTGTTCGCTATCCTCCATCTCCAACAACAGTTTGGGCAAAATTAAACACATATACCTCTATAGTACAAAAATATTTTTTTAAATCGGTTATAATTTGTCGGAGTTATTGTGTAAAATCGTCAAACACTCATCCCCTCTCCCAAAGGAACCGAGCTTAATGTCGGGATAAAAAGTATTCTATATTACTTCTAACACTTCCAAGAATATGTGTACAAAGTTTCATGACGATCGGTTAGGTAGTTTTTGCGTGAAAGCGTAACAAACAAACTTACATTGACATTTATAATATTAGTAGGGATAGGGATTTCTTGTGTGCGTGTGTATGTCACTGAACTCCTAGACGGCTGGCCCGATTTAAAAGAATTTTTCTGTATGCGTTTGGGTGGCACCCTGGATGGTTTAGATTCACAAATCAGCCCGACAAATGGCGCTGGAGTCCGCTAGTATTATAGTCTGTATAGAAATTATCACCATCTCTCCTAAGTTGAAAGTCAAAGTCAAAAATATCTTTATTCATTAAGGCCACATGACCCTTTTGATACGTATATCCTTCCTCGGGTGTCAAATGGAATTTAACAGAGAGCGGCCAGCAGCGTCCTCTGTTGAGATCACCAACCCGTCTGTTCAGCGTGGTGATTATGAGCAAACCCTTCCGTGTCGGGCAAACTTCCTTGCGTGGGTTTTACGGTCTAATAAAATGGTCTATAATAGCGTAATAAGAGGGAGAGGGACAATGATGTGTAACGATATTACCATTGCGTCGGGGACTTTTTTTTCTATTACGAAACTAAAAGAACTCGTTCAATATGTAGGTTTGGCGGTCACTAAGCTATATAGTGGTGTTATAAGAGGTATATCTTAGTGCTATTTTTTTTTATTTACATACATACAAAGCATTTTTCCACCATATCATCTACGGGGGACGGTGTCTTAAATACTTAGCTTAGCTGAGTGAACTCGTTCATTGCGTAGGTATAACTAGCCTTTAGCCTGCATAATGGTGTATTGGGGGATAGGTACAAACATCATACCTCTGGTCGGAGGCTTCGGCCGTGGCTAGTTACCACCCTACCGACAAAGACGTGCCGCTTTGCGATTTAGCGTAGTATGAAGTCGCGTAGAAACCGATTGGAGGTAAGAGTGAAATATAACTGCCGTACTCTCTAACAGGTTAGCCCGCTACCATCTTAGATTATATCATCACTTACCACCAGGTAAGTGCAAGGGCTGATTTGTAGTGCAATAAAAAAAAAAGTTTTTCACCATATCACCATCGGAGGAGAGTGTGTAGTTTGGTGAACTGAATAAACTTGTTCAATATGTAGTTTTTGCGGTCACTAAGCTGTATATTGGTGCTATAAGAGGGATATAAACAGCAATTTTTTACGATATCATTTGCTGGGGAAAGTGTCCTATATATAAATTTACTTAATAGCTGACTGAGTTAAATTCTAGGATGTGTTTTGCAGTAAACAAGCTGTATATTGGAGCTATAAGAGGCATATATACAAACAATTTTTTATGATATCATTTGCTGGAGAAAGTGTCTTAAATACCAATTTGCTTGATAGCTGACTGAGTTCAAAGCTAGGGTACGTGTTGCATTAACTAAGCTGTATATTGGTGCTATGAGTTGGATATAAATAGGGAATTTTTACCATTTCATCTTCGGGGGACGGTGTCTGGTAGGAGGACTTGCACGGCTGGCTGGCCTCCTTGATTATGTAGGTTTTGCTGTCACTTGACTCCAGCACCACACGTGGAGGTTCGCTTTCTGTAACAAAAAGTAATTTTTACTCTGAACTTTTTGCCGGCTGTATGCAGCCAAAGAGGCCGGCAAAAAAGTTTAGAAAAGCGCAATGAAGTTCAGAGAAGCCAAGAGGCTTTGGCTGCATACAGCCACAGCTCAAAGGCTGGCTCAAAAAAAGACTCATAATTGAGAGGTACAGAGTTCATTTCCTAGCAGGGGCAATTTAGAAATTTATAATTTCTGAATTTTCTCTGGTCTGGTCTGTTGAGATTCCAACCGTGGCTAGTTTTGGAAGACGTTAATAATAGTATTAGTAGAGATTTTTGTGACAGCTTTTTGTTATGCTTATTTCTGCCGCTAAGCAGCATTGTTGCAATGCTGTGTTCCTGCTGAGGGGCGTGGTTGCCGGTGTGATTACAGGCGCATGACAGTTGCTTTAACGGTGAAGGAAAACATAGTGAGGAAACCTGCATGACAGTTCTACATAATGGTCTCAAAGGTGTGTGGAGTTTACCAATCCGCGCCTTAAACCCTTCTAATTGTGGGAGGTAGTGTGTTCTGTAGTGTACCGGTAATATATTCATTAATCAAAAATACTTTATTGCACACAAGAAAACAAATAAAAGAGAACAATGGTACAAGTCATTTAAATTTGTGTTACAAAGGCGGCCTTATCACTTAAATATATATTTTCTTTTATATTAATAGCGGGCAAACGAGCAAGTGGGTCACCTGATGATAAGTGATCACCGCCGCCCATAAACATCTGCAGCGCCATAAGAGCCACCATGCGATAAAGTCAAAGTCAAAGTCAAAAATATCTTTATTCAAGTAGGCCCATAGGTGGCACTTTTGATGCGTAAATAAGAATTACACGGTAGTGAGATGATGGCGATAACCACATTCGTAAACTTAAGCTACGAGGGTTCCAAACGCGTCCTGGTCTAAGAAGAAGCCCACAACAAACTTAGCCGGGTGTTTTTTTTTGTTATCACCATCTTACAATGTCATTTTAAATTATTAGAAGAGCAACCTGGTTAGAGCAATAATTTACACCCAAGCTTTTTTATCGTTTACGTAGTCCTTTATACTATAATAGGACTTTTCTATAAGCTTACGTTTAATACAAACTGTGAACTTTTTAAGAGACATCTCCAAGATGTCAATTGGTAGTTTATTGTAGAATTGTATGCAATTTCCTTTGAACGAATTATGAATTTTATGTAACCTAGTATATTGCACTGTAAGTTATTTATACTTCTAATGTTTAAATTATTGCAGTCACATTTTTTCTTAAATTTAGAAATGTTTTTATGAACGTACATTAAATTTTCAAATATGTACTGACTATACACTGTCATTATTTTAAAATCTTTAAATTTATCTCTCAATGACTCTCTCAATGACGATGACGATGCCGACTTTTAAGGAATTTGTTTATCCGCAGTGGCACCAGTGGCGCAACCTATTGCGCAACCACCTTTCCGACGACCTCCGTGGTTCTTACAAGCTAGCCCCTTACCACCTTAGACTGCATAATCACAGGCACTTGAGGCTAAATACCTACGCCTTAAATTGAATGACACAAGGCGGCATGAATGAATGAATGAATGAATACACTTTTATTGTACACCAAAGAAAAAAACTTACGCTACACGACCACTCAACACGTCAACAGCGACGGTCGATTCTCGCAGTGCTGTACACCTCAAGCAACACTGCTTCACTGGTACGAATTCCAGTCTCGGGGAGCAATACTGTAGCGGTCTCCACATTACATAACAAGATGGCGTTACAAAAATCCTGCATCGCGCTAGCGAAGTGTTCACGAAGAATGCCTATATATACAACTTCGAAAACTGAATGTTCGGACCTCGGTCCCCAAGCACGATCACCAGCTCGGAGGAAGATCTTCCTATTGTTACGGTCGAGCGTATCACCATAGCTCCCGTACACAGAGATATAAATACAAAGCAAGAGAGTACAATTTGGTGGCCTTATCGCTACATAGCGATTTCTTCCAGGCAACCAATGGTGTAAAAGGAAAAAAAACATAGAAAAGAGGTAGGTGGTGGAATCAATAAGATTAAAAAATTATACAAATATATAAATAAAATATATAAATTTCCCTATTAATATTATAAATGTGAATGTAAGTTTGTTTGTTACGCGTTCACGGGAAAACTACTGAACCGATCTTCATGAAACTTTTTATAAATATTCTTGGAGGTATTAGAAATAATATAGTATACTTCTCATTCAAAAAAAATTTACATAAGATAAAAAAATGTTTGTGAAAAAAAACTAAAAATCTCTCTAAAACTAAAAAAAAAATTAAAAATCATGACTATAGGTGTAGACTATGTAGCAGTACGCTGCCTCTCAAACTTACGCGGGCGAAGCCGCAGGGCACATCTAGTATTACATATAAATACAAATAAGATATAAAAATACATGAAATTACCCATAACATATCATCATCATCATCATCATCATATCAACTGATAGACGTCCACTGCTGGACATAGGTCTTTTGTAGGGAGTTCAAAATTCCACGGTTCTGTGCCACTGGGATCCAGCGGCTACCTGCGACGCGCTTAATGTCGTCTGTCCACCTCGTTGGGGGTCGACCAACGCTGCGCTTACCAGTTCGGGGCTGCCATTCCAGCACCTTGGGACCCCAACGTCCATCCTTTCTCCGAACTATGAGCCCGGCCCATTGCCACTTCAGCTTCGCGACTCGTTGAGCTATTTCTGTAACTCTGGTTCTTCTACGAAACTCCACATTTCTGATTCAATCGCGTAGAGATACTCCGAGCATAGCTCTATCCATCGCCCGCTGAGTGACTCTGAGCCTTCTTATGAGGCCCATAACATATATAAATATGAAAATATATAACAAAAATACCTATATCAATATATAACATGTAACATATAACATGCATGGCATGTTGTAGGACCTGCTCCTTGCATGCCCTGTGAAGTGTTGCTCGGTTTATAGGTGACGGTTTTCCGCTAACCATCAGGTGGCGATTTGTTCGGTCCGACAATTATTAACAAAGTTTACCCTGTCAGTTTCCCTGAAAAACAAACTTACCAGCTTTAGGATTCAGGATGTCAGGCTTGGTCTCCAGCTTATCAGCAGGGGCGGGGTATGCGATAAGGTACCGCCTGCCGTTTGCATCCACCTGAACCACGCTCTGAGAGGGTCGTTTGCTGCTCGAAGATGCCTCATTACGCCTGTTGGTGTGGAATAGATAAAGACGTATTTACGTGTTACAATCTCAAGCCAGCTATTTTTGTTCATGACATTGAGTTGGTGGGTATTTTGATATAGATACGACTGTGTTATCGATGCACCGCAGTCCTACATGGATTCGAACGATGCAAAGATACCTCCCGGAGTCTTAGTCGTTTATCACTTTATTATGTGTACACTATTTTTGTTAGTAGTAGTACTAACAAAAATAGTGTGTACTCACAAAAGTGAGTGCACTTTTATTTTGCTTTGTCCTTGGTCTCCACACTTCGCGGTGTAAACAATATCCGAATGACTAGGCGGCAAAGGAAAAGAAATTAGGCAATACGACAATACACACATCGCCATCTAGCCCCAAAGTAAGCGAATCGAACCCACGGTCTTGGACTCTGAAAGCAGGGTCGCTGCCCATTGCGCCTATCGGCCGTCTTAAATAAATATGTTAGTAACCCAACAAAAAATATTATCAAAAGATTTTGTGCGAGTGTGCAATTAAAATTATTTTACTTCAACTTTGATATTTATTGGATTACTAGATAATTTATATTTTTATTATGTTAGTTTTGGGCTCTATTTTCTTTGAGTAGGTATATTTTCGGTTTCACTGTATATTAAATTCTTCAATTAGTCTGTAATGCGCTTCTTGGCTTGTTTTACAGTCCCTGATGTTATGAGACTAGGATATTATATTGTACACCTTACTAACAGCAAAAGACCCAAAACTTCCGCAAAAGCATCTCTAGCTGAAGACAGATAACGTGGATCTGATTCCCCTGTTTTTATTTTTTTATCAAATATTACCACAGTGGAGCCCTGCCAAAGAAATAGCGGGCGCTTCGCGAATCAGAATAGCGTCAATAATAACTGAAAATGAAAATGTATTATTCCTCAATTACTATATAAAAGGCTAAGGCGTAGACCTCTAATTATAAAGAGTTTTTTTGTGCAAACCATAGTTATAGAAACAACTTTACCATGTTGTTATAAAAAATACGCGATCACAGCCATAAAGTTAACTGTGTAATCAGTGGCGTGCATAGAGGGTATGCACAGGGTATGATATAAAGTGAAGGAAATCACCTGCAGGGCTAGCACGGGCGGGGGATAAAAATTATATCCCCCGATTATATCCCCTGACAAGGGATAAAATTAACGTGACCACCTGCTGCATCACTGGAACATGGAATTGGAGAAGTTTACCCCCGTTTTATAATTCACATATATTATTTGGATATTATTTCCACTTGCGCGTCAGTGCTTTGAGAGTTGATGAAGCTGTGGGAGAAAATAAATTTATACCCTGGGGTATAATTGTCTCCTGCCCATGCTAGCCGTGCTGTACGAGTTATAAGTACTTAAGGGTAGGCTTTTTATAACTCTTACAATGCCTATCCTTAAGTTTTTTACAACTCGTACTGGAGATATTCTTCATTTTATATCATCTGCATACCCAGTGCATCCCTCTATGCACGCCCTTGCTGTGTATGGGGTCACTGATTTCTGTGTTATATTAACCTGGATTATATTAAATAAAATAAGGTGGTGGAAATGAAAATGTATCATTCCCATGTTACTATATAACAGGCTAAGGCGCAGACCTCAAGAGTTTTTTGTGCAATCCATACTTTTCGTTTTATTTTTGATCTGCTGGCAAATGCTCTGCTAACTTCACCTACACGTGGAGGGTGGGAATAGTAGATAAATAGAAGGAATTTTTCATTCCAAAGCAAGAAGAAATAAATTTGATACTTACTTTCGTAATGCAAGGACACCGATCGCAGCAGCAGCCGTGAACACAGCTGCGAGACCTGCAATTGCTGCGGCAGCTGGAAACTTGGAGATAGTTCTCGTTGTCTCTTCTGTTGGAGAAAAAACATTGCATTTTTTTTTTGCACAGTGGAAATGCTTTATGGCTACCTCTGACCCTTGGGCAGGACGAAGGCTATGTGAGACTCCCCCCTCCAGCGGGGGTACAACCAAACTAAAAACCACCACGGCATGCCCCTCTTGTTGGCGTTGTTAAACGCTCGGGGAGTCCGCTGTATGGTGGTTGGTAGACGTATGACCGCCCGCTGTTTGACGGGAGGTAAACCTTCCGGACGTCTATCAACCATCCCAACCAATCGAGAAATCTCAGAAAGTAGAGTCTTGTATATTTACGGGTAGCTAATCCAGAGCTACCGCCGCCTACCAAGACAACGTTTTCTTCCCACACGTCTACGCCGGAGCGGATGCGGGTCTGGAGCCACTTCAAGCACCCGCTCTGGGACCTCCATCTGTGAAGTCGGCCACGGCTTCTCCAGAGCTCTCGCTGTTTAGCCTGGGAAGCACTCGTGATATGAGCCTCAGCACCACATTCATGGCACAACGGTGTCAGTTCTCTCTACGCGACTCGGTAAAGGTAAAGACCGACGTAGCCATGGCCTGTCATAGCCTGTACAAGCCAGAAGGAGATTGACTCATAGCTTCGCCCGGACCACCTACCCGCATCGCATGATCTGTGTGATTTCAGATCGTTGCAAACTGCAACGCGACCTATAACCCTACGTGCCGTTCTGTAGATCCATTTCCACTTTTTTTTTTGCAAGTTTTAGTTACTTCAATCGATACTACATAAACAACTAAAACACACATTTTTATTGTTTTATGTTTTGTTTTATTAATGCGTATTTTTTGTTTATAGATCGAGTGTATTTCCGATACACTTCAGTCGTGTGAGTGACTCAGATTCGTTATCACATTACTCGTATGAAGAATGTAACAAGAAAACCGTATGTTATCACAAGTCTTAAAAGTTTCATATTAAGGATACGGAACTAATCTTTAGCGAATTACCAGCGAAGTACTGGATGTAAGTAGTTTTATATGACGGCAAGCAAAAGGAAGCACACATCCTCATCCATTAGGCATCAGTTATAGCCCCGCTCCGGCCAGACTATGATTCAAGGCAGCTGTAATAAGCTACTCGGCGATAGGGTGACCATGTTTCTCATGTTGATAATTTCGAAAAGTAGCTTGCCATCTGGGTTCTTATTACTGTTACAATAGTATATAGTGCGTTCAACTTCGCTTTCGTGGGCAATCGACAACGTCGCACTTGTTGCACATACTATTTTGTATTACTCATGCGGGGAAAGTTTTTAAACTAATTTTAATTTAATTACAATTTTATTTATTAAATTAAACTGTCAGACGCGTCAACCTCAATTCAGTTTTAATATGTGTTTTTTTTGGTTATTATTTTTTTTATTTTAGCAATTTTATCTAAATTTGCGTGTGCCAAGAATAATTTGAGTGCGACAAGTAAACTTGTCGCACTCAAATTTTAAAATGGGCAAACGGTTCTTTTTCAACCGCAACAGCGTGCGTCAAGATACTACTTTCCCCGCATGAGTAATACAAAGTACTATTTAAGTAACTTAATGCTAGGAAAGTAAAGTTCATAATCGCGCGTGAAAGTAAAGTGTAGGCACGTAAAGTTGTGTCAAATAAGAACCTAAGCAACAAAGTAAATCGCAACCAAGTAATTTCGAGATAATGCCTGCTTCAAAACGTGTCTAGAACTGTTGTTACTTTTATTTACTTGTTAACGATTTCACAGTAAAGAAAGTTTTAAGCCGCAGAAGAGATATAAATAGTGCGTGCGGGATGCGAGTGACCCAGGGGATGTAGGTTTATGTGTTACTGTTTATCTCAATAAGATAAAGTTATTATGAAAATTAAGCTTAATTTGATATACTCCGCGAATAGCAGGAGAATCTGACAATGAATAATTGTTAGCCTTAACAATTATTCGTTGTAAAGTCAACATCTCCTGAGGATGCCCCGGTTTCGGAGCGAAACGTGCGTAGAGGGTACATTGCCGAGGATCTGGTGTGGAGTATACGGTTTGAAGTAATTATAAATTACACCATACAGATTCTCCTGCTGTTCACTGAGTATATTAAATTAAGCTTAATTTTTATAATATATTATGGATTTCCGCAAAGTAACGCCTGCTTTTATCCGATAAAGTTATTTATTTGTGAAGCAGCGAAAGCGGCGGTGTAGGATAATCCCTTTTCATTCTGAGAGAGGAACCGTGATTTGTGATTGGGTTGATAACAATTATGCTTTATTTGCAGGCTGTCAGTTACAGAACCAACAAAAATAATAAGCAGGGTTAAAGTAGCTGATAGCAGTATTATTTTCATGTCGATTACGTTTTTATTTCAGAATTATCATAATCCATATTTCTGTGAAGTAAAGGTATGTCATTTGAAAATTATACTGCTTGTCTTAGGCCTCTGGATTTGCTTAAAACATTTTAGCGAAATTCGCACAGATTCCGTTCAATAGTAATCGCATGGCTACCCCACTCGTCCGTATATTACAGTGGAGAGTATTCCCCGATGATTCTGCAAACAGAATTACAGTAACACGCTGTTATATGTTATATTGTAGATCGCATCTAGCAATTTGTGATGCAGCAGAATCCCGGTTCACTCGACCACGGCAGGGATATGTAGCGCGACTAAAAGTAGCATAATCTCAACCAAGAAACAAGTATGTTTTTAAAGTTATATAGAGTGTTTCATGTAAAGCGGTGATAGTGTGGTAGTACCCAGTACGCACCTCCAACTTTTCCGAGTTATGTGCGTTTATGTGCGTTTAAAGCAATTATATATTACTTGCTTCAATGGTGAAGGAAACCATCGTTAGGAAACCATCACATAAGTTATAATAGCCAAATGTCAACTGCTCACAACCTTCATAGTTCAAAAGTTTTCCCGAAGTTTGAGGAGTTCCCCGGCACTTCACCATCAGCTCCTTTATTGTGACGTGCATAAATTGCTTAGTTGCTATATACCATAATCGAAGCGCAACCAGTGTTATACTTATTATTGTGTAGTTTCGGTGACCATCTTTGGTTACATTAAAAATACTCAATCGCTATAGGTGTGGCCATATTTAAAGAGTTCTCTCGATTTTCCTCGCGTACCTGAGAGTTCTAAATGATGTTCCGTAAGGTGTGAGTCCACCAATCCGTACTTTGTCAGCGAGGTGGAGTACGGCCTTAACCCCTTCTCATTGTAGGACACGTGTCCTGTAGTGGGCTGGTAATGGGTTGATGTAATATGAAGTCTTTAGTGTGTTCACACACTTATATGTTTATTATACATGTTATATAATAATGTTATATCGTAGCCGGCAATTTGTAATGCAAACCTCGTCCCGAGTAATTCTAACTGTTATTGCTTTAATTTTCATCGCGTTTCAACTTTGTCGAATTTATTGTCTAGCGCCGGTGGAATTAGAAGACGTTTGGATTAGCGGTTAGCCGGTTAATATGCGTAAGTTATAAGGAAACCGAAATTGGAAGCGTCGTTTGAGTATTAACCTAAAGTTCTAAGCACACAAAATTCGCAAGTCTGCATGTAAAAGAGTGATTAGAAAACGCAAATCATCACCCACCCATTTACCGGCCTACTACAGGGCACGGGTCTCCTGCCACAATGAGAAGGTTTAGGCCGTAGTCTACCACGCTGGCAAAGTGCGGATAGGTAGACTTCACATGCTTTGGAGTAAGTTATGGAGAACTCTCAGGCATGCAGAATCTTCTATATATATAAAAGAGAAAGTGTGTGGGTATGTTCCGTTTCGGCTCTAAAACGGCTGGACCGATTTCAATGAAACTTTTAGGGAATCTCCGGATTAACCTGGCGAGTAATCCTGTAAAGTTTGGTGACGATCGGAGCACTCCTATTTTTGAACTGTTAAACTGTCGAATACAGCTTTTATTTACTATGATGATATTCTATTGTTGGGTGTACATGGGTGTAGATAATGATCTTCACCCGCTCGAGAAGAGAATAGAAGAGAATGAATACGGTGAGAAATAAATGATTTATAACACAAACATTTTCCAGTTGTGGAAATCGAACCCACGGCCTTGGACTCAGAAAGTAGGGTCGCGGTCCACTGCGCCAATAGGTTTCACAAATGACTGGTTTTTGTTGGCTTCTTCTCGGTAGAATGTGCCGACCCAACTGGTGGTAGAGTCATAAAAACAGATAAACTTAATCTCTTAATAGTGCTTTTAAAGTAGCTAGCCCTAACTGAATAAACTTGAATATACCTATCGTACTTCCGACGAACTTATGCACTCTACGAGCAAGAGTATCGCGTATAGAGTATACTGGCTGCTGTCCGAAGATGATGCACCAAGAAGATGCACAAGTTCTTTTACAAAATATTCAATTGATGCTGGTGTGCTGTTGTTGTGCCTATAATACTTGAAGCGTTTCCTGTATTTCTCCAGGATCAATTATAGAAAATGGTTCATAATTGACGGAGTATTTGAGTAACAAATATACAAAAAAAACATACCTACAGTCGAATTGTGAACCTCATTTAACTTAGTTGAAAACAAAAAATAAAATTAATAGTAACGGGACTCGATAGATCTGTGCTTGCCATTTATTTCTAAAATTTAGTTAGAAACTGTAGTTTTCATAACTTTCATAACAGCTTTAACGGTCAACCAAAACGAAACAAAAAATTCGTATAAATAAACTTTAGTAGAACTAGGCCTATATTTTTATTGTCGTACTATGCACGAAATTTACTTTATGAAACTTAAATTAACAACAAATGATGTAAGTTTATTGTTTAAATAAAATAAAGCAAAATCTAGCCCGGCGAAGCGGGCTGGGTACGCTAGTTCCTTATAATTTCTTTTACCGTTATAAACAAGTGATATTATAATTGCTTTAATTAAAAACGTTAGAGGTTCGTTTTGAACTCGGTCAATCCGAAAGAAAGGCCGAAGCCTTAACCACTAAGCTATCATTTCGCTTGTTTTTTTTAGTAACATAACCTAATTTTACAGCCTTACGCACCTGTATGCTTCGCAGCATCCCTGTAGACTAAATCTCGTATGAGCACAGGATCTGAGACACCTTTACTGTTCCGAGCAGTTACAGTAAGAACTTCGTCGTCTGGCATTGACTCCAGCTCTGACCAGCTCACGTTTAGCCATACTATCAGATCTGTAAAGAAAACTTAATTAGAAAATACAATAAACACCAAGTTTATTTTGCTGAACTCCGGAGAATCTATTCATAATTTCTTCAATCAAGCAGATCTTCGGCAATGAACTCGTTTCACTCCGACACCGGAGCATTCTCAGATGTTGACTTTACAATCAACAATTGCTAAACTTGACTTAGAAATTGTTCTCCTGCAGCTCCTGCTCTTCGCGGAGTATAGCAAATTAAGTTTAACGTTCAATGTATATCGTGGAGTTCCGCGCAGTATCGCCATTTCTATCCAATATTGAAAAAGTTATATTCAAACTTAAAAGTGAGAGTGTGGAACAAAATTTTTGACTTCCTGAGTACCTGAGCTTCTGAAAACCTTTGTATATTCTCAAGGCATGAGTTGATAGGTAAGCTAAATGTAGCAAGAAACACAGGTTGGACTCTTCCAACCTGTGTTTCTTGCTAGATTTAGCTCAGTGTTTTGCACCTTAACGGTTCTTACTATTTACAAAATATCTAAATACAGTTAGATAATTGTATTATTTGAATATGTTTATTTATGAATGAATGTATAAATATACTTTTATTACACACCAGAAAAATTACATAGAAAAAAAAGAAAAGTATAACAAAACAACGTATATATGTTTATCAACAGAAATGTGAATAGAAAATGTGTGTAGGTGAAGTTAGCAGAGCATTTGCCAGCAGATCAAAAATAAAACGGAGTTCTCTTCGCATGCAGCTGAGTTCTAGAGTTCCTGATGATTTTTACGAATAGTTCTGGCGTTTTTACCCCCAAAAAAAGGGTGTCAAAAAATGATCTGCTAACTTCCGATAGCAGATCATTTTCGAGCAAATCAAAATTTGATGCTTGTTCTGGACGCATGCAGCTTAGATCTATAGTTCCTGATACTTTTTAATAATAGTTCTGTCGTAAATACTGAAAAAAAAATACTTAAAGAAAATAACCCTAAACATCCTATCGTACACAAAGACCTTTGAATAAAACATTTTTTAGACCCGTACTCTCTCGAAACTCTTTTCTTTCTCACACATCAGTATATAAACTATAATAAAAAAATATTAAAGTTCTTATAAATCAAGTTTCAGAGTCACCACAACAAACATGAAAATTTATTTTCTTAAATAATTACATAAAATAATAAAAAACATTTGTTTTTGAAAACCCTACCTATTAAAGGGGTAAGAACTCTTTTGTTTCTGTTGAAGCATCATAACGCCTGAAACATAACATAAAACCAAGCCTCAAACACTGTTATTCGAGACTGCATATCAGACGTCAATATTTTCAATCCAAAAGAATTATATGAGGAATTATTTTTTTGAAAACCCATTAAACCTCACAGCTAAGAACTCTTAAATTTCTGATAGAACGCTACTTACACTATAACACAATAAAAATTCAAGCCTAGAACACACGTACTTTAGACTGCATATCACACTTCAATATTTTAATGTCTAAAAAATTAAATAACAGAAAGTATAATTTTTTTTGGCAACCCTATAGACCCGACAGCCTAGAACTCTTTAAATTCCGATAGATCACTACTAACACTAAAACATAATTAAAATTGAAGCCTAGAACACTCGTACTTTAGACTGCATATCACACGTCAATATTTTAATATCGAAAAAATTACATAACAGAAAGTTTAATTATTTTTGGCAACCCTATATTCCACACAGCCTAGAACTCTTTTGTTTCCGATAGAACACTATTTACACTATAACATAATTAAAATTCAAGCCTAGAACACTCGTACTTTAGACTGCATATCACACGTCAATATTTTAATATCGAAAAATTAGATTACTTGATTTGTATTTTTTTTAAGAAACCCATCCTACAGCCTAGAACTCTTTAATTCCGATAGATCACTACTAACACTAAAACATAATTAAAATTGAAGCCTAGAACACTCGTACTTTAGACTGCATATCACACGTCAATATTTTAATATCGAAAAAATTACATAATAGAAAGTTTAATTATTTTTGGCAACCCTATATTCCACACAGCCTAGAACTCTTTTGTTTCCGATAGAACACTACTTACACTATAACATAATTAAAACTCAAGCCTAGAACACTCGTACTTTAGACTGCATATCACACGTCAACATTTTAATGTCTAAAAAATTAAATAACAGAAAGTATAATTTTTTTAGGGCAACGCTATAGACCACACAGCCTAGAACTGTTTAATTACTGATAAAACACTTCTTACACTATAATACAATTAAAATTCAAGCCTAGAACACACGTACTTTAGACTGCATATCACACGTCAATATTTTAATATCGAATAAATTACATAACAGAAAGTTTAATTATTTTTGGCAACCCTATATTTCACACAGCCTAGAACTCTTTAATTTTTGATAAAACACTACTAACACTAAAACATAATTAAAATTGAAGCCTAGAACACTCGTACTTTAGACTGCATATCACACGTCAATATTTTAATGTCTAAAAAATTAAATAACAGAAAGTATAATTTTTTTTGGCAACCCTATAGACCACACAGCCTAGAACTCTTTAATTACTGATAGAACACTTCTTACACTATAACACAATTAAAATTGAAGCCTAGAACACACATACTTTAGACTGCATATCACACGTCAATATTTTAATATCGAAAAAATTACATAACAGAAAGTTTAATTATTTTTGGCAACCCGATATTCCACACAGCCTAGAACTCTTCAGTTTCCGATAGAACACTACTAACACTATAACATAATTAAAATTCAAGCCTAGAACACTCGTACTTTAGACTGCATATCACACGTCAATATTTTAATATCGAAAAATTAGATTACTTGATTTGTATTTTTTTTAAGAAACCCATCCTACAGCCTAGAACTCTTTAAATTCCGATAGATCACTACTAACACTAAAACATAATTAAAATTGAAGCCTAGAACACTCGTACTTTAGACTGCATATCACACGTCAATATTTTAATGTCTAAAAAATTAAATAACAGAAAGTATAATTTTTTTTGGCAACCCTATAGACCACACAGCCTAGAACTCTTTAATTACTGATAGAACACTTCTTACACTATAACACAATTAAAATTGAAGCCTAGAACACACATACTTTAGACTGCATATCACACGTCAATATTATAATATCGAAAAAATTACATAATAGAAAGTTTAATTATTTTTTCAACCCGATATTCCACACAGCCTAGAACTCTTCAGTTTCCGATAGAACACTACTAACACTATTAAATAATTAAAATTCAAGCCTAGAACACTCGTACTTTCGACTGCATATCACACGTCAATATTTTAATTTCGAAAAATTAGATTACTTGATTTGTATTATTTTTAAGAAACCCATCCTACAGCCTAGAACTCTTTAAATTCCGATAGATCACTACTAACACTAAAATATAATTAAAATTAAAGCCTAGAACACTCGTACTTTAGACTGCATATCACACGTCAATATTTTAATGTCTAAAAAATTAAATAACAGAAAGTATAATTTTTTTTGGCAACCCTATAGACCCCACAGCCTAGAACTCTTAAATTACTGAAAGAACACTTCTTACACTTTAACACAATTAAAATTCAAGCCTAGAACACACATACTTTAGACTGCATATCACACGTCAATATTTTAATATCGAAAAAATTACATAATAGAAAGTTTTATTATTTTTGGCAACCCGATATTCCACACAGCCTAGAACTCTTCAGTTTCCGATAGAACACTACTAACACTATTAAATAATTAAAATTCAAGCCTAGAACACTCGTACTTTAGACTGCATATCACACGTCAATATTTTAATATCGAAAAATTAGATTACTTGATTTGTATTTTTTTTAAGAAACCCATCCTACAGCCTAGAACTCTTTAATTCCGATAGATCACTACTAACACTAAAACATAATTAAAATTGAAGCCTAGAACACTCGTACTTTAGACTGCATATCTCACGTCAATATTTTAATATCGATAAAATTACATAACAGAAAGTATAATTATTTTTGGCAACCCTATATTCCACACAGCCTAGAACTCTTTTGTTTCCGATAGAACACTACTAACACTATAACATAATTAAAATTCAAGCCTAGAACACTCGTACTTTAGACTGCATATCACACGTCAATATTTTAATATCGAAAAATTAGATTACTTGATTTGTATTATTTTTAAGAAACCCATCCTACAGCCGAGAACTCTTTAAATTCCAATAGATCACTACTAACACTAAAACATAATTAAAATTAAAGCCTAGAACACTCGTACTTTAGACTGCATATCACACGTCAATATTTTAATGTCTAAAAAATTAAATAACAGAAAGTATAATTTTTTTTGGCAACCCTATAGACCACACAGCCTAGAACTCTTTAATTACTGATAGAACACTTCTTACACTATAACACAATTAAAATTGAAGCCTAGAACACACATACTTTAGACTGCATATCACACGTCAATATTTTAATATCGAAAAAATTACATAATAGAAAGTTTTATTATTTTTGGCAACCCGATATTCCACACAGCCTAGAACTCTTCAGTTTCCGATAGAACACTACTAACACTATTAAATAATTAAAATTCAAGCCTAGAACACTCGTACTTTAGACTGCATATCACACGTCAATATTTTAATATCGAAAAATTAGATTACTTGATTTGTATTTTTTTTAAGAAACCCATCCTACAGCCTAGAACTCTTTAATTCCGATAGATCACTACTAACACTAAAACATAATTAAAATCGAAGCCTAGAACACTCGTACTTTAGACTGCATATCACACGTCAATATTTTAATATCGATAAAATTACATAACAGAAAGTATAATTATTTTTGGCAACCCTATATTCCACACAGCCTAGAACTCTTTTGTTTCCGATAGAACACTACTAACACTATAAAATAATTAAAATTCAAGCCTAGAACACTCGTACTTTAGACTGCATATCACACGTCAATATTTTAATATCGAAAAATTAGATTACTTGATTTGTATTATTTTTAAGAAACCCATCCTACAGCCTAGAACTCTTTAAATTCCGATAGATCACTACTAACACTAAAATATAATTAAAATTAAAGCCTAGAACACTCGTACTTTAGACTGCATATCACACGTCAATATTTTAATGTCTAAAAAATTAAATAACAGAAAGTATAATTTTTTTTGGCAACCCTATAGACCCCACAGCCTAGAACTCTTAAATTACTGAAAGAACACTTCTTACACTTTAAAACAATTAAAATTCAAGCCTAGAATACACGTACTTTAGACTGCATATAACACGTCAATATTTTAATATCGAAAAAATTACATAACCGAAAGTATAATAAATCGAAAAAATTACATAACAGAAAGTATAACTATTTTTGACAACCCTATAGACCACACAATCTAGAACTCTTTAATTACTGATAGAACACTTCTTACACTTTTTAACACAATTAAAATTCAAGCCTAGAACACACGTACTTTAGACTGCATATCACACGTCAATATTTTAATATCAAACTTTAAACTTTCTGTTATGTAATTTTTTCGATAATAAAATATTGACGTGTGATATGCAGTCTAAAGTACGAGTGTTCTAGGCTTCAATTTTAATTATGTTTTAGTGTTAGTAGTGATCTATCGGAATTAAAGAGTTCTAGGCTGTAGGATGGGTTTCTTAAAAAAAATACAAATCAAGTTATCTAATTTTTCGATATTAAAATATTGACGTGTGATATGCAGTCTAAAGTACGAGTGTTCTAGGCTTGAGTTTTAATTATGTTATAGTGTTAGTAGTGTTCTCTCGGAAACTGAAGAGTTCTAGGCTGTGTGGAATATAGGGTTGCCAAAAATAATTAAACTTTCTGTTATGTAATTTTTTCGATATTAAAATATTGACGTGTGATATGCAGTCTAAAGTACGAGTGTTCTAGGCTTCAATTTTAATTATGTTTTAGTGTTAGTAGTGATCTATCGGAATTTAAAGAGTTCTAGGCTGTAGGATGGGTTTCTTAAAAAAAATACAAATCAAGTAATCTAATTTTTCGATATTAAAATATTGACGTGTGATATGCAGTCTAAAGTACGAGTGTTCTAGGCTTGAATTTTAATTATGTTATAGTGTTAGTAGTGTTCTATCGGAAACAAAAGAGTTCTAGGCTGTGTGGAATATAGGGTTGCCAAAAATAATTAAACTTTCTGTTATGTAATTTTTTCGATATTAAAATATTGACGTGTGATATGCAGTCTAAAGTACGAGTGTTCTAGGCTTCAATTTTTATTATGTTTTAGTGTTAGTAGTGATCTATCGGAATTAAAGAGTTCTAGGCTGTAGGATGGGTTTCTTAAAAAAAATACAAATCAAGTAATCTAATTTTTCGATATTAAAATATTGACGTGTGATATGCAGTCTAAAGTACGAGTGTTCTAGGCTTGAATTTTAATTATGTTATAGTGTAAATAGTGTTCTATCGGAAACAAAAGAGTTCTAGGCTGTGTGGAATATAGGGTTGCCAAAAATAATTAAACTTTCTGTTATGTAATTTTTTCGATATTAAAATATTGACGTGTGATATGCAGTCTAAAGTACGAGTGTTCTAGGCTTCAATTTTAATTATGTTTTAGTGTTAGTAGTGATCTATCGGAATTTAAAGAGTTCTAGGCTGTAGGATGGGTTTCTTAAAAAAAATACAAATCAAGTAATCTAATTTTTCGATATTAAAATATTGACGTGTGATATGCAGTCTAAAGTACGAGTGTTCTAGGCTTGAATTTTAATTATGTTATAGTGTTAGTAGTGTTCTATCGGAAACAAAAGAGTTCTAGGCTGTGTGGAATATAGGGTTGCCAAAAATAATTAAACTTTCTGTTATGTAATTTTTTCGATATTAAAATATTGACGTGTGATATGCAGTCTAAAGTACGAGTGTTCTAGGCTTCAATTTTAATTATGTTTTAGTGTTAGTAGTGATCTATCGGAATTTAAAGAGTTCTAGGCTGTAGGATGGGTTTCTTAAAAAAAATACAAATCAAGTAATCTAATTTTTCGATATTAAAATATTGACGTGTGATATGCAGTCTAAAGTACGAGTGTTCTAGGCTTGAATTTTAATTATGTTATAGTGTTAGTAGTGTTCTATCGGAAACAAAAGAGTTCTAGGCTGTGTGGAATATAGGGTTGCCAAAAATAATTAAACTTTCTGTTTTGTAATTTTTTCGATATTAAAATATTGACGTGTGATATGCAGTCTAAAGTACGAGTGTTCTAGGCTTCAATTTTAATTATGTTTTAGTGTTAGTAGTGATCTATCGGAATTTAAAGAGTTCTAGGCTGTAGGATGGGTTTCTTAAAAAAAATACAAATCAAGTAATCTAATTTTTCGATATTAAAATATTGACGTGTGATATGCAGTCTAAAGTACGAGTGTTCTAGGCTTGAATTTTAATTATGTTATAGTGTTAGTAGTGTTCTATCGGAAACAAAAGAGTTCTAGGCTGTGTGGAATATAGGGTTGCCAAAAATAATTAAACTTTCTGTTATGTAATTTTTTCGATATTAAAATATTGACGTGTGATATGCAGTCTAAAGTACGAGTGTTCTAGGCTTCAATTTTTATTATGTTTTAGTGTTAGTAGTGATCTATCGGAATTAAAGAGTTCTAGGCTGTAGGATGGGTTTCTTAAAAAAAATACAAATCAAGTAATCTAATTTTTCGATATTAAAATATTGACGTGTGATATGCAGTCTAAAGTACGAGTGTTCTAGGCTTGAATTTTAATTATGTTATAGTGTAAATAGTGTTCTATCGGAAACAAAAGAGTTCTAGGCTGTGTGGAATATAGGGTTGCCAAAAATAATTAAACTTTCTGTTATGTAATTTTTTCGATATTAAAATATTGACGTGTGATATGCAGTCTAAAGTACGAGTGTTCTAGGCTTCAATTTTAATTATGTTTTAGTGTTAGTAGTGATCTATCGGAATTTAAAGAGTTCTAGGCTGTAGGATGGGTTTCTTAAAAAAAATACAAATCAAGTAATCTAATTTTTCGATATTAAAATATTGACGTGTGATATGCAGTCTAAAGTACGAGTGTTCTAGGCTTGAATTTTAATTATGTTATAGTGTAAGTAGCGTTCTATCAGAAATTTAAGAGTTCTTAGCTGTGAGGTTTAATGGGTTTTCAAAAAAATAATTCCTCATATAATTCTTTTGGATTGAAAATATTGACGTCTGATATGCAGTCTCGAATAACAATGTTTGAGGCTTGGTTTAATGTTATGTTTCAGGCGTTATGATGCTTCAACAGAAACAAAAGAGTTCCTTCCCCTTTAATAGGTAGGGTTTTCAAAAACAAATGTTTTTTATTATTTTATGTAATTATTTAAGAAAATAAATTTTCATGTTTGTTGTGGTGACTCTGAAACTTGATTTATAAGAACTTTAATATTTTTTTATTATAGTTTATATACTGATGTGTGAGAAAGAAAAGAGTTTCGAGAGAGTACGGGTCTAAAAAATGTTTTATTCAAAGGTCTTTGTGTACGATAGGATGTTTAGGGTTATTTTCTTTAAGTATTTTTTTTTCAGTATTTACGACAGAACTATTATTAAAAAGTATCAGGAACTATAGATCTAAGCTGCATGCGTCCAGAACAAGCATCAAATTTTGATTTGCTCGAAAATGATCTGCTATCGGAAGTTAGCAGATCATTTTTTGACACCCTTTTTTTGGGGGTAAAAACGCCAGAACTATTCGTAAAAATCATCAGGAACTCTAGAACTCAGCTGCATGCGAAGAGAACTCCGTTTTATTTTTGATCTGCTGGCAAATGCTCTGCTAACTTCACCTACACAGAAAATGTTTCGTTAGAAAGTAGAGATTTTAAACTAAAATTTTAAACTAATTAAGGTATCAGATGTCAAGTTGAATGTCACGGGCAGAATCTGACTGACCGCTTTCGTGTTCTTTTTGTTGGTATTTCCATAATACTATCGTGGTATGTACCCGTTAAACTATATTTAAGGAATGTGACGTTAAGGGTTTTCTGGATGCTTTTGCTCAAGTCATTTTGCTTTTCTGTGGTAGGCCGGTTAAGGAGACGATATTGTTGAGTTCTTGAACATACGTTCTAAACTTTAAGTCGTTATAAATTAAGGCAGAGGAAATCATCATCAACAGTAGCCTAAGCAGTCCACTGATGGACTAACGAGGCCCAGTCCAGGAGTGGACTGTTCCAACTGGAGGGTTTGCCAATAATCAAGATTAACAGAATGATAGGAGTTCGCAGTAGAAGGTAGTAGATACACAGCTATGCTGCACGGTCTCTGTTACACTCTTTTAGTACCCTCGTGCGACATCCGCAGAAAGAGAAGGGGTGGTGACAAGTGTATTCTGATCTGCTGACACAGAGACATATGCCCTTGGAAACTTCGACACCTCAACGCTTTGTGTCAAAAACAATACCAGAAGAATGCCACCACTTACGGCGTGCTGTTTTTTGTGTCGGTGGTACTCACCAGTTTTACTAGCAGTGCTGTTTTCGAGGATCCTCCCCGTATCCCCCACAGCCTCGAGCGTGAAGTGCTGGCTCAGCCCCCCATCGTAACCAGCTACGCATCGCACCGTGAGGTACGCTTCGTTGTGTTTGATCGCCTTTTTGGCGGTGCAGTTTCTAGGTGGGGATGGTCGAGCTGTTGAAAAAAATTGTAGAGATTAACACCAACTTTAGTAGTAGTAGAGTTTTCTGCGACAGAGCTCGTCCGGGGCGGAATTGTCGTCATACTTATTTCTACCGCAAAGAGCACTGCTGAGTTCCGGTCTGAAGGGCGCAACCAGAAGTGGTTAAGGCCGTAGTCCACCACGCTCCAATTGTTAAATAATGATGTTGGAAATGAGCGACTGCTGAGTTTCTTCTCCATAGAATCTGTTTTCGGAACCGGTGGTAGAGTCAATAAAAATAAACAGGCTTGACGTTTCAAAAGTGCGTATATTAGGTCTACCTGATTTTTTTTAACGATTTAAATAGATGTGAAGGAATTGGAAGAGTTTTGTTGCACGGGTTATCCGTAATAGAAAACCCGCCCAGTTTCTTTGTTAAATAAAAGGATTAATAGAAAAAAAACAGATGGTTTTTTCATCATCACCTTTCTCAAAGAATAAGCGTATAGCGATAACGTGCTCCGTGAGGCTCGGCTTGTGGCAAACGACTTCTTAGAACTCGGCGCTAGGCCCTAGCAGCGGTTCCAACAACGCTACGTATTTCGGTGCAGGGTCAATACAAGCACATTGGGATTCCAACGTGCATCGCTCCAACTTGCTCTATTGTGAGTAAATTTGGCTTAAAGAGTTAATTACGATCAAAAGAATTTAAAGTTTAATTTCGAATTGGCATCCGGGTTCAGTTAAAATACGGGTTGCACGCTAACCGTTATAAAATAAAAGTAATAAAATAGTCGGGGCAATGCGCGCGAGAATTTTCAAAATGGCGGACTAAATCGCACGTTTTACAATTTATAACTTTGTGTGTAAGTTAGGTCAAGCTAGCGACACGTCACACGATAAAATGTCGCTAGAGCTAGTAACAGAAAAGTTTAGTTTTCTAAATAACGTTTGGGTTGTTGGGAACGTTTGAAAAAATTATGAATGATGCCTACCTGAAAAAATTTACCAAGACAGCAACTGATTAATGTTAGTAGCAAAACAATATAGTTGCATGAAGGCTGGTGTGAGAATAAAAAGGCCAAAGACCAAGAAAAAGAAAGGTGGTAAGGCTACTCTTTCCTGAGGCCACGATAAACCATTGTATAAGCTTATTGTTAACTTTTGCATTAATTATACTATTACAATTAAAAATATTCTTTACTAGCCATAATAGATTTGTTAAATCAATTTTTGTTTTGGTTTTGCCCTTATTAAATTCTTTATTTTTATATCCCTACAGTATTTCTTCTAGATAGAAGGAATAATCTATGTCCTTTTCTGTTATGCTGGCCCAATTGACAGTTTAGGTTTGAAAGCGTAACAAAAAAATAAACTAATATTCGCATAATATTAGTTAGTTGGTTTGGGGGAGGATTTGAACTAGACCTATCAGGCTTTATTGCAACGTCAAGTTTGTCTATATGACGTGGATTCTACTGAGAAAAGCCGGCAAGAAACACAGCAGTTGCGATTTTTAATAAAGGTCAACATTTTGCAGTATTTGTTTCTTTGTCATTTTGACGTTATTGATTTTCTCGGTGTCGTGCGACATTATTGTCGTCGGTGTATTCTGACTGCAACGCTGTTTGTAAAGCTGGGTCACTAAATTTTGAGCAACGTACAACAAATCTGCGAAATTAGGTTCTATGTTTTATCTTTTTACCACCACCCATTCGGATGTGTAACCAGTCTTATTCATCCAAGTGAGCGTGCCCACCGGTGTAGAGTTCGATTCCATGTTGACACTTCTCAACTGACGTAAGAGTTTTTGAACTTGAGACGTTATTTAGAGACTCCTTCTTTCTGTGGTTAATGGTAAGTATGTGTGTCTACAAATTATGAGGTCGTGGACCTGCACAAAAATTATAATAAGAGTTTTTTGGTGGAGTTCTGATGAATATTTTGATTTACATTAAAAACTTTAACTTTTAAATCGTTTGTCTTGGTTTCTCCTTTTCAAATTCTTTATTTTGTCATCCTTAGGGTACAGTATTTCTTATGGTAAAAGGAATTATCTATCTATCTATTTTTTTCGTTCCTCTGACACGATTGACAGTTCAGGCGTGAAAGCGTAACATTATAGAATAGTTATAATATAGATTAGGGGTTTGCTTTGAAACTTGAACCATTATTTGAATTTCATCATCATCATCATCAGCCCATACCGGCCCACTACTGGGCACGGGTCTCCTCCTACAATGAGAAGGGGTTAAGGCCGTAGTCCACCACACTGGCCCAGTGCGGATTGGTGGACTCCACACACCTTTGGAGAACTCTCAGGCATCCAGGTTTCCTCACGATGTTTTCCTTCACCGTTGAAGCAATTGATATTTAATTGGTTAAAATGCACATAACTTAGAAAAGTTAGTGGTGCGTGCTGGGATTCGAATTCGGCACTTGAAGCCGAAGTCTTACCGACTGAACAGTCCCCGCTTATCGCTAATATTTGGTTTTAATTACCATAAATTATCTTAAAGCGAAGTTTATAACTAGCACCAATCAAAAGATATCTCTCGGAAGCGGAGATAGCTCTCAAAGCGTGTTAATTCGTAATTAATAACTTAAAACACTCGCCGATATACCTATTCGTTAACGTCGCGTTGATTCAGAGGCCTTGTCATATTGTTAGTTCGGGGTTCAGTTCTCGGAGCATTCCTAAAGGGTTTCTCTAATAAGCTAAGGGTTTCTCTAAAATAAATAATAAATGAATAAATGTACTACGACAATACGCACATCGCCATCTAGCCCCAAAGTAAGCGTAGCTTGTGTTGTGGGTACTAAGATGCCTGATGAATATTTTTATCAATTATATACATAAATACTTAGAAAACATATAAACACCCAGACACTGTAAAACATTCATGCTCATCACACAAACATTTTCAACTAGTGGGAATCGAACCCACAGCCTTGGGCTCAGAAAGCAGGGTCGCTGCAAACTGCGCCAATCGGCCGTCAAAAGAGCAACTGCTGAGTTCCTTTCCGGCTTCGTCTCGGTAGAATCTGCCTTCTAACCGGTGGTAGAATCACTACAAACAGGCATACTTAACGTGCTTATAATATGAAGTCTACTTGAAATAAATCAATTTAGAATTTTAAGAAAAAAAGTAGTAAAACTTTTTTGTGTCAGAGCTCTTTCGGGGCCATGCTGCCATTATTTCGGCCTCCAAGCAGCATTGTTATATATACTTATGGAATGCACTCTCAATGAACATAAGACACTCAAAGTTACAAATTCAAATTTCATTTATTTAAAGTAGGCCTTATATAAGCACTTTTGAAACGTCATGTCAGTCTGTTTGTAGTGACTCACCACTCACCGGTTCGGAAGGCAGATTCTACCGAGAAGTAGCTGGCAAGAAACTCAGCAGTTGCTCTTTTCCAACATCATTTTATTATACTAACACCAGACTACTCACATAACACAATACTAGTTATAAATATGGAGAATAAATAAGAATATATAATATAAAGGTTGTTATAAATTAGGCCTACTTGAAATAAATGAATTTTGAATTATTTTGTGTATGTAGTCATTCGTATTTTTTTAGTTTCCCTAATCCTAAGGTTGCCTCTTAGAGATCGTCACTTAGCGATAAGGTCAACTTTTGTATCCTACTGCTTTTAGGATCTGCTTTCCTTTTATATTCTTTACCTGTTGTGGTGTATAAATAAGAACTAAGTACAAATAAACTTCTGGTCTGAAGGGAATGGTTGCCGGTGTAATTACAAACACTTGGGTAATATACCTACGCCTCAGGTTGATGGACACAGAGTACGTTTCAAAGTTAGGAAAACATCGTCCACTCTTGAATATCTGAACGGTATTAGTTATTATCATTTACATACATACATACATACATACATACATACATACATACATACATAAATACAAACACCTACACACACACGCAAAACAAATTTATATATGTATTTAAAATTTAATATAAAATCTATCTTGTATAAGCAAACATATTATACGCGAGTACAAGTACCAACGCGTCGCAAACTCACAGACGCACAATCATACATTCAATCATCGGGACAACAATTTAAGTAGAGCACTCTCGCCTATAATACAGGTTTTTACCTAAATCAGGGACAGTAGATTTTAAATTGCACAATTACATACATTTAATAGTAGTTAAGGCCCGCAAACCGGTATAAGAACAGAGTGGTGGGTCTTTGCTTTAAAAACCCTCTTTCAAAATTCCAAAGGCACGCCAGTTAGAGCATTATAACTATTTGACGAGGTCATTAAGTTTTATTAAAAAGTCAATAAGTTGGTATATCGAATATCGAAGGAGTAAAAGTCAAGCTGGCGAGAAGTTTTCTCGTTATCCTACCCATACTGGGCGATTTCAACTTGAGCCGTATTTTAAAACGTGGCGTGAATTAAGACGCGCACTCACGGAGCGACTTTGGAATCATTAATTTTGTCTCAAACTTACTTTAGTGTAAATATATCAAGATCTAAAACTAACGTTAGTAATGAACCGCCAATCGATCCGATGGCATCGCTCTTTACAACTTAGGATTTATAATTAATTAATCAAGTACCATGTTTAATCGGTGATAGCCTAACGGGTAAGACTTCGACATCAGTTTCAGGGGGCCCAGTTCGAATCCCCGCCCGCACCTCTAACTTTATTAACTTCTAACTAACTTTTACAAGTGATAAATTTAAATATCAAACAGGTGATATTTTTAACGGTTAGGGAAAATATCGTGAGGAAACCTGCATGCCTAAGAGTTCTCAAAGATGTGTGGAGTGTGTTAAAGTGTTACCGTTTTTTGAATGTAACAAAACATTGACAGCCTGGCTGAAGACACTAACCTATGAAGAAACTGAGGCGCTTCTTCAGTTTATTTCTGTTTAAAATGTAATGGATGTAGACGCATTTAATAACATGTACACACACACACACACACGCGCACACACACAAACAAAAACACACCATACACACCAAGACACACTACTTAATCGTTTTATTTTTATTTTATCTTGTTTTTGCTATGGAAGAGTAAGGCCTCCTGACACAGGTATTTTGATGCTTACTAGGAGGTTTTCACAACATGTATCATTTACAATGTAAGAAACGAAATAAACGTTTTTTTTTTTTTACCTATCTTCGACGGACATTTTAATTTTAATTTAATTTAATTATTCTATTTTGTATAACATGTAATTATTTAATATTATAATATTGTAATCTTTTAGTGTAACAATGAATAAAGAAAAGTAAATTATTATGTTTGCAACGTCCAGACTACATAATAGCAAATTATATGAAATAAATGAAAATAAAAGTATAAAAGTAGTTCCTGGGATAAGCGCGCTCAAGCAAACAAACTCTCCGGCTTTATTATATTAGCATAGCATAGATTCGTTCGTTAAACTTAAGACAATAAAGAATTGGAGGCCGAAATTACAATAAAAAAAGTTTTTACGACGACATTCTTGAAACTGGGTGCCATAAATCGAGCTCGCGAGTTGATTTGCAAACTTTCTTCGAGGGTGACCTCGTCTAAATAATCCTAGGCCAGTGAAAGTGGGAGGCGATGGAATATCTGAATTTGACAAGTCCAGCCGAGATCGTGCGTACGTGAACAGTGCGTATTGCTAATATAACTTACTAGCTGATACCCGCGACTTGGTTCGCGTGGATCAAGGTTTTTTTTATTTCCGCGGGAACTCTCTTATTTCCGGGATCAAAGGTAGCCTATGTTCTTTTCCATGTCCCAGGCTAAATGCATTCCAAATTTCACACAAATCCGTATAGCCGTTTTGCGTGATTGAGTAAGAAACATCCACATTTACACATTAATAATATTATATAAAATGTGACGGTAAATTGTTTAATGTTTATTGTTTATTGTTATTAGATACACAAAACAGGTAATAACTAAAAGTAGATCTAAATATAAGTAATAACAAGTTTTGTTCTAAGCTACAACCCAAAGCATGTGTACAACACTTGGAATTAAATTAAACACAAAGTAAAGATAAAATTAAAGTTGAAACAAAAAAGAAACACTTAAATAATAATGTATATATTATTTCTCTAAAGATTATGTGGAATAGTGCTAAAAATTAAAAAAATTAAATTGTTAAATTGTTTTTCAACGCCGATAAAGAAGTTTCACTTCAATAATATCACACCGGCGACGTGCCATTTAGACCAGAACACACCATTGCAGTAATGCTGCTTAGCGGCAGAAATAAGCATGGCGTCAGTACTTCCCCGGACGAGCTCTGTCACAAAAAGCTCTCATCATCATCATCATCACTTCAAGCGATTGAAGTCCACTGCTGGACATAGGTCTTTTGTATTGAACCCATTACATGGCAAATAAATGATCACAGGCATCACTGTGCCAAAGGCGATGAATTAGACTGATTAATGTAAATCCAGTACATTACTACGTTTGTTAACTTGAAAACTTATACTACGGGCTCTGACGAAGATCTTTGGAGATATAGGATGGAACTTGGCAAAGAAACTTTCTGTGTTTGCTGAACTGTTCGGAATTGCTCCCAACAACTAGATTAGACATCAAACCTACCTATCGGATTGTCAACATGGTTTTAGGGTTCCACTTTGATTAACCATGTAAACTTTATAGATTACGCTATTACCGATATGGATTCAGATTGACAATTTTATGTTGCTGATTTCGACTTTAACAAAGCATTTGACAGACTCATGCAAAAGTTTTTTTTTTACTTAAAAACAGATGTCACCATCCCTACTCTTGCGGGTGGCGAGACAAGTAGAGAAATGTAACGAAGAGCGGGCAGCAGCCTCCTATGTGCTACTACTACCATATTCTGCGATCACCAACCCGTCTGCTCAACGTGATGATTATTATTGGAAAGTATTCCCGTTGGGAGTACTGTTGTACTGGTGTACTGAGTATTTACGCTTAAGCAATTTCACTGTAAATTGTCATTTCAGCGTATGTTTCTAGATCCTTCCTTCTGTTGACTTGTTTACAATTTTTGAGTAAAGAATGTTCTTGGCCTCCAAAGCGGTATAAAAGCCAAGTACCCGTCCCGACTGAGTTAGTCTGCTCAGAGAGCAAAGTGTGGTAACATAGCAGTGACTACGATTGACCTGCGATTGGAAGCGATTTCTGGAACTTTGTATTGAAGAGAAGATTTAAGTCTTAATACAGTGTTCTTATCAAATCAACGAACCTTAGCTCGTAATAATATTTTTCCTGCTTTAAACTATTTCATTTTATTCTAACATGTCTCTTTTCGGCGTACCGAAAGGCTAAATAAAAATATTTAGGTGAATGGATATTTCCTAGCGTAATATACAGAGCATGTAAAAATTAGATTTTTTTCCATTAGGAGCCTTTGGGCCAAGCTACAAAAGCTATTAAAAGTACGCACAAAGGTATATAAAAATGTAAAACGTGCTTTTAAGCCGCCATTTTAAAAATTCCCGCGCGCGTTACCCGCCATTTTATTAGTTTTATTTTTTAACGGCCGCGTCCGGACTCCGGCCAATATTTTAAACCGGTTCCGGATTCGAATTTCAAATAAAATTTTCAATCGTTTGACCGGATTGGGCTAAATTAAATCATGGGTACAACATTTTTTTGCGAAAAATTGAATAAAGTTTTACATTTTTTTTTTTAAGTTTTGGCAATTCGCGTCTGTTACTTTTTATGTTGCTACTTTTTAACAGAGCACAAAAATGAGTAGACTGTTCGATATCTACTTCGCGTTGAAGTGATTTGGAACGAGCTCGACTTCACTTTCGGGAGTTCAAATCTCAGCACACACTATACCTTTTCTAAGTTATGTGCGTTTTAAGTAATTAAAATATCACTTGTTTCAACGGTGAACCGGTGGTCAGCGTGGTAGACTAGGGCTTAAACCCTTCTCATTCTGAGAAGATACTTGGTTGAACGTCAATCGTCGCCTCGCAACGTTGCGTCGTCGTCGCAAACGTAAGAAGCTTTACCAAATTTTGGGCTTTAAGACGGTTCTTGACAATCAAAAATGTAATCGAGACCTCCAATATGGAAGAGCTTCTCAAGTGCCTTTTTCAACTCTTAAATGCCTCATTTTTACAATTTTGAGAATTAAAACGAATTGATGTTTTTTTAAATAGATTAAGGTACGGGTATAGGCGGGCGGCCGGACAGAAAGACGCATAGAAACTCTAAACGATCGATTCACTCGGTTAAAAAAATCTAAGAAATTCCTCTAAAGCCCCTAAAAGTTAGAAAATCGATTGTTATAGCCTCCGGCCATTAAAGTTGAACAAAAATCTCTCTAATCGGAAAACGCGTAAAAATTCCGTGAGAAAACTCTTTTACGACTTTGTTTATTGCTTGTCCTAACCGACTTCGGAAAAGAAGTTCTCCATATCGCAAAATTAAACTTAGTCACGCTTGCTTGCGGAATATCTGTTCCGCTCTTTGAGCTTGAATCATCCACTATTTGGAACCTTAAATCACGTAAACATTACCAATCGCAAAAGTCCGGCTCCTGTTTTGCCTTATTTAAAATACTTTGTAACAAATGACTGCATAAATTATGTGTGACTTAACAGTAGTATGTGTGTGTTGATTCTACTGACTCTATGCTTAGAATAAAGTTGACTGTTACTTGGGGCGTAAAAGAAGGACAAACAAACAAACATTTACAATATTAGTAAGGATTTCCTTAAAGGTAATCTTTTATTTTTATGGGTAAAGGTTTTTATTGACATATTATAATCCATACTGATATTATAAAGAGGGAACGTTTGTGACTTTGTGACGTTGTATGGGGTAATCTCTGGATCTACGGAATCGATTTTCAAAATTATTTCACCGATAGAACGCTACTTTATTGTTGAGCGTTATTGGCTATATATTAACCTTAAAACTGAAAAGAACTATTCGTAAGAGTCGGATTTACAAAGTAAGTCGTAAAAAACGATCGATCGTTATCGTTTCTTACGAACGCTGCCTTAACTATGAGAGATATATGATTGAGTTCTATAGAAAAGTTTTAGAGCTTAACAATGCCTACAAAAAAGTCCGCAACAGCATATGCATAGCTATTATATTTAAGTAACAAAAAGTAGTTTTTTATATTAAACGAATAATATTATTATATACTAGTTGTACCCTGCCACGCTTCGCTGTGGCACATTGTGATTGAATGGTTGAGAAAAATAGATAAAAACAATCCTTAATGCGTATTATATATCATGCTAAAATTTCAGTTCGATCGGTGCAGAACTTTTTGAGTTTTTGAAGCGTACACAAACCAACATAACATTTATATATATATATAGATTACGACAATACAAACATCGCAAATTAGCCCCAAAGTAAGCTTAGCTTGTGATATAATAATAATCTTTATTGAAAGGTATACACCCAGTTATTAAAATATACAAAGATAAATAACAAAATAATAAAAATAAGTAACAGTATTGCAATATAAAAATATTGCAAACTCACGTCCGTCATAATAATTACATAATTCGTCATAGTTTATGGGTTATCTTATACCCAACCTTTAGAAAATCACTAAAGTTTATTTTCTATGATATGGCTACTAAGCTGGCTGATGGATATTTTATAAATATAATAAACATAATTTTTTATAATATATAGAAAAACACCCTGACACTGAAAACATTCATGTTCATCACACAAACATTTTCCAGTCGTGGATATCCAACCCACGGCCTTGGAATCAGAAAGCAGGGTCGGTGCCCACTGTGTCATTCGGTATAGCGTATGGACTTGATTTATGAAGTGCTAATTTTGAGTATGGGAGGATTATTTGTTGTCTTTTATTGTTACAATAATTGTACAATAATCGATATTGTTTATCAAAGGATCTATTAAAAGCTTATTTAAAAAAAAAATTAAAGCAATGCTCAGCGAGTTTATTAAAAGTTTTCAGGTCCGTTTAAATCACGAAAAGTTCGCAAATCAACCCGTCCTGTTTACGTCCCAGTTTGAAAAGCATCACTCGTAAAAATCGTTTTTATTTAATTTCGGCGCCGAATTTGTCAAGTTTGGACTGCGATTTATTTAATGATTTTTGTTTAACTCACATAGATAGTTTATACATACACGCTAAATACCACCCTTTTGTAGAGACAATGCGGTTATAGCAAAATAAATGCTGGCCATGGGGAGCGCGACCGGCTGGAAGAAATATATGGAATGCATTGGATTTGACGCCCTCCCTAGCGCAACGGTGAGCGCTGTGAATTTAAGTAGGAGGTTCCGGTTCGATTCCCGTCAGGGCCAATTAGGGAATTTATAATTTCTGAATTTCCTCCGGTCTGGTCTGGTGGGAGGCTTTGGCCGTGGCTACTTACCACCCTACCGACAAAGAAGAGCCGCTAAGCGATTTGGTGTTATGTCGCGTAGAAACCGATTAGGGGTATGATTACCATACTCCCTAACAGGTTAGCCCGCGAACATCTTAGACTGCATCATCACTTACCACCAGGTTATATTGCAGTCAAGAGCTAACCTTTAGTTGAATAAAAAAAAGCATGCCACAGGGTGTGCGTTGCCAATACATTTACTCACAACGCACGATTAATTGGGCGACGCGATTGGTCCCCTGGCCAGCACGTTTGGCTTCTTTATGAGAGAGAACTGAGTTCCATCCTTGGCATGTTTCGTGCGTTTTTAATTAAAACCATTAACGCCATGCCATGACATGAATTCCGGTCTGAAGGGTGTGTGGTTGTCACGTGGCTTAAAACCTACGCCTCAGATTTATGGGCATAGGACGGTGTTTGTAATACGTGATCTTTGCATGCCCTGTGGAGTGTTTATCGGTGTTAGCTTTATAAATATACTACAATACTACGACAATACACACATCGCATCTAGACCCAAAGTAAGTAAGCGTAGCTTGTGTTATGGGTACTAAGATGCCTGATGAATATTTTTATGAATTATATACATAAATACTTAGAAATACGTATAAACACCCAGACACTGAAAAACATTAATGCTCATCACCCAAAAAAATGCCAGTAGTGGGAATCAAACCCACGGCCTTGGGCTCAGAAAGCAGGGTCGGTGCAAACTGCGCCAATGGGCCGTCATCTTAATATTTTTTATCTCATCATCATCATCGTCATCATATCAACCCATTACCAGCCCACTATAGAGCATGGATCTCTCCTCCTGATCGTCCACAACACTGGTCCAGTGCGGATTGGAGGACTAGTATAGACGAGTATCTATATATATGAAAGAGAAAGTGTGTGGGTATGTTCCGTATAGGCTTCGAAACGGCTGAACCGATTTCAATGAAACTTTCAGGGAATCTCCGGGTTGACCTGGAGAGTAATTCTGTAAAGTTTGGTGACGATCGGAGCACTCCTATTTTTGGACTGTCAAACTGTCAAATACAGCTTTTATTTACTATGATGATATTCTATTGCTGGGTGTACATGGGTGTAGATAATGATCTTCACCCGCCCGAGAAGAGAATAGAAGAGAATGAATACGGAGAGAAATACATGATTTCGTATATTATGAGACTTAAATTAAAAATTGAATGATGTAAGTATATTGTTTAAATAAAATAAAGCAAAATCTAGCCCGGCGAAGCGGGCTGGGTACCCTAGTAGATTAATAATTTTAAATTTAAAAACATACCAGCAGGGACTATCTGGAACACGCAGGGCTTCTTCTGGCGACCAACGGCGTTGGTAGCTCGGCAGAGGAGCGCACCGTAGTCTCGCTCACTGGCTGCCCGGTACCGTAGCTCGCTGGACGTCCCGCCCGTTGACACTGCTAAAGTTACATTCAGTTAGTCCCAATACGAAAAATACTCTTGACAACCTTGCTTTTGTTGAACTGCCAGTAGACGTCGGCGGGGTCAGCACTGACTAAACAACTTACGCACAGAGGTTTAGTCAAGAAACGATAGGTAGTAACGTTCTTAAGTCACAAAGGAGAGCGAGTATTGGACTATCAACAGTTATTTAAAAAGTTAAAAAGTTTGTATTACACGTAAGCTTATAGAAAAGTCCTATTTTAGTATAAAAGGCTACGTAATCGATAAAAAAGCTTGGGTGTGAATTATTGCTCTAACCAATTTGCTCTTCTAATAGTTTTAAATGATAATTTGAAATGGTGACAACAAAAAAAAACACCCAGCTAAGTTTTTGTGGGCTTCTACTTAGACCGGGACTCGTTTGGTACCCTCGTTGCTTTAGTTTTAAGTTGACGAATATGGTTGTCACCGTCATATCACTACCGTGTACTTCTCATGTAATGTACGCATCAAAATGCCATCTATGGGCCTACTTGAATAAAGATATTTTTGACTTTAACTTTGACTTTATCGCGCACAGAATGAACCTCAGCGATGACACTTCAAAACTCTATCTATATATCTTGTTAAACTGCCAGTAGACGTTGACGGGGTCAACCCTTGCTATAAAGTTGACGCACTAAATCTTATTTGATCGAGCAACGATATAGTAACGTCACTATCTCAAATAGGAGGGTACTTATCAGTCTATCTTTGAGTACGTACTAACCGTATCTCACTGACACTTTAAAACTCTCTCTGCTGTTTTTGAACGGCCAGTTGAAGGCGACGTCAGTTGGTCTGTACATCGCCCGTAAGGAGGCGGATTTAGTCGAGTAACAACGCCCTCCAATGTCACCAAATGACGTCATTTGATGACATTGGAGGGCGATTTATTGAACACCATTTGTTAAGTATATACTCGTACTAATCATATCTCGTAGGAGACACTTAAAACCTATCGCTAATGTTGTTAAGCTGCCAGGGGAAAGCAAAAACTGCGGAGTCAGCGTTATACACACATCGCACTAGTAAGGAAATAGGTTTGTAAAGAATTACAGCACTTTATCTATGATAAACCCGATGATTCTATTAAGTATATAAACAAACCATACTTTGTATACTCATTGATAGTGTACTGAAGGCCGTTATTCTACTTTCAGTACACTATCAGATATTATTCAAATTCAAAATATTTTTTATTCATGTAGACCTTATTACAGACACTTATGAAGCGTTCATACATTAAACACGTTACACTAATGTTACTGATGGTGAAAACTGCATTCGTTAACTTATAACTAAAACTAGGAGGGTTCCAAACGCGCCCTGGTCTAAGAAGAGCCCACGAGGTTTTTTTTTGTTATCACCATCTAATATAATCAATTAATATAATCATCGGGTTCATCATATATAAAGTGCTGTAATTCCCTATTTCCTAACACACGCATGCCTATGATTAGTCATACCATATATTGTCCACCATATATTGTCCTACACGTTCTTCTAAACGAGCCCCTAGGTTTTAAGGTGCCAGATCTGCTATCTTACACTGGAGGGGCTAGTTGTTTGACCATCAATTGTAAATGGGTACCTTTATACTAACCATATCTCGCCGGGGATACTTGAAAGCTCTCGCCGCTGTTGTTGAACTGCCAGTAGAAGGCGACGTCGGCGGGGTCAGCGCTGACCGTGCAGCGCACGCGCAATGGCTCGTCCAATCGAGCGCCGATGACCAGTGGGGTGAGTTGAGCACACAGTGGAGCGACTGTTAAGCCAATTAACAGTAATTATAAATTTTACGTTATTTTGTGGAATTTCATTTTTCACTAGAAACTATAGTTTTTCCAAAAAAAAAAAAGTTAAATTCTCGTTAACGAGCCGCTGTAAGAGCAAGAATCTTCCATCTAGGTGACACTGTGAGATGACACAATACCAAGTTAAGTTTTCTTAGTCTTAGAGTACAACTGAGTATGTTAAATATACTTCCATAAAAAATCGCCTCTCGTAAACTTTGGATCGAGGTCAGTTCTCAAATCGTTCCCAAGGTTTTAGCTGACACAGACATGATAGTGCATTTAAAATACTACATGTAGCGACATTAATTATATAAACTAACATATATATTAAGTTCATTGTGAATTACTAACACTGTACCATTGTGGTCATAAATTCAATAATTTACATACATAAAAGTTACCGTTAAGACACATATCTTAATATTCTGAAAGGGCTGGTCTTTTGGTGGTCCAGTGTTCTGGTATATATATTTGTTAAATATATAATAGTGAAATATATTTAACGAAGATATTTACCACATCACTACTTCACTTCGAACTCACTGTTATGAGTCACTTAGAAAACTTGGTGACTCATAACAGTGAGTTCGAACAAGCGACCGGTTTACGCTGCAGTTTACCGATACCGTTGCAGTTTACCGATACTCTACAGTTTACGTTGCTCAATTTTTTTATGTCCACCCACATAGCGTAAAATCAAAATTTGTTTTTTTCTAATAAACTATATAGCTACGCATAAGTATTATGTGAGATCGTCATTAGTACAAGTTATAAGTATAGTATAATTTATTTGAATAAGTGTGAATAATGTGCTTGCGTTCGGAACCAGCACAGTTTATATAAGGTAAAAAATATGTTACGTTTTTTTTGCGTAGGTGATAAGGTTAATTTTTAGTTATTGTATCTTTATTTACTTATTGTATATGTTTACAAAAGTGTGTTAGCCTGAACAAAAAAAATTATTAGTTTTACGTTAGCAATAAGAACTTATAATATGTATTGCTTAACATTTGTTACATTTTATTGACAAAATAAAGAAATTTTCAAACTACAAATAGTGAAATAGTAGTTCTAGAAAAGCGGAGTCCTCGCACCTCGAAGAGCCCGTTAAGCCGTCGGTACCGGTTGTAACCACTAACATGTGATAATAATCCTTAAAACCCGCCAACGCGCATTGAAGCAGCGTGCGTGGCCTTTACTCTAAAGCTGTCCAGCCGCAGAATTAATAACACACAGAACCCTCACTCAGACATTGAACAGTGAAAACTCCACGCGCACGTGTTTTCCACACCCGAGGAATGTTGCTAGCTCACAAACTATATCTCATTTTCCCCATTTTATGGTAAACGTTTAAAACATTAGAGGTAAAATAATTACTGTCAACTGTTTAAGAATTCAAACGGCATTAAGTGACTAACCTAACCTGTTCGAGAAACGCTACTAAAGTGGAGTGATTTTTGATGCTTCAATATTAGTCGTGTACACTTTCTGCATGTTCTTAATTCTGTGTGCCCAACATTGGGAGGTTAATAGTGAATGTCTTGCAGATACTAAGAAAGATCAGGGATGCGTCATAAAACAAGTAGGTACAACTTACACTGCACTCGTAAATAAACTGCTTGGCTACTCGATTCTCCAATTTGGTTAGCAGCCCTACAAGCATACAGACCACCGTCTCGCTTCGTCACTTTCTGAAGAACCAGTGACTTGGTGCTGATGAAGACCCCCGACGACATGTTCTGTGTCACCAGATGGTCCTGTAGCAATGATATTTGTGCTTTACTTAGAACTATATTTAGATTACGAGGTGATTAAGGGAATATAACGGAGGCTGCTATCCGTAGTTGTATTTCTTTGATCACCAACCTGGCTGTCCAGTGTGATGATTATGGGCAAACCCTCCCATCGGGAGAAGTCTTAAGTCGAGCAGTAGACTGTTATAGGCTATTGATGATAGGAAGTGAAAAAACAGGAAAAGGTTAGGACGTACACAAGAATAGTTTATCATTAGATAGATATCTTCCAGAAGACCTCGAATGTTTTCCTTTACAGGATCAAAATTTAAACAAATTTGGTATGTAAGAATATTTGAGGAAGGATTACGAGTTTCTGCACTCCTGTATTCAATGGAATTAAGTTTTTTGTAAAAACAATTTCAATAGTAGCCCCTTGTAAGGAAATTGCTGCTGTCAAACACTGTGCCTTAGATAATATGCTGAGAAAATAACCGAGACCTTATTGGAGTAGCATAGTTGGTCTAAGCTCCCTGGAAATCTGTGCCCAGTAGTGAGTCCTTAATGGACTGGAAACGTTGCTACGTTGCTGCATGAAAAAAGATGGATACACTTTCGCATTCATAGCATAAGTATGTGTGTATGTGTGATTACAAATTGCTTGAATTGAAGTCCCCAGCCCAGCGGACAGTCGATGCCAAGCACGTGGATGAAGGCAAGTGGCACAAAACCGAGGAATTTGAAACTCCCTACAAATGTTAGCAACGCATTTTGGCAACTTCAGCTGTGGTCATCTGTGTCGGGTAACGGAAAGAAAAAAAATGGTCGGTCTGCTTCACGTCTGATCACATCACGCGGCAGCTTTCACTGAGACTGCAGATAAACAATACCTTGTACTTTGTTAAAGTAACTTAATTAAATTACTTTACAATCTGTTTGTACCTGTGTGTTTAAGTTTTTACAAAAGGCAGATGTCCGGCAGACGGGTATTGGTTTGGATGATGATGATGGTAAATGGAAGATGACCAAATCTTATCTCAAAGAAGAAATGTAGGGTAGTCATAAAATAAAATGAACTCACTCACGTTATGGTACCATGAGATGCGGTGCTCCCGGGGATTGGCGCGGATGTTACACTCGAAGTACACGTCGTCTCCCTCCTTGATGTCATTGGGGTTTAACGTGCTGCCTAGCGACATCGTCAACACGGGTCTGTCTGCAGAAAACACCCTGTTAGTACTGACTCTCCATCTTGAATCCTACTGATACTCTTCTTCTTACCCTTATCTTAAATTTTATTATATATAAAGAAAGAAAGAAAGAGTTTCTTTGCGAGAGTTATCAAAAAAAAATGTGGAAATTCTAAAATCTGAATGATCTCTGATCTGCTCTATAACTGCCATGTATCTAACAGGTAAGCCTGCTAGCAAAATAGACTTCATCATCCATATCATCAGGTGAGATTGCAGTCAAAGGTCACCTTCTGAATAAAAACAAGAAAATAAAATAGGCCTATAAAAGGAACATTGATTCTTAGAGATGGTATACTTTTGAATAATTGTTTTGTAATATGCGTAAAATAGGCTTAGATAATTGAAAATGTTTGTGTATGCACATGGATGTTTTTCAGTGTCTGGGCGTTTATCTATACATAATACGTATTTATGTATATTATACATAAAAAATATTCAACAGTCATCTTAGTACTCATAACACAAGCTACGCTTACTTTGGGACTAGATGGCAATGTGTGTAGTGTCGCAGTATATTTATTTATTTATTTTCTTTATGAAAACTATCCACCTTTTTTAAGTTTAGCTTCTACTCGTTTTAGGTCAGAAAACGTGTCTTACTTAAATAATACTAACAAAAGTATATGGCTGAAATTTATAACTTTACGTATTTTTGTTACAAGGGTTTGAATATTGGCAAAGATTATTGAGTGCGATAGCCTTCGGCCCTATCGAGTCGATCTCACGTACTTGCAGTAGTTTGTAGCAAATTGTGACTACTTCTGATAGCAACCCCAACCATTTACCCTTTTCAGATCTTTAATAGGGTTGGAAATCTAAGACCGTAATAGTAGGTCTGAATTAAGATTAGACTAAGAGAAGCGGTCCTTTAACTTGGTCACACTGTTCATATTTATAGCTTAAAGACTTGATAAAAATCAAGGGTAAGGTAATTTAATGTTTTTCAAAAAATGCTTTATTTTTTGCTGTAATCTTTTTAATAGGTTACTCCCATGGTTTTCGTAAATAAAAAGTAAAAGCAATAATTAAATGTTGTTAACGATTTTAAACTTAGATTAGTTAATCAACATTTCATAAATATAGTTCAACGGGTACATACCAGGATAATATTGTGGAGTATATTTTATAAATTTAATATGCATATTAAAATTTTTCGTAACCGACAGGATTTGAATCTGCGACTCTCTGGCAATCGCGTCCTGAGCGCTTTTTCCAATGAAGCTACGGCTCTCCTACCATCGATGCTGAAAATTAGTATATGCCTTTAACATCAGTCTTATAGCGACTGTAGTCATCTAGTATGGACCTTTGAAAAAGTAGATCGAAACTGCAACGTTTTCAGGTGTAAAAGGTATATATTAATTTACGGCATCGATGGTATGAGAGCCGTAGCTTAATTGGAAAAAGCGCCCAGGCCGCAATTGCCAGAGAGTCGCAGGTTGTGAATGGATGATCGCACATAGCTCTGAAAATAAAGAAGCGCGTGCCGGTATACAATTCACCAGATATTATTTGTTCAACTTACAAACAACGCTCATCTTGAAGGAGTCCTCCAAGGCTACTCTGAGGATAGGGTTATCAGCTCGGCATCTGATCATGGAGCCATCATCCTCAGGTTGGGGCAACATCGTCAGGCGACTGACGGTAGATGTCTCGTTGATAAACTCACTGTGCTGTAGGAAGTATAGACTTAGATTTTGTTTTTTTTTTTAATAATTGTATGCGCCAAGTTATATTAAGTTATTTTAAGATTTTATTCCGAATGAGTGGACTGTAATTTTTGCGGTATGGTGGTGTACAAAAGAAATATGCAAAGGAAGACAGCACTGACTTGACCATATTAGGAACACCAATGAAATTTTTAAATTAATATTTAAGACTTTATATAACTTGGCGCAACCAATAATAATTATTGATATATATTCATATGTATGTTTCACGCAATTTGTTGTCTGACCGCTATGTATATATAAGTACGCCAAATTGTATACATTGTGTAAACTTTTTATTTACAATTTTTCTATTACGAAAACTAAGCTTTATTCGCGATACTCCGCGAACAGCAGGAGAATCTGTGGGGTGTGATTTATGATTCCTTTAAATGTTGGACACAGGTTGGCAATATGTGGGACGTGTTCCTTGCATGCCCTGAAAAGTGTCATCATCATCATCATCACATCAACCGATTACAGAGCAGGGGTCTCCTACCACAGTAAAAAGGGGTTAAGGCCGTAGTTCACCACGCTGGCTTAGTACGTATTGGTGGACTTCACACAACTTTAAAAACATTATGTAGAAACTTAGGCATGAAGGTTTTCTTTGGATGTTTTCCCTCAACGTTGAAGCAAGTGATATTTTAATTGCTTAAAACGCACGAAACTTAGAAAAGTTTGAGGTGCGTAGTTGGGATTCGAACCCGGCCCCCCGAAAGGGAAGTCGAGCTCCTGCCCAATGCGCTGTCACCGCTTCCGCTTGCTAATAGTGTCACTCTGTTTAAATATAGTTTTCTGCTTATACCATGATGTAGGCCATTGCTTGGGGACCCTCATAAATAATATAAAAAATCTAAAGAATTGATACTAGGTAATCTTACCTTCCCCCTAGTGTATTTCCTATTCTCTCTGTACCAAGTGACCAGCGCAGCGGGACGGCTTCCATGCGTAACGCAGACCAAAATAACCTCGGAGTCTGCTGACAGTTGTCCAGGTTTGTCCACTATTGACACCGAAGTCGGACGCACTTAAACAAGAAAAACCCCATTAGCCATCGATGTTTTAACGAAAGAAAAGAAACTTATTACTAGAGACTGAAAGTTCAAAATCGTGCGACAACGTTACGTCTTAGTAAATACCTACATACTGATACTTACGAAACAACAAAGTGATTCGTTCTCCCGAATTGCTCTCTATGTCTAGGTCTCAGATAAATCCTTATATATAATTACTGTGGAAAGTGTGTTTGCATGTTTGTTTTTATGTTTGCTTGATCTTCGTTAACGCCTTGCTTAACAACCATTAAACTTGATTTTTAAGGCATAGAGTTTCGTCATGTTTAGTCATAGAATTAGTCAACAGGACGGGCAGTAATGTAGGCTACTTTTTATCCCAAATATCCCAAGATAAAGCGCTTAAAGAAGTGTAAAAATACATCATGACTTAGTCAGTCAACAGTGCCCCATTTAGGTAACAGGCACACAACACCTGCACAGTGTCTTCGCCGGCGAAGACGAGTGGCCAAGATTTCTAACGTCATCTGGAAGTGGGTCTTTACCATGGTCACGTGGGCTTTAAGACCTTCGTCGGACTTGGGTTAACGAAGTCCAACGAAGGTCCTTGCAGGAGGCACCCTCGAGATAACATCCTACCTGCCCCCAATGTGGTCGAGCCCAGGAAATCTTCCCACTATGAGATTTCGCGCTCGCCCCAACTCCCCGGTGAAGCTATAACAATCCTTTAGGATTATTAGCTACCGTCCTTTTGAAAAATAATAGTCACTAAGTCATTCTGCTCTGAGAGTGAAGCGAAGCAACTTCTAAGTTGAATAAGTGATGTGATACCTAGATTACCTAGTGACCTACCTGACAAGCGATTATGATCTCTAAATCACTAGCAAAAAGTTCTTTGAATGAATTGATAAGTTGGTGAAATCTCTCTATTGTACCTGCCTAATATTTGTAATTTTATCATTTTTAAACTTTTATGTTTTGTTGTACAACAAAGTGTTATAAATAAATCTCTCTTTATCGTCATTGCCGAAGGTCGAGATCACTTCCACTCATAACCTTTCGGACGATGACGCGCCACTTTACTCGGCTTCTAGCAACAGGTAAAACTATATACACTTTGGTATCGAGAGCAGTGTGCACTTGATCTGCCCAGCGCTTCGGGCTACGTGTTCGAGGCCTGTTTCCTTCCACTTTGCCAGTTACTATCGTTTCAAGATTGTCTCCATATCTTCTGGCAATGTGACCGAAGTACTCAAGAATCCTCCGAAAACAGATGGTTTCTAACCTTTTATTAACTTTAAGCTGTCTCAATGCGTTGGTCATGTGTACTGTCTACGGGAGACGAAGCATTCAGCAACACCACATCTCAAAAGCGTCTATGCGAAGTCGATCAGCTGCTTCAATGGTCCAGGTCTCAGCCGCATACGTAAGTATAGGAAAAATGAGAACGTGGACATGACTTTAGTGAAATAGGTACTTACAATTCATTTCCACTCTAGCTGTTCTCTCATGTGGACTCAGTAGAGGAGTGTTGGTCGCCTGACATTTGACGGTAGTGTTCAGCCAGCTCCGCTCCGCTCCGTTGACGTTGATCCTACTGATGATGACTTTCCCATCGTTCTTGAGGACCGTGTGCTCATCTAAGGGCTTGTTGTTTATCAGCCAGGATAGAGTCGGCTGCGGTCGACCTGCGGAAGATTGTATGGTTAGTGGTAAACTTATACAAAGCGGTGGTAGCCTTGTGGCTCAGCAATTGCGTCTGACTTTTCGCAAACGCACTTTTCAGAGAAACATATGTGCGTTTTAAGCAATAAAAGATCACTTGCTTTAAGGGTTAAACATTTCAAGATAACATTATAAAGGTTAACTTTTCAAGTTCAAGGGTAAGCTTTAAATAGTTTAAAATGACAATGGGAGATGGTGATAAGAAAAAAAAACAACCGGCCGTTTGTCGTGGGCTTCTTCTTAGACCAGGGCGCGTTTGGAACCCTCGTGGCTTTAGTTTTATGTTGACGAATTTAGTTATCGCCATCAACTCACTTCTATGTCATATTTTACATATAATGTACGCATCAAAGTGCTATCTATCTGCCTATTTAAATAAAGAAATATTTGACCTTGAATTTGACAAGGGTGGTAAACATAAGGAGAAAATTCTCGTTCTCAAGGACTTCTGAAGTTGATGATGCTGATACAAATTCATTTAGATAGAGTTTCAAGAGGTTCACAAATTAGTGTCACTAATTCTTGATTTAGCGAAATGATTTCAAATAACGTATATTATATAACTAGAAAACATAAAATAATGGAAAACTCTCATGAATTGTGAGTTGACGTCACATTGTCATCTGCGTGTGTGAGTGTGTTTAAAGTGTATAAATATACATAAATAATAAATAATAAATAAATTTACTACGACACTACACACATCACCATTTAGCCATAAAGTAAGCGTAGCTTTTGTTATGGTAACTAAGATGACTGATGAATATTTTTATGAGTATACATAAATACTTAGAATATAAATATAAATACCCAGACACTATACCCTATCAGCCCGACACTATATCTGTAGCCTATTCTTGCCTGTTGTTCTAATTTGGTCTTTAATGAAAACAGTTTTAATTTTGTGGTTGTCCCTGTACAATTATGGAGAACGCATTGTCATGTACAATAGTTATTTTTGTACATGACAATGCGTAGTAATTTCTAGTTATTTTTCTTAAAGTGTTCTAAGCTTAAGCCAAGCGGTGATAACCCAGTGGGTAGGAGCTCGACTTCACTTTCGGGGGACCGAGTTCGAATTCCAGCACTAAATTTTGTCTGCGTTTTAAGTAATAAAAATATCAATTGCTTAAACGGTGAAGTGAGGAAACCCGATACTTTAGAGTTCTCGATAATGTTCTCAAAGGTGTTTTGACCACCAATCCGCATCGGGCCAGTGTGGTGGCCTTAACCCCTTCTCATGGGACCCGTGCCCGTCGTTGCGTGTCGTAGGCCTAAGAATAAACATGTATAAATTGGGAAAACATCGTGAGGAAACCCGATGCTTTAGCGTTCTCGATAATGTTCTCAAAGGTGTTTTGAGTCCACCAATCTGCATCGGGACAACGTGGTGGTTTACGGCCTTAACCCCTCCTCATTGTGGGAGGAGACCCGTGCCCTTTAGTGGATTGCGTGACGTAGACCTACGAATAAACATCTAAAGCTGTTTCATGTTTAAGGCAAATTAATTTGAATTTATTACAATTTCACAATAACGAAGATGAGAATTCCGTTAACAGCATCTCACTTTGTAAATCATGTCATACCGGATTTCCGTGAGTACAGCGATTCTCTCGGAAACTTTTCTCCACTTTTTCTAACTAAATAATATCTCAAGCGTTTTACGTCTTACCATCCGCCATATTGGATACAACGGAACCGTTCAGAAACGATTTCAGACTTTACCATCCCCTTTTTGTATTTTCTTGACGTTCCCGAGTGCTTTGTCAATTTATTGTATTTTATTTTTATTTCTACAGATACTTCAATGGTGGATAGAAGCAGGCGTTACTTCGTAGAATGAACACTTTTAGTGATTCAGTTATGTTTTTTTTTTTATTTTAACCACTTGTTATTTATGGTAATAGTTTAAAGTCAAAGTCATAGTCAAATGTTTCTTTATTCAATTTGCACTTTTGATGCGTACATTACATGTAAAATATAACATAGAAGTGAGTCGATGGCGATAACTAAATTCGCCAACTTAAAACTACAGCTACGAGGGTTCCAAACGCGCCCTGGTCTAAGAAGAAGCCCACAACAAACTTAGCCGGTTGCTTATTTTTTTTTTGTTATCACCATCTCACATTGTCACTTAAAACTATTAAAGAAGCAACCTAGTTGGAGCAATAATTTACACCCAAGCATTTCTATCGTTGACGTAGTCCTTAATACTATAATAGGACTTTTCTATAAGCTTACGTTTAACACAAACTTTGAACTTTTTCAGAGACATCTACAAGATATCAACTGGTAGTTTATTGTAAAATTGTTACAATTTCCTTCAAATGAATTACTTATTTTATGTAGTCTAACATATTGCACTGCAAGTTCATTTTTGCTTCTAATGTTCAAATAATTGCAGTCACATTTTCTCTTACATTTAGATATATTTTTGTGAACATAAATACAATTTTCAAATATATATTGGCTAAATTCATTATCTTAACATCTTTACACTTATCTGTCAATGAGTCTCAGTTTTTGAGTAGCGTGGTAAGTATAGCGAATAAAACTTATTCTTATATCAGAGATAAGGCCCAGCAGTTAAACATTAATTGGTTGGGAGATACAAATAGTTTTTTTCCTCCACTACAAGTTAGCCCTTGACTGCAATCTCACCAGGTGGTCAGTGATGATGCATTCTAAGACGGTAGTGGGCTAACCTGTTAGGGAGTATGGTAGTCATCGCACCGGAACACTAAATCGCTTAGCGGCACGTTTTTGTTGGAAAGTGAAACAGTTTTCACAATGTGGACTATAGGATATATTTTATCCCTGGAAAATAAAGAACCCTGCGGGGTTTTCAAAATCCAAAATAAACGCGGACGAAATTGTGGGAAAGAGAAAATTGGTAGGTCAAACTCTTCTTCAGCCATAAAATTGAAAATTTTTGGGGTAGGCAGTGCTTTTGTGCATGTATGGAGTGCACGCCACTGCCTGTACACAGCTAAGGACTGAGGAGATACCTCAACAAACATTTTTGCAAATTCCTATTTCTGACTTGAATGTTAAACTGCGTCATAGCCTCTCGGGGACGGTAAAAAGAATATGAATAAATCAAGGGGAAGACAATGAGTTAGGAATTCAAATCAAAGTTGTTGGAAGTTTATGGAACCTTTTGGAACTATGTTAACAATTCTGTAGGTCAATTTCGTAAGCATCAAGTTGTACATTATAAAAGCCCTTGAATTATAAAGCGACCATCGTATATTTTGTGTTATATACAGAAAATATACGACTGTCGTATAATAATATTATTATACTAATATAGACAAAATATTAGTGGTATATTTTTAAGTTGATGTTAAAATTAAATTGGTTGCTGGTTATTAAGAATATTTATTATTTTTTTACAATTAATGTGGTATACCGCCGATGCGTGAATGTGGGTCCACGCCACATATGTTTGTATGACCGGTTTCGGTGGACAGAAGTGGACGATGAGTTGACCAGCGTAACCCAATGGGGTGACAAGCTTCTGAATGTTTTACCAGTAGTGACCTAAGTCATAGATTCCTCCGTTTTCACCAAACCAAAAAATCGCCTAAATCGAATGCCTAATGATTTATGCGACGTCTATAGAAAAAACGAGGTGGACAGATGACATCAGGCGAGTAGTTGGGAGCTGCTGGAGGCAAGCGGCCCAGGACCGTGTATTACAGGAACTCCCTACAAAAGACCTATGTCCAGCAGTGGACGTCAATTGGTTGAGGTGATGATGATAGAAAAAAAGCGGTTCATCAACTCTTAGGTGATAACTATTGGTCAAAAGATGGTATTTTGACCAATATTATATTGGTATGCATAGGAATATCCTTAGATTAGGTATTACTTATTTAGGCATTGCCTTTTTGGTCGTTAGTGAAAACAGGCATAAGCGTTGCCACTGATGACTTAGGGATCTCAGGCGTGGTCTATTACCTATTACGTGGTCACATAATAAGGCTCAGAGTGACTCAGCGGGCGATGGAAAGATCCATGATAGGAGTATCTCTAAGTGATCAGGAATGAGGAGAACTTAATGAGAACAAGAGCTACCGTAGCTTAACGACTGGCGAAGCTGAAGTCTGATCGCAAATTTGGTCGGCCCCGAACGACACGATCAGACGACATCAAACAAGTCTCTGGGATCCGCTGGAATAATTAATATATACCCTCTTTATCAGTCTAATAACGACTGTAGCGCCATCTAGTAGGAAACATTGCATGTTTCGATAAAATTTTCAAAGGTCCTTTTACAATGAGAGACTTACTGAAACAGATGGCACCTTGCTTCTATATCCTTACTAATATTATAAATGTGAACGTGTGTTTGTTTGTCACTCTTTTACGCCCTAACCAAGCTACCAATCAACTTTATTTTTGATTTATTTTTGTAGAGTTAGTTGTAAGAATGGAGAGTAACATACTAAATACTTTTTATCCCAGGAAAAGAAATGCTTCCCACGGGATTTGTAAAAAACCGAGGACGAAAAAAGCGTGAAATAGACAAATCAGGGCAAATTATTTTATATTTTATCATGGTATTTTACGTACACCTGAAGGAAATATCAAATTTATATAAAAATAAAAAGTGCGTGGGTGGAACCTTTACGTGCGATTGAAGTAAACTTTTATTATTATTATTTATTAATGAAATAGTAAAATGTTCCTGGGACTCCACCATTTCATTTAATATACACTATTTCATTTTATATTCTATTTAAAATTCATTAATATCACTTTCACATTTTACAAATATTTTCATCTGTTAAATAGAATAATTATTAAGAGTAGAAAATTTAAGGTGAGATAAGTACATGTCAATATAACCTTGTCATTGAATATTAAATAATGTCGTAATCGTCAGAACATCTATTATTAATTTATTTATTACAAAAGTAATAAATGAGAGAGAGAGAGAGAGAGAGAGATATTTAGAGATTTTCAATAAAATATATATTATACTGTTGAATTTTTATTCACTTTGCTATTCACAATTGATCCGTTTCAAATTTTTTTTTTTTTTCTTAATTTTTTTATGGAGGGTTTGGTCAATTCTGAACATGCCACCCTAATCGGATCGACTTAAAGCATATTCATTACTGCCTACGCTTAATGGACACTTTATATATGTCATAAAGTTTTCTGGCCTCCGTAGATAGTGGATGCGCCAAGACATTGGAAAACATTCATGCTCATCACACAAACATTCTCCAGTTGTGGGAATCGAACCCACGGTCGTGGGCTCAGAAAGCAGGGTCGCTGCAAACTGCGCCAATCGGCCGTCAAGAAGCGTGGAGTATGTGACATATACTTACGACCAATCCAAATTATTATATTTAAATGGCGGAAACTACACAGACGTCTGACGTAAGCGTTACTTCCGTTAGACGTCTCTCAAAAAGTCTGAGTTACTATCTAGTCGCGCCTAAAGAAGTTTTACTTAAAAAAAAAATAACATATCGTTTAAAACTTATGCATTTTGTGGTCAGATATATACCAATAAAAATGAATAGAGCGCTGAAATATTAAAACTCCGTAACACCGAAACGAACCGAATATTAATCTGCGTCGATATTGCCTGCTGGGCGGATATCTAGTATTAAAAATGTATGCACACCCGCTGATGGTGGATATGAAAATGAACGGTGTATGGATCATTCATTTCCCTATCACTTGGCTTTTGATATCCACATCGCTATACTTTTTTGTAATAATGGGATAGGTGCTGCATTCTTCTTTGTTTCTATTTTTAACCGACTTCAACGAAAACAGCAGGTTGTCAATTAGTCTGTTTGTTTTTTTGTATATTTGTTACGCAATTACTCCAAATTAAAATTCAAAAATGTATTATTCATGTAGACCTTATCACAGGCACTAATGAAGCGTTCATACATTTAACATGTAACACTAATGTTAGTGATGGTGATAACTGCATTCGTTTACTTAAAACTAAAGCTAGGAGGGTTCCAAACGCGCCCTGGTCTAAAAGAGCCCACAACAAACTTAGCCAGGTTTTTTTTTTCATTATCAGCATCTCACAGTCGAGTTACTGTTGAGCTATGAAGTTAGCGCAATTCATACCTAAGCTTTTTTATCATATATGTAATACTTAATAAACACCGATTTTGATGATTCTTTTTTTGTTTCTTAAGTCATATCTCAGAGGTGATCCTATATTAATTTGGTAGAGATCTATAGGAGATATCCTGAAAAAATCGAGGGAACTCTTTAAATATGGCCACACCTATAGCGATTGAGTATTTTTAATGTAACCAAGGATGGCCACCGAAACTACACAATAATAAGTATAACACTGGTTGCGCTTCGATTATGGTATATAGCAACTAAGTAATTTATGCACGTCACAATAAAGGAGCTGATGGTGAAGTGCCGGGAGAACTTCTCAACTTTCGGGAAAACCAATATTTTATTGAAGGTTGTGAGCAGTTGACATTTGGCTATTATAACTTACATGATGGTTTCCTCACGATGTTTTCCCTCACCGTTTAAGCAAGTGATATTTTAATTACGTAAAACGCACATAACTTAGAAAAACTAGAGGTGCGGGCTGGGATTCGAACTCGGCCCCCCCGAATCGAAGTAGAGTTCCTTCCCACTGCGCTATCACCGCTTATATTAAGGATTAGAAAAAACTTGGGTATGAATTGCTCTAACTTTGTAGCTAAATAATAATTAACTGAGAGATGGTACCAAAATAATACCCGGCTAAGTTTGTAGTGGGCTCTTCTAGACCTAGGCGCGTTTTAACCCTCTTAGCTTTAGGTTTTAATTAGCGAACGCAGTTATGACCTGACAATTATGTAAACATATATATATGAACGCTTCGTAGGGCCTGTGATTAGTTAAGAATTTTTAATAATAAATAATAATAATAATAATAATAAATTTGATTTCAGTCGTAGCCCATATACAGTACAATTAACATTTAAAAAATTAACATAAAAATAATCACAAATTAAATTAAACACAATCATAAAAAATAATAAAATAAACAGGAAATAAGTATTAAAATAAATATAAAAATAATGTTTAGTAACAAAAACCACTGTCCTATGTTTGCCAGACTAATCAGACCCTAAACTACACCGGCCAAACAAACCAGGCCCTTGATGTGGCCCTCCTATAGCACCTGTTTGCACCATTCCAGCGCAGAGAGGTACTGGGATGGTGCACACAAAGGTTATTAAAAACTTATCTTCTAAATCGTGGTTCCTACACAATTTCTTAACTACAAGGATTCCTTGAAGATACGGCTGCCCCGCCGTCTCCTCTCACGAACGCAATCATGCATTGAACAGTCATAAATCATGAATACCCTACTAGAGTCCACCGCTTAACTAAAGGTTTGTCCATACAGCCGATTGGCGCAGTGGGCAGCGACCCTGCTTTCTGAGCTCAAGGCCGTGGTTTCGATTCCCACAGCTGGAAAATGTTTGTGTGATGAACATGAATGTTTTTCAGTGTCTGGATGTTTATATGTACATTATAAGTATTTTATGTATATTACCTATTCATAAATATATTCATCAGTCATCTTAGTACCCATAACACAAGCTACGCTTACTTTGGGTTTAGATGGCGATGTGTGTATTGTCGTAGTATATTTATTTAATAAGTTAGTTGTAGATCGAAGAAAATTAAAAGTATGTAGTATCGCTAAGCTTAAGGCTTAGCGATACTACATACTACTAAGGGGTTTGCTGCTGTCCGCTGTGGAGTTTTGTCCTCTATCTCCAATCACAGTTTAGGCAAAATTAAACACATATTATAACCTCTATAGTACCACAATAATTATTAAAATCGGTTAAAATTTGTCGGAGTTATGGTTTAAAATCGTAAAACACTCATCCCCTCTCCCAAAGGAACCGAGCTTAATGTCAGTATAAAAAGTATCCTATGTTACTTCTAACACTTCCAAGATGACTGCCAACCGCATGCTCATTACGCGCGCTAACAATACATACGGTGAGCGTACGACCGCCTTTTTGGTTCCGCGATTCATGAACGAACTACCTTCAACGTTGATCCAAAATGTAAATATTAAAAACATTAAGCGTAAACTCAAAGAATACTTTTTAGCGAAGTTAGTTTGCTGACTCTTTTGTATCTCGTATAGTTTATATTATTTTGGTACTTACTACTATTAAAAATTAAAATTGACAGTCTTACTTGGTTCCTATCGTTCTACAATGTAGCAGTATGTTTTTCCCACAGCTGGTTTTATTCTTTTAATTAACACCTTAGGTAATCGTTGCAGATAGGAACCGAGGACAAACCTCTGCGGTTTTTTCGGTGTTTTTATACTAACCATTTTATTGTAATTGCTTTATTTGATAAATAAATAAAAAAAAAAAAAAAAAAAGAATATGTGTACAAAGTTTCATGAGGATCGGTTAAGTAGATTTTGCTTGAAAGCGGAACAAACAAACTTATATTGACATTTATACTATTAGTAGGTTTAGGTTAGTTAGGTTTATAAAAATTGATAATTCCTCCAAGTGTAGGTAAAAACACTAATTAAAATTATAAAAATACCGCCCGGCCGCGATTGCCCGAGAGTCGCAGGTTCAAATCCTGTCGGTTCCGAAAATTTTTATATGCATTTTAAATTTATAAAAATTGATAATTCCTGCAAGTGTAGGTAAAAACACTAATAAAAATTATAAAAACATTAAGAGAGTTCTCTGTTGCTAACATCGGGAGTTTCATCGATAATTACCGAAACAAATGATGTCAAATTAATTACAAAATCGACACCTCCAGCCGTATTTGTATACTGTGTAGCCGTAGTATGTGCATACACTATTGAGTCAAAGTTAATACATCGTTTTTATTTCCTCATTGCTATAAATTATGAAATATTTTAGAAGATTTACTGTAACGCAAGCCGGGCTTTTCGGCTTGTATGGTAGGTAGTACCGCCACTGCGTACGACACCCACGGGAAGGGGAAGGATGGTGACAACTGTATTGATCTGCCGTCACCACACGACGTAAAAAAAAATTAAAACATGTATATATTTTGTTAAGGATATAGGAATGCTGAAAAAGGTTCAGAGACGAGCCACTAAACTGCCATGAGAATTTAGAAACCTAAACTAATATGAAAGGTTTCTAAATTGGGTTGCGAAAACTCTCAAAAGTAGGCGAGGAAGAGGCAATCTTATTGATACTTATAAAATATTGTTTTACAACATTCCAAATTTTTAGGCAATATTTTAAGTAACCCCAGACTAAGAGGCTATGGTCTCAAACTTGTATTTCAACATTATCTAATACTTCCAAACACTGTACCAGCAATAGAGTTATACAAAAGCTAGTTATATAATAACAGTAATAAACACAGGTTATAGCTAGTTAAAATAACTATCATTAAACAAGTACATCCCAAATGAATAATTTAGAGAATGCAAACCGGAATTAAAACTGCCGACAAAAAACCGTTAAACTGTCTCCGGAACTCAAAAACCGGAGTGACATCGTGAATAAATAAAGAGGGGAAAGGAATGAAATTGGAATTTAAACTTCTCGGGGCGGCCATTTTCCGAATGCTGCATTTGCAGTTCACTAAAACTGATTAAAATAGTAAGTGCCTAAGGGTCTAGTTACACTTTGATCCGACTCATTAGGAGCTAGGAGTAATCCATTTGACGTTTTTGAGGTAGTAGTTTTAGCGGCGGTAGACTTTTTTTTTGGCTTGATGCAAAAGCTTTATTGCTACCTTCGATCCTTGGCAGGATTGAGGTTAAGTGGGACTCCCCCCTCTAAAGGGGGTTATGTCCATAACATCATATAAAAAATATCTAGTGGTTAAGGCTTCGGCTTTCCTTCGAAAACCTAGCTCGAGCAAACCTCTAACTTTTCTTAGTAACGCGCGTTCTAAATTTGACCAGTTAAAATATCACTTCCTTTAACGTTGAAGAAAAACATCGTGAGAAAACCTAAATGCCTGAGAACCCTACTATAATATCTATCTATACCTACTTATAACGATTTCTGTACATTAAATATATTTAGAAAATTTTGACCGGTGGATGCTTTATAATCGATACTGAGTCCAAAACCGATTTTTATTTAATTTTTGTCTGTCTGTCTATCTGTCTGTCTGTCTGTCCGGGCATCACGTGAAAACTACTGAACGGATTTAAATAAAATTTGGTATAGTGGTAGCTGATATCCCGGGTCAAAATATAGGATACTTTTTATCCCGATAAACAATAAGTTGCCTCCGAGAAATGGGATGAAATTTTTTATCAATTTTACTTCATATATCCTTTAAATTTGCACCGATTTTAATTATTCTTTTTTTATTTGGAAGTGTGTACTACAAAGCATGTATTGTATTTTTTTTTATGAAGATCTGATGAATATTGTCGGAGATAAAGGATATAATTTTTCACTTCTTCTTTTGGATTGATAGTAACAATTATGGCTATATAACATCACGCTACGACCAATGGCTACTATGATTGGATGAGAAATGTTGAAAAAACTGCAAAAAATATAGCTTTTAAAATTTTTAAAAAATACTTGGAAATGGAAAAGTACACTGATCTGCCACGGAGCGGTCGGGATTTAGTTTTCGACGATATAAAATCAAATTCAAATTTAAAATTCAAGTAGGTTTACTTTATAAGCACTTTTGAAACATCAAGTTCGTATGTTTGTAGTGATTCTACCACCGCTTCGGAAAGCAGATTCTACCGAGAGCCGGCAAGAAACTCAGTAGTTGCTCTTTTATGTCACTGGCATTATCGTGCTTTTTTTTTACGTGCTGTTTTAATTGTTCTTTTAACGCTGTCATAAATAAAGATAGCTATTTAACCGTCATATCAATCCTGATTGGTAATTATCAGAAATCAAGTAAGTGCACCTATGTGAATAAATTCTTACCGTTTTATATATGATGTTCAAAATAACCGGAACCGATCGCGTATTAATCGACTCCGATATTGGCTACTGACCGGATATGGATAGCTACTGTTAAAAATTTATGCTCATCCGGTACAAATTGGAAATGAAAATGGATGGTATTGAAGCGAAATTTCACATTCCCCGGTTTTTAACATATATCCCTTTATATTTATGTTCTAGTGTACATTGCATTGCCATGGTTCACATTCGGGAGGACGAGTTCGAATCCCAGCACGCACCTCTAGCTTTTCTGAGTAATGTGCGTTTTAAGTAATTAAAATATCACTTGTTTCAACGGTGGAAACTACACAGGAATACATCGTGAGGAAACCTGCATAGCTGAGAGTTCTCCATAATGTTTTCAAAAGTGTGTGAAGTCCGCCAATCCGCACTGGGCCAGCGTGGTGGACTACGGCCTTAAACCCCTTCTCATTAAGGGAGGAGTCCCGTACCCTAAAAGCAGTCACTGCCAACTGCGCCTGCCCGGCGATATTATGTTAAGCTATAGCTTTTAAAATTTTGATTATTTAGCTTTGTGGTTAGAACTTCGGCTTCACTTTCTAGAGGCCGGGTTCAAACCCGGGTACGCACCTCTAACTCATGTAATGTGCGTTTTAACAAATTAAATATAACTTGATTTAACGGTGATGGAAATCGTGAGCAAACCTGCATGCCTGAGAGTTCTTCGTAAGGTTGTCAAAGTCCACCAAGCCGACCTTCCCCAGCGTGGTGCACTTCGGCCTCAAACTTACTCATTTTGAAAGGCAACCCTTGTCCTGTAGTAATCGGGTTGATATGATGATATAATCACGATGATGACGAAAATTACTTATGGTCATCGCGCAACGGGTACGCAAGCAGCATCGTAAACCGCTTCAGTGCGGATTATTGGACAAAAATAATATAAACTACTTATATTTCTCATTACAAAAATAATGTTGAAAAAAATAACGTAATTGTCAGTTGAAAGCTATTATTCCAGTCTCAAAGGTCGATAACATTTGAGTCCCTAAGCCATTAACCGCAATGATTAATTATTCGTGGAGATATTCTAAATAAACTGACGGTCAAAGGGGATGAAAATTAAAATAAAGGGACGTGTTTCAATTTCATGCTATAGAGTTCATCAGGCAGCCATTACTTTTCGGGAATTTGTTGAAATTACTTAACTGCCTGTCGGTCTAGTGATAATAATAAATAATTATAGTCGTAAAAATGTAATAGGCCCGTTTTGACATAATATGACATCGCGACGTAACTAGTTATGGAACCATAAGACTCTGTACTCGATACTCACGATAAATCAATCCAAGTTTGTATCAGTACTTGATTGATATTATTATGTATTATAAAGTGTTCATTAGTTCAAAGTATACCTTTAACTTCACAACCAATACGCGTGACTGGCTGTTGATTATACGTCCACTTTTCAACATGTTGAAACAGAGTTAGTACTATATAACAACAAACACAAAAATCGAGTCAAATCACTATATTTAAATTAATGTCCAAAATAGAAGAGCCATAGTTGACGTAATAGTAAACAATATATATCAAACTTAAACGAGCGCACAGTCAACTTTACAAGATGAGGAACGAAAAACTGCGCAGTGCGCGCGGGGACGTTTCAGTCATGTGCCGCTTGGTCAGATACGTCAACTCAGACTCATTATTTAGAACCCATTTTGAGAACCAAGCTCATTCGTTGCAGTAAAAATAACTACACAATATTTAATTTCGATATTCAGTAAAAAAATGGTTACAGCTCTAGTATAAAAAAAAAAAGACTGAGAACGTAACTGTTTTCGGAACGTTTCGCAACAATTATAAATTGCATGCTACTATGAAGTAAGCGCAAAAAGAATACTCGCGATCTATTCTTTCGTATTATTTAACGTCGTAAATTTACGTATTTTTTAAAACACTGTATGTAATTGATTTTTATTATTTTGTTTCTTTCAGTTTCGTTCCAAGTTACATTCTGTGGTCTTGCACAAATGTCAAAACGGGCCTATTACATTTTTACGACTATAGTATGTTTAATTACGAATCACGAGGGTCAAGTTTGGTTCCCGAAAAATGCCAATAGTGGGTTATTTTATTAAAAATTACCGGTATACCACCAAGTTAAATCATTCGACGGTCGATTGGCGCAGTGAGCAAATACCCTGCTTTCTGAGTCCAAGGCCGTGGGTGCGATTCCCGCAACTGGAAAATGTTTGTGTGATGAACATGAATGTTTTTCAGTGTCTGGGTGTTTATATGTGTATTATAAGTATTTATGTATACAATTCATAAAAATATTCATCAGTAGTTTATTATAATTATTTTGTATATATATAAATATATATTTTTAAACTTAAATTGCTGCACCAACCCGTTCCTTCGTTTTTCCTAACGTCAAAGGTTGTCTGGAAGAGATCGCTTTAGTGATAAGACCGCCTTTGCACGCTCTATTTTATTTTCTAAGTCTCTTCTGTATTTGTTTTTAATTTGTATGAAATGTGTGTGTGCAATAAAGACTTCAAACAAACAACCATAAAGGTGAAGCTAATAAAAAGCGTGAAAATTGGGCCTTGTTACTGTTTACTCGCGTAATCCTTTATCTATGTTACCCGAAAACAGTTAAGTGTCAGGCAGTAATGGAGTAAAATGTGACTCATTTTGACTATTTGTATTCATTTGAGCTACTTAGTCGGCGATCTTCACACAAGTAAGTATCTCTTTTGGACTAAAAGTGATGTGGTAAAAGTTTTAGTTTTGTTATTTTAGTTAAGAAAAAATTTAAACCTTTATTTTAAACATTTTTTCGACAATTTTATAAATTTTAAATGCATATAATAATGTTTGATTTGAACCTGCGACTCTCTGGCAATCGCGGCCGAAGCACTTTTGCCAATTAAGCTACGGCTCTCCTACCATCGATGCCGTAATTAGTATATATGCCTTTTACATCAGTCTTATAGCGACTGTAGCGTCATCTAGTAGGAAACGTTGCAGTTTCGATCTACATTTTCAAAGGTCCATATTACAATGAGACACGTTTGATACAAGAGATGACACATTGTTTTTTTTTGACGGCCGTTTGGCGCAGCGGGCTGTGATCCTGCTGACTTCAAGGCTGGGTTCGATTCCTACAACTACAAATGTTTGTGTGATGGAAATGAATGTTTTTCGGTGTCTGGGTGTTTATTTAAATATTATAAGTATTTTTGTATATCATTCATAAAAATAACCATCAGTATATTTTTAAATTTAATTATTACTTTAAAATGTTATAAAACCATTCGTTTTATAACATTTTAAAGTAAAGTGAACGGTAAGCTCCGACTCGAGATATTTCAACGACCCTTGAATGTTGAAGATTTGATGAAAGGTTTTCAGCTAGTTCTAAGATCTT